>NW_026901215.1:2400000-3146942 GCF_033783945.1 Neopsephotus bourkii | reverse complement strand
CACCACCTCCCTTGAGCTGCTCCCAGGATTGTACAGCTGCTGAGGGACCTGTGTTTGGGCAGAAACCTGTGTGCACCTCAGCCCAGCTAAAAAGTGCGTATTTCCCTCACTGGGCTGGCAGGGTGGGAGTGAGGAGCTTGGCATGGAAGAGAAACACCGTTGTTGAACTGCAGCTGCCTTTGGGAAGCTGCCCACAGATGCAGCCCAGGACAGCCTGAAATGAGAGCACTTTGTAAAGAGAAATAAATTATCTGAGCAACCACTGTCAGGGAAAGGACATTTGCCATCTGAGTTAGCAGCTTTAGGGGAATGCACAGATCCTATTCTTCCACCTTGCAGGTTTCTGACACAGAGAACAGAAAACCCTATGCATTCCCCAGCTTGCTGGGCTGGAGAGAGGAATATTCCCATTGCTCTGGTACCTACAAAATCCATCCCTAAGCCCAACAGTGTCTGTAGAATCTGTAACACAGGTTTGAAATACCTTCTGGGAAGCCACTTTAATGAATATCAAGACTATTCCAGGAGTACTTTTGTTCAGCTTTATTTTATAAAATGTACTTGAAAAGATTTTTGTAAGCTACAACGCGGTTACAGTTAAATGCAACTACAGGTACTGTAGTCCACAAAAATCGTGCAGGTATTTTCACTTGTAAAAGTATAATTGATCTGTAAAGTCCATAATCCACTGTGGCTCAGAAGCCCATGGGTAGTTGACTTGCACAGTCCAGTTTAGATCCTGATTGTGGCTTACCAAAGACTGTCTGAAACCAGACACAGGACTCCAGTGCTGGTACATGGAGGCTGAAATCTGAGAAGCACCAGTGATGCTCAGTGGAGCAGCTTGTTTGTTAGGAGGAGTCTTACCTTTAACTTAAAAATGGGAGCTCTTTTGTGTCGTTTCCTATTTAGACCAGATGCATTCGCTTATCACTGCTGCTTCGATGAGGCTGAGAACTACTCTTTTATAACATTAACTGATGACTTCCTGACTCTTAAGTAGCTGGTAAAGTGTAACTCTGGATTAAAAGGGTTTATTACTATTATATTACAGTAAAAAGGGTTTATTACTATTATAGGGTGTAGGGGGAGGAGGTGCAGTGATACAGTCTCTAACATCAGTGGCACTTCTGAGCTCAGCCTTCAGGAAATGGTTGTTGGTTTCCAGGTTTTATAACAATAATATAATAAAGCATTCAGCACCAGTATGTGAATTACATGTGCATGGCATGTTGCAGAGTAACCAGATGCAGGACTCCAGAGCTGGGACATGGAGGCTGAAATCTGAGAAAACACACTGGGTGGCTTCGAGACTGAGAGATTAATGAGGCTGCTGAAAGGTGAGTCCTGCTGGTGCTGGTACCCTGTGGAGCAGTTGATGCCATCAAGTGAATATCTGAATAGCCAATACAGGCTGCTAGCGCCAAAAATGTGGAAATGTATGATAATTCCACTCATGTCCATGTACAGGCTACATTTTGCTGGACTGAGGTCGCACGCATTTCCTGTTTTTTTCCCACAGGTTAGTTTATCATATTTCATTGAGATAATCTTGATCAGGGTATATCAGGAAACCAGTAAATAAGCTGTCTGTCCAGTAAGGATCATAAAAGAGCCCATTTTGTTCTGAGTAAAATATCTGCAGCCATACCTCATCCTCCTGTTTCAAAGAAAGGATGGTTGATCCAGAGGCAACGTCATGGTTCCCAGTGTTTGCGTCAAAAGTCTTAATCCGGTACTGCCCGTTGTGGACCAAGCCAATGGCCAAATGTTTGTTGGCCAAAGTGATATCATAAGTGAAGTAGTAAATACCTGGGATGCTGCATACAAATTTCCCACTGGAAGCATTGTAATGTCCTCCCTCGTTCATCAGGATCCTGTCAAATTTGATGGGCAGCCTTTCCCTTGGGTAGCTCTTGGAGACTGCCACAGAGAAGGCAGACTTGGCTTTGTTGGCATTACAAGTACACGGTCCTGGCAGTCCAGTCTCACCCTTGTTCCCTTTGGGCCCTTTTTTCCCTGGGGCCCCATTTTTTCCAGGATTACCCTTTAAACCCTTGGGCCCTCGTGGTCCTGCTTTGCCAATAGCTCCCGCTTTCCCCTTTGGGCCTGGTTTGCCGGGGTTTCCCGTTCTGCCTTGTGGACCTAGAAGATAAATAGCCTTGTAAATCTTTCAGTGAAAGACTCGATATGGCAAGTGGAAAGGGGTTGTGTCATTCCAACAGTATATTTTCATTTAGGAGGAAAACCCTGCTGGTGAGAATCCCAATGAAATACCACCTGGGAGGCATCTGTCAGGACTGTTAGGTAGGTAGCTGCCATGATAACAATGGGACTTGGGAGCAGGACAGCCTGTCCTTCTCAGGGACCAAAAGGCTGGCTCAATTATATGGCTCACTTGCAAAAGGGAGTAATTAATTATAGAGGTAGCCAAGAACAAGCTTTAAATGTTTGGGGTTTTTCATAAGTGGGACAGGTTTGTGAAGCTTTTGGAACCCAGCTTTGAGCAGATGGGATACTTCCATCTCCTGTCTCTTTAATTTTTGTTTGGTTTTTTTTTTTCGTTTGCTTGTTTTTACATTTAGCATTAATCTGGTGTTAAGAAATAAGCGAACAAAGCATCTAGGTGTAGTAAAAAGCCTGGCATATCTGGAGGATGAACCAGAGGACATACAGTGCAGATACTGCCTTGAGATGGGAAGCCAGCTGTGCTGTCACAGTGATGCTGAAACTGCTGATTGTGCTGTGGCCTGATATAAGACAAATTCATGGGGTTTTATACCCTATCTCTTGAGCTGCTACTGCAGTAAGACAAGAGTTAAACACAGCTGTGGGTGGAAACCTGTTCTCCAGATTCCCAGTTTTGGGGCTGGGAGACAAGAATAAGGTGCAGCTTTGGCATGCTGATGCTATGCTGAATCAGGAGTGCACTCTAGTGTGGCAACGGGAAATCACTGTGTTCTCGCCACAGCTGGTCCTGATGCTTACTTGCTAAGGCTGGATTTAAAGGGTTGTTGGATTAAATAAGGGTGATTGTTTGCTCTGATTTAGATTCAGCATGGTCAGAGCAGTGCCTGTCACCCAGCTAGAGCGCTCTGGGCAGCAAGTGCTTGATTTTTTTCACCTGACTTTGTTCTGCTTGAGAGCAGGAGTCAGAGCCCACCACTTTGTCTTGTCTAGCGAGCATATATCAGAACAGGGAAAATGTCACTTCATAACAAAATGAAGCTGATAGGAATTGCATACAGTAATAAGAGGCTATCAGCAAATAATGCAAGTCTGGACCCCCCAGGCAGGAGCTGAGAAGTGTGAGATGTTGGAGGGGGGAGAGTGGAAATTTCTAGAAGTTTCCTATGAGATGTTGTCTGTGCTGGGGCTCAGATTTGGGGTGATGTGATAACTGGGCTGTTGTAGTATTGCTTTTACATGTTACCCTTATGTTAAGAAGTGTTTTTCTATTACCTTCATCTCCGTGCTCGCCTTTATCCCCATCCTTGCCGTCCTTGCCATCCTTGCCTGGGAATCCCATCCTACCAACCGTTCCTGGAGCCCCGGGTGCACCAGGGGGGCCGGGTGGCCCAGGGGGGCCAGGCAGGCTGCATGCCAGTTGGGTACCTTCATGCAGAGCTCCCTTGGCAAAGCCCCCCACGATGTGGTTTGCCACACAAGGCACAGTCCACAGGAGGAGGACAGCAGAGATCATGGTGCAGCCTGTAAAAAGGAGATGGGATGTGGCTGTTGTGGATGGTATCCGGCACGCGTGGGTACAGAGGTCTCCCCTCCACCAGGACTTGCATGAAAATAGGAGATAATTTGGTGTAAACCTCCTCAGTGAGGCCTGCTCTGCAGCTGGGATTTCTTACCAAGCACAAAACCCATCTCATGATGCAGGGCTGAATTTAAGCCCCATCCCTGGCAGTGGTCAAGGCCAGGTTGAAAGGGCTTGGAGCTACCTGGTCTAATGGAAGGTGTCCTTGCCCGTGGCAGGGAGTTGGAACTGGATGAGCTTTAACATCCCTTCCAAACCCAAACCATTCTAGGATTTAGAAGACAGGCTGGTGGAGGCTTTGGGCCAAGGTAGTCCTTACTAGGCAGTGCACACTGAGCCTCTTAGCTAGCATAAAATGTCCTGTTCTTCATCACAGCTCATCTGCACAGCACTGCACAACCTGCAGCTGAATCACCCACCAAATCTGGCTTTGTTTTGGGGTGCAGCTGCCCCTGCAGCTGTGACCAGCCCCACTGGTTGGTTTTCAACCTCTCACCGTGCTGAGCTGCCTCTGGGGTGGCAATAGCTCCGTCTTTCTTTGTTACTGCCATTCACCTTGGAAAGATAGGTAACTGTTAAAACCCTGGCCTGTGTTGGTCTCCTGGCTCTGTAAAGTGAGCCACTGCTTGAAGTATAGCAAATGCCAAGGGCTTTTTTGGAACCTTCATTCACAGTGGGAGGCTGAGCCTCCTGGGCTTGTCTTACTCCACTCCTGAGTGGGGAGATAGTGATAGAAAATAATTTCTGGAATAAAGCTATTCCCATGAAGAAGCTAATGATGCAGAGCAGATATTATATAGTAAAATATTCCTCTGGATGTCTGTGCATGGAGTGGTTTGCAAATAGCTATGCTTCATGTGCATCACCTGAGTAACTCCACTGCATCTTGAAATATTGCTCAGATGCATCAGCAGCTTAGAGAAGATGCTCAAAATCAGGCTGATTGATGAGGGCCTATCTTCATACATGACCCACCTGAGACTCTGGGTATTAGAAATGTTTAAAATAGAATTAGGGTTCTGCATACGGCTACAGATATAGTAAAAAAAGAGACATTCCCCTATACAAGATCAGTTTCTGACTACCCATGGGTAAAGGTGCTCCTGCCATCCACTTGTCAGAACAGAAGGCCTCCCTGTGCCTGGGCTGAGGATGTTCTCCTCCATTTGCTTTGCTGGTGAGGGAGGTTATGGCCACAGCCATAACCTTCCCAGCAGGGCTGGTGCTTCCTGCTGAGTACTGACCCTTGGCCTGATGGAGTTGGGCTCTTCTCCAGCTGTATGAATATGGAAACAAGCTGGTGGGGTGATGAAAGGCATCCCCTGGCCTAATTTCTTTCTTTCAGCTTCTGTAGGTGGAGTATCCCTTGGAGAAAAGAGGCACGAAGCCTAAAACTGTCCCATACAAATTTGTGCCTGGTTCACTGTTTGCATAATAGCTTTTTGATAAGGAGAGATCATGCTAAAGCCAAAGGATTTTCTTTTTTTTTTAAAGGAATTAGCCATGTATTGCTTTGATGCAACTC
Source organism: Neopsephotus bourkii (assembly GCF_033783945.1). NCBI lineage: Eukaryota > Metazoa > Chordata > Aves > Psittaciformes > Psittacidae > Neopsephotus > Neopsephotus bourkii. Next base: position 3,141,648 of record NW_026901215.1, on the reverse strand, counting down.
CTACCCCAGGGTGAAGAGGTGTGCACTCTGAAGGAAAAGACTCCTTTAAGTTTTTTTCCCTTATTACTGCTACCTCTGACAGTAGAGGGTTAAGTATTTTACAAGAATCATTAGTTTGCATGGGCTTTCTTATCACATGGAATCATAGAACGGTTTGGGTAGGAAGGGACCTCCTGAAGTCCTGCTAATGAAATACAGAATATAAGTGATGATTGCAAAGCAAGGAAACTGCCTTTCACACATTTCTTCAAGCTTTGGTGCTGGAGCTAATGTGGAGTTAAACAGAGATGAAACAGAAGATGAGCTGGGATATCCCTGCCTTTCACTCTGTTGGTGGTCTTCTGGTCAGGCAAGGTCCTGCCTGGCATTACACCAAATACTGTGAGGCTTTAGCATCTCCCCAGCAGTTATATTTAACTCCTGCACTGGAAATGAGATTCTTAAAGTATTGTATAAATTTCATGTTGGTCTTAGTGCTCTTATCCTGGTACTGGCTCCTGAAGGGGGTGGAAATGCACATTACATGCTCCACATCCAGTGAGCAGTGTGCTACATACTAATGCTGAGTGGGAGCCCTCAGTTCTGTGATATGTATAATTAAGAACATGCAGAGGAGTGGGAAATGCAGAACAGATCACCAGGCTGGATTTGGCTGTTAAGCTATTTTGTTCTTCAGTGCTGTTTTGCTCTTTCTTATACCTCAGTTTACTTGCTGCTGGTGAAAGGTGTCAGTTTAATGGCCTTGTGAGAAAGAAATCACCAGCCAGTATTAATGTGGACAATTGAATAAAGGCTTCTCAGTTCACAGAAGGGGAAACAAAATGTTAAAATGCCTGAGGACTGGGGAGGTCCCAAGGAAAGCTGCATCTCTGCTTCCCAGTAACCACCTCAAATGGGGTGGAAGTGAGAGGCGTCTGGAGGTGGATGACGCTGAGAAGCTGTGGCAAGGAAAAATGTAATTGTGGAGCATAACCTGGAAAAAAGCTGGGACTGCTTCATGGAGAGAAAGAACAGGCAAGAAGGAGCACAGGGCAGGAGGGCAGCTCCTTCTCTTAATGCTTCTTACCATAAGTACTAATTCTACCTTCAGACAACCCAGCTAATTGACCTGATGGGATAAAAGTGGCAAACACAAAATGCCCCAAGGCTGGGAAGTTAGTAGTACTGGTACTTGGATAGATGGGGAGTACTGGACTACCTGGATCCGTGCTCTGACACAGCTCCCAAGTCCATGTTAATTAACGGCTCCACAAGAACATTTCATCCCACATCACAGCAGTGCGTGGGATGCAAAGCACAGTCACATTCACAAGAAGATCTATAAATAACCTCTTAAAGAAACCTCTTTGAAAGAAAACAAACCTCATGCTGTTCCACCTTAAAAGGAAAATTGCTCCTCGATGTAGAACGACTGATGAGCTCCAAAATGCAAATTGAAAACAGATCAGCATCTTTCCTCTTGGCAGCATGGGCGGCAGGCCTGGCACTGGAGGCCGTGCAGCCTTCTTTCATCTGAGGTCCTACTTTTCTAATGACAATTAATGTCTTTGTTAATACGGCTTTGGAGACTTTTTGGCCAGAACTGACGTCTGTTGTGCAGGAGTGTGTGCTATGCCCAGGGTGTTACAAGCACTGACTGGTGGTGGAGGGGAGGAGAGCAGACCCTGCGTTGTCTGAGCACAGGGACCGGGAGTTGGCTGCAGGAAAGGGACCTGCTGCTGAAATGGAAGTGTTCAGCTCCTCAGCACTGGGGCAGAGCACACTGGTACTGAGTGCAGATTTCAGTATGGGAAAAAAGGCTGGACTGGCTTCACATAAGCTCCAGCTTCAGTGTCTGCAGCATAGGCATGGCTGGCCAGGCTTAGGGCTGCAGCTTCTCCCCAGCAGAGCCTGCAGCAGCACTAGGAATTGCTTGAGGTTATGGAGTGCATTTGTGCTGAGCTTGGGCCTTCATGTGTGAAGTGCCTCTCCCTCGGTGAGATCAGATCTCAATGCTTTTCTTCCCAATACTTAAAAATATCTATTGAGTCCCTCTGAAACTGTCTTCTGAAGTATTTAGCAGCAGTAGTGCTTTCTAGGTTGCTTTGAAGAAGACCCAGCCCTTGGGCTCATGAGGTGATGCAGCTCATGGTGGGCACGTGATGGTCACAGGCAGCAGTGAGTTGCTCTGAGGGTCTTGGAGGAAAGATCCTTTGAGCTCCCAGTTGCTAGGTAGGCCCTGGCTGAGACCTCATGTTCTGATCACAGCTGATCAAACCTCACCCAGAGAGAGAGGAGAGGCTCCAAACTGCTGCAAATGTCTGGGCCCTGAGGCAGTCCTGACCTGCAGCTCCTGCTTCTCATGGCCACTGCAGCCTGGGGGCATGCTTGCTGCTGCTGAGGGGCCTCACAGGCAGGAACCGAGGGGACACATCTCTTGCCATATCTCCCCTATGGCTTTGGCTACCAGGACATCCCTGTTCCACATGGCTCCTGCAAGCCCTGGTGTGACCACCCTCATCCCAGCCCTGCTACAGTTTTGCTTCTTGAGCCACTTCACAGTTTAGAAGCCAGGCCAATTCTATAGATGTGTATGCATCAAATAGGTGTGTCTGTAAGTGACAATTTTGCCTGTAAGAACGAGGTGAAAGTGCAAAGGATCTGTTGTACTTTCTGGTGCTTACAGGTCAGCTGGTCTGAACTCCCATGAGAGGGAAAATCCCTGGGGGTTTGGAGACATGGGCTGGTTTGGAGGCATGTGCAGTGGCTGGGTGGTGATTTTTAGCCAGGGAAGTCAACCTGTGCCATGCAGTGATGGTGTGTGCCTGCCCATAGGGAGGAGAATTATAGAAGGGGAGAGAAGAGGAGATAGCGTGGAGGGATTGCTGTGCAGAGGAATGGAGGATGATAGTCTGATAGCCTGAGAGGGGACCCAGCAGCAAACAAGTAACTGTGACATTCTACTCTGTTTCCTTTCAGTACTCTTAATTTTAAGAGACTTAAACAGAACAACCATCTTCCTACTTCACAATTTCCCAGCATACCTCAAGGTGTCCTGATTAGTCTTCAAAGTAATCACTATCCCTGTGAGCCTAATTCTTGGCTCTGGTGGTTGCCCTGCAGTGTCCCTGAGGTAGAAGCACAAGAGCTCTTGGACCCATGGGGCTGATGTAGGTAAAATGAGGTTTGCTGCTGGTTACAGCAGCTGAAATGAGTGTATTCAATTTCTGATACAAGTCAGTGCAGTAGTTATACCAGATATGAGTTTGATCTGTTATCTGCTATTATCTGCTATTGCACAGGGCAATGACAAAGGAGACGAAGGAGAGAGATGCATCTTCTGTGCCTGAACCTGCATCACCGTCCACGCTTTGGGCAGCTGGGGATGCCTGTGCAAACCTTTCAGCCTGTGCTAAAGCCCCCTTACAGAGCCTTCTGACTGGAACTAGAGCAAAGGGAGAGGCTGTGGTTTTGGCTGTACAGGGTGGGTGCTCCCAGCAAAAGTGTGAGGAACGTTTTCTGCCCTGAGTACTTCTGTAAGTGGCAACTGTTGCTGTTACGGATTCCTGTGCAGGTTGGAAATCTGTGTGCTCAATGATCTAGACCGTATTTGGTCAGTTTTCGAAGCTAAGGTTGAGAGGAGGGAGGGAAAGAAACAAAAGGCAAAGTGAATCTACTCACCAGGACTGATCCCTTCAGTGAGATCTTGACAGGCGCTGGAAACCACTCGCCTTTAAGCAGCTGTTTTGCTGCAGAGCCCGAGCCCCGTCCGGCCGCAGCAGCGTCCTTCAAGGGGTCTGCGGTATTGACCTGGGTCTGTGTTCTTTAAGGTTTCACTGCTCTTTGTGCGGGTCGCGGGCTTCCTGCAGCAGCGCCAGGTTCTGCATCAACGTTGCCAAAGGCATATTTTTATTATTGTGTAATGGGTCTGCGCCTCTTCCTCTGTCACGTGGCATGGGGAGAAATTTTTACGCACATATGGCTGGAAAGCTCTTGATGCTTGGGGAACTTTTCCCTTTCTCTCTCTCCCTGGGTGAAAGGCTCAGGAGTTCCCTGGATCATTTCTGACTGATTCTGCCCCTCTCTGCTGTAGCCGCTGCCAGCATGAACAGAATTCATAAGAGGATGGGTAATGCACATCAAAGTAGGGAAAAACTCTGGTGCTTGATCCTGAAGCATTAGCAAACCTTGTCCTGAGGGTGGAAACTCGCTTCTAAAACAATTTAGACAAACAGGTAATGGCAGATCATTCCAGGCTTGTATTGAAGGAGGTTGTGAAGCAGCATCTTTGTGAATAAGAATTTGGAGGGCAAAGTCCCTCAGCACTGCTACAGGTGGATGTGCGAGACAGAATGTGGAGACACTGCCATAGGGGTGGCAGGAATGCTTCTGTTTTTGGAAAGGGTTGGAATTTTGTTCTAGGCTTACAAAGTAATTACAAATCCCTTAGCAGTTGCTTGAGGTAAGGCAGTAAAACCAGAGGCAGTGACTGCAACTTTCGTTCTGCTAACACAGTGTTGACTTGCAGTAAATACCCATCCTCTTGTTTCTCTGCTGCAGCAAGTCATTATGTTGATATCCCAGCTTATACCAACCTATTAACCCAGATTTTGGGTTTAAATGTATTTTAAAATGGGTTGCAAAGGTTTGCCTTTCAACTCTCAAAATCGATGGTGCTTGCCTCCCTGGGGAGGTGCAGAGTGACAAACTGGGGTGAAGAGTTTGCTGCCCATCTCTTCCCTCCTTCCCAGCGTTGCAGGATGCTCTGTGATGCTGCTGGGATTGATATGGATCAGACTGGTCTTTTGAAGTGGCTGATGGGGAAGGCTGAGGCAGGGGCTGTGAGATGATGCAGAGGTACAGCCTGGTCTGATGGGTGCCTGGGCTGGCAGCATGAGAGGTAATGGGGGACCTGTCATCCTCGGGGAGGGCAGCCATAGCCCTGGGGCCACCATCACCCACACAGAGCAGGGCACTGGTGCTCCCAGCTGCAGCCTGTGAGTGCCGGTTGTGGGTGTGTGGATCCTGCTCTGCCCAGCCAGGATCCTGTGTAGGACTTGGGACGGGCGTGTGTGCTCAGTGGCAGCACTCCAGACCCTGCCCTGCTGCTCTCCAGCCAGGGAGTGTTTTCTGCTCAGTGCAGATATCAGCTGGCTGGGAGAATGCTGGAAGTATCATTCCTTACTCTGCCAGAATTCATCCTTATCGGAGTTGTTGTGGGGTTTTGTAAGCTTTTGTCTGCACTTGCTGTCAGAACATGGTGGGAATGGATATAAAGTGAAAATGAAGTACGCATACAGCTTGTTTGTGAGCTGTCATCAGTTCAGCTGCTCCTGGGAGGGGTGGGAACATTGGACAAAGAAGCATAGGGCTGATTTTTGTGCTGTGTGGATGGTCCCACAGCAGTTCAGTGCCATTGAACAACTCCCCTCCCCAAACCCACACAATCATCACCTTAAATCTCACTGGGATAAGGGCTGCCTCAGAAATGCTGCCATATGTCTGCAGAGCTCTAGTGTGCCTGTGGGAGCTGCCTCCAGGCCCACTGCCCATTGGCACAGGCTCTGAGAACTGTTGTCCCTTGGGGCAGCTCTGGTGATCAGTCAGGTATGAATTCTTGCTCTTTGACTGTTTCTATAAGGTTTGTAGGAAGATGGTTCTCTTAGAGAAACTCTTCCATTGGTGTGTGAGGCTGGAGTCAGCCAAAAGTCTCAAGGCGTTGCATGTGCACAGGTCCTGCCTCAGGTTTCTTATGACACTATAGGAGAACTTCCTGTGAGCTTTGCCAGAGTGCAGTTGGATTGGCCTGGGCAGCCACAGAGGTTTCCTCAGATGCTAACAGTGTTGAGAAGAAAAAGCTCTTATGCTTATTCCAAACCTGCCCCACGGCAGCTGTGCCAGAGCACCAGGGTTTTGAGATGAATATGAAACAGGCCAGGGATGAAAGGATGCTTGAAAATACAGCAGTCCTGCCAGGCAGTTCCAGGTGTGCCTGGGGGATCTGTGGTTACTGGCGATTTTGTGCCCAGATCCACAGCTTGTTGAAGGCAGCAAGAGCCTGACCTAGTTCAGCAGTGTGGGAAGAGGCAGCGCTGGGAAGCTCCTGCCAGGCAGATGGAAAATATGTCTGTGCTGCAGTGCTGTGCCGAGCTCACCCGGGGTCCCAGATGCTCTGCTGCAGAACATGCTTGGCAGCACACTGTGTTAAACAAATAACTGCCTGTCCGCAGTGAAACAGAGCAGCTCTGAGACTCCATTCTCAGTTCATTTTGTTTCAGATAGACAGCGGACCGTGTCCCTTCTCTGTTGCTTTTTATCAATAGCCTCCCTGCCGTGACTAACATGGTTTTTACCAGTGAGCATGGCAAAGGCGGCTCAATGCCGCAGTGCAGGAGCTGGCTTGGGCTGATCTCACCTTGACAGGCCCCCATGGACATGCATCAGATGGGGTGGTGGGTCCCCACTGCTGGGGCCTGTGGTGGTGCTCCCTCCTCAGCAGTGAAGCCATCCTGCCTGTGCTGCTGTTTGTTGTCCCCACACCAGCCTCAGAGGTGCTGCCCCACCTGGACTGGGCGAAGATCCTGTGCCCCTGCCTATGCCCCTGCCTGTGCCCCTGCCTATGCCCCTGGCACAACACACTAGTGTGTTCGTCCTTCAGATTAAGCTTGTTGTTCATGTGGCAAGGGGAAGGTGGATCATCCAGCACCTACAGAGTAATAAGTGTAATTTTAGCTCTGTTATCACCTGAACACATGCTTGGGGTAAGAAATGCGTGTGCCCAAAGGTGGGCGACCACATCCCAGCGAGGAGGGATCTTCCCTTGTTTTCTTTCTGAGTGCTGATGTGTTTCACCCTTACAGATACTGACCTTGCAGCAGCAACTGTAACCAAATAAAATGACTCAGCAAATGTCAAACTAACTGCAGTTCACCCAGGAGCTGGAGACAGCCTGAAATAGCAGCCTCCCCATTGCACTGGGCAATGGCAATGGAGTGTCCCTTTCTTCAAAGACGAGTGTAGGTGCTTTGGGTGGGTGTTTTTCAGATCCTAATGGGAGGGGAAAAGCATTTTTCTGCTTGACAGGCCTCCTGGTTTAGTGTGGAATGGTGATTTGAGTAATTTTTATTGCCCTGCCTAAAAGGAGTTTCAAGTCTGTGAGCAGTCTTCAGAGAGTGATTGTCCCTCTCCAAAAGCCCCCATAAAAACAAATCAAATCTCTGTTTAAACCTAAAGGATGCCCTTGAGACCATTAGCTCTGCTTAGGCACTGCAATCCTAACCCATTAAGATAAAAATAAATAGAGCTTATTTTAGGAAGAGGGAAGTGGGAACCAGCCCAAGCACGAGTGAGCCACAGCAGGCGCAGTGCAGATGTGTTAGGGTTGGGTTTTTCTTTTGTATCCTACACCTTTGAATTAAAGTGAAACTCAGCAATCTTTATAAATTGCCACAATTGGCTCCTGCCTTAGTATCTAACAACATAGTTGGACATGAAAAGACTCTTCTGGAAATGCCACGTATTTCCCAAACATATATTAGTCTGTAGCAGCATCAGTACTTGGGGACATGGGCAGCATTTGCCCAAGCCAGGACAGCCAGTGACAAATGCCATTTACCCATGTCACGGTACAGTGCCTCTGACCTTCAGGGCAAAGCAGCACGCCCCAGCGATGAATGAACAATTACTTGTGTTGCATGCAAGCAGTGACAGTCTGTGCAGAAAGGAATAGCTACAGAGAAAATCCTCGTTCCTGCTGCTGCTTCCCAAGCAGGCCGTTTTGCTTCAGAGGCGGCTTTTCTGTTCTTAGAGAATTGACAACAGGCTAAAAATTAAGTCTTTCAGCCACTCCTCAAGTATTGAGAAAATATGAGTGTATCAGCAGAATATACTGCAGGGCTCTACTGCCTCCTGGGTGTTAAAACTCCCAGTGCTTTTGCTTCTGCACATGCCCAGCATAAGACTTGTCAAAGCACAAAGGGGCAGCTGAGGAAACCCAGGAGCCAGCTGAAGGCATCATTTTCCTCCCTCAGCTTGGGTCTCATGCAGCCCAAGGGCTGATGGCATCACCCCTTCCCAGTGAGGATGTGCAGAACCGGGAGCAGTGCTCATGTGAAGCAGCTTCCCCACCCCTGCTGTTCTAACATCTGCCCTGTTAACAGGGCACTGCAATGGGTGGTGTCAACCCCAGCCTTTGTGCTCCAGCATCTGCTCCCCAGTACACTGGTAGCACACGTCGTAGCAGTTTGTGGATAAAAGCAGCAATGGGTTAAAACTCTGCTGTGAGGTGGTGCTGGAGCTCCAGGTCCAGCTTTATATAAAAAATTGAGAACAAACGTATGTGCAAATGTGATAAGGCTGAAAATGCATCTGAAAACAAATCCCACTCACAGGAGAGGTGATGGGAGATGACAGTGATGCGCATAGGACCGTGCTTAGACCCACATGCCATGCAGATGAGTGGCTGGGTGGAGGCTGATTCTGAAATGCTTTGGAATTACTTTTAAGACTTTGTAGGCTGGAAATTCTGGGTTTGTGAACCTGTCCACTGAGCAAGGTTTTCTTAGGCACAGTGAATTTCCCCTCTGTTCCACTGAGGTCTGAAATGTGCTGGTATTTTGCACGAAGCAAAAATTATCTCTGTTACTGACCTTGGTTGGGTCATCTAAGAGATGTGAACAAATCTGTTTCATGTAAAATAACTAGTTTGAGTTAGAATGATATTTCTATTTCTTTGTTACATTTGGCAAAAGAGGGGTGCTAACAGAGCAGTGGGGAGTTGCCTGCATGTAGTTCAGACCAGTGTTTTGGCCTGTGTGGAGTAACTCAAGTTATACCCAGAAGTGACAGGGAAAACTGCAGTTACTAGGTTGTAGTAGGCACTAGTGGGCACAGAAGATTGTCTCTTTTGCTGTTTCTTTATCCTAAAAGTTGAGCTCCATTTCATCCTTAATGAATTGCTATCATTCCTGCTTTTTTTCTGGTCCCTCAGCAGCCTAAACCGATTACATTCACATAGAATAGTGCATCTCTAACTCACTCAGGAAAGCCATAAGGATCCAGTTACAAATAAAGGTGGAGACAGTAAAAGAGCTACCTTCTGGCACGCCTTGAAAGGCAACGCAGACTGCTAAAGTTTCCAACAAAAAATAAAGAACGTTTTAACCTGCCTGTTTTAAACACGCAGATGTCTACACATCAGCTGGGCTGGCTCAGTGCGCAGCCTGAGCGTGCCTCAGATACCCAGAACTCAACAGGATGAAAAATGAGGCAGTCAAAGCACTTGTTGAAAAGGGAGTTGAGGAAATAATGTCTGAGCTTTGCCAAGGGCGAGATTCAGAGAAAGCTGCTGGCTCTGTTCTGTACCACGATTTGAGGATTTGACTGGTCTGTGTTACCAGGCTAAGGTGTTTCCTGTCACCTCACCTCCTTGTGCATGCAAAACCAGTTCTCACTTCAGCTACCTCTGCTAGAGTATACTTGGTTCCACTGTATGTTCAGTTTTGCCCAAGCTAGCCTACAGACTTGTTTCACATTCATTTTAGAAAGGAAAGAATTCTTCTTGTGCAATAGGGAATATGCAGTCATATTGCATGCCAAACTCAAGGGGAAGCAGATGGAGGAAAATTAATCCTCATGATCAGATCCACAGTGTTCTTTAACATTTAACCTTTATGATATAAATAGGACAACGTTTTAAGCTTTATTTGTCCTTTAACCATTGAGTCTGATCCAGACGAGATCTATTCTGCACCATTCACAAGCTCAAGGAACTGTACTTTGTATAAAATTCCACTAATTTTTTACCCCCCAGAGCTGCCTTTCTGCTTCTCTGGAGGAAACTGGTCCATCTTCTCCATCACCTCTCTCTTGACAGAGCAAGACAGGGCCTGCCCCAAAGTCAGTTACAGTCATGTCTTTGGGTATTGAAAAGCAAAATCCATGCACACAAATGTATGCTCAGGGTGGAATTCAGGATGTTTATTTGCAATGAACAGATCTCCCTATAGTACTGAACATGTTATAATGACTTCCATGTGAACTTTTAATTCTTTCCCCATTTTTCTGTTGAATATAAGACACTCACTAAACAAGCATCTAAACCAATTTTTACAGGCTGTCTGGATCAGTGAATTATTGGTTCTGCATTCTAAATTGCTCTTTTCAGTGTTATTTCTGAATTGCCTCCTTCATAATCAAGTCTCTAGCTACTTTTAGAAAGGTATCTTAATAAGGAACTGCTATCATGGACTCTTCTATTACCTCATCTTCCCAATTGCCTTGGCACTGACCAAGACAACAGCAGTTGGTATCTCTGCAGCTGGATATATGCTGACCAGAACTTCAGATGTTACAGCCCTGAGAAGAATAACAGTCTACTGTTCAAATCAGCTAATTCAGAAAAATCCAAGGAGAGTTTGCATTGAGGTCGTACCAGAGGATTTCTGGAACACAGTAAATAACCTAAAACATTGACTGTCAATGAGAATATCACAAATAGTTTTAATATAGAACTACACTGCAGCCTAATGCAGGATTTCCATTGTTAGCTATGTATGCTAACTTAATACGCTCAAATCCTCAAAGCACCTGTGAAATCACACACACAACACTCAAAATGTATGTTTATTGCATGTAATGACTTGTGGAAAAGACCAGTTTTTCCTTCAAATTAATCAATAACATAGAGAGGTCAAGACACGAGCTGATATGGAAACTTAGAACATGAGTCACTACCATAGCAGAAGGAAAACTCTATCCCTAGTATCTTCCCCCCTCTGACTATCTAAATCCACACTCTTTGTAAAAATGTAAAAGCAATTTCTGCAAAAGCTTATTTCTCCTCTCTGAAGTTTTTCTTTTCCTGGTACTTGATACATTAACAATTCCACCCTGAGATACTCGATCTCACTACTTGGGTTTATTTTTTTGCACATGCAGAATCAAGTTTTAAAAATAAATGCCCCCAGTCAGATGTTTAAATCTTACAAAATAAAGTCTGCATCCAGAATTACTATTTCTGTAAGAAAAATAAAGGGGAAGCAGACTTGGAGAAAACCTAATAAAAAAAGGAAAGCAGCTTTACAGGTATAACATGTTACAGCTTTAACACTGTTTCACCTTCTGCCAGGAACTTCTTCCTTGTTTACAAAGTGGACATTATCATCAGGTTCTTCATTTTAACAAGAAAAGCCAGGATTACAGCATCTTCAGCCCTACCATTAATATAACCACATTAAATGTGGTTATAAAAGCCATGTTTAATAAGACAGTTTAAACCATAACACAAATAATTTGTAAGCCTTCCAACTCTGAAGTCATGCTGTTAAGTTTTTCACTCCCAGTTTAAGAACTAGTATTTCCAAAGACAAACCAGATGCTGCTTTACTTTGTCAAGAGATATTAGAGCCTGACTTGGTACTGCATCAAGCAACAGGATTCTGGAAGTTGTAAGGGTGAGATGAATACTGTTATCAAAAGAACTCAGGTCTCTATGACCTAAATTTGTATGTTAAGATCTGCAGAAATAGAATTTAAAAAGCTCTACAGTCAGCTTCTCCTATCATTAAAAAAGGCTGTACAGCATTTAAGATATTTGTATTAATTTAACAAAACCTGTACAGTTATCAATTTTTACATTTCCAAAATACCTACCACAAAGTGATTGAGAAAGAAACTATTTCTCCTTTTAAAGCCATGTGACAAGCAACTTCATAAGAGGACTCAGTAGCTGTTGTATTTTTTTTGGTATCAATCTTTATTCTATATTAAGCAACATAACAACCATTTCTTCTGAGCAGTTTTGCCAAATGTATCATTACTTTATGCATATACTGGTTGGCCAAATGAACTTAGAATTGTAGCCAGGATCAGATCTTTTCCAATAAAGAGAGAAAATATTTCTACTCTGTAATAGCCTATACATGTGTGTATGTATATATTTGTGACTGTATATGTATACATACACACACATATAACATGACTATAAATATGTCTCCTGAAGTAATTGCTATGTCTATTGAACTTACTGCTATAGTATATCTAGTTAGGTCTACTGGCAGAAGTTTTCACCATCTTTTTTTGGTGCAAAAAATGGTCTTTGCCACAGCAGGTTTCTATAGAACTGTAAACAACAATGAAGAAGAGTCTAGTGTATAGGAATGATTTCTGCCATGACTACTGTCCAAGAAAAGAGGCCATAGGATCATCAGGTCTCTGACGTTTCATTCTGTAAGCTTCCATTTCCTCTTCTGTTGGCTCCCTGCTGTCATATATGCTGTTGTATGGTCTCTTTCTCTCATCTATCTGCATGATTTCTTTCACGTGAAGAAGACGAGCCTCTTCTGCGTTTAGTGCCTGAAATTAAAGAAAAAAAAACAATCAAACCATCACAATGAAAGTTTATATTAGATTTCAGTATCAGAAGAAGCAGCAGGCAGAATGGTGGGATAAGCAATGCACATCTGTCCAATACACCTACAGCACACTTAATGCTCATTTTGTAGAGTTTAACATAAAATGACGGTAAAACGATATTTAACAAGAACAAGATGCTTTTATCTCTTTCCAATTGCCAAAATTAAGTAAGAAACTCTTCAGCTCTACCTAAAATGTAATCATGACCCAGCAAGTACAAAAGCAGATAAGCAAGCATGCGATCTTAGGGGTTTGGGTATGTGTATTATGGGGGGGTGTAGGGGTTGTGGTGTTTTTTAAATGCTTTTTGAAATACATGTTATCCCACTCCTCAAACTACTCCTGTTGCTCTGTATAGCTATTTAAAAGAAATTTCATTTGCACAATGCTTTGATTAACCATGATTTCATATGGTTACATCATTTCACAGTCTGAATATCCAGAGGCTGTGCTCGTGGAAGGGCTGTTCAGCAGCAGTCAGCCTATAGATTGGTGGATGGATTTATTGCATCAGCTGTGAGGCTGGGCACGTCTGGGATGAAAAGTGCTAAGTTAAGCTTTGACAGTGCTTTTGATCTCTCCATCTTTCTTCAATACACAAATCACTGTGTTCTGAAATGTCTTTTATAGATGTACAGCTGTGGTGCCTAGACAGGAAATGTTCTAAATCATCTAAACTAAATCTTCCAAAACTAAACATTTATTGCATGCTTGCCCAAGAAACAGGGAATATACTTAAGGACATCTAACAGCATTTTAAATTTGCTTTAGCTCAAAATTAGCATTAAAGAACATCCCACAGAATGCCACAGGAACTGCATAGCAGGTTTCATAAAACTGACGTTGTAAAATATTTTTCAAGTTCTTTTTGCCACAAAACCATTGAAGAATATAGTGCACCTTTTTAAGTTTTTCTTGCTTCTTTTTCTCTTCACCCTCACTATCCGAATTTGAGCTCTTCTTGTGCTTCTTCTTTTTCTTCTCTTTCTGTTTCTCTTGATGGATCTGTAAAGTGGAAAACCACTTATTGTTAAGATTCAACTTGCAAACAGTAATGTTGAAGCCATTAAGTCCCACCAAGAGTCTACTGAAAACTGAGGTCTCATATAGCATTAATAGAGATGCTAATGATCTATTAATGCAGTCTAATGATTTTCAGACTCATTATGACTTGCATCATTTTGTAGTTATATGTATCCTTCCATCTCTTAAAACGCTGAGGAAAAATATCTGCCTCCCTGAGAAAGGGAAACAACCTACCTCCATCAGTGTTTTGGGTTTTGTCATGTGTTCTTCCTCCCTGGGTTGCTCTTGTAGTAAGCTTGCTTCAGCATTCTATACAACAGACAAGAGAAAGGATAGTCACTTACTAAGCATACTTGAAAGGGGAAGGACAAAAAAAAAACCCCAAGCCAAACAAATACCCCAACCCCCAAAGAAAGCAAAACAGTCTAAAACTTAGATAGGAAGATTAATGATTTTTAGCTCTTACCAAGCGACTAAAACAATACTTACAGCAATTTCTTTCCCAGCTTCTCCTGTACAGTATGAGTACTTGACAAATGAGTGGCAGCATTTGTAACCCCACTTGCCTTCTTTCCAGTATGAACCCCAAATGCTCTGAAAGAGGAGACACATACATCCAGTGATACTCCCATAAGAAGAGAGCTGCAATCTATTCCTGAGGTTATATCCTGGTAAATAAACTATTTGAACAATTCAGAAAGGAAGTTTATGGGAAATAGTTCACAATTTTGCATTAGCTACACAGGTACATTTTTGAACAACAGAAAAGCAACAGGATGTGGTCAACTCGTATTCAAAGTCAAAGCGAAATACAGTAACATCCCCTTTAGCTTAAGATTGCCATTGTAACTCAAATTTGCATTGCAAATGGCAATTGGAAATTTCTCCTTGGTAGAAAAGGAGAGTGTCAAATTTGATACAGAGTAGAAATTTGTTTAGTGTATTAATTATGTTGTACTGTATCCCACCGTACCTCATACCCTTCCAGTGGGAGGGAATCTGATTTTTTTATAATCTTAACATATGCTTACTGTATGGTTGTTGATCTTTATATCCTCTTCATATTTAGAGCAAGCAACAGCTTTCTCTTGTCCTTTGATGACTGTTCCATGCCTAGAGTACTCCACATAATCTTCTGTTTGACCTAACAGCAGTTCAGCTGGTGGGGCATCCAAATGTTCTTGTCCTCCATACTAAAATGCAAAGAGAAATAACAGTTTGGAAAAAAAGGCCACCTTTTATGTAGTTAAGAATTACATTTTAAAAAGTGTTTCTTTCAGAAGGCAGTGAAAGTGACACAAATAAAGCAGATAGAGACAATTTAATCTTTAGGGAATAGTTAAGAGTGAAATGCATCTCCTCCTATGGCCATTGTGGTATTTTGGTTTGGTTTTGTTTGTTTTGCCTGGAGAATTAAAACAGTGATACTCCTCACGCAAAGCAGGAAATCTTTTCAGACCAAGCTGCTGAGAACAGCTAATGCTGGTAACATTAGCAATTTTATTTGTTCGCCAAGACCCAGGCTTCAAACTCAACAGAATTCTTATTAAATAAGATTGAATGTCTGTTACCTTCTCTAGGATGCTTTCTTTCTGCTGTGCCTTGAAATCTTCTTTTTTCACTTTGAAGGATTTATAAAGTAGTTCTAATTTTGTAGGGTCTGCTTGCAGGTGAACTTCAGAGCCTTTGTCATAAGCCTCCCAAGCAAACACTGTGGTACACAAGAGATTTCACTTAATATTTATTCTAAAACTGACATATGCATTCAAATTATGATCATCTTTAATTCTGTAACTTGAAAGAAAGCCTCAATCTAAAGAGATTTAATTCTCTTTTTCAAGAAACAAGCACTCTTAAGTATTTAAATCAATTTTCTTAAAACACACTTACGCTGAGTCTGTGCCATTGAAATGGTATCTCCAGTATAGCGAACAAAGTTATCACCTGCGTAACCAACTCTGCAGAAAAGAACAACAGGATTTTTAGCATTCAAGAAACATGATTTCCTTTTAATTGCAACCACAGACCACCAACACGAAAGCAAAAAATTCTTTGTGCTCTGAGAGTTAAGAACAAAGGGAGAGGAAGCATTCAACTCAATGAATGGAATTAAAGTCTAGGCTCCCCACAGTCATGCAAGTATTAGATAGCAACTCAGAATACCTGATGCCTATGTTTACTTGGAATTACCTTATGACAGAGACCTGGAACTGTATCTGGGATACCAAACACCGTAAGTCAAACTTGGATCTAATTGCATAATAAATATGCATAAATGGTATGTGATATTCTAGCACAGTGATTCTTGCTTTTGAATTTGTGAATCTCTCCTCCCACCCAGACCCAGTGTATGGCTCTACCATTCTCAGTTATCTGAGAATCTCTTTTGCACCCTTCAAAGAGATTCAATGACTGTATAAAACATGTTGAAAATCAGTGTTAACAATCCAACTTCTTACTCTTTTCACCTCGCCAACGCCACTCTGAAAAATTTAGTCTGTGGCAGAAACACAGATTCAGCAAAGGTCAAATTATGATTCTGGAGAGAAGTGAAAGCATCTGCATCTAAAACCAGAACTGGCTGGCAAGATGCTAGCTGGGGGCAAGAAGAGGTGCAAAGAGCATTATTTGCTAGCATTCAGTCACTGCCATCCTGTTCCAGGCAGAGAGCTAATCCAATTACTGTACTCTGAATAAATGTTTCTACTCCAGGCCTGTCTGCTCTGCAAGGCCCCAGCACTATGCAGGCCAATGCTGGGTCACAGCTCAAGTACTCGACTTGAGTTTTAAGTGAGACAGTCTTATGTGCAGCCAAAAGCCAGCCTATGGTATTCTCTAGTTATCTATCCAGACAATGCCAAAGCTTTCGGACTTTTTTTTATGTAGACTCTGTTAATATATGAGGAGCTCTTGCTCCTAATTCAAACATTCACTTGGGTACCACTGATATTCCATGCTAGTCTCCACTGCTGAATGCTTTCCAACAAACAAGGGACAAAGTTTAAGATTTGGTTACTGAAATACTTTACATAAACATCATTACTGTTTACAGGTATAACCTCTATATACAGCAATATTCTTCTTGTGCAGATCATTAAACTAAATGGTGGTCCACATATCCCTGAACATTAACAGCCAATATTACTAAAATACCACTTTTACATATTAAAAGTGCTGCTAAACATTTTTCCTGTACTTACTGCTACTTCTATCCATAACTGACTAGAGATTCATTAGTACAAAACATATAGATAAAATACAAAACTATTAATCTTATTTTTAGCAGTTTTGTTGGATACAGAAACACGATCCTGTTTTAACTTACTCGTCTGGATTCTTGCCTGTATTGGCATATGGGTTCTCCCTCATTGCTCTTGTTTTGGGATCATAGTAAGCAGAGTTTGGATCCAAATTCCTCAAGTACTAGGGAAAGAAAACAACATACAAGATATCCAATATTTATGATTTAAAAAAGACTGAAGTTACTCCTGTATCCCCCAGCTCAGACATTTAAGAAGTTAGTTCTATGTATAAGGTTAACCTTGACAAAGTCGTAAAATGAGCCGAAACAGAACTTAGAATAGCCCTGAATCTCCATGCCCCAAGACCCATACATAAACTTATTAACCTTTGAGTATACAACTTTTTGGAAACTAACTCTCATGAATACAAAAGAAGATCTGTAATGAATTCTTAACTTACTTTAGCAATATCTTCCCGAATACGTAGATTTCTAACTGTGATACGTCTTTTTGAGTCAAAGTTCTGTCCAGGCATATCAATGTCATCTGCATATTTATCTTCATCCTCATCTTCACTGTTATGATCTCTTTCCTGAGGAGAGATGGAAAACTTCTAAATAAAAGAGGACATTCACACTACAGATATGTATGAGAGACTGATTTTAGTGGTTTCATTAAAACTTCTGCAACCCGTGTAGTTAAAAACTAGCATCATTTACCTGAACTTAAGTGTGCTATCATACTAATCTAGCATTCAACAGCTCTCAGAAATACAAGGATTTCCACTTCCTCATATGGAAACGATTACAAAACCAGAACTGTGATTATATTAAGAATACAGTTATCTTGGACAAACTATATTACTTAAGAACTAGTTATTTGCATGCATGTCCAAGGTTTGACAACACACAGGAATTAAACCCAAAAACCCTTCTGTGAAATCCAGTGATCTCTGCTGGAAAGAACAGGCAGCCAGTGGCATGAACCCAACATTCAAACCCTTATGCCACCCTTGTTTCACTGTTCCACTAACTACAGGCCCTTTTTTCTGCCCATGGTGTGATGCAGTGGGTAGTGATCTTACTGTCTGTGAATTTGGTTCCTCTTCTCCCCACTGCTGTCTTGGGGAGTTCTGCAACAAACAAAGAGCCCATCAGCAGAGAAGACAAGACAGCAGAGACAGGAAAGATGGCAGGGATATAAAAAGCAATCAAAGCAGAGCTTGATGATGGATGCAAAATACAATTTACATGTGGCAAAGACTGCAACATAATGTTCTAGGAAAGAGCTTGTGTCTCTGTTACAGATATATGTTGGAAACCTTTTCATTGTATTCCAAACTAATTTTCCAAGCCTTTGCAAAACCAGCAAATTCTAGAAGTGTCACTGTTTGTTAGACCTTGCTATGCCTTTGACCACTTTCATGTCAAGCAAATATAACCAAGATTCAACTCTGAAAGCTTAATATTTATGCATAATGAGAATTTCAGAAGCCATGATTTAATCTGGAGAAACAGAGCTAGACTTTATTTTTCAACCTGCTTAGCCTCTAACTTGAGAATACTTGCAGCATTAGAAATGGAAATAAGAAGACTGACCAGCAAATTGGCTATACAAAGGAGTCTTGGTCCTGTCAGAGATAGAACTATCAGAGGTAGTTCTTACGTTTCAAACACACTTCCCTTCTTACAGCTTCATTTTGTAAGGAATATGGAAGCTAACAATGTTTGTCTTGTGGTAAAAACAGGCACCAAAAAGAGAAAGAATATTTTTCTATCGGGAAGGCCAGAACGCTGTAGTTTGTGCTGGGCTGGAGATTAAGTTCACTCTGCCATCTACTGACAAAATGTGAAGTGACAACCTCTGGAAAGCGCAGGCCCAACTGTACGTAGTCTTTCTTGTGCTTGTTTTCTTTCTTACAGTATTAATTAAAAAAACCATAGTTCCGACCAGTAGCACTCTCTACTTTCCCCCCGTTTTATAAACTTAGAATATTATCATAAATTACTTTTTAAAAATAGAATTTTATATCAAAGATTATCAAAATCACTGCCTATAATCTCAGAGGAGTTTATAGAAGTTAGCAGAAGATGGGAACTCTGCAGTTATAAACTAGAGGGAATAACACTGCAAATAAGTCATAGCAACAACTAGAGAAGAAACAAGTTTGGTTTAACATAAAGAAAACACCTTCCTATTCTAATTTATACCTATCATTACAAAAACAATCCACAGTCATGTAATGGTCATTAACTCAACATGAGTCAGATGTAACCTCTGAGTATATGAACAAAATTCCATGTCATTAATGTTAGCAATAATAATAATCATACGGAATCTTTGCCCATAGGAGGAAAACAGTCAATTTTCATTTGAAAGAAGATACTACTTCAAATTCTTGAACGTGACACACAATATGCTGGTGCTACAGAAGTCTTTAAATTACTGAAGGGCATAAAAAAAAACCACAATAGCAGGCCTTGTGTAGAGGAAAAGCATCAGAGAGCAGAAGGAACCTGATGTATTTTTATTCAGGCTAAACATAAATACATTAAGAGTTAGTTTACTTACCACTTGCTCCAGCTTCCCTGATGCTAACTCTTCCTGAAGCTTCTGGGCTTTCAGTGTACGTTTGGCCTGCGTATCATGAAACACATTTGTTTTAATATTCCTTCTTAACAGGAAGTGTGCAGTAGTATTTATTTATCACAACCAACTCCTCTGACTGCTGTCATTAAAAAGTGCTAATTATTACCAAATATGGGGGCTTAACTGTGTTGGTGCTTGTAAAAAATCAGCAGCCTACAACTTGTCCCTTCTAACTCCCGTGCTTTACCACACTGTTTGCTGAGGCTCAAGGAAAGGAAATTATGTACACTGACTGTTTTACTACTTTATATTATACTGTTAAAAGTTTACCTGATTTATGCAGTTCTACCATTAATACATTCATCCTACTTTAAGAACTAGAGAGCTTATTTCAGTTGTGTTTAAAAACAAACACGTTTTACTATTGTGCCCTCATAGACTAGTTAGAAACTTCAGTGCTTAAGGTACTCTGTGACTGATGCTGCATTTATGGTTCATGCAAGAAGGCCCACCAAAGTCTAGCACCTGAAGTGAGATTTCAAAGCACCTCTGGAGACTGCCAAGGACAGTCTAGGCAAGTTTTGACTACCTCCAAAAATGGAGACTGCCCAGCCCCACTGGGCAAGCTGTTCCCGTTTGATCACCCTTACAGTAGAGTATTTCTTTCTTATAATTAAACAGAATTTCTTGTATTTCAATTTTTGCCCACTGCTTCTTGTCCTGTCACTAGATACTACTGGTAAGAGTCTGGTTCTGCCTTTAAACATTCCCATCAGACATTTATGCACACTGATTAGATCACTTTTAGCACTAGCTTTCCTATGTACTATAGGAAAATACTGAGGACCAGGCACTGAAGGGAGTTACTTAGGCACCTAAATACCTTTTGGAACAAGTAGCTGACATCTAGCTAAGGTAGTGAACTCTTTTTTCAACTTTTTTTAGAAGGTACTTAGTGTTTACATACATTTGGTGCATAGACATAGAAAGTTATCTGCAACAGCAGGATGCCAGCCTGCAAAGAGCTGTGTACAAATATACTCCTCCTCCATCATGGTAACAAAAAGAATTCATTAATAAAATAACATGACTAAGGTTACAAAATAGGTAGAGATTTGTTGGCTCTAATACAACTAGATAATAAATTCCTTTCTTGCATATGATTCAATCTGCATCTTGGGTAAGGTTTGCCTATTAAAAGGTAAGCAATCTGGAGAGACTAATTATTGTACAGATCCATACTCGGTTGCCAGTTCTGATCTCAATTTTTAGTTTATGTGAAGTCTGCTATCAACCACAGTATTCATCTCACTTTTTCATTATCAATACAGCACAAGGTCTAATATTATAACTGCACATAAAAAACATGCCTCTTCCCAGCCAAACCAAACACTAAACTTTTCCTGAATAAAAGATAACAGCTACATACCAAATCAACCTTGGCATATTCCTCTACAATCTTCATGTGCTCTTCTGGGTTATAGCCATTCCAACGGTCTCGCTTTCCATCATAATCAAATGTCAGTTGAGGCTGCACATGTTCATCTGGTGCAATATTCATGCCTGTGTATTTTGCTCCAATTTTCCTGGGTCTCTGAAAGTTAAAAAACAATGGTTGGATCAGTCCACTAGACTAAAATATGCCACTCAAATACCTGTTTAAAAATAGAATCAATTGAGCTCTTCTAGAGTCACCTAAATTCAGCACTATAAGCCTGTAAATTGTAC
This sequence comes from Neopsephotus bourkii, assembly GCF_033783945.1. Lineage (NCBI taxonomy): Eukaryota > Metazoa > Chordata > Aves > Psittaciformes > Psittacidae > Neopsephotus > Neopsephotus bourkii. Next base: position 3,120,670 of record NW_026901215.1, on the reverse strand, counting down.
ATAAATGCAAGTAATTAATTTCTGTATTTCAGAGCAGCACAACTGATTCCAAACCCCATCAATTTTGAACTCTTATTTTCCACAGCTAAGAACAAACTGAAACACCAATTTCTGGGAATGGCTTCTAATTGACATGGAACAGAAAGACAGCACTTGAGTTAAAGCAAATTATTATGAAGAACTAAAATGTTTTTGCCTATTATTGCAGTACTGATCACAAACAGAATTGATGAGCAACACCCTGAACAGTAACATTTCTTCCCTTTATTTTTCTATGTAATAATTTCTTCAGAAATTTCCAAGCCACCTTTCAACACCTGTAATGTTTTTCAAAATAGCTTCTTCAAAACTAGTAATTTGCCTTTTATCTCCAGCTGGCTATTTTTCACTAAGATTAGAACTCACACTGTTTTCAAAACCATTAAAACATCAACAAAATGATTCTGTAATTCTAAAAGTCAAGTTTACCTCCATGCAGTCCTTCTTACTGTGTGTCAATGCCCCACAGTTCTCGCAAGCCCCTTTACGGTATCTAGTTGCCACAGCATGCTAAACAACAAAGAAAGACGGTGTTGTACAAACTTGCGGCAAGATTCATACACATGTTCCCAACACCCAATTCATTTTTTTTAATAGAACGAAAGAGTGCATGACCTACCCAAGCCCAGAACATGTATTTTGTTTATTATCAACCACTGCCTTGTGTTTGATCAAATCAGACTTGCCTGCTGAATTAGAATTCCCAACTCCTGTCTCCCTCAAAAATGTGTTACCAGAAATCATATCCTCATGGAATCAACCCAAATCTTTATTTTATGACAAAAAAATTTTGCATACCTCTTTAACTCCTCGTTTGTACCATTCTCCAGAGGTGCTATACTTTTTCTGCTTCTCTGGCTGTGGTCTCTGATGCTTTAGTGTAGGTCTTTTAGAAGGATCTATGTACCATGGTACTGAGGATATGTACTGAGGAATATGAGGATTGATATCCCTGTAAAAGATGTGTAATAAATACATGGCATAGGAAAAAAAACCCAACAACTTGGCCTAACACATAACTCTCACATTAAAGTTCAGTGCTTTACCAGTGAAAATAAAATAATGAAGTTGTTACAACACATTGCAAATTTAACTAGATGAACGCAGGTTCATGTGATGTTGTTGTCATCTAATTCCTGACTCCAAATCAAACACTTTATTCTGTGCAATGCTACTGAGCACAAACCCAGTAACATTCATCTTCTCAAAAGCAACAAGTCTCATAGAAGCAAGAGACAGGGACCAGATAATGTACACTGTGAAGCTGCCCAGTACCAGGTTTTGGTCACTTTTAGACCACTACTTACAAGTAGCCACACAGATGGAACTTTTAGCAGCACTATCAATAGATTACAGTAATAAACATTGAACCTACATTTTTTGTGGGGAAAGTAAGTTTCTAGGGATGGCTGGAATGTTAAAGCAAATTAATAGAGTCCCAACTATTTATTTCTACAATGACCCATGTATCACCCTCATGATTATTCTGTAATCACATCAGGGAAAAAAGGCATTTTTAACCAGTAGCTTTACAACAACCACAGCTTTAATTAAACTTACTTTCCTTCTTCATCCACCTCAGCAGGTGCATTTCCTAGTTTTCTCTGTTCTTCCAATTCCTTTTTTTTCCTCCAGTCTTCTCTTGTCATCTTCTTTGGTTCCTCCAGGCCCACATCATTTGATCCTCCTGAAGGAGCGGCATTCACTACCGTCCCTGATGACATATCGGTTTTTCTCTTTCTTTTCCTGTTACGAGAAAATAAAAGTCTTACAGATCAATATTACTTGACAGCACAGTTCTTCATCATGCTTTTGCATCGAGTGAAACCAGTAACACTGTAAAATGCATTCAAAAATAAGCACCGGTGCTGAAAAAAAACCGTTACTATTAATTAATGCAATGTCTCCTTCGTTATGTTGATTAATCTATTATTTAGGGTCACTTGCTGGAGGTGCCTTACTGCCTATGTTGTTCATCTACAGGAATATTACCAAGTCTTGTGTATTTTCCTGCCCATGGCAGAGGGCTGAAACTAGATGATTTTTAAGGACCCTTTCAACCCCAACCATTCTGATTCTAGTTCCTGTTCTCTGCCCAGCCGGACGCCAGGCGGGGACGCACAGCAGCAGCTCTGCACACAGCACAGGACACGCACTATCGGCGCTCCAGAACCCCACGGAGCTGGACACGGACTCACCCGCCGCCGCTGCTGCTGCTGTTCGGGTCAGCTGAGCCCGCGGACCGGCCGTGGTTGCCGGAGGCCCCGGCGCGTTCACGTAGCATGCCCGAACCCGAGCCTACACGTAGGCGACTCGAGAGAGGCCTACGAGGAAGCAGCGCCCTAGCAGGGCCCAGGCCCGGCCCGCAAGGAAGTGGGTGCTTTCCCGGAGCCCAGGGCGGCCGCCCGGAGAGCCGGTCCCCGCCGCTACCCGCGGCCCCTCTACCCCAGCCCCGCTCCCCTGTTTACCTGCCAGGTCGCACAGATACCGAGAACGCGCCACGGCTAGGTCAGAAAGAGCGACAGCACTGCGAAGGGCGGAGCCACGTCGTCACCGTAACGACTTGCTCCGTCCCCGGAAATCAGGGGGTGGAGCCACAGAGAGGGCAGGTGCGGCGGAAACGTCACTGCTGAGCCAATCACCTGCGGAGCGTTAGTCGAAGTAGCCAATGGGCGATGCGGAGCCAGTTTAAAAGGTGGCGGCTCGGCAGTGCAGGCCGTTACCGGTTTGCTGTCTGAGGGGTGTTCGTGTCTTGGCTCGGCCTTTGCGTGACCTGAAGCGGGTCTGTGCCGGTGCTGCTGCGCTTGGACCTGCCGGTGGTGCTTGAGGTGGGCTGGGTAAGCGCGGCTGGGTGGTTGGTGTTACTGCTTACAGCTGGAGTGCTGGGAGTGGCTTGAGCTGAGGGAAGCACTGAGGCCTGCGGCTCTAAGTCTTGCTCTGACTTTGTGCTTGAGCTCTTGACTTCAAGCTACACCAACTAAAAGCAGCTTTTTCCTTCAGGCTCCTAGTGAATGAGGGGCCATTGCATACCTGTGCAATGGCAGTGGCAAGCTCCAGGTGGGAGCTGCCTGGCTACTAATTAACAGTATGAAGAAGTGCTCTGATCTCTTGTCTTGGTTAGGGCTGAAAAGCAGTAGTGAAGGTACCGGTTTGTGTAGGGTGTCCTCAGTTTCTTTTTCTCATGAAAATATGTCTCTGCTAGTAAAATAACTGTAATTGTACTTACATGCTCAAAGGCTGCATGTTTTGAGCTAAGGGCTGGATTGCTTAGCTAGGAGGTGTACTCTTATTGTACCAAAGAAACCACAAAGAAGTAACAAAGCAAGCCAAAGGTATTAGACCTTTCTGTGTAGGATTGCTAGTGAGACTTGACTTTTTTCCTGAACACATACAAGCTCTTTTAGGACTATGAGGCTACCATGTGCACTAATAATGCCTTCAGACATGAGGGTCTGTAGCTAAACTTCTATGCAATGGTGTGAAGTATGTGTATGCTCCCCCTTGTCTAAGGACCAGTACATGGCAACTGTGTTGTCATTAATGTGGGTTGTTTAATAAGTGTCCTTTGGTGGAACAAAAGCTAACAAGAATAATTTCCTCTTTTTCCTGTATGGCCTTTCCAGAGTCACCTCAACCTGAAGATGGCAACTCTGATCTTTATTGATCAGGAGAATGATGAAGTTGGCACTACTAAGAATCGGCTAAGACTCCCTTCAGGATCTTGTGCGTACTTGCTGTGTTAAAATAGCAGGAGATCAGATAAAGTGCATAAATTCATGCCTTGCTAATCACTGTTTTGATCAGTAATAGTTTTCTATCCCTATATCTACTTCTAACTAATTCTGCTAAGTTCTTCAAATACCATAAAAATGGAGATAACTCTGTCATAGATGGGGCTATGCTCCTGAGTTATAAGTGATGGACAATGGTTTTTGACAGCTACTTTCCTAGCACATGCACTTACTGAAGCAAGCTTTAGGGTTGATATGGTGCTAAAGCTTGGTTTGTTGTTTTTTTTTTTTCTTCCACCCACTCCAGCAAAAGTCTTATCTGACAGAATGCAAGTTAAGACTCCACTTCCTAAAAAAACAGTCAGTACATCTCCAGCTGCACCTCGCTCTGTCAGGAAGGCTCTGGGAAATGTGAATAGAACTCAAGGAGTCACGAGCAAGTCGGAAAAGATAAGACAGAAAAGTCAGCCTTGTGCTGCAAACAAAGTGAGTACAACACTTATGAGGGACAGAGGGGAACTTCCCCATCAGTTTTCATTGTTTAGCATGATATCCTAGGTATCCTATAGGTATGGAATATCCCTTTGGTCTGTTGGGTCAGCTGTCCCAGCTGTGTCCCCTCACAACTTCTTACCTATGCATCGGTGGGGTGAGAAGCAGAAAAAGCCTTGACTCTGTGTAAGCACTGCTCAGCAATAACTAAAACATCTCTGTATTATCATCACTGTTTTCATTGTGAATCCAAATCATGTGAGCTACTAGAAGAAAAGTAACACTATCCTTGCCAAAACCAGCAGAAGGAGTACAGGAGCATAAGAGGTACAAAATGGCAAAGTAGTGGTTCTAGTGAAAATAGTGAGTTAATGTCTTGTTCACATGTCAAGTATCAGGAACTTGGTATCATGAGTGTAGGTATTCCAGTGCAGTGATTTATTGCTACTGTAGTGTTGTACTACATAAACTCAACTGAAGCATTTGTCTGTCTCTAGGTTATTTGTCTTGAAGTTATTTAGGCATAGCTGTTGACTGTAGCAGGCATTCTTGTCTGTAGACCTGCTATAGCACAGGAATGCCATTACAAATGGAAACTGCAGTAGCTCAAATAATGTAACTTCCTCTTTTTAATATCACTAAGAAGACTGCAGGTTTAGAAAGCTGTGATGCAGTGGCTGAAGAGCAGTGGCCAGAAATAGAAAATATGTTTCCTTTTGATCCTAGAGGTAAGAACTATTGGTGTAACTATCAAAATGAACAATCAGGCTTTCATGAGTGTTGCTATTGTTTTAAAACTTTTTCTAAACTATTGTGGCAAATAAGTTAGTATTGCATTTCTCTGGAGTACTTTCTTAAGCATAAGGGCGCTTGCTACTTCTGAAATACCATCTCATTTAAGTATTTTTAAGGGCAATAGCTGTGTTCCACAGATGTAGTAGTCAGCCTTTTACTGTGATGGCATGAAACTACTTCCAGATAACCATGCTACAGTCTCTTAGTTTATAAAATAGCAACTGGTAGACAAGTATTCAAAGGGGTACTTAAGCAGTACTGAAAAGCAGACTAATCTTGATTGTATGCTGAGACAGTAACTTGTAACTGAAAAGATTCCTACTGCTGTAGGATATAGTAGTTTAATCTTCAACTCTTAAAGCTGTTCTTTGCACAGCTCACTGCAGATAGTCTATTAATCATCCAAAGTGTGCCCTTAAGCTGTCCAGTTCATCTGGAAGTGAGTGTGCAAAAACTAATTGCCAAAGACTACTTTTGTGTTAATGAAACATATGCTGTGCTTGATGAAGTTGACTTGGTATAGTGCTTGGGAACAAATTACTAACTGTAAATGTAAAGCAGGAACTTTTATGTGGTGTATGGGATTTTGACAACTAAGATATAACTTTGAAAAAATACCCAATAGAGGGGGGACTGTTGGATTGTGCTGTTTTGGACCTGCTCTCACTTCATTTAATCTAGCAGAATTTGTGGCTTCTCAGGATATGCACTGTTATTAAACTGCTGTGTGTCTTTCTCCAATAGATTTTGAGAGTTTTGACCTTCCTGAAGAGCACAAACTAAGCAATATCAACCTGCGTGGTGTTCCCCTCATGGTATTTGAAAGGACATATGACAGATGTGTGAACATGGTTCCTTCACCTGTGAAGATTGAGGAGGTTTCGTGGGAGTCTAGTAAGTGGAAACTTGGCATGACTTTCAGTACATGCAGTGCTCATTGTGGTTTAGGAAAGAATCTACTGCAATAGTGAGCTGCCACTGCTCTCCTAGCTAGCAGAATAGCACACTACTGTCAGCTTTTGATATATACTCAAGTGGAATTTAACTAGTACAGGTAGTGGTCTTAGTGATGTTGCTGAGTGTTGTAGACAGGTGGTGTGGTTTGGAGTTACTGGGCACCAGAGCCAGCTCAGGCTGGGTCAGTGCTGTACCTGCACCCTTTCTTGAAAGGGTCTGTCTGCTCTGATGTTGGGCTTATGCATAGCTGCATGCTTTGAGGTGCTCCAGCATGACCTCATGCACAGCCACAGATTCTTCAAGTTGCAAACTGATTAGTTAAGTGGAATTGTCTTGTGCAATCAAACTATTTCCCTTAATTCAAGGGCCCAGTGTTAATCCACTGGGAGCTAGCTTATATTTGGGAGTAGAAATTCCGGGTTTCATGTGAAACTGAATTTTTTTTTTTTCTGACTTTCAGACTTGCTACAATCAACTGCTGACTTCCTTGATACCCTGGATGAGATCATTGACATGCCACCTCCAAATTATGACATTTAATCTATATTCTGAAGCTTCTATTGAGTTCAAATTTCACAGTTCTGTATTTTTAAATAAAAGTTAATCTAACCTGTATAATACTAGGTTTTTCTGTTTTAAATAGACCCAAGATGTAGGTAGTACAGTAGTGCTTTGAAAAAGAAGACTTAAAGCAGAGCCTGGGTAAACTTCAAAAGCAAGACTATAATATACTGCTGTCTGCTGTGTCTGGAAGTTAGTATGGTCATGATAGGTTGAGGCCCTTCTGAACTGTTTAGATAACTTTATTAAGTACACATTAGTTTTAAACAATTGTGTATCTAGCGTAAGTTAAGTACTAGAGCTGGTACTCTTGTGGCATTTTCCTTTATTGAACTTGTTTTCTATTTACAGTGGTTGTTCAAGATGTGTTGGTTTCTTACCTAGCTGTAGGCTGCTTCTAATTGTCACATCACTGTAGTGCTGACTGCTGGGTACTGTTTGTGCTCTGTGAGGAAACCCCATCCTTCAAGTTGTAAACACACAGGTTCAATAATTTTTCTTTAATTTTTATATTTTTTGTCTTGTTTTAATGGCCTTAACTCCTGTTCCTCATCACATAAGGCAAGTCAGTTGTCAGCCTTCGCTTAATCAACTTCTGTAGCTTTTGGGCGATGCTCTGATCTAGTTATATGACAGCAGCCTGAGCTGCCTTCAGCTTTCAGCTCATGCTTCACATGGATTGCAATGCTGTGCCTGTGTTTTGGCCACAGGCTGAGGTAGAAAGCCTTTCTGTATTCCATGATGCACCTGAGCTCTGAACAGGAGGTATTGCCATTATTACAGTTACTGTGGCACTGTGTAACTGCAAGCAGTAACAACAGCAAGACCAGCTTTTCAGCTCACATTTCATGGTAATGTCTGAATTAACAAGAAATAAGCTTTAATGCTTGTGAACTGAGATGATAAATGCTCTAGTAAAGGAATGGGGTTAATTTGGTGTAGGTCAGTGCTGCATCCCACAGTGCTGCTTGGAGGCATACTGTGGCTGCAACCTGACTGCATGAAGATGAGATGTGAATCTGTAACCATAGTCCTTTCATGTGTTGCTTCTAGGAAGCTTAATGCAGGCAGTGAAGGAGCCCTTGTGCTTTTCAATGGGTTGTCTGGTCTGCGGGTGCTGAAGGGAATGCATTTGCCCTGCTGTGATGACATAATGAAGGCTCCTTTTAGTTTTGAAAAGGGTAGCAGGCAGAGCACAGAATACTTGGTTTTACTGTTTCCTACTTATGGATGTTTCCTCAAGATGTTTCATTCCCTTAAATGCTTTTTACTCGTTGGGGGGTAGATGGGCCTTCTTGGAATTGTCCTGTTGCAAATGCTGATCTTCAGTCCGGACTAGAAACTTCCTGTTACTAGATTATCAGAGATTTAATGAAGTGAAAAGGTGTTCATTCTGTTTCTTCAAACTTGTCAGGGTATTGACTAAAGTGTTAAACTGTACTGAATTATATAATAAATGGTCCTTGTCTCCAGTTTCTTGTAATTGTTTTCAAACTTCAAAATTCAGGGGAATATCAAACTAAAAAATGATTGAAGAAATTCTGTCTAGAGTTTCCCAGTTTTGGCTGATCCTTAATTGCATTTTAATAGCTTTTGATTCAGAGATAACTTGCAGTTACCAGCTGCAATAGTTAATCAGTAGTAAAAGGAAGTGTTAAAATGCATCTTCCCTTGGCTTTTAGTCTTTACCAGTTCAAATGAGCTGGGAGAAAACAGTCCAAGCCCAATTTTACACAAAAATGGCTGTAATTAAGGCACTGAGACTGGTTCCACAGTGCCATCATGCGGCCCCTTGTTAAGCAGCCACAGGGATGAAAACAGGCCTATACAAAGTACCTGATAATGTGTTTATGAGATGCGAATAAGCATATGACATGAAATCATAAATGTAGACTGTAACTTTTTGTATGTACAGCCATTTTGTCTGGAGGGAGACACTAGTGCTTTTTGTTATGGACGTTTATCATGGCAAACATAATTATTTTTGGTTGGTTTAAAATATTCACTGTGATCAAGCACCTAGATCTACTATTTAAGCCTCTGGAGATAAGCTTTTTGTGCTGAGTCTGTGTATGTATACATGCACACATGTCAACACAACATGCCTGGTAGCTCTAAGTTTTTATGCCAAAATGGGTATTTGTCTAATGTTTGTAAAGGTGATAAATGGTTCAGGTAGGCCTGTTGGTACTGACACATTTTAATCCCCCAAGAGTTGTTGCTTGTGGTTACAGTGGAACGGGTGTGCAGAAAGCAAAGTGTGAGTCGGACTTGGGAATATTGCTGGTTGGTCTTGCATGAGAATGAATGCTGCTGCAGTGTAGAACAGAAGGTAACAATGCTAGAATAAATGATATGAGTTCATACTGGCATAATCCTATTTTACTTAAATTGTTAAACCCTTTGAAAGTCTCGGGGAAAAGACACAGTCATCGGCTTTGTGTCCTTTACCTACATTCAGTTTTCTTTTTCCTGTAAAAAATATGAAAGGGTGTTTTGGGTGCAGAGGAACGTTTTCTTCAGGATCCTTTTTAGTGTGTTTCATCAGATTTCCTACAAATCCTATCTCGCAGCTGCTGGCAGGCAAGACAAGCCAGTCAAAGCTAGGTCTGAGTTAGAAGCAAGTACTTCTCAAGATCTTATCTGTAAATAGTTGAGAACAAAAGGGTATGTTTCATCACGTAGCCCATCTCTGAGCCAAAACAGGAGTGTTGCTAGGAAGCTTCTGTATGGAATATAACTCTACTTAGAAACACAATGCAGAAATCCGTTTTCTTTATATGACTACTACAGCTGATTAGTATTTAACATTTAAACATTGATTAGTTTTTTAAAATGTCCATGATCCTTTTGGTTTAGAAGATTCAAAACAAATAAATGCTAATGGTTAATTTCAGACACATCCTTAACAAATCCAGAGTTAAGAAGTCTCTATAGCAGATAAATAATGAAGCTAACTTCAGTTTTGGTTAGATGTTAATTCTTAGCACCAAATGTCAGGTGACTGGGAATGCCTTTGTTCCTTACAGTAGGGCACCTCATCTGGGGCTTCTCATTTTCATTGGGATTTCTGGTTAATGCAGGTCCAGGGTTTTGCTTTTGTAAAGTTTTATTTTGTAAGCATTCATCAGAAAGATCCATTTGTTTCAGCAGGCTTTTCTTCCCATTTCATGTACTTTTCAACGTGGCTGGCTGGGGTTAAGGAGAAATGCACGTTCCTGTGACCTGCATGAGAACAAAGCTGTGGTGAGGCTCAATCTGTGGGCTGAGCTTCCTGCCTGCAGTGACCTCAGGAGATGGAAGTCACAGAAGCAGAGTCTCCTATTTAGAAAATGTGAACTGTAAGTACAAAATAGCCTGTGTCAGCCCCTGAAGTGCTGATACTCAGTATCAGGATAGTGCTGGGAATTCGGCACTGCTTCATGCCATCTCAGTTAACGCTGACTTCCACCAGTGACTGACACATCAACTTCCTTAACTGTTCTAATGTTTATATATGCAGCTTTTTATACTGGTAAAGTTTTGTTTTCTGATGGGGTATTGCCAGAAATAGATGCAACTTGAGCTCAAAATGGTGTCTGAGCACTACCCTGCACAACGGAAGTCCTATTTAAAACTGCTTGTGATGTTTTGGTTTACTTGAACAACTTACACTTCCTGCAAAGATCTGAGGTAAAATCTGGGATTTTAAATGCATGGCTGTGATGAAAACAAATGCTTGTTCTCAGTTTGAACAAGCCTTAAGTCATTGTAACTGTAAACCATGATTGGCAAATCTGGATTGTAACCAAGTACACAGAGCAGGTATCTTTTAAGTTGGTTATTCCTCTGTAAAGCAGCATCTTTGACAGCGTTCTGGCTGTGAGAATAAGTTTAAATCCTTACCTGGATTTCTGTAAGGAGAACTTGGAGATTCATAGAAAAATAATCTCTTAGCAGGTTGAGTAAAATTACTTCAGTGCACATCAGATAATTCATCCTATTTGTAGTGTTCTGGCAGCGGGTGGCACCATGGTAACAGCATGTATTACAGCTTCTCACTCTCTCAACCTGACAGCTGTGGTGTGATGTTTGCCTTTGGTGCACAGTGCAGGCATCTGTAATGGGTTTCTTTTTGCTTCATTAATGTGAAATGGAGGATAAAAGTCAGCACTAAGGAATTCAGAGTGCCTTTACCCTATGACTGCAGGGAATAGTATATCAGCCAAGGGCATTTTTATCTTTTGTTGTTTAAAAAGAAGAGGAATTAAAAGCCTGAGGCAATTGGTCTCTTTAGGGTTAGCAGAGCCAGGAATCTTGTAACTTTTAGTTCCACTGTAGTTTTATTAGTGTTAGCTGTATAGAAATACAATAATGTCCCTCTAACTATCCCAAAGTGGTACTGTATTCTGAGAGACATAGGCACTGATTTGCCCAACATGCTATAATGAGGTTTATATGCAGTTTATATACACAATATACACTTAGTAACTGGTTGTTTGGGATCTGACCGCAAGCATGTGTTTTTGCATAGAAAGTTACAAAGCATGTAAGAAAAGCATCACTGATAAATTTACTTGTAACTGTGGCTGGGAAGAAGTTGAAAGCATGGTGGGTCTATTGTGCTTGAATGATCTACAGAATTAGAGGGAGAAGTTATAAAATGTCCTTAATGTGTATTTTCTTGCAGTCAGATTATGAAGAAAGCCAGGCTTAAAAAGGGGCATGCGGACAGCCTGCTGGGGTGGCTGTTTTGTGCTTTTCATACAGGTGAGGTAATTTCTGCCAGTCAGTGAAGCTTGAGGGGAGGTTCATGGAGCTGAAAGCAGCGTGCAAGGATATCACTGAAAGGCTAAACTTGTCTTAAAAGTTGCTGAGGATCTTGAAGGTCAAGTAAGATGGAGGTGCCATTTTGGTGATGAAGATTCTTTTTCTTGTATCATTTTTCAGTTACTTGAAGCAGAATTAAAGATGCTTCCTTTGGGATTGTACTAATGACTGGTATAGCTGTACACAAAAGGATTTGAAAGTGGGGAAGCAAAGGTTTTTTACACGGGACACTGAAGATTCAAAGAATAGAAAGAATGATGCAGGGTGATAGACATAATATGTGTGGAGACATAGTCTTCTTGGTAACATTTTCCTTATTGTATCTTGAATTCAACTTCTAGTTCCAGCATAGCCTGACATAACCATGGCCTCAGACACTTAGAGATGTCCCTGCTCAGGCATGGGCTTATCCACAGCCACAGATGCTTTGGGTTGTCCTGCTCCTGCATGAACCCATTCACAGATCATAGCGCCTTCAACTCAGATTCACACTGTGGCTCCAGCCTGTCCAGTACAGCAGCTTAGAAACAGCACCAGTGTCCTGTCCATTTGCCAGCCCTGGGGCACCGCCATTGCTGCCATCAGAATGTCCCAGGCATGGCAGACCAAGATGATGAGCAGTGCAGAGGTACAGCAAGGAGCAAAGGCAATAAAACAACCACTAACAAGCACTAGACTAATTTACAGAAAGGCAAGTGAGCTTCATGGCAAGCACAGGAACCTGCTGATTAATAGCTGAACAGTAATAACAGGTACAAATGTGATCTAGCACATTCCAGCCAAGTCTGTTGTTATCTAGAAACGTTTGAGCCCTATGTGGTATGCCAAAAAGGACTGTTGTGGTTTAATCTCATCTGGCAGAGCCACTTGTTTGCTCCCTCCCAGCAGTGGGCTGGTGTGAGAAGCAGAGGGCCTTGACTCTGTGTAAGCAGTGCTCAGCAACAGTAAAAACATCCCTCTATTATCAACACTGCTTTCAGCACAAATCCAAAACATGGTGAAACGGATTAATGATCCCAGCCAAAACCAACGCAGTAGGTTTCCTAGATCTTAAACCAGCCAACAGAATGTCCCAGAAAACATGGATTTCTGATGCGAGAAAACCCTCTGTCACCTTGCTGTACCATTGAGGGGTGCTCTGGCAGCAGTGCCCAGTTTAGATGTCATTCATGCTTCAGCTCACAAGTGTTGTATTTTGGGGTTGAGTATTTTCCTCATAAAGCCAAACCCTGGAGGAAGCAGTTGTTTTTTGAGCTATTTGAGCATTTAAGAAATAACCTTTTACATTCAGGGATCCTGGTTGGCTTCAGCAATAGACATTTGGTTTCATTTTCATGATTAACCCTGAGCCTCCTTGATAAAAACACCTCTTGGAGCTGACCTGTCAACCCCTCCTCATGGCAAGTGTGGATCTTGTGTATTTTTGGCTTGAGAAAAGGTTCTGCAGAAGAGATAAAAGCATGGTTGGGGCAGCTCTGCAGGTAAATTTGACCCCATTTCCTCTGCCCAGCAGTACAGAGACAAGGCACCAGTGTAACTAAAAGTGACCCTTGGGGTGCATGCTGTAAATCCAGCCTTTTACAGCACTGCAGCCTCGCCTGAGCCCTACTTTCACATGAGTGCTCAACAACCCTGTGGGGTCTGCTCCTGTGTCTCCTAGAGACCGGATCCTGCATCTTCTGCTCTCTCCTAGTGCAGGCAAAATTTCTGTGAGCAAAACTTTGAGAGCACTGAGTAAGCCCAGGAGTTTCAAAAGCACCGCAGTCAGGAGGGGCTGATAACAGCTCATGTGCGCACATCCAAACTCCCTTTTGCCTTGCTCCAGACATGTCTCAAAACCAAGCTGCTGCACACAGTCTCTTCAGAGAGAGTGTAGCAAGTGGGAGCTGCTGTTTTCTTGGTGCCTTTCCCCCCTGTTTCCTGCTGCAGTTTGAAAACTAGCCCAAATCCTCAGGTTGGGTCCAGCAGGCATGGTGGGAAAGCCCATGGGGTGAACTTCGTGGCATGGAGGTAGAACTGGACACCATCACACTAAGAGCGAGGGGCCATGCCAAAGCTGGCACAGGCAGCCCCTTGCCATACCTGGAGGTGGTTAAACTGGGGAGGTGGGACAGGGAGAACTGGGCTGTCCTCACTATGGCTGGGAGGTGGGAGCTCCGGATGCTGGCAGGAGAGACAAGCCTCATTGTTTGACACAGGTGGCCCTTCGCTTTGGTGACACGAGAGAGGAAAGACCCCTCTTGCCAGACTGATGCCTGTAGGGGAAGCCAGGACGTTTTTATTGCTGCAGTGACTGTGAGCTCAGTGTTGTGTTAGTCCAGTCTTCATCTCTGAATATAGAAGAGAAAATGAATTTAAATATGGTCATGTTTCCATGTATTTATTGCAAAGATAATTGTTTGTAATTCCTATAATGTAACGAATATGTTCGTTGGCAGAGGAATGACAAGGCAGGGCATTTGCTGTCTGGTGAGGTGCTGAACTTGCTGCGCTGCTGTTCAAAGTCTCAGTGGAGGGCAGAACCAGACACTGAGTGAAAATGGAAAAGTCAGGGTGGGAGCTTTGAAGGATGAGGACAAAACGTTGATGACACAATTGGGGCTACATGAAGAGAATATTTCATTGGTGAGAGATGGGATTATTGCTGTGAATAATCACGCAGGATGGCTGGGGAAGGATGCAGAGACCTCCGGGATGGCATCTGAGGGGCTTTGGTGTGAGTGCTGTGAAAAGATGAGAGGCTGAGCCATGAGAGGGAGGCCCTGCTGATGGATGGTAGGAAAAAGTGGGCAGAAACCAGCTTTTCCCACATTCCTCTTGCTGTGAGGCTGCATCTCCGAGGCATCAGCCAAAGCCTCACTGCAGGGTGCAGGGACCAGGTCCGAGCAGCAGGGCAGGGCAGAGCCCCTGCCTTATGGCCTCTGTGCACATCACCACTCCATGTGCTTTGCCAGTTACACAACCAGCACTAGCTCTCAGTGGCCTTACTTGTGCTTCCCATCACCAACTCTTTCTTTGGCCACAGCAGCCTGTGCGTGTGATGTAGATCCAAATGAGGAGAAGAAGTCTCCTTGATCCTGAATTATAGACCCTTGTCTTCACAGAGGGCAGACGCTGACCCTTTCTCCCAAAGCCAAACGTATTTTCTTGTGTGCTGTGACAGTGATTGCTGTGCAACAACAGAGAGTGCCTTTTCATATTTCTCTGTCACTTTTCTCTCTACTGTTGCTGCTCAAATTGCTTCTGACATCTAAACAAGATGCTGCTGCCAACCTTCGATGAGCAACCAGCTGGGATAGAATCATAGAATAGCCAGGGTTGGAAAGGACCTTAAGATCATCAAGTTCCAACCCCTGCCATGGGCAGGGACACCTCACACCAGGCCATGTCACCCAAGGCTCTGTCCAGCCTGGCCTAGAACACCGCAGGGATCGGATACTGGATATTTAGAGGGTTCAAGCAAAAATATCTTGAAATATTAATATTCCCTACAGTGTTTTTTTACAGCCGCACTGTGTGTGTGCACCTTGGAGGGAGTGCAGGGGAGAGTGAGCATCGCTCCTTGGGATATGAAGCCCAGGTCATCCTGTTCTTCCTCCTTTGGTAAACTCCCAGCTCTCCACAGAGACACAAAACCAACGTGTGCCTGCCCCTGCAGTGAGGGATCTCCCTGGGACTGTCGCAGGGAAATGCCTGCAGGCCCTTCCTTCCTGCTCTCCAGAGCAGTACACCCTTCTCCAGCCTGCGGGGTGAATAACGTGGCTACAGCCAGCCTTCCTTCTGAAGCAGCTTGGAGAGGTGTGGGAAGTCCCCGTGGTGAGCAGGTCCCTGCTGGTGTCTGAAGAGCAGCACTGAACACCTCTGCAGGGCAGGGATTGGAAGGGCTGCTCCATGCGCTGGTGAATCATTGCGAGGGCTGGGGCTGGGGCTGCAGCACACGGCAGATCGCAGCAGGCACAGACACCCTCTGTGCTGGGATGTCCCCATCGGGGATATCAGCTTTCAGCGGAACTGTTTCCTCAGCAGGAATGTTTTCTTTGGCTGTTGTTCCAGTGCAGGTTCTGCAAAGCCTCTGTGACTCAGCTCTGGAATGAAGAAAAACCCCAAGCAACAAAGCCAAGCTTGAACCAGTTACTGTTTGGTTTCAGTTTTCTCTCAGCCAGGTGAGCAAAACCATTCCAGCTTCAGGAATCTATAAACTAACATCACGTTTAGCTAACCTACCATCTTGTTCTTTAATCAGATACATTGTTCTGCTGGAATTGAGTAGTTCAGAGCATTTGGCATTTCATTCAGCATGACACCAACCTCCTTTTGAAAATCTGGTTAGCCAGAATTGTGGTTCTCTGTATGTGTTGCCTGTGGAAACTCCAGGCAGGAGAAGTGAGTTGTGATTCTCTCTGATAGACTCTGTTTATTTTCAGGGAATGCAAAAAGTTCTGTTCATCTAAACACATCCAGCAGCAGACAGTGAGGGACAGTTTCTTTGCTCTCAACCTCTTTTCAGCTTCAAACCTTTTCCTAAGGCTGTTTAGGTATGGTTAAGTCCTTGCCCCTCATCTTCCTTAAAAAATACACAGCCCTTGGGAGCTGCTCTTAGAAGCTCCATGATCTTTTGGAGTAGGGCCTGCTATGTTTCACCTCCTGGATTTTGTGAGGGAGCTGATAAATCCTTTTTAGGTATTTTAAACTGCCAGTTACGGTGTCCCATTCTTAGGAAACCAAGATTTCTAATTCCAAAGCTGACCTACAAAATCATCCACAGGGATGCTGGGGAAGGAGGGACTCTTCATTAGGGACTGTTGTGATAGGACAAGGGGTAATGGGTTAAAACTTAAACAGGGGAAGTTTAGATTGGATATAAGGAGGAAATTTTTTCCTGTTAGGGTGGTGAGGCACTGGAATGGGTTGCCCAGGGAGGTTGTGAATGCTCCACCCCTGGCAGTGTTCAAGGCCAGGCTGGACGAGGCCCTGGGTGATATGGTTTAGAGCAAGATGTCCCTGCCCATGGCAGGGGGGTTGGAACTTGATGATCTTAAGGTCCTTTCCAACCCTAACTATTCTATGATTCTATTCTATTCTAAACTTCATTTTGGGAATGCGGCATCCCCCTGTTCCAGCAGCAATGCTGACCTCCCAGAGCTCGTGTGGGAGAAAACAACCAAAGTGCGAATGGAATCATTCCTGTGGGAAGCTGATTCCAACAGCACAGCACTTTTCTAAGAATAATGATTCCGCTGGCAGCTGTTCAAAACTTGCAAGTTGTAACCAGGTGCCAGATTTCGCTTTTTACTTTCTACCCAATCTTGCCTCAGCCTTTTTTCTTCAGATAAGGGGTTCTCAACTGCTTCTTTCAGTGTTGGTAAACCTCCCTCTGAAGAGTTTTGTTTTCTGTGCCTGTCTTCCCACGCCTTATTCTGAATTTCTTTTGAAACTAGGAAGGATCTGGAAATGCTTTGCATTGAACTCCAATCGCCTTGAGGAAGCTCATATTCTACTTTAGTTATATCCCAGTTCCCCAGCCTGGTGTATGTGACCATGCTGTGACTTTGAAGTCTCTTGCTACAGTGGTTTGCTGCTTTGTGGAATGCTGTTCTTGGAAGGAGCAGAGGGGAAAAGGCCTTTTGTAGTGCTGGAACTCAGCCAGTTCTGTCTGTCCTTCTCCAGGTATTTCTTTTTTTAGTTGAAACTAGCATCCTATTTTTCTGATTAATAAAGACCAAAACTGGATTTGTCCTCCTAAGAGCTTCAACAGTGTGC
This sequence comes from Neopsephotus bourkii, assembly GCF_033783945.1. NCBI lineage: Eukaryota > Metazoa > Chordata > Aves > Psittaciformes > Psittacidae > Neopsephotus > Neopsephotus bourkii. The sequence continues at coordinate 3,103,526 of NW_026901215.1, read as the reverse complement.
TCGCAACAGAGGCCAACATAGTAGGAATCTGACACACTACCTGTGGAACACCTAGTTCTTTATTTCCCTGTTTAGGCGGCTGAAAAAGTTGGTGGGAATTTGTTGCCCATCAAGAGCCTCAGTGCTTGTGTGACTGTCCAGACTTAAGGGCTGAGTGTTATTTCCTGGTACCGCAGGCAGGAATACAGCATTTCTGTGTGATGGGAAGTACTGTCAAATTGCTTTAGTATAATTTTCAGGGCTGTCTGTGTGGCTTCAGAACGCAGGTTCTATTTTTAGATGTAATTTGTGTGCCTGGAGCCACACCTACAAAAGGGTTTGGGCCTTTTTTTACTTATCCCAAACATGCAGATCCTCAGAACTTCTGGCATCGTGCAGCTGAGCTAGTGTAGCACTGATGGCTTACGGCTCTTCTCTTTACTCTAGTTGATACTTGGGTAAGCATCTGCTTCTGGACAAGAAGCTAGCTAGGTTCCCGTTTATGCCTGAGCACTGCTAAGATGTTCCTTGGTCTGTGGAGGCTGATGTGACAGTGTTTTCAGAGAGATTTCTTCTCATGTGGGATGCGGGCAGAGTAGGATGGCAGCTGAGGAGGAGGTGTTGGTGTTTCTATTTCCAATAGCACAGTACTCAGATGAGTGCGTGAGAGGCCAGTGCTCAGATTTCAAGATGCTCGAGGGGACTTCAAATCCTGATCCCAGCTGAGTTATTCTGGAGGACACTTCTCAGCTGCTCCTCCTGAGCAGAGCTGTGTGGGATGCTTCAATGTGCGGGCAGGGGGCAGATGAGATGGTGGCTTGGTGGTTAGGCTGCTTCTACAGGGAGAAGGCAAACTGGTCCTCTGCATGGAGGACTTCTCTCCCCTCACTGGTCAGTGAAGAAGGGTCCCCTTTCCTCTTTGCTCCTGCTCTGCTGGTGTACTCTGCCCTCAGGTTCACTCGTTCCAGTTGTGGATGATCAGGTCTCTGTCCCCTGTCTGTATATCTTCAGTGAAGGGTTGCTGTTTGCTCTCTCTCCTGCTCAGGGCTGACTCACTTCCTGCCTTAGTAACTCATTTGAAACCTTCCTGTTTTCTTCTGAGTGCAAAGCATCTCAGTGAAGCCATCTATGAAGCTTATTACAGACATTGTACTGTGCTGCCTGACACTATTCTGCATCAATTCTTTTCACTCAAGCTGGCTGATAGGGTGGCAGCAGATATTTGTACTCATTGAAATGCTGCATTCATCTTGGTGAGAGCCGTTTGTCACAAGTGCAGGGTGCAGGCAAGCCCAGGGTTTATCTCAGGCAGCGGTGAGCAGCAGAGGTGCTGCAGGCCAGGACAGAGCTGGGGCAGATCTGTGGGTGTGTGGTGGGGTCCGTGCTGTACTGGCTCTTAACCTGGCTTTCATGCATGTTAAAGCCAGCCACGGAAAAACAATTATTAGAATGGTAAACCTGAGCAGAATAACTCTGGCAGGGGTTTAAGACACTGGGACAGATAATCTATCTGCTGTGACCCTGAGCAAAGCTGTTCTTGTAACATTCAAGCCGTCTGTGCAACTACAGAGCAAAATTCTTCCTTTAGGATAAAAATTATGTGCATGTACATGCACTCACGTACACAAACAGACTCTGGGGGGAAGGTTAATGCTTCTGTATGAATCTCTGCAGGCATTTCCTACTGGGAAAGCTTCCCAGTTTAGAGAAATGTGTCATGTAGGGCAGCTGCAGTGCTCCTGTCTTGGCTTGTTCCTCCCTCTTTTGTGAGTCCTGTCCACGAGCAGAGCTCTGTGGCTTCTGGAGGCTGCACAGGTCATCAGGTGTATGCAGAAGGGCTATTTCTGCCATCCCCTCTCTCCTCTGTTACCCAAGCATGCCTGACAGAGCTCTTCACTGCTTGCAGAAGAGGAGGGAGCACTGCGTCCTAATTTATATGTCTATCATAGTGCAAAATAAGAATTGGATAATAAAATCCTACCCCGCTTGTGATTTGACTATAGCCTTTGTACATGTGCAAAGTGGGCTATGAAAGGTGCATGATTTATAGGTTTGTCTGGCAGCCTTATCTCTTTTGAACAAGTTGTATTGGATGTTAAAGCAATGAGTCAGAAATCAATGGGAGAGCTCATAAGATTTGTAAGTCAACTCAGCTTAAAGAAACCTGACAACTGGAAGCACAAAAGTAAAAAATGATATATGTACTTGTATATGACTCTATAGCATAGAAAAAGACCCAGGCTTATTAAGAACTCAAACCTCAGGGGAAACAAGAGAAAGTTTGTTTTTAATAGCATTGAGGGAGAAAGCTTGGTTTCTTCAAAATCATTGTGGATTTTGCCGTAGTTTTCAATGGGACCAGGCTCCAGCTCCTCTTGGAATTCATAACTCATGATATTATCTCACTGTCTGTTACAATGAAATGCTGTAAGCAGGGTTGAAGATTTATGATATCATGCAAGAAGTGGCTATGTATCTACTGTGCTTTCTGCAGGATATATATTTGTGAAAGATTTTATATACAGGACCTGATTTATCTCTGATGCCTGCATGTTTTATACTGCTGTAAAGATTTTAACTAACTTAGAGAGATCCTTCCTTTTGTGAGGACCTTTCCCCCCAGTGAAAGAAGGAAGTCAGCCATTTATACAGAATACAGTGAACAGCAATAAATAAAGGAGAGAAGCTGGAACTACGTGATGGTGATGATTCTGGCACCTGGGCTGTGATTTAATGCCTTTAGAAAGCACTGCATGACCACACATCGTGCTTCTGATAGTGCTGTGCTCAGGGCTGTAGTGTTATCTTGTTTGGCTTAACATAATGTTGCCTCAAGAAATTCCAGCTGCTGAATTTAGACTTCCTGTCCAAAACCAAATTCAGTTAGTCAAAACTTTCCAGATGAGATGCTAAGACAATAATAACTGTCCTGACTGATGTCAGCTGTCGAGCAGTGCACAGTATATTGTCTGTCTCTTCCTTTATCAGTCACTGTGTGCAAGTGTTCTTCCTCCCGTTAGCCTTTGCTTTTGTTTCACAAAGCAGAGAACTTGTCCTGTCATCCTTCCTTTGTAAAGGCCCAGGTAAATGCTTAGGCTTTCCTGATCACCTTTTTACTTTTGCTTGGAAGATATGCTGAGGACTGGGGAATGTGATTCTCTCACCATGGGACTCAGGTTGTGTTTAGTTTTAAGTTATCCAGCTGTAACACATGCACATAATGAAACCTTCCTTTTGGGACCCAGGAAACTTGAATAATCTTTGCTTAAAGAACCAGCAAGGATATATTGGTCATCAGGGAACAGACTAATTCAGTTCAGTGTCTTTTACAAAGAGGCTTTTAAACCTGGTGCTAGAGCAAGGATGCATTTTGAAAGGTGTATACCACTGAACACTGCAAATATAGCTCAATCCCAGCCTGAAATATCACTGTTCCTCTCTTCCTAAGCAATGACTTACACAAATTAATTTGCAGATCCTTATTGATTAATCCTATGAGGGTCTTTGCTTCTGTGTACCCAAAATTGACCCAGGGTAGCATCTAAGATGTGGTATTTTATTAGCTAACATGAGGTCTCATGCTGATGAAAAGCAAAATCCCATTTCCAGATGTTTTCAAAACTTTTGGAATATTTCCCATCTGGATCTGGACTCGGTGTCAATGGATCTGTCTTGCAGTGTAAATTACTCTTGTTGCATATTTTAGCACAGGTATTAAAATAAGGAATGACTTTGTGTGTGAAACTTCTGCTCTTACAAAAGGTATCTTGTGTATTAGCCTAAATGGAGATCTGTAAACCAGATTTGGGATGAAACAAAAGATGGTAAATACTTTTGCCCTGAGTATGGGCAACCTGAGCCTTTGTACTGACTCAGAGGAATGTGGTGATTAACAATAAATAGCTTCCCAGTTTTCTTCTCTCCAAAGTAGCTGGTCCATACATGAGCTTGTTTTTGTGGTAGCCCTTAGGGTGAATGCAACAGAAAACATCAGAGCTGTCATGAAATGCATTTGACATGTTTTATTCATTGGGAGTGGAAAACAGATTAAGCCCTTACTGCTTGCAGTACTGTACCTGGGAAAACATTCCTAGTTGCTTCCAGACTTGTAGATGGAGTGAGTTTCTCCAAGATCTATAGAAGTTGTGTGTGAAGGAGAACCTCCTGGAATGTATCCTGGAAAAGCTCCTTGGCCTGACTGAGATGAAGGAGACCAGTGGAGTGGGAGTGATTTCCTGTGGGTGAGTCCTGATTCAGTACCCACCAGAACTGGAAAATCTTGGGGGTTCAGACTGAGGTGGTGGAGCTTTACTCTTCCAGGGCTAAATCCACAGACCAAAGAGTAGAGCCTGCTGTTAGCCTTGCAATGAGTGGCTGTGAAATAGGTTTGGAAACATCTGTCTAATGTCTGGTAAACAAGTGTCTATGTTGAGCAAAACAAGGACTGGCACACTTGCCAGCTTTGCCCGAGAAGCCTGTGGGACGAGTGGGTACCAGTGTTTCAAGCAGTCCCTTTCTCTTGAGGCAGAAGCAATCTGCCTCAAGTCAGTGGTGAACATTAAGATAGAGTATACAATCTGTGCTGCTGCTTCTGCTGCATTATTTGTTTGTGGATAAATAAAGGCATTTAATTAACCAGACATTTCATTCCATCCCTTTTTAATAAGCTGGAATTACACACACCGAGCATCTTGATGCAGGTATGGAAAAGTAGATTTGTTCATGCCAGTTTTAAATATCATTCACATTATTTTGGCTACCAGAGCTGTTAGGCTACAGGTCTAATCTCTTCTCCATTAGGGTCTTGCTTCTTATTTAGATTTCAAAACTATTCAACTGAGGTTTTGACCGAAACTGAATCACTATGTACTTGAAAGCTAAAGAGCTTATCAGGCATCTGATAATGTTTTCAGGATTTCCCCAGATTAGACCGCGGAGTGTACAGTCAGGAAGCTGAAGTATTGAGCGCCTGACCAGAGCTTCCTCCTATGCGAGAGTGGGGGTTTCTCTGACTTCAGTCTTTAGCTCTACATGTATGGTCTGAACCTTAAAATTTAAAGGATAAAAAGCACCCAAATCTCCCAGCTGGGTACTCTGAGTGAGGGGAATGGAACATTTCATTTAAGCCTCACTTGCAAGGTCAGCAGAACAGTTCTCACCTCTCCCTGCTGTTGCATTACCTTCCTGGCTCTTTATCAACCAGGGAATCAGAAAGGGACTTTCCAGAGCTATAAACGGGTGAGCTGAATAGATGGAATGAACCTGTATGCAAATGAGTTTTGATTCCTTCCCTTTATAAAGTTAAAATGTTTTTGAGAGAGAAACAGATCGTCCAGCATGTGGGTGTCTGAGATTGTTACCTTGGACTGTCTGTGTCTCTCTCCCTGCTGTCTGTCTGCCTTTCTGCCTGTCTGTCTTTCCATTGTAGAGAACAAAGCGGAGTGATGTAAAATAGAAAATGAGAAATGCAAACCTGTGGTGATTGAAGAGGAGGAAGGAAAATGAAAGAGAAAAAGGTGAAGAGTGGGAAAAGATAAAATAAAATGAATTTTGGGGATTCCACTGTGAGTAAGAGCTGAAAAAAATGTAAGCTGATTTATTACATGCTTATCTTCTGCCTGAGAGCCAGTATGCTTTGTATATGTGAAAGGTAAATTGCACACTAAAGATTGAATCAAAACGCCAAATTCTTCCTCAATTCCTCCAGCTTTAAACCAGAGTAATTCTCTCAGCTTTGACAGATTTACGCTTTGTAAACAACAGCAGAATCAAGATCAAGTATTTGAAGTCATTTGGGGTTATATTTATGCTAACGCAATGAGAAGTTTAGAATGATTTTAAATACTGTTGTATAGGGAACCTGCACATTGTCTAACCCTTTTCTTCACCAGGCAGGAATTTTTTATGGTTGTCTTTCCAGCACTGTTATGACTTTATTCCAAATCCAGTGGCAATTCAGAAACAAGGGGCAATGGTAGCATTATGTGTATTAATGTTTTCCTTGTATTATGATTTATGTATGTTTTTTCCTTTTAAATCTGTATTTTAACCCACTTAAACAGCAACTATTTAAACAGGGAGAGGATCTGAGTTAGCTGATACGATATGGTATGATGATCTCCATCAGTTGCCACTGATTTGGAAACTGCAATATTTGATTGCAGCCAAGGGGATTGACTGGCTATACCTGGTTTTCTTTCACATTGATCCTTCGCTTCTTTGAGGATGATTTATCTATTTTTCCTGTCTGTGCTCTGAGCTTATTTAGGCATTCAAAAGTTTGTTTTACAGTATGGAAAAAAGGGATGGAAAAAATGTCACGGTTTTCCATGGTGGAATTTCCAACAATTTCCCTATTCGGTTGGAAAGGTGCAGGGGTGGGTTTCTGAAGTCTGCAGGATAAGGCAGCTCCCATCCTTCCGTCTCTTGGCCTGATTAGAGACAGGCAGTTACTCTTTTCTTTTTCTGAATAGTTTGCTTGCTGAAACATGCAATTTTGAATGAGCTAAAATAATTTACAAAGCTTAACCGAATGCATCAAATAGTATCTGGTAAATAGTAAAAAGTTGTGATATTTTAACATTTTCAGGATTAAACCTTTATTTTTTAAAGAAATTCTGTTTTCATAATAGTGATGATAGCAGAAAAAGAAACATTTTTTTTGTTTGCTTTAGGTCCAAAAAACCCCCTTGTAATGTACCTAAGATTAATGTGTTTTGCCTTCAGAAAATAATTGGGAGTGGAGGAAAAATCATTCCAGGCTCAGCCAAATTGCATTTTTCTTTTGCCTTATTTTTAATTCTTTCTGCTTAGTGGATATAAAAATTGCTCATATCCTTATCTTTGGTACAGACCGTTACTGGGACTGCTAGTATTCTCATCTTGGAGAATGTTGAGACTTTATTTTCTCCTGGAAATGGTGATGAAAATGTGAATTATTTTGATTATAAAAATGTATATTTTTATGTCTTTTTATTGGTCAAAATAAGCTCATTATCCATCATTTCATATAATTGAGAAAAAGTTTTCATTATTGAAGTAGATTTTGTGTATAATTTTTGAGCCAATTCCCCAAATTCATGAGCAGGGCTTCAGCTACTCTCTTCTGCAGCTTTTCAAGTATCTGTACTCTATCCTAGCTTGCTGTAGGATGGGGCTTCACTGATGCTTAATACAGTTTTATTTCTTGGGAAGCAGGGCCTGGAGCTCCCAAGGGGAAGATTGCAGAGATGGCAGGACAAGGGCCTGAGGTTGCAATGGGGAATCTTTGGCAAGAGAGGTTTCAAGTACGTCAGTGACTACCTGTGACCTTCTTGGGGGGATTCATTAAGAAGAAGCCACAAAAAAATTATTCAAAGCTGTATGTAATCCTTTAGTGGGTACTGGATATCCAAGGCCATACTGGCACCTCTAACGAGCACATGTTAAGTCTGTGCATGCATCAAAGAACGTCTTTGCTTTTCACTGTAACCATTAGTTGTAGTCAACATACTTGAGTAAGTGTTCAGATGTGATTATGTTGAATCTCAATGGCACCTGAAAAAGCACCTGAAAATGTTTCTTTAAAATCAGATTAGGTGAGCTCAAGGGGAGTACGATTTAAAACCCTGAACAGGAGGCAAGCATATCCCAGAGGAAGGCAGCACCGGGTCCCCCCAGGCTGGCTGTGTCAGCATGCCTCACCCTTTTCTAATGGAGCGCCTTCCAAACAAAAACCTTGGACCATTTCACATGCCCGAAAAAGAGCTGTCTGCACCTGCAGGCAATCCCTGGCAGCATCCATAAACAGGCTCCTAGCTCTGTCTGCCAGTGCTTGTGCATCCCTGCCAACAGCATAGGGATAGAGGTGTATTTTTTCATCTGCTAAATGAGACTGTTCATGGATCAGCTCCTGGTGTCTGACAGCAGGTCCACAGCCCTCTGGCTGAGTAACGCTGCCTAAATAGCTTCCAGGGGTTAGGGTTCCTTAGCTGGGTCAAAATTCATTGTTCCCAGACTACCTTAACTGGCACGTATCATTCTCTGCATTAACTGTGGCCAGTTTTCACAGTACTTGAGCTGTTTCATTGGTCTAATATCACACTTGTTTATTTCAGTAAATTAATAGTGAACCAGACTGTATGTATTGAATATGAATGTACTGCATGCTATTGTCTATTTTCAATAACTACAGTATAGTTACAATATAAAATATAAACACAGTAATCTTTTATATCTCAATATTCATATAGTGAACCACCTTGAAGAAAAAAAAAATCTCTGGCTTTTAATGGATTATCAACATTGGTGTTATTTATTACAGTGTGTTTTCCAAATAAACTCCTTGCTGGGTGATTGTCACATTCCTTTTTTAGATAAGGGGAGAGTTACAAAACGGTGATTAATTGATGTTTGCCTGTTTGGTTTTTAACAGCTAATACAGAACCTAACTATTTGGGATTAATAATAAATAGTATAGTAGTTATGCAGTGACAAATGCTGTAAATATCGGTGTACTTTCAGCAGTTGTAATGTTACCAGTTCTTTTGAATTATTACAAGTATGGAGAATAGAAGGGAACAAGAAATGGCCATATACTCTCTCCTGCTTACTTTTTACCCTCTTCCTATTTTTTTTTATTGTTTAGATCACATCTGAAACACATGGATTGAACAGTCATTTCAAGCTCACTCAGTTCCCCTACACTTGTCAGGAATTGGTTCAGATGAACACTTTATCTTACCACCCCGCCTGTCTTTTCATGGGCTGGAGGTAGGATGTGTCTCACCTCCAGCATCTGCCGTGGGTACAGTGATCAGCTATCCTGACCAAGGGAGGAAGTGTTACTGGGTTTGGAGGCAGCTCCATATTCAAAGAGGTAGGTCTTTTCCTTTATCCTCGTTATTAGTCATTTGGTATAAAATTTCTTGCGTGTTTAGAGTGAAAATTTATTGCTGAAGTTATAACGAGTAGATAAAGATGGTGTTCCACAGAGCTGCAAGGGGCTTTACCTTCTCAGTTCTCTTTACCCTTATTAGTGTGCTGAAAATTGGCTTTCCAGCTTACAACATCTGGGCGTTGTTAATACATCTGTTTCTCCAGTTGTGTCAATGTGCACAATATGTTTTAGACTGTTTGTATCCCTCTATACAGTGTTTCATCCTGTTAGCTGAGATATATAAAAAAAATTATGAAGCCCATAAATGCTTGTATTTTTCAACACAAAAAACTTGCTGAAATTGCCTCCAGGCTGTAACTTATTATGGCTTACTGTGAATATAACTGAAACTGTCCTATATTGTAACTATACTGTGAGTATATGCTATAGAGGTTATTAAAAAGAATAGTTGGTATTAGAAGTCTTTATTGCTGGTGGCCAGATCTTTGTAGAAGTCTGAAATGACATTTTCATTATGGACTTTTCTATATTACTGTTTTAACCAGATGCAATGTGTACAGATGGCAAACTAGGTGTAAATTATAAAATCATAGAATAGTTTGGGTTGGAAGGGACCTTCAAAGGTCATGTAGTATAACCCCTGTGCTATGAGCAGGGACACCTTGAACCAGATCAGGTTGCCAGAGCCACATCCATCCTGGACTTAAAGGGATGGCACACCTATCACTTCTCTGGGCAACATGTTTCAGTGTTTTATCACCCTCATTGTAAAAATTTTTTTTCTTCAAAAATATACATTCTTCTTAATGATTTGTTCCTGCTATCTCTTTTGCCATGTATTTTTTCTTTAAATTAGGGAAAAAATGCCTTCCTCCCCCATCAGGAAGTTTTAGGCCAAAAAAATTGAAATGGAATATGCAGTCATTTTTATCTTCCTTGAAGAAAGATGGTCTGTTGCACAAAGCACTGTGTTGTTGGAAAATGTGATTAAAATGGAGACAACAGAATTGAACGTCCAGAGAAGCAGAGTGGAATAATTCTACAGGAGAGGAAATTGAATGTTTGTTATTCATGACATAGACATTGGCAGTATAGAAATATAACAACCACTTGATATTAAAAATGCATCCAGGAAATATCTGGGAGTTTCAGAAAGCATATTGGGAACAAATACACTTGCTTCTGCCAAGCCCAAAATATGTGCTTGGACTGATACCAGTTCATCAGGAGATGTACATTTTTTATTTGCAAATACTGAATAACTGGGTTTTTTTTTCTTCTCCTTCTTTTTGGTGGGGAGACAGTAAAAGTGTCTGTGTAGTTGCTGGGCTGAAGGCATTTTGGGCCTGATGCATTAATCATCTTGAAGGGTTCAGGAGAAGGAATACCTACAGGCAATTCCTCATCTGGCAGTGATATGGTGAGAACCTGGTTGTAATCTTGGAGCATAGCACCAGTGTATCCATGTCTGATGTGAACTGTTTGATAGTGACAGAGTTTAGGTTAAGAGCAAAGCTAAGGTGTGCTTTTTCTTTAAGTCTGCACCGAAACTTTGGTCTTGGGTTTTTCAGTGGTGAACATGATCTTTATAGAGCAAGGAAGGATTAATCATGTCTCTGCATGTGAACGCTTTTTGCCTGTAAACATGCATATTTTCTTCACTCAAAGGTATTAACAATATTTAAGGTGTGTTACGATATGGGCAGCATTTGCCTTGTACCTAACCAGTAGAGTCAAGACTTTCTTGTTGGTCCTCAGCTCTGCTGTTGGTAGGAGTGATGGGAACAGACCCGGTCAGTATAGGAAGGTTGGTTCTGGTGTGGTGTATCCCTGAGCAGGGACAAGGCAAGCTCCCCAGGGCCCAGCACATGCAGCTCCTACAGGACAGTGAGCTGGGGAATGAATTTCAATTACTGTGGGGTGCAAAGGAGGCTGCTTGCCCTGGGCTAAGTGGGGACAGATGGGCCAGGGCAAGCAGCCAGTCTGGCCGAGGGATGTGGGAAAGTGGGGAAAGTCAGAGAAATGTGGACCTTTTTACATGGAGAAGCCAAGAAAGGTCAGGAAAGGGTTTTAAATGTTGATGGTTTGGGTTTTAAATGTTGAGGTCTGGGTTTGTTGTGCCAAGCAGCAGTTTCTCACTGACCCTAGCAGCAGGTGCAGGGCTGGTGTGCAGCAGCACCTGGAAGTGCTGTCACAGCGGGTGGGTGGAAGACATCTGCCCAGCAAGCAAAATACCCCGGGCTCCACAGAGCATGCAGCCCACGGCCCTGCTTCTGAAACCCTCAGCTCTCACGCCCTGCGACATAGCAGGACAGTTTTAACCAGAAAGCTTCTGCTGGGTTCGAGCGTATGGCTGCCTCTGCTGTCACTGTGGTCCTTTATGGCTGCGGGCTTTCCTTTTATTAATCTCAGGATCTCTAGAGTGACTTCATCTTCCATTTTGCCCTCTTGTTTCAGCTAACCAGAAGTCAGTGTAGCTGTGAGATATGTATTTTTCCACTAGCTGTGGGGAAAATGTATTTAACTAAACAAGGGTGAAGGAGACACATTATGCTCCTAATGAAATGTGACCATACTCATATTTTATTTCAAGTTGCCCATTGGTGCTAATTAACTACCACCCATGATGAGCTCATTTGAATAGTATCTGGATTTCACGCGAAGCTGCAGTAGATCATTGACTGGTTAAGAAGCATTAAAATCTCACTCCAGTTGTATGTTCAGAGAAATGTAGATGTTGTATCAAAAAGGAAGGTAGTGATGCCAACATCAAGAATAGAAGTGAGGGATGATAAGAAAAAAATGGAGAATTTATACATTCCATTAACTTAATGGCTTTAGGATCTTTATGTTCTTTTCCTGTTAAAACATATTTACTCCAAAAGGAAAATTATGGAAGAACGGTTTTCAGGCACTTAACATTACTTAATCACTCTAAAAAGGTTTGCCTTTCAGTAAAGCAGTAAAACTTTATATGATGATCACCCACTAAGTATCTGTTCTGCAGAAATAGTTAATTCTCCTGTAATGAGGTCTCCAAGCTATGAGGTACTAAGGGAGCTTGCTGGAATAGGAAAAAATAATGTTTTTTCATAAAGTAGATTTATGGCCTGTTGAAAACTCACCTCGCTGCTCTTGCCAAGGGAGAACAGTATAATTTTATGGGCTGCCTTCTTATTTGCAAATGCATGAATTTAATCCTTGAATAAATGAGCTCTCACAGGGAGGGGGTCACTGCAGGAATGACACTGAAAGGACAGAGGATGGCACACTTGAAGTTGACAAGCGGTCAAAGCAGAGGGTGGCTGAAACTGGCATTGTGTTTTTTAAGATCTGTGAGAGCTAATGCACTGCAACAGTATTAAACTCAGCAGGCAACTTGAGAGAGTTTGACCTTTTCTCTTACTTGGTTAAAAAAACCCTCTAAAACCAGCTTACATTGAAAATTACTGAGGAATTATGAGCATGCACCAGTCCATACCTGCCCTTTAGGGATTTTACTAACACACTCACTGACACAGAGCTCAGCTGGGGTGTCCTCCCAAGGGGACCTTTGGGGGACAGGTCCATCCCAGAGCTCTGGGAGGAAGCAGAGCTGACTGTTGCAGAGGGTGCTGCAGGATCCCAAGTCATAGATCTCACCTGCATCCCTGTTCTGAGGATGTCTGCTCTCCATGCTCATCTCCCTGGAAGGTAACAACTCCGCAGGCACTCACCTGGGAAGTGGGAGAGGTACGTTTAGCTTCTCTTGAGCACAGGGCTGGGGAGCACACCATGCTGCACCCCAGTGTTCAGCTGCCCTCCCGGCCAGGGAGGGGGCTGCCATGGTAGGGCCACCAGCAGTGCCCAAGCAAGCTAGCTTAGAGCTACCACAGGTGTATTTACTGTGTTTCGTGGAGAGGCATTTTTCCTTGTCATTATTGTGACTGATTGCACAATGCAAACAAGTGCCAAAGTTACGTGTCCCCAGCTGAGTGTGCTGACCATAGAATCATAGAATAGTTAGGGTTGGAAAGGACCTTAAGATCATCTAGTTCCAACCCCCTGCCATGGGCAGGGACACCCCACACTAAACCGTATCACCCAAGGCCTCGTCCAACCTGGCCATGCTGGTACCCAGGTGGTGCCAACTCCTTTCAGGCACTCAATAGAAATGCCATGTGCTGAACACAGGCAGGGGCACTGTCCCAAGGGCTGGGAACATCCTTTAATCTTCCTCAGCTTTTCTCTGTTTTACCATATCGTGTTTTCATCAATGCCCATTTGATTTTGTGTCCTGCTCGAGACTGGAAGAGTGATCACTGCAGAAGGGCCATGCTGCTGGTGAATGTCTTGCTTAATGTCCAATCTCATTCACAAGCAGTACTCCAGTGACCAACCAGAAAAATCAGGCAAGCAAAATTCATTGCTGCAGTATCTTATTTGAATTTGCAGATAAAGTTGTGTCTTACTTGTTAATCTGGTTTTTCTTTCCTGTAATAGAAGACTCAGAGTCCCACTCACAGATTGGTGGGACTGTGGGTACCACAAGGCAGTTATATTGCAAAAATGTTTGTTCAGAGATTTCCTTTCCAGCAAGAGAAACAGTTAAAGAAACATATTTTTAATTTCTGTTGTTTGGTTGACCGGTTCAGCTGCCTAAGAAAACAATTACAGCCATAAAGACATGGGCACACAGTTGGATACTGCAGCAGTGGAGCTGTTGGATGTCCTGCCAAACAGCACGCTCTGCACTCAGCCTCTGATGTGCTGCTAATTTAGCTGAAAAAGTGACACTGGATGCTATCAAGAATCACTCACTGCAATTTTATCATTTGGGACGAAGATTTTAGAGATAAATTTCAGAGTGGGTTCCTAGGTAAATTAAATGATTTAGAAACCCAGATAGTAATTGCTGTAGGACATGCTGTGCAAATAGGGTTTTAATATCCACACAGTGCTGGCTGCACAGTCACTGGTACCCCTGACTTCAGCTTCATGACTGAATTTTACTGGGGGAGCTTTGAACTGGGGTTGGGCAAATTTCTGGTTGGAATAAGTTAGGCTTTTTCCAGTCAAAAAATTTGGAAATATTTTTGAATCGAATTACTTTCTCAGGGAAAAACTAGAAACTCCTTGATGCTTTTTAATTTCCATTCAACATTGTTATTTCAAAAATATCATACTTATCTACAATTTAGAAATGCTACACTAAAAAAAAAAAAAGAAATCCTTCTCTTTGAACCATTCTATTGAGTAAATTGACTTAAATTTATTTTTAAGGCTAAAATATTTAATTGGAAATCCCCTTGTCCTCAAATATTTTATTATCAACCAAATATTTAGTTTCACTGAACCCAAAGGGATTTTTTTTTTGTGGTGCTTCCTGTCACTGGAACACCAAGAAATATGTTTAAAATGTTCCAAATAAATTGGAATTGTATTTTTTTTATGACTGAAGCAACACTGTTTACACATGGTGCTATGCAAACATAACATCTAATTTACAGAAGAACACATCATCCAACATCTTAACCAGGCTATTTTTCTTCAAAAATTCCAAGTTTGGGCTCTAACGTTTAATGAAATCTGTGCCTTCTCTCAGGCTGTGTCAGAAGCGACGAGGTGTTTCCTATCCGGGATGTCAGCTTTGATCTTCAGTGCATTTGAACGATATTTATCTGTATTTACCCTCCTGCCTTTGGGTGAGATTGTCACCCTGGGATGAAGTTGTCACATCAGACAGTGTTGTGTCAGGCCACAACCATGTAGCTGTAACACTGAAGACTTCTGCTGGCCTTTTTGCCACCCAGACTCTGACAACTCTGGAGGGCTGCATCAGTGCCAGATTTCCTTCTCTTGAGCTTCTGGATGGATTATTTTGTTAACAAAGCTTGCTGTGTGACCCTGCAAGGTTTTGCCTCTCTGTCTGTGTCATTGTATTAAAAAAAAAAAAAGGGAAGAAAATTTATAACCTACTTCTTTGAAATTCCCAAAGGCTTCCAGAAAAGTGCAAAATGTGATACGGTTATACTCCTTGGATATAAATTCCATTTTTTTGTTACTAAGCATTCTGCTATATGTTAGGGCACATTCTGTCTATGTGTGTGGTCACTTCTAGTGCCAGAGGGAAACATAAAATAGCCCATTTCTCAATATATATGTCCTCGGGCTATTATTCTGCATCTGACCTACAGTCTGGGTAGAGTTGCTTTGTCTGCAGTGAAGATTTCACTCTTGTGTTTTACAGCACCTGGAAGGCAGCCAGTCACTGGAGAGAGCAAGCAGGACTATGAGATACTACTGTGCGTCAGGACAGCCTTAAAATGAATGTCATTTATTCTCAGCTTTGAGAACTGAATTCCATGGGTTGTAATTGAATCTGCTGTCAGACCCATGGGGCTCAGTTCTTCAGCTTGGATATTTCTGTCTTCATACACACGGGAGATCAAAGAAGCACTTGATCATTCACTGACTCTTCTGGATGGTGATAGCAGCAAGTAAGAGAGAAAGAATAACTGATGTGAATCATTTTAACAGGCAGGTTTCATTGTGAAGGCCAGGCTCTCTCATGTTAAATAGCTATATGGTGATTGAATCTCTTCTTAAGTGATAGGCTCTATGTTGCTATTCACTGCTTAATTCACTCTGTTCTTTCCTCTCACTTTTATCAAGGTTACGTATAAATCCTGAGATATTGCTGATTGAACGACAGTCCCCAAATAGTGGAAAGTGATGCAGTGCTCCTATGAGCAGCTGTGGTGAGTTTCACTAGGCCAGTACAACCCTGGATCTTCCCCATTTGTACACCAAGTTTCCCAGCTGATAATGTGCTGTAACCTCCTCTGTCTGGTACCACTACTGTGCAGTTATTGTTTCTTTTGCTTTGCCAAATACCCGTTGTCAGCAAGAAAAATATCTTGGTTGCGACTGTAAAGAATATGCATTTGCACCAGCTGCAAGCACCCTTACATAAACACACATTTGCTTTCCTGAACATGGTAATATGCTCCCAGAGTGTTTGGATTAGGGACTTTCTAGTGTAATCAGTGATGGCAATGTGAGTGCTGTTTGAAGGCTCAGCAACACAAGCATCCCTTCATAGGGGGATTTATTTAAGTCACAGGCTAATGTATTTTTTATGGGAGGATCTGTGCTAAATTTTTCATTCAGGCATCAGGAAAATAATATTTGCGGTTTTTAAACATGTGAAGAGTTATCACTGCTAATGAGCTTTCCACCTCTTTCCTGCAATAATAACACCTTCTAAATTACATTTTTCCAGCTCAGTAAAGTGATACATTGATCTCATCCCTGTGGTGCAATGCTCGCAAAAGCATCGAAATATTAAAATCCCACAGGTGCAGGAGCAGCATGCTCAGCTAAGTAGCTTAAAACTGTCATGTGCCTTTTATTCTCAAAATGTATTTACACTAAAAATAATCAGATACAATCGCTGCTGCCTGTGGATACAGATGTACCTTCATACTGAAGTGCTTTTCATATAAGTTTTTATTCTAGGTGTTGAAGATGTTCTTTGTGGCTGTCTGAAGTGTATTGTGCTCACTAGTCTAGATATTACAGTTCTTGGAAGAATTCAGCAGTTCCAGCAGCTCCTGCTGTGAGAATATCCATTAAAGAAGAGGGAGGAATGCACAAAGCAGAGTGATGAAGTCTCATTTTTTTATTTCCTCTATCAACCCTGTCAGAAAGAAGAAATGAAATTTGAGGTCAGAGTTAGAAAAATCTGCATAAGAAGAGAAACTGAATAGTTCTACAGGATGTCTAATGCAGGCAGCGTGGTGGATAGTAGATGGGTGAAGGCGCAAAACTTCATCCACTTCCTTCTCTATGAAGTCCAGCCTTCAGGCAGTGATGCAGCAGAGAAGATGATGTGTTTATAGTGGTAACCACACAAGGTCACTGATGAAATCAAGATGGTCTTTGGTGCAGGAGTCTTTGCAGTCTCATCTCTTTGAGGGCAACCCTCAAAATATGGTGTAAGTAATGCACTTTTTTTTTTCTCTCAAAATCCACAGTAAGTCTTGAACTAATAATAATAAAATGGATGTTATATTGAGTTAAGCTTAAGTAGTTAAAAGGTGAAGGGGTGGACAAGTCACCATCATCTAAGTGAGGGAACAGACCCAGGGCTGTTATGCTGATAATGGCTTGTGCCTGCAGTAATACTCCAGGAAGGGTGAGGGGGGTCCTCATGGTGAGCCCCCGAGTGTGGTTCCTCATTCCCTACAAATTCACACACCAGAGCACCACACCTCTGAACTGCAAATAGGATATCACTACCAAAAAGTTGATGGCTGTATGTGAATAGCGCTGAACCTCCCCAGGTGCCACAGGCTGCCTGTGCCTAGGTGAAAGTCATGAAACTTACGTCTAGCTTTTGAGCTCCAGCTCTTCATCAGTGTTGGGCTTGCATGCAGGAAAAGTCACACAGCCCACATGTAATGAAAAAGTAATTGGTATTTTTGTCCTGAAAAAGTGTATGTTCTGATTGTAGCTGTTCATGTGAAAAAATGGTGAAGTAAAGGGCTGTTCTCAGAGTTAGTTAGTTTGTTTTTTTTTTGTCTCAAAGCTGCCTAGGTGTTTTCTGTGCTCCACAATTCCTGCTGGGTGGGAGAGAACAGATTAAAATGATCAGACACAGAGCTATTTTGAAAGCAGAAGCAAGTCTGCCTTTCAGCCCTGCAGTGACCGGTCATTCAGTGTGTTCTTCCTTTGCTATAGGCTCCTGTAGTTACTTTTGAACCTTTCTTGCCCTGTGGGTGACAAGGCATCTTCTTTTTGGACATTCTTGAGATCTTCAAATCAGGTAAGTTCTGAAGTTGCAGACTGACAGTGCCATGTCTTTCACCAGAACGCTATTCTTACCATGCAGTTTCAAACCAACA
Source organism: Neopsephotus bourkii (assembly GCF_033783945.1). Classification (NCBI taxonomy): domain Eukaryota; kingdom Metazoa; phylum Chordata; class Aves; order Psittaciformes; family Psittacidae; genus Neopsephotus; species Neopsephotus bourkii. The sequence continues at coordinate 3,085,781 of NW_026901215.1, read as the reverse complement.
TACCTTCTGCCTAATTGTGCTTCCTCTCAGTGCACTGGTTTATTTTACTTTACTGTAGCCAGGGCAGTCCTCAGGATGCCTCAGCCTGCAGCTCACACTCCAGCCAGCCGGCACGAGGCTACGTGCCTCTAAGCACACTGAAGTAATGCAGTGTCATGGTGCTGAAGTGATTCAGTGACTCATTTCCTGATGCTCTGTCAGATGTAGAACGTGTTACGTGTATTAACTGACACAAGACCTTACTGAATTCACCAGCTTTGTGCACAATCACCAGAAGTGAAAGCATCACAATTATGACTGTGTCTCTTCTGAAGGATTTTCTCATCTTTTCCTGTTCCCTGACTTACGAAATGGATCTCTTCTATCTGGTCTTCTAAATGTTTCATTTCAGAGTGAAATTCTGATTTTTTCATTGTACTTTTTTTTCCTGTTGGCAGAATCAGTCAGGTGAATCCAGCTGTATTCGTTACTGCTGCTCTAGATTTGTAACTTCACTTTGGGGCAAGTAAAGCGTTCCCTAAAAGAATATACCCTCATCTTTTTCAAGCTGATCTATGCCACCTTCTGGTGCTTATTATTCTATAATCTTACTCTGTTTATTTTGTTCTGTATAAATCAATGTGCTGAATCCCCTGGCACAGCTCTGGCAGACCAGCAAGGCTACCTGCTTTTTAACTGAGAGTCCAAACACCTAAAACAGAGAAGCAGCTCCGAATTTTCTAGCATGATTGTTGCTCTGTACTTGGTGGCTTTGTGCTTGTTATTCACAACAAACAAATGCACACAGATACCTACACCCTTCTTCTTCTGGTATGAGAATGCCTGAGTGTCACCCTCTGCTGCTGTTTGTGTGGTTTTCTGCCTCCTACTCCTTTGGCTGACATTCTGTACCCAGTTCTTGGTCCTCAGTCCCTCCCCGCCTCTCTTGGGGCATCTCTCTTGTGGTATTTTTTTCCTCCCCTGCATATGGTGGGATTGTGTCACTCTTCTTCTTTTCTCTAGCTCATCCCCCAGGACTCTTTTCTCCCTGCTACAAGACAGTGCTTGAATCTGGTGAAAAAATCAAACTTCCTGAGTGCTGGGGGGGCTTGTGCACTACTTCAAAACAGAGTGGAAAAAATAGCAGAGCAACACCGAGGTGAGTGGACAGAGGCAGACAGAGGGAGAAGAGCTGCTGCAGCAGTAACAGCCCTGTAGGTGCTCCTGTGGTTTGCATTGCAGATAAAGTGAGAAAAAGCGATCTGTGGCATTAAGCCTGCTCCCTTTTGCTGCCTCCCACCCATCTTTTTCTCCCTAAGCCTCTGCATTTCTTTCTTACACCACGTGTGCCTTCTCCAGTGAATGCTGATGAGAGGCGTTAGTGCAGGCTGTAGATAGGCATTCATTCTCAGCAGACGATCTTAAGTCCTTTCAAATGAGTAGTCGTTTATTGCATGTTCCTCTAGAGATGGCCCTGGACTTGGTGCTCTTTGGTACCCCAAGACAAGATAGCTGTTACTGAATGTGGCTCTTCTTTTTGGCTAGCATCCCTATTTGCTTCCAGGAAAATGAAGAGTTTATTTCAGGTTCAGTAATCCTGATGTCTGCACAGTTGAGAGCAACAGCACTTTGAGCGTGAGTGTGCATGTGTATATATAGAAACTATGCTGACTAAGGTCACTAGTTTTCAATGACTCATATTCTGTTTTTGTGGCAGCCCAGCCATACAGCAGGTTGTCCTTTTTTATCTTTTGCCTCTTTCCTTTAAAAAACCACTACACCAGAAAAGTTAATATCTAAAGATAGCTTGGAAGGTCTGTGTCTTTGTCAGGACACATGCATTCAAGTACAAGAACCTCTCTTCAGTGGCATCCCTCTTTAAATCTGCAGTACTAGCCTATTCTTACACTGGCAAAGACACACTTTTAAATTTTACATTAGGTTAGAATTATTATGAAAGATACTTGCTGGGCTGTCTTTCTGGTGGTCATCCTTATCTTCGACTTTCTCACTGCTCACTACCAACCTGGAGAGGACCGTTGGGCAAAGCCAGCTGAAGCAGGCTGTGCCTTTGTTTGACTGAGGCACTGAGATATTTCTGGTTCCCATTAGTTTCTATAATGAGGGACTTTTCCACTTTTTCTTTTTCTTCTCTGTGCTAAAGATAGGACTTGTACTGCCCAGCACTTACGGACCACAGAATCATAGAATGGTTTGGGTTGGAAGGGACTCTAAAGATCATTCATTTCCAAACCCCCTTTCATGGGCAGGGACACCTTACACTAGGTCATATTGCTCAAAATCCGCTCCAGCCTGACCTTGACCACTTCCTTGAAGACTTGGAAATTTTTGACTAATTCCTTGGAGTTAGTAAAAAAATGTCATTTGTTGGAAGAATCTGCCAAGATAAGATTCTTTAGCTTTTTTCTAATAAAAAACCAACACCTTTCTCTGACTTTTCATCCCTTTGTTTTCCTCTCCTTTACCCCACAACAACTCTATGGTCTACTACCTATTGAAAAAGCTATCGATTTTGGAACACAGATTGTTGGGAAAGGAAGCTGTTCCATTTCAAGATGTGAAGAAAGTTCTAAAATCAGATTTGATACACAAACACAAACCACAGAGGATTTGTATGTATGTGTTAATACCTGTAGCTTGCCTGTAAACTCCTCTGCTGTACGGGTGATGGCAGAGCACCACCAGCCTTCATTCATCACTGCTGGAGCAGCAGGCAGCACTCCACTGTGCTGTGAAGCTACCTCTTAGAAGCAGATCATAGATAAATGAACCAATTTGTACAAAAATAATCATCACTGGGATGATTCTTTCAGATTCATAATAGTGTATTAAATAATAATCATTAATTTGTTGTCTAGAAAAACACCCGGACTCAGCCAAGCATTTCCAGTTTCTGTAGATAGCAATTCAATTAGTATTGTGCTGGAGTTAAATCTCATGGTATTCCTGTGAGAAATTTTATTCTGTATTTATTTTCATTTTATGGACTGAGACACAGGGATGTACTTGGCTGAGGACACAAAATAAATCTATTTGAAGTTTTCTAGGAATTTTGCCATAGTTAATATCACTGGTTGAAAAACTTGAGTATAAAGGATGCTGTCAGTGTCGTCTATAGCCTAGACCTCCTCTGAACAGTTGCCCAGAGTGCAGAAATGTCCATTATCTGCTTGCACTGTTGCTCAGAAAGTTACTCTGCCTGTTCCTGCGAGGGAGAGATCTTAGAGGAGAGGAAAATGCCTCCTGATGCCCACGGATCACCTAACACCATCAGAGGCAGAACCACCTAAATCAGACCCACTTCAAAAGCCTCCTGTTAACATCTTACAGGTTCACTTGTTTTACATATTTTGTCCTTTCTGTGTTTTCCTCTGCAGGCTCATGTAAGCAAGAGTTTTGCCTGGATGCAGAAATCTGCGGTTCTTGTGACATTTTTAGGCACATCAACTGGTTCACACAGCCCTTTAGAACAGACCCGAGGCTGCAGCACATCCTTCAGTGCCTGGGCACTTGCACCATGGTAGGGGCTTAGCAGTGGAAATTTTTCTCTTTCCCAGCAGGAAAACAAAGCTTTTCTCTTGACTGAGCTCTCATGCAGTGCTGACAGCACTGGCTGGGGCGCTGCCAAAGAACAAAGGGCAATATTGTCTTTAAAAAGCAGAGAGCACATTAAAAGTTTCTAAGCTCTGTTTGTGAAAATCTCGGAGTCGCTTGATCAGGAGCTCAGAATTGGTCTGACTTCTTCCAGCCTCCCCACTTCACCCTCGTCTGTGCGATATTGCAGCTGCTCTGAGGAAAAACAGTTATTTAAAAATGTGCTTGTAGCTATGGCAACCTTCATGCACTGCGTTCAACCAAAACTCTGAAACAGCAGCAGAAGTTTCTTAGCAGGGTATTTATGAAGATTTTTGTCTTTGTACAATTTAAAATGGAAATACTCCAGTTTTAAAGAGGGGGGTTATCAAAATCTCATTAATTTGGGAATAACATTTTTGTTGTGGGAGCTGCTGCTTAGCTCTTCTTTTTGTGGTTCTGAGGTTTTTTTTTTGGTTGTGGTGTTTTTTGGGTTTTTTTTTTAAGATTCCCCTGATTTCTTGAACTCTTCAGAGCCTAAGACCTGGGGCACTTTCCAGCTCGCTGTTCCTCCTGTCTGTACCTGCGCTCCTGCTCTCTCTAGCAGATGGCTAGTTTTGCAGTGGTGTGGTGGAACGACAGTGGTGTTGGGATCAGGCTGGTGGGGATGGAGCATTGCCACGGATCCCAGACTTTGCCTTCCATTGGAGAACCCAGGTGATTTAGTTAGCCCTTTGCCCATGCAGTTGCCTGGTTGCCTGCTCCGAGAGAAGCAAATAGATGTGCTTGCAGTTAAGTTATTTGGTGCCTCCATGATATTTCAAAATTTCTCAAAGACACCGACTTTCAGGGTATACTCAGTTTCTCTAGGTACAGTCACAGTAGACTACTCGCAGACAACTCAGTTTTGCTGGCAGCACCTTAGTAGAGTTACATTTGCAAAGTTGCTATTTTTCCTTTTCTTTTCCTCCCTCTTCTTTTTCTCTGTGCATTCACACCTTCAAAATCATCAGGATAAAATTAAGGAAGCCTTGCTGAGACGTACACGCTGCTGCCCTAAACCCCCTTGAGCCATGATGATATGTTCTGGTGCCTCCGAAGTGTGGATTAAGTCTAATTAATACTGTTTCTTGATCAATGGTCTTGACACAAACGCATCGAAGGGATTTATGTAATTACAGATGTAACAGCAAGGGCTCTTTTGCTAGGAACCTCTCAGGGCTGCGGCAGGGAAGTTTGCTCCTAGTGATGGGGTTTTGGCCTCCAGCCACTGTAGGTAAGTGTCTGCTCCATCACTGCTGTGCAGTTTTTTGCCTGGGCAGGTTTGAAGCTACTGATTTGCACTGGAAGATGCCTTAGGTGTGGACAGGCACATTCCTCAGCTAACACACATTTGTATAACTGAGCATTGGTGCCTTTTGTCCATACCAACAGGATTATTCCTGACCCATATAGTGAAATGTTCATTTTTTGATATGCTTCACAACAGGTTATAATGAGCCAGCTGAGGAGGTGTTATCAGGGTAGTCAAAGAGGATTGTATTTCTTTATTCTAACCTGTAGAAAAAAAGAGTTGAATTGATCTCATTTCTCACAATACATCTAAGAGAAAACATTCAAGGGATGTGAAACATTCAACACTTTCCAGCCCTCCCACTCTGCATTCTGGATAACTGATGTTGTGTCCACCCTCCTTCTGGCACAATGGACATCTAGTGTCTAATCCATACACCACATCAGTTGCTGTGATCAGGTGAGAGAGAACCAGGACATAGAAGAATATATGCCTATTAGATAAGCAGGGCTCCAGAAGGGGAATTGCACTACTGCAAACAAAAGAGATTGAATGATGAAACTTTGCTGTCCATTGATTGTGCCACACCAACTACACTTCATTCAGGGCTGTGAATCTCTAATGGAGACGGCAAAAATTGCCAAAGGGGCTGGAGTTGTACCTGTATTCTGGTTTGATAGGAAATTGGCAGAATCAAAGAAAATAAGGCTGAATAGAATCTGAAGGAATCCTCTAGTCTAGATCATGCAATGTGCTGGGAGGCATTCATAGACATCAAGGAGATGTAGGCCTTGGGTTCAGGACTGGATCCAGGCTTCATCAGTTTCATGTTTTGAAATTTCCCTATCACTGTACAACCACATATCAAAGGGTTTGCAGAGCCCTGCATGCCTTTAGCATGGAGGTCAACACGCAGGAAGGAGAGCTGAGGTGTGCCCATCCTTCACTATCAGCGAAGCATGAAATGGGCTGGAGGTACAGGGCTGCAAAGACATCGTCTGGTCATGTACATCCTCTTTTCTGCTAGGTCTGATGCAGAAAATAACCTGGTGAGCCCCGAGGACTAAAGCTCTTCTGCTTTTTCTGGAAAGTGCCATGTGCAGCACGCAAGCACAGAGAGCTCTGTCTGCTGGGGACACGTCAGGATCCATGCCAAACCATGGATTAAAATAGCATTAACACCATCTACTTCAGGACATTGTACTCGGGCAGTCCTACCATCAGCTAAATCTTTCTGACTTACAACGAAAATATTATTCTCAGTGTGCATAGAGGCAGTCAGAAAGTTGCGTTAGAAGCTCTAGCATGCCATGGTGTGTTTTTCTGGTTGGTTTGTGGGGTTTTAAGTCAAATTGGTTTCTTTCAGCGGTTGGAGAAAGAACACAATTAGAGGGCAAAAGACAGGGAGTGATGCTGGGATGATTTGCTTCAGTATATGTTAACTTGCAGCTGGCAATCCCCTTTGCTTAGATTTCATTTTAATGGGAATTTTCTCAGTCACTGTTTGAGATGAGAAGATGTGGATAGATCTTTTTCAGCAGTTCAGTGCTTTTAGCTGCAAAACTGTAATGGAATGAAAAGTGCAGTTTGGAAAGGAACCAACAGTGTTTGTTTTGTTCTGCAGTTTCCCCACTATTGAAAACATGAAAACAAACTCTAACAGCAGCTCACAACTGGAAGGAATTAACCAAGTAAATACAGGAGCTGCAGCTTCTGAAAGCTGCTTTCAAAAACTACGTGAAGGAACCACTGAATCCCTGCAGCTCCTCAGCACCCATCGGTTGGGCTGCTGCTGCCAGAGCAGCTTGCTGCTGCTGGCATTGCTCTCACCTGTGGCACCAATGGCTCAGTGGAGCTGCCAGGACAAGCTCTTGCAGGACACCTTACATTGAAATAAAGGTACAAATATTTATAGGAGCCTTCAAAAGATCTGTCTGTCACCCACCTGGCTTCCTTTATTCAGATACAATGTGCTGTTTCCAACAGAACTAGTCCTTCTCTAGTTTAATGTGTTGAGGTTTCTAAGACCCACTGCTCTCCATCATTTTACAGGAGCTCTCCAGCAAATCTGGTGTGTCAGTAGCTTTGAAATTAGTCTATGTATATTTGCTTAGTTGATGTTTAAACTTTCACCACTCCATCCTGGCAAGCTCTGGACTCCTATTTCTACCATTTGGTTTTACTTTCCTTCAGGGATTTTTCTCTTTCCCCTTAATCCTGCAGCTTGCATCCTCAGGAAAACAAATTAAATACATTTTAAAAAGTGCTCTGAATTTCTGCTTAAATGAAACCATCTCCTATAAACCCTTTCTGAGGTCCAACAAATCTTGTGATAATGCCTCTGATGCAAACTCCTCAAAATTGGCTGAGAAACTGAAAAAGTGCATATTTGCTTGAGCAGAACAAATATTTATAGGAGCCTTCCAAGCTCTGTCTCCTGCCATCTGGCTCTGCCGCAGCGGAGGCGCTGGAGCCTTCCCCTCGCCTACACGTGCAGGGGGGGAGCGGGGCACAGCCGCGGCTGCACTGCCAGGCATTAACTGTGTTCAGTGCATCGGGGCTTTTCCTCCCTCTCCTCTGCAAGAGAAGTTGCTAGGCTCGATTTTCCCATTAGAGGGCAGGAATGTAACGGCGAAGAGCGGCGGAGCGGGAAAAACCCGCTTTTAGTTTCATAAGGGAAGGGAAGTGAAGGGAAGGGGAAAGGATGCAATCAGGGTGTGGGCATCTAGTGATATAGGGTGCTAAGTGTCTGTCAAGCATTTTAGGGGGAGAGAAATAGAGAATGAACCCCTGCCAGTTAATTCTAGAGGTACAAATAGTGGAAGAGGAGGTGTGGTGTTCCTCAGGGTTGCTTATTGGCACTGGTGTTGCTCACCATCTTTGCCGGTGACAGGGATTGAGCACCCTCAGCAAGTCTGTTGATGGCACCAAGCTGTGTGGTGCTGCCAACACTCTGGAGGGAAGGGATGGATCCAGAGGGACCTTGACATACTTGAGAGATGGGCCAATGCCAGCCTTTTGAAGTTCAACAAGGCCAAGTGCAAGGTCCTGCACCTTGGTCAGGGCAATCGCAGGCACAAGTATAGGCTGGGAGGAGAATGGGTTAAGAGCAGCCCTGAGGAGAAGGACTTGGGGGTGTTGCTCGATGAGCAGCTCACTATGACTTGGCAATGTGTGCCCGCAGCCCAGAACCACCCCACCCTGTGTGCTGGGCTGTCAAGGGGATTCTCCCCCTCTGCTGTGCTCTGGGAACACCTCCCCTGCAGTCCTGATCCAGTTCTGGGGCAGCAGCACGAGAGGGATGTGGAGCTGTTGGAGCAAGGCCAGAGGAAGCAATGGAGATGCTGCAGGGGCTGGAGCAGCTCTGCTCTGGAGCCAGGCTGAGAGAGCTGGGCTGGGTCAGCCTGGAGAAGAGAAGACTCCTGAAGGGGAGACCTTAGAGCAGCTCCAGTGCCTAAAGGGGCTGCAGGATACCTGGAGAGGGGCTTGGGACAAGGGCCTGTAGGGACAGGACAAGTGGGAATGTCCTTAAATTGAAAGAGGGTAAATTTAAATTAGATATAAGGAAGAAATTCTTTGCTATGAGAGGGTGGTGAGACACTGGCATAGGTTACCCAGAGAAGCTGTGGCTGCCCCATCCCTGGCAGTATTCAAGGCCAGGTTAGGGCTATGAGCAACATGGTCTGGTGGAAGGTTTCCCTGTCCATGGCAGGGGGCTTGGAGCTAGATCTTTAAGGTCCCTTCCAACACCAACCTTTCTAGGATTCTATGATTTTGCTTTAAGGATATTAGTTTTAGCAAACAACTCCAGGTGGTATTGGAACAAGGGGTAAAGTTAGTAATGGGGTGTTCTCAAAACTAATACTTCCACTGACTGGCACTGGGAATTTGTCTCATCCCTTTCCTGGACTCTGCAGGACAAGAAATTCAGCGTTCCCAGGCTTGTTAAATCAAAATAGTTCTGCAGTTGCCTTTGCTTCAGGGATTGCCTGTTTGCACAGAAGATTTTTCAGCTGAACCCCAGGAACATTTGCTTATCCTCCTTCCTCCTTCCCCAAAGATGTCTGGTTTGCAGCAGCATGTAGGTCCCTTTCGCTGAGCTGCTGCAGAGCTACTTGGGAAACCAAACACAGCACTCCAGATTTATTAAAATGCATTGCTTGCTTTTTGTCAGCAGTGCTGATGTTGGTAAGAACAACAGGGCAAACACCTTAATAGGCAAGCCACGAGCCTGTGTAGTGTTTATCTCTCGCACACACAAAGTTTGGATATGGCTCAGCTATTGCATACAGGCAGTGGTGGTACTAGTTTTGAATGCTGTTGGAATTAAGTACAACTGGGCCTTCATAGAACCCCAGAGAGCTACAGAGCCAGTTGTCCCCAGGACTGTAGTCTGGACCCAGACCCAGTGCAGAGCATCCTTGTGGGTGCAGATCTTTGGGTCAGTACTGTGGCAAAAGAAAGCTTTCGGCAGGCTCAGAGTGGGCACAGAGGCTGAAAGACCCTGCCACAGTGGAGGTATGGGGTGCTGTGAGGACTGGTACTGCATGTCTGCCACTCTCCATCCACACTGATGAAGTAAAAGTGAAAGAGGCAGCTCTTCAGGTGCTTTGTTGTGTGAGTGTATTACAGAGGTAGAAGAAACCCACCTGGCACTGCCCTCCTGTGTGCAGAGCCACCTTTCCATAACGCAGAGAAGCACCAAAATGCCCCTTCTCCACACACAGGAGAGAGAATAGTCTCCTCTGCTGCCAGAGCTACAGAACTACTCTGATTATAGTTACACTGGTAGGGATATTTTTTATCTGAAAAAGCTCTGGCTGTTGTCCAGGTCTTCTAGGTCTTTTTTTATGTGAATAAATATTACAAATATATAACAGAGAAAGAGCCTCACTGAATAGCTGCACAAAGAGACAAAAGAGTAGCACTGAATTCCTGAAATAGAAATGCATCAGTGGATGTAGATGGATCTCACCTGTGAGAATTGAAGTCCCTTTTCTCTGATTGCCTAGCTGTGGCCAGCTGGGTTTTGCATCCCCTCTCAAAAGGTAGAGCCATTTGTTTAAAATGCTTAACCTTTGCTTAGGAGTTGCTTCAGTAATGACTCATGGAGGAGGCTGCAGTGAATTGAATCACTACTCAAATTGTCTACTGTGTGAAGAATATAGTTGCAGAAAAAAGGTTAGCAAAAAATCTCTAAGGTCTCAGGTGATCTCAGCCCAAACTGCTGTAATCGTTTTAAGTTGCTAACTGCTGCAGTCTGGGCTCAGCCTCTCTGCTGATGGCATTTTCCACTGCAAGATTATTCTCCTACTTTTCTTTGGATTATGTTGGTATTGCCCAATGTCTAAATATAGAGTAACTCAATGTTTCCATTCACTGCTTTTGTACGTAAAACATGTTAATCCGTTCTAAGCAGCAGAGCATCGTCTATAAGCTGATATTTTGGCACTTCATTTGGTCTGTAGCTATTTCAACTTTCCTGAGCTGTTTGAAGGGGAAACGTGTTCTGGCACAGAAAACAGAGCTGCAGGGGTCCCACTGCTCAAAAGCACTGAGGTATCTTCAGCTGGTGGGGCTTTTCTGTCAAAGAAGTCCAGGCCTACATGGACATGCTGAAATCACGGTGCTAGCATTGCAGATGTGATTTCCTGCTTCAGAAGGAGGCATTTTGTTTCTAGCAGGTTAAGGACTGGACCAGAAAGTTAAGGATTTTCTGAGGAGGTTTAAGTTTTGCTCTCTAAGGGTAACAACTACATGGAGAAACTGGTCCTAAGGACAGCAAGGGCAAGGGGATAAGTTCTAACTAGGGATGTCTGTGAGCAGTCTCAACAGGAGGTGTCTGAGGTATCAGTGTTTCCAATAAGCTGTATAGGCAGTCCTGCTCCTTTCTGTGCTGATGAGCAAGCCAGTCCTCAGCTCTCTGACCAGCAGAGTTCACGCAGCCTCCAGCAGCAGAGCAGACAGCCTCTGATTGTACTCAAGGAGAGGTGCTGCCTTGGAGGCTGTGAGGGAGGAAGGGAATTAGCAGCCAGGTCTCCTGCTGTGAGCAGAGGTGCCTGGTACAGCCTGGGTCCTGCAACCCTCTCAGCCCATGCCCACCACAGGCTGTGGGAAGGACCTGTGCAAATGGTATATTTCATCAACTTTCCTTACTTGCAATTGACTTGGTGTTGAACATCCCATCTTGATTCAAGCCAGGGAGAGCCTTGCAGTACCAATGTAACTAAGTGGAGAGACTAAGCACTTCATGGGTATCTGAGTAACCTGTTGGATTGCAAGGGGCACACAAAACCTCGATTTCCCACAGTGAGTTATGAAATAATTACATCATAACTGACAAAGCTGCTGCTTTTAAGGAGGATAAATTTCCCAAAGGCAGTACTAAGTTGACAAGGTTTCAGCTCTGGTGTGTCATTTACTGCTCTTTCTTATGTTGACTTTTCATAGTGGTTTCTGTGGAGCAAGTGGTTACTCAGCCAAATTAATGTGGCAGAACAAGACCCTCAGATGGGGTCTGGGATTTCATCATGGAGCTTTTCACGTATCTCAACAAACATTAAGGTTAGGAGAGATCACTTATCAATGACCAGTTTGCTTCCCAGCCCACACCACTGAAATTCCACCCAGAGTTCTTGCAGTGCTCCCAGGAGTTATTGGCAGAAGCAGCTCCCTGGAGCTGAAGTGGAAGAGGCAATTTAATGTGACTACAGTTTAAGAAATGCTTCTCTCTAATACAAGCAACCTGTGATGAATTATCACTCCTCCTAGGGTTAGAATATAAGCCCAACAACTTATACCTGGCAGCCTTTAATAGCTGTGCATATGCAGCCTCTTCGCCCTGCGACCCAGGAGAACGGCTTCTTAATATTCCTCTTAAAGACTTAGTGTTTGTGCTGGGTTTCCTGTAAATGCATAGTGTTTCATTTGCAGCCAAGCTGCAACAAAACCCACAGAACGATTAGGAAGCCTTGCACGTACATACAGAAAATGCATTCACAAGATTGCTAAATAGAAATTGCTCTATCTTTAAATGATCATGAGCTGTCAGCTGTTCCTTTGTTCGGATTATTATAGACACACATAAAACACTTGATTGAATGCTCAAGTTTTCACCAGCTAGAATCCAGACGGATGTCTGATAAAATAACAAACACACCCCATTCCACCCCTCCTCAAAATCCCCTTCCTGCTTCGTCTGAATTTCTCCCTGTATTGAAGCCAGTATTTCATGGACTAAATTGGACAAAGCAAGCAAACAATCTCCTTCCTATTGATTTCCAAATCAAATCATTGTTAATCACATCAATATTCCCTGCTGATTCAACAGTCTCAGTGGCTAGCTTTCCGGCTCAAACATGCTCCTCTGCATGGATGCTGTGGAGCCCTCTGTGTGTGCTGCTCACATTTGCTATTAATTATTGCTGGAAGCACTCAGGTCTGATTCTTTCACCTCTTCTTTCTCCTCCAGTTTCCCCTCATGCAGCAGGGAAGAAACAGAAATACCATTCTTCACTTGACGTTGGATTTCTAACCTAACCTCTCCAGTGATGTGAGCCTATTGCTGAAGTACAAATCCAGGGCACCACTGGCTTACCTGTAAGCAATCACAATGCCTCAGCTGCTGGGAAACGTGGCAGACATCTCAGTGTGGTGAGCTGCTAATTTCTGGGGCAAAAATCTGCTCTTTTGTGGTACAACTCCTATGGGTGGTGTGACAGCTTAGGGGGGTTCAGAGCCTGCCTCCTGAGGCTGTGCTGGTTGCAGAGCAGAAGCCTGCTCCTGCAGACATGTGTCCAAAGGACTAATTTGAAATCCATGTGCATCTCTTTATATCAGTGAGACTCCCTTTATGCTTCAACCTAAGCAAGTGTCTGTGCTTTGGGAGGATGGCAATCAGGGCAGAAACAGCAGAGCTGCAGTCTGACTGTGGCAGGAGCAGTGCTGGCGCTGGCAGCCTGATGTGGGAAGGGATGAGGTAGGACTTGGGATCAGCTCCTGCCCTCTCAGCAGCTCTACCTGAGGTCAGGTCTCACTGCAGACAGTGAACAGCTCCTTCCCTCCTTTGTTAAAGAGAGCAGAATGGAAGAAAAGATGGCAGCCTCAAACATGACTGTTTCCAGCAATAACAAGAAATCCCAGCAGTGCACGCACGCAGAGGCAAAGCAGCACATTCAAACACACAGAGAGCACATCACAGTCCAGTGTAGAGGAGCCTGCTTGAGACCATATTAGTGGTCAGTCTGAAGAGGAGAAGATGAGGCTTGGAGACCAAAGTACTTTCTACCAGTTAGACACAGCTCGCAGGAACACTGCCTGTGCACATGTGGGCAGAAATGGTTGGGAAATCATACCCTGCCATTTGACATGTAGTAAATGTACCCTGTCAGATAAGCAAGAATCCAGGACTATATCTGTAACATCTATTAGCAATGGTAAATTAATTAAAAGTATGAACTAATTAACCTGCCTGCTCTCTGCCCCTTCCTTTGCCAGGGCAGTGAGTCTCATCCTGCTGTAAGTCCCACAGCAGCCTGTGATGTGTCCTGGGCAGCCCTGGTTTTGCTAATGGCCCACACACTGCTCCCTCTGCAGCTGGGGACCAAGGTGCCCTCTGCTTAATGAGGCCACTGACAGCCTGATGATGCTTTCTGTGAAAGTGTTCTCCCTTATGCCTTTCCTAAAACTGCCTGCAGGCTGGCTGTAATATGCCCTTAGGGTGGTGTGTGAGCTACAGAGTAGGGTCACCAGCAGAGGCTCAGATTGAAAAAGGGTTTTGAAGGGTCTCTGCCTTAGAAGTGGAAACCTGCTGAGGTGAAGAGGGCTCTAGAAAGACACATAAACTTCTCGTAAGATGGTTAAGATGAATTTAGGAAGTATTGGAGAAGCACATAGACTTTTGAACTATCCTTTAGCAGAATAGGCTTTGTATAGCCTCAAGGAAGCTTTAGCTAAGGGCAAGTTTGGGCTAGCTTCATATCTGCCGTGGTTAATCTTCTACAGACCACTGCATTCTCTGCAAATGGCAGAGACTCTGCACAAGCTGGTGAGTGCAGCAGGAGGCTCTGCAGTAGCTGCACTGTCAGCCCATGGCAGTGCTACAGGTGCTGCTCGCTGTGAGAGCTGATCTTTATTCTCTTGCTGTCACGTTTTCCTGTCTGCTCACTTGTAAATCAAATTGCCATGTTCTCTGATGATAACGTTTTACTCCTCCTGAAGTTACTGTTTGCAAAGTGGCATCTGTACAGTGCTATTTTCCCTTCTGAATAATCATTTTCATAATCTGAACCTGAAAAGAAAATCCAAACAACTACCATGGAAGAAAGGAAAATTCTCACAGAATAAATTTCCATAGACTGTTAAATTTCCCTGTAAATGCATATTACTTCTGGAGCTCCCCATGAAGACAACAATGAGGAGAATTATTGTGTTCAGTTTTTACCTACTGACCCTCCCAAATACTTTCCTCAGCATACTATCAGAGGTGCTGTAGAGCTGATGCATTTGTTATTTTCTGTTTAATAGAGCTGATATTCAAATCAGGTGATATCCCTTGTCACAAATATAATTTCATCCTCCTACTGCACTTTTCAAGAACAATGCAGTGGCCTTGCTATTAGATACTGTGCTTGGTTTATTACTTTAAAATATGCTAGCACTTTGTTCGTAATAGCTTTGATGGCTTAAGCAATATAGGTGCTGAATTTTTAATGGTAAAAATATGGTATTTATTTTATTTGCATTTGAGGAAGGAGCAGGAAATACAAGTACCTTCTGAGAAAACTTGGCTTTGTGAGACTAAGTCCAGCTTTGCAGCCATGCTGGATCATGGCAACACCCTTTTTTGAGGTGACACTGAAAACACTGCAGTTAATACAGGTGATTTGTCATTTAAGGATGTTATAAAAAATACTTCAGAGGCTCTTGCAGCTCATAGGTGAGTTTTACCTTTATCCTTGCAGTCCAGCAGAGAGGGTCTGACCAGCCATAAGATCTAAGCTGCATGCAGGGGGAGAAAGCCTTGCCTGTGCTCACAGCATCTTTAAATCAGTGGCAGAGACTTTTCTTATTGAGGTGCTAAATTTGATGGAGGAGCATAGCCATGGGTTGGGCTTCAAGATCTTGTGGCCATTGGCCCCACCTGCCCTATTTCCTTCTGGTCTATTAAGTTCTATATTCAAGTCTAATGTGTCCAATTAAATGTGAGACTGAAACCCTACCATGTGTCACCAAATTATCCTGCAGGAAGCAGAGCATGAAGCTGCAGCAGGGTAGGAGGGAGGGGACCAGCTGTGGGTCCTTGCAGCATGGAAGAGCTCACAAGATCTCATGTTGCCAAAGTTCTGTGCTGGTTGGTTCCTATCTGAGGAGTTTGTAGGTACACCAGTGGTAAACAGCGTTACAGGGTACTTTATGTATAAAGCATCACTGCTTTCAGGGGCACCAGGCTTCCTGGGGAGAAGCACAGTGGCATTTCTGGACGAGGTAGTCTGACCCTCTGCTCACGGTGGGCTTCACCTTGTCTTGCATAGCTGCCACTTCTTCTCCTGACCTGGCCCCACACCATCCCCTTTCCTCAGGGCAGATATACACATTCCTGTTGATGCGCCCACAGATGACTTAACTGGTCTTCTTGCTTGGACAAAAGCTAAGAGGCTGCACAAAACTTCCCAGGAATGTGGGGGCTCCCCTGGGCAGGACTCCGCAGTGGTGTGGGGGAAGAGAGGAGATGTTTCAAGAAGGAACATTTGAGAGTATTTCTGCAAAAACCGGAAAATATTTTTAAAGCCTTGTGCACAAAATTTGGCTTCCTCTGAAACTGGAAATGGTCTCACAGCAACATATGCTAATTCATTAGATGAATTTCATTCATTGAAATGTGAACTATGGTAATTTCTCTCTACTTTTGAATGCAAATTGCAATTCAGCCTTAACTATGGCGGTATTCCCATTACACGGGGCTGAAGAATGTCTATAATATTTACTTTACTCTTGCTTTTAGCATAGCAAAATCTTTTCTCAATAAGCTTCATCTCCCCCCAGAGCAGCCTTTTGTGCTGTTCCTCACGTGTCTGTTTTGCACCGAGGGGTCAGCTCAGGGTAACAGCATCATCAGGTCCGTAGGTCTACTGGGCACCTGGGGGGACCATATTGTGACTTACTTCTTGTTTTGCTCCTGGTGGGAACTGGGTCTGTCCAACCTGCTGTGGTTTCTAATGCTCACAGAGCAGGAGTCTGCTGAGGCATAGCCAATATCTGGCTTATTTTCGCTTTAATTTAAATGAGAAATTAGTTGCTTAATAAATAGAGGAATTTGCTTCCATTTTGATTTGCAATTTGAATTAATGATTCTTCCAGCAGAAATGAACTACTCCAATAATAACAGCTTTATAACCTCAAGGCTTCCCTCTGGACTGCTCATGAAAATGCAACATAACCCCCATCAGTATTGAACTCGTACTGAGCATCATAACCAGTGAGAGAAGAGGAATAGCAAGAGGGAGTGGGAGAGGGGGAGATAATGAGGTTTGCTCCCACCAATGCATTACAGGGTTTCTTAAAAATTGTTTTGATAACTTTTTTCTACTCACAGTAGACTGGCCTGTTTTTTATATATGTTATTCCCTCTGTATGAGGCTAATGACTGCCTGAAATCATTCACTGGAAGCAATTGTTTGGCCATGTCTCCAGGTACTTTAAAAGGTGATGAAGTACAAGATTTTTGTTATTGTTCAGCTCACATCTGGAGTCAAGTCCAGCCTGTGTCTGGCACGCCAAGTCAATAACCTCACTCTATATTCTGCTTGCATCTTTACCTTTCTTGAGCTTATTCTGTCTGACTTGATACTGCTGGGTGTTGTAGAGACAGGAGGAACTGTGTGCAGAAGAGAGTGCCCTGGTTTGCGGTGGGAAGCTGGTGTGAGGAATTAAAGCTCCTGTTGTGACAGAAATGACAACAAAAGCAGAAAGCTTCCTCGTGCAGAAGGAAAACCCGTCAACTGAGACATTCAGAGATGATACACTGGTATTGAACAATGACTTTCACACTCATTTCCAAAGTGCCGTTATGGAAGCATAGGTCAGGCTTTTGAAGCTTCCTTGCCAAAGGCTGCCTGGCAAGGTTTCTTCCCACCACTGCAGCTGACTGGCAGGATTTGTTTCCACCTACGCTTTAGCATAACGGGCACATAAAGTACAGCGAAGAGAAAACAAATCCTCTTCAATGCCATCCCCTCCCGTTCCAAAATCCTGGGGATTTTGTATGCCCATTGCACATAACAAGGAAAATCAACTCAAGGTTCCCTGTGGCAGGGGTCATCAGAGCCATACTGTCTGTCAGGCTCTGGGAGCTGCCTGCATTACAGCATAGTTTCCCCACCATTTAACATCATCACTGCAACCTCCCACTGCCGTCACCCATCTCCAAAGGGCTGTTATTGCCCAGTCTTCAGATGCTGGGATAAGCAAATATCTCAAGCTGGGAAGTCTGGTATTGGTACATTACAGGAAAATCTCTCAACCTTAAAATTGCTTATGGTAAAAAGCTCCAACGTACAGATATCACTGTCTAACACACCAAACCACCTCAGGAGTTTAGGAATAAATGTGGCATACACTGATGTGAATGTTTATGGGGTGAGGGAAGACTGGCACAAAATACAAAGAAGCTGTGTTTGAAGGAAATGCATCTTAACATAAAGGTATTCTAATCTTTACCCTTCAGTATTTAAGTCAGTGCAGCCATTATTAAAGCAATTAAAATGCAATTACTTTTTCATCTTTATTTTGGTTCTTGGATAATTAAAGCCCCTTTACATCAAGGGTGATCCATAAAGGAAGGCATTTTGCATGTGAAAAGCTGCAAAGGGTGGAAGACTTTGGGGTATCAGCAGTGAGCAGCAAGCAACTGAGATTGTTAATGCTACAGTAAGCTGCCTCCTTTTGCATCTCTATGGGATCATGGAAAGAGGCCACTTGCTGGATTTCTGTACTTTGTCTTGATTAAATGGCTGTTTCAGTTTGATATTCACTCCTTTCATACTTGTAATCACTTTAAGATTTTCATTTTATAGTATTCACTTATTTAACTGCTTGTTTCCTGCCAAGTCTAAAAAAAGAAAGGCTTTTCCCTCCCTTCTCCTTGCCGCAATAAAGGCAAGAGTTTACACAAAATTAGTTCTATATTTAAAGCCTCCTGATGTAAATCTCCGATCGCTTTAAATAGTCAGAGCTGGTAGATATTGCAAATAAGTGCTGGAGTGAAAGAGCCTGAAGCTGCTGGGGGAGGCTGACAACTGCCGCAAGCACATGGGCAGGCTGATGGGCGTCCCTGGGGCATGGGGAGGCGTGCAGCACCCCTGGGACCTGTGGGTGCCACCTGTCCCTTAATCTTCTGGAGGCTTTTGGGGATTGCTGTGAGTCCTTTTCAGGTGTGTGCAGCCTACCTGTGAAGTGGCTGTGCCCCCCCCAAGCTCCTGCAGTGCTGTGGGGTGGGGAATGATAGAGCAGAGGCTGCTGGAGGCTCTGTGTCATGGGCACTTCTCCAGGGATGCAGGAAGAAGAAAGCTTTTCCCATGGGGCTGCAGTGATTGACTGCCAAGCTGCCAACAGCAGAAAAACAGCCCTGTTTTGGTTCCTCATCACCCGAATTGAATATCATGTGCCTTGTATCTTCGCCAAGGTAATAGAAGAAGAAATACAGTCTAAATGTGCTACAAAGGACGAAACCCTCTTAGGTTTTAATTTTATTGTTACAGACTAAGGAAACCAACATATTCTCGGGCATTTGCTGTACTAGTTAGCTTTATCACACTCATTTGTCAACATGTTTTTATTGATGTTGAGGGCTGTAGCGTAAAGAGAGTGTGCAGTAGGAAAGTTAGAATTCATCTGCAGGGAGTTGTCTTAGAGAGAGGATCAAAAGTAGTGATGATCAAATGCCTGTGGCACTGCCTGTTTGCCAACAGGATCTGCCATCACTGTCCCCTTAGCAAAGCCAGTGAAATACTTTTTGGTAGTGTTGAACCATCTGAGAAATTGGTATGGAAGGATTAGATGGCAGCTTCCTGTGGCCAGCCCTGATCCCAGGCATCTCAGCCAAGGTAAACTCCAGGGTCACCACTAGAAATGATGCCTGCAGACACAAATGTCATTGTTCAGCTCACCTTGGACATAGTTTCAGATTACAGCCTAATAGCAGGGCAAGACCCATCCAGCTAATCAAACCTCTCCAGGAACTGCACTGTGCTGTGACCTGGGTTTAATTACTCCATTTTAGGTACAAACAGCTTTTGATCTGCTGAGGGACTCTTGTAACTTGTGAATCCAGTCCTATAGAAACGTATTATGAACCACTTCTGCTGACTGGTTTTAGCACATACCTTCAGAGGGCACAGAGAAGGGCAGCAAGACTGGCTGATAAGCAGGCTTGCAGAAAATCAAATTGGTCCTAAAACTTGGCTGGCTGCAAAACTTTATCAAAGGGAAAGGCAGCTGTGGTGTGGCTCTACCATAGCAAATCTACAGGCAGAGGGGACTAAAGTCTGTTTTTGCCTGCACTCAGTTGCAGTGCTGCAGTGTGAGTTTTGTTGGACCAATCCCTCGTGTACATGGGTTCAACAGTCTAACAGGGTGGTGGAGAAATTACTACCCAAAGAAAAAACTCTGTTTTATTAATATATATACTAGGTCAAAAGTGAAAGACAATCACATAAGAAAAAGTAAAGTTGTAAGCCTGTGGGACTTTTGAATGTCAAGCTGGAACTGTTTGGGATCTGGATCTGGTTGAGGTTTGTATCTGATTGCTGATAGACTGCCAGGATCTGGTCAGTCCATGGCACAAAGCTGGCACAAGGTCCAGGACTGTGTAACTGCAGGGGTCTGCTTTCTAGATTTTCCTCACTATCAAAAGTCTTTTTCTTTCTTTCTAAACAAATATACTCAGAAGATGTTACAAAGAGCAGTGAGTGGCAGGACTGTAAGTTGTGAGCCTCCTGCTTCTTGCTTTTCTTAAGTTGTAGTGAAAAGAATGATGAAATGAGGGACAGATACTGTGAGGGGAGATCTAAAACCTATAGTAAGAGTAGTTCAGCTAAAAATGCTGGAATCCAAAGGCTCCTTGCAGTGTGTGGAGTTTTTATGTTCAAAAAGCAGTAGTGTTTTTGATGATGTCTGAGGTCTGAAAAACCTTCCCTATCTTTTGTATGGATTTTCTTTAGACTTCTAAAATCTCAGTGATGATGAATCAGTCCTATCTGAGCACCTCTGTAAAAATCTCACGTCCTTTCCACTATGTTTCACATATCATTCCCCTTTTCAATCAATAGAACAAAAGCTAACTTCAGTCTTCATTCATAATTGGTACAAAAAACAAGCCTGAAGTTTGAAAAGAAAGTTTTAATCATACCTCTTTAAGTCAACACTTTCTCCCCAATATATCTGTTTTCTGACCAGGTTTGGTAAAAAGAGGGTCCTGGTGGCCATGAGTTTTCATGGGGTTTCTGACACCGCTGGAAAGAGCACCAGCCTTGCCTTTCATCATGTCATAACAAAAAACCTCATAAGGATATGAGTGACTGGAGACCTTCTGAGATTTATAGAGTTGGAAGAGTTGTAGGACCAGGCAAAATATGGAGCTGTCATCAGAGCTGGCTCTCCAGAAGCAGCATCACCTCTTGGCCAGAGAAGACTTAGTCTCTTCAGCTCTCTTTCATACCACTTTGCTCTCCTCAACATCTTTCTAGTTATACAGAGTGGCTAGAGGCTTTGTTACATCACACCCCAGGAATACCTAACCTGAGCTTTATATCATATATAGATCACCTGCTTAGGCAATTTCATGGCCATCACTAGTGGTAAGAGCAGTATTTAAATCCCTGTAATATTTCAGGGGTGTTTGGACTTGAGGGATGGAGTCTTAGGATTTTCATGGCTCTTTCTGGCACTGCAAGCATCATGAAGCATGGCCACCCTATAGCAGCTCCAGCTCAGTGTGATCTCAGGGTCATTCGTAGCCATTAATAAATTGCCCAGACTTTCTGCACAGTGGAGGTTTGACTTTGCTGTGATTTTTGAGTCAGGGAGGAAACTTAAAGAGCAGCTACAGGAAAAAATGCAGATGTTCATTTGACTGAGTTACACAGTGATGGGAGCCCAGTCCTGTACCCCAGGAGCCAGCATGCCCGCTGTGCTCAGAAGTCAGGGGAACAGAAAAGGAGACTGTGTGGGTAACGACAGTATCTCACTGCTGCAGGGACGTTGGGAGCTTTAGGGGAAAATTAGAGCAAAGCTTGGCTTTTCCTGTGTGTTAAAATTATGGCTACCTGACTCCTTTACTTGCTTCTCTTAGACCTGCTGACTGAGGTGCAGAATAGCCACACAAATTACAGTCATCACAGACAACTCCTTGCTGGGCTTTACAGTGAAGCAAGGCTTTACCCTGCTTGGTTTTACAGTGAAACCATAATTCTGTCCTTTATATCACAGCCAGTGCAGGGCACGATGATCCTTGAGGTGACAGAGCCAGGCATGACATTTCTTTCCAGGCTGCCATGCCCTGGCCTGGCTGTGCTGCAACAAGAATAAGCAGTCACAGGAGGGTGGAAAAATACCTGCCAAGTCATTTGGTTTCTATAGAAGTGGTCCCCTCCCAGTTGACTCCACTGCAGAAGTTTTCTCTGAACACGTATTCATGCAGCTTGCAGCCAATTCTACTTGCTTTCCATCCTGCAATTTCTCCTGCCCTTGAATTTGATCGAACCAAGCTGTAATCGGCATGGTATTCAGGGCTTGGAAGATAGGGTTTCATGAGCTGTGCTCTGACAAATTAGAAGAGTTTACCCATCTAATAACCTCACCCTTCACCCCCAGCCCCAAACATACAGCGAGGCCTGGGCTTGACCTCACAGATTGATTTCTGTGCAACACCTCAGGGTATTTGCTGGCATAAACATTGCTACAATGGCACAGGCTGTTTGTTTACATCAGTAGGAGGAAAAGAGCCCTTATTACTGAAATTCTGCCTTCTTCCCTCAAGCTTCTCCCTGGAGCCAGCACGTAGGCAATATCGATACCTGTTTTTTCTATTTAGGACCAATTGTTATATATAGATGAATGTGACGATGCATAAATAATACACCGCTTTGCTGCATGGCTTGTTTATTCCAGACCTCATTGGCATGCACTGCACACAGGCAAACCGAGAGCTTCTCTGGATGAGTATTGTCAGATAACTTGCCAGGTTGTTCCCTAGAGAAAATCATGAGGCACACAGAGCTGGAGTTTGTAAGGTCCTTTTATTTCATCTTTTCAATGCACTCTATGCTGGTACAGCAAAGTTCAGGCTGAATCAGCACTCCCATTAAAATTCCTTATTTGCAGGAATTCATAAGCTGTGGGTGAGCAGAGGGAGAGCAGGATGTGACTGCGTGAGAGCAGCGCTCCGGTATGAAGTTGTTCTCACAAAATTTTGAATAGCACACAAAACCAGAATGACAAATGCTCACTGCATAAAGCAAACAGTTGTGCTGGGTGGCTGTCAGAAGGTGGGCACTGGGGACATCACGCTGCTGCACTCAGAACATTTGGCCATCTGTGAAGACACCCGCCTGCCTGCGCCCCATTGTCCCCCGGCTCTGAAACATAGTCAGGGCAAGGGGCCCTTTGCAATTCAGAGGGCTTCTGGGTTCCAACGGGACACAAATGCCTGGACAGCTTGTTTGCTGTGGAGCTTATCATGGCACATGATGTATTCTGCTTAAATAGATTATGAAAGGCCCAATTCTCCCATTAATTGCAAAATTCTCAAGAACTTCATTATGAGCAGGCCTTAAATGTACAGTTTACAGCCTTAATCACTTGATATGCCATATGCCATTTCCCAAATCTAATATTGTGAGCAAACCCACTTCTAAGTGCTTTATGATGAACTAAATTTACAACTGATAGCAAACACTGTTCAATTCTTCCTTACTGCCTTACTGCTGGGAAGTGTCTTCTGCATTTTTTCTATGGAAGCACTTGGTTCAATCTGGTGAAATAAGGAGTGAAACGGGCTGGATTTGAAAATGGTGGAGAAGAAACTCTGACCTGCTCTTAGTGTGAGGGCAGCCTTGGTGTTTTCTGAAGAAAATGGGGAATAGCAATCAACCCCTCTGTCTCTGCCCAGCTCGCAGGATATTGGTTTGTGTAATGACCGTATATTAAATTTACATTAGCTTTATAGTTTGTAGCAGTGCGTCACTGGCTACACAATGCATGGAAGCACTCTCAGCATCCAGATGCTGGTATGGCCCATGATTTTGGAAGCTAATGTAAGTTTAAAGTATTTTCCTCAGCTGACTGCATGGTATTTGGTACTAGTTGTTTCAGAGTAGGGCGAGCCTACCTCTTCTCCCAGCATGTAGGGATGACAAGGGAACTCACTACTGACTGGATTTTGTTTGTTTTGGGGGAAAAAAGGAAAACAAAAGATATTTTGTTAAATGAGACTTTCTTGAATTGTCTGCTGGAATATTTTTTTTTTTGTTAGAAAGTAATTGCCAAGTTCAAGCTGCAATAATAATATAAGCATTGTAAGAACAAATGCTAGTGGATAGCTGACGTAAATTTAGATGAGTGACCTGCTTGACCATAAAAGCAAGGTGTCCTGGTTAATGGGCAGGAAAAGCCTGGAAAAATGAATATGTAAAGTACATTGAGTGAAGTATAAGAGCCAAGTTAAACGCAATAATGTTTTGGACCTACTTTCCTCTGTATAGTGGCCATCAATATGCTGTGGTCCTGCACCATCAGCCTCAGGGGAGGAGGGTGCAAGTGAATTTAGTAGCAAAGATGACCTAACTCATGCAGCTTGTTTTCCAATGCATATGCATGAGGAGTGCTTGGAGGGGCTAGTCAATAGGAATAATAGGCATATTGGCTGCTTTGTGGTTTGTCTTCTTTCAGACCCACAAACTCTGTGTCTAAGTTAGGCAGCCAGGCTTTTAGGCTCTCTCCATAGTCAGCAGAACCAGATAAGCTGCCTTTATGGGAAACGATTCTAGTTGCTCCTGTCTTTCCTCATTCTTCTTGTCTCAGAGCCCCTAACCAGATCAGTGGGAGGAAAGTAAATCGTTCCCAAGAGCTGGCCAGGTTTTCCTGCCCACCCCAGATCTCTCTGGCAGGCAACCAAAGCTCTTGTAGGAAGAGAGGGAGATGCTATTTGGAGTGTTACATGTCAAACAGTACTGGCTGTCACACAGAGCTACTGACAAACAAGTAATTCTAGGTCGGAACAACCTGTTAGATCAGTGGCTTTGCCCCTGCCCATGGCAAAACAGGTTCACTTGCCTTGCTATGTGCTGAAGACACTTGTGTAATCTCTATTTCCACTATTTTAAGTAAGTTTCCCTCTTCAGAAAGTGCCTGGGGCGATATGATGAGCGCATCCAATAGCAACACAAATTAACCATTAATGACAGAAATACAGAACACTTTTTTCTCTCAAAATGCCTATACCCTTTCAGCTGATGAGCAGTTCCCTGGAGGAGCACCCACACAGCCAGTGTCACAGTGGCTCTTACACTGGCAATACTGCATGGCTGAAAACCTCCCACTGCATTGGGACAAACAGTGTTCAGACCCAGGAGGACTCAGTAAGTGGAGCCCAAAAGGCTGACAGTTGGAGTAAATGTATTTTGGATGTAATAAGTGCATCAGCCTTAAGTTAGCCCCACAGCAGCAAGGGAGAGTGCCAGGAATGCTGCAGGGCAGTGGGGCTACACACATCTCCTGCCTTATAACAGGCCATTGCTTACAGCTACCACTGACAGTCACTTTCTCCAGGCTTTTACTCAAGGGTGTTGCTTGCTATGAAGATATTTGTCTCCTTTAAACAGCTTGGAGCAAAACCCAGGATTTCTGGGTGTCACCCATTGCTACAGCCTGCAGGCAGTGTTCCCACTTTGCACAGTGCTGGGGTGCCCAGCCTGGCTTATGTTGATTCAGGGTGTGCAGGGCTCTGAGGAGCAATGGGAATGTGAGTAAAGCTTGGATTTTAAAAGCTTATATTATCAAAGTATATTATTTAAAACCTATGTTATTAAAAGCTTTGAAATTTAATTTAAAATTCCTTGTTCAGTAATTAGTAAATGGGGGAGGGAAATTAGTGTTGGAAGGTGTCTGTTTGGATGAGCACCGCAGAAAGGTGTCAGCCAAGGACCAGGGGTCCCTCCTTCTCTCAAGTACTCTGGTTAGAATGGCCCCATCACAAACATGGGTATTTTTCACGTGTGTATTGGGCAGCGTACACAGAGGGTGCAAACATGGGATAGAGTATGCCAGGAGCTCTTGCTGCTCTGAACAGTGGTGAGGGATATGGTGAGGCCAAAGACTATGGTGCGTTCAGCTGGCGGTGTCACCAACCCCTGGCAGTGGCTGCCTGACACCCATGGAGCAGAGCAGAACCATAGTGGGTCCCTCATCAGAGCCCAGGTACCAGGGAAAAACCATTTGTCTGTGCTGGCAGGTGCTCCAGGGACCGGCTGGATGAGGCTGAGCCCCTGGCAGAGGGGTGAGCTGAGAGCTGGTGCAATCATGCTCCAAAATGGCTTGGGAAAGGTGCCTAACATGAGGTGAGTGGCTTGAAAAATTGCTTGAGATGTGTGGTCAGCCCTGGCACATCTCTTAAATGAGAACCATCTTTTCTGCTGGGATAATCTATCATACTTGAAACATTCTGAAAGGCTGTATCTTTCCCCCTAACCGTCTTTATCATTTTAATTTAAAAGCTTTTTAAAATTATCCCCCAAATAAATGATAAGTAGCAACAGGGTAAACTGCTCTGAGCTCTCCATTAGTGCAAACAATGCAAAGTGACTGTGCTCTATTTACAGAAAATTAATGAATGTAAAAAAGATGAACTGTGTGTCACTTTAGTGATCGTAAGTTGTTTTTCATGCAAGGAGGTTTGCAGCTTTATACATTCAATTCTGGGACAAAAGAAACATCTCTGAAATATTAATAGTGGCAATATATGATTGCATGTGAAAGGAATAGAAATAACATTTATTTTATTTAATGAAGACTAATGAAGTTGTTCTGATCTTTCCATTACAGTTTCAACAAGATTTTCTAATCAAGAAATCCTACTATTTGAAAGCTAATTTTTCATTTGAAACTTCTGAAATGCCAGCAGAACAGTGAAATGCAAAGGCAATGTCATTGGATTTGAGAACGTTTCCAGTTCTAATGGCAAATTAATGCATTTCAGAGCTTTTGTTTTGTTTTTGATGAAAAGAAAAAAACTGAGGCTGTTACAGAAAAGTTTGGTTTTCTGTCATGGTGCTTTGTCTAGAGACCAACATGGAAGATGCTCTGCAGTGGACTTACCCACAGCTGGATGGGAAAGGGGAGTCTTTTTCCTGAAAGGGATCAGGGTAAGATACCATGCAGTTAAAGAACACAGTGTTGAGTGATGGAGAGAAGGAAAGAGGTAATCACTGAAATCAACTCTTCCGGGGACAGCAGCATCAGCATAGACAGGCTTTGAAAAGTGCCTTCAGCTCTTGAAGCCTGGTTACATATATTGGTAATCAGATAGGACCAGAATTTTTTTGGGTATTCGTGCTCAGACTCATAAAGGAGCGTGGTTATACAGACCCACATGTCTTTGGGATAATGCAAAGGGAGGGCATGGATCTCACCAATTACATGTATAGCTGGTTACAGAGGAGAAGGGCTCTGACTGTCCCTTTGGTGTTGTGGACGCCTGGACTAATGCATGGGCAGGACAGAGAGCCTAAGGCAGGAGTGGGGAAGCTCCTTAAATGGGGAGAACAATTTAAACCTCCATCTCATCTACTTCCTAGGCAAATGAGCTAGCAACAGAAACACGAAGGGAGAAAAGACTGCTTTGCCTTTTTATTGCCACCTGCAGCTGTGTTTTCAAAACCCCTGCAGGAATGCCAAGGTGGATACTTATTACTGATAAAAGTCTCTGTCTAGGTGGACCTGCCTCATATCCCTCTGTCGGCTGCTGGGTTTCAGATCATGCATTGCAGAACTGCTTCTAGAAGAAAAAAAACATGGAGTAGTTGCACAGAATTTTGTTTTCTTACTTTCTGTCATATATATCTTAGGCTGTGTTGGTGCTGCTACATAAATCTGCTGTCTAACACCTTCTCATAGCATTAATAGGGTTGTTGAGCCTTCAACATTTTTCACACCTGACAGTTTCTTAAAATGCATCAATTATTTTCCTACCTGTGTTCACAGTTTTGTTGTCATTTGTAAAAAGAAAAAGAAAGGATTGATTTTACTTTTTATTTAAACAGAAGAACTAAGGTCCTTCGTAGCCTTTATATAAGCACAAATGTGATAACTACCAAAGCTGATGGTGAAATCTGAACTGGTGAACTGCCATTTTCAGGCCAGCAGGCGTGAAGCAGAAGCAGGACAAGAAAGTCATACTGAAAATAAGATGAGAAAGAAATCATTACCTGTTAGTGCCTTTTCTAGCTGCACTGATGCATCAAAGCACATGTAAACACCCACAGATACACATGGAAAAATTTCTGACTTGTATCATTTTATTGCTATAAATTATTGGGTAAATTTTTGAGGGTAAAATTTCCCAATTATTTGGGTAAAATTACTCGTTCTATTGGGTAAATTTCCCCAGTATCATTTATCTTGGGCTGAAAACAACTGCCTTCTCCCATTCCTTCTGTCCTCCCTTAGTAATTCAGGCTTATTTTTGCCACCTGGCTTATTCCCCAGGCCCTCCTGCCTCAGTTTCTCTTCATGCCCTGCTCTCACTGGACTCCACCTCTCCTCCAGCTTAAGACTGGAATGATGCCCCAGAGGTGGCAGGCTGGGGAGAACTTTATGTCATCTTCTGATGTCACTGGTGCTTCCGGATCAGTGCCATGCCATGCAATGGCAGACAGGTTCTTGGCATGTTGAAGAGCCCTGAGGTCATATTAGCCTTGAAAAAGAGAAAAAAAAAGGCTTTTCCCCTGGTGTACTTTGTGTTTTCCCTCAGCAGTGTCATCCACACATTTACTTGACTTCTTTCTTGCCCTTACACACATAAAATAAGAAAGCTGACAATTTTAATATGTATAGACTTTTCTGCCTAATTGAGATTAACATAGACAGTTAATGTATTAGCACAGGAGCTGAACCTTGGTGCCTTACAGGAATTGCTCATCTATTTGCAGGGTCAGGTTCTGATTAGTTATTTTAACACATGCATATTTGCAGTGCAATGTCATGGGATGGATGTACTCATGCTGTCCTGCCCTTCACAGCACGCACAGGCAGAGGACACCTCTCCCCCCATGTATACATGCACACACACGTGCACGTACACTCCACTGCCTCTTCTGTCTCTGATTTACAGGCTTTGCCATGCTCTTTGGTGGGCATCACACATCCTTGTGTGATTAGGAAAAAATATGATGCAGCAACCTGGCCTTAAGGACCCCCTGGCCCCTCCTCATGCCTGCATGGATGACCTGAGATGCTGCTGCCTTCTGGGTAAAATGGAGCAATGAAGTTGCTTCAGAAGAAGTAGACAGTACATTAAATTTGTAGTGGATCAACCACCAGTAACTGCTGGGTTGGTGACCTTGATCAAGTCCTCTCCACCCGTGACTCTGCCATCCCCAGAAGCACAATGTGATTGCTGGAAGATCTGCCCCACTGACTGAACCCTTTAAAGAGCAGAAGTGGATTTTCTTAGGTTTGTTTTTTGTGTGTGTGCTTTTCCCGTGTTGTCAGGGACCAACAGGCTCTAGGAGTGTGTCAGAACCACGAAAGGCAGAGCAGGGAGGGAAGGGAAGAGCAGTAAAGTGACCTCTCGAATGTACCCCAAACCCTGGTCTCCTCCAGTACCCCTTTCACCTTGCTGGATGCTTCCAGGAGATATCCAGTCCTGTGTGAGCACTGAGCTTTGCCTGCAGATGAAAACCAGAGGTGGCTGGATGCTGCTCACCCAGCCCTGCAAGAGGTAAATCTGGAAGGGGCAGTAACCCATTGAACCCTAGGGCTCCCCTGTATTTCTAAACAGGTAGCTCTGTCTTCTTCTCTTTCTCCTTCTCCTTCTTTGCTCCTTCTCAGTTTTGGGGGTGTATAGGACTCTGCTGGGTTTTCTCATCACGGTGAATAAAAGCCCGAATCTCATTTCCAGTGGAAGCAAATCCAAGACACAGAAGAAACTGTTGGGATTGGGATTTGGCACCTGGGGGAGAGGGACCCATCTGTGGCTCCAGCCGCATGGCTGCTCTCTGGAGCTCAGCACACAGCCGGGCTGTGGGCACAGTGCAGGGAGGATGAGGAGAGGGGAAAAATCACCCAGGGAAATTATTTACGTGACTTTGATTTCTGCACAAATCTTGCCCTAAAAAGGGCACAGCTGTCACTCCATTTGTCAACATCAGCAAGTAATTATGTAAAGAAAAACATCATTGTACTTTTGACTTTGATGCTTGCTGTATGGGCCAGAGACCGATAGATGGAACACTTGGATTACTCGAGTTAAAGGCACAGTGTGAATGTGCAAAGCTGGAAGGGCTCCTCTGGCTTCAGCTAAGCTGGTTATTATTTTTCCCCTAATAATAGAGTGAGAATTGAGAAAGAGAGAGAAAAGTAGCAGTGTAAAAAACAGCTCCTCTTTGTTGAATAGACAGTTTAATTTATCCCTGAGCACAATGTACCTGAAGAATGATAAGAAACAACTTTGATATCATGCTAAATAAATAAAAAAAGGGCTTACATAACCTAATTTTCTCTGGTTTTACAGCAGTTTTTATTTTATCAGCTTTCATTTAACCAGAGCAAAATTAATAAGACGAGAAAGCAGGGTTACCTCGGGTGCTATGGGAGTTCTTAAAAAGAAAGTATCTGTCAGCTAATTATTTTGTGTGCAGGTCGCTGTGTGGCAGTTCAGGAGGGCTGGCCCCCAGGAGAACTGGTGTTGGGTGTATGACACTGAAGGCTGGGCACCCAGGTACCCAGGCTGGAGCTCGTGCCCAGACCAAGTGGCTCCACATGTAACACCTTGCATCAGCACTGGGCTGGTTGGGTGCTTGGGCTTGGCAGGCAGCCACAAGTGTCTTGGAGGTGGGGAGAATTCCTTATGGGGAGGAGAAATCATAGAATAGTTAGGGTTGGAAAGGACAAGATCATCAAGTCCCAACCCCCCTGTCATGGGCAGGGACACCTCACACTAAACCATCTCACCCAAGGCTCTGTCCAACCTGGTCTTGAACACCACCAGGGATGGAGAGTTCAAACTTCCCTGGGCAACCCATTCCAGTGCCTCACCACCCTTACAGTAAAGAACTTCTTCCTTATATCCAATCTAAACTTCCCCTGTTTAAGTTTGAACCCGTTACCCCTTGTCCTATCACTACAGTCCCTAATGAAGAGTCCCTCCCCAGCACCCTTATAGCCCCCCTTCAGATACTGGAAGGCTGCTATGAGGTCTCCACGCAGCCTTCTCTTCTCCAGGCTGAACAAGCCCCAACTTTCTCAGCCTGTCTTCATATGGGAGGTGCTCCAGTCCCCTGATCATCCTCGTGACCCTCCTCTGGACTTGTTCCAACGGTTCCATGTCCTTTTTATGTTGAGGACACCAGAACTGCACACAATACTCCAGGTGGGGTCTCACGTGAGAGGAGTAGAGGGGCAGGATCACCTCCTTCGACCTGCTGGTCACGCTCCTTTTGATGTCCATGTGTGGGTCTGTCATGCTGAGCGCAAGCTCAGTGTTCCCAAGCATTGCAACATTTCAGAGGCAGTTGATTATAAAAGATTATTTACTCTGTGTGAGAGCACAAGAAGCTCCTCCGTTTGTAATTTCCTCCCATTCCCTCCACTCCCATTCCCCAAGAATAAAACTAAGGAGAAAAGTAAAAGGTTAAATAAACAATTATATGTATATTTTTTCCAGATTTTGATTCTGCTTGATTTAGAGATGAACCAGTACTACAACTACAAATCGAGGGTATGATGTCAGCTACTTTGCTTCCCTTCCTCATATCATCCAGCATTCACAAGCAGGAACACAGAGCCCATCAGTATGTCACCAGCTGATGGTGGCTTCAGGCATGCCTTTAGCTTTTTGGCTTTGGGTATATATTAATATCAGTCTCCTGTTGAATCGCAAAGGAGAGAGCAAGTTGAGGAGGCTCATTTACAGCACTTTCAATCTTGAGAAGTACAATTCATATTAACCCATTAAAAGTAGGGGGTGTCAATGCCTGTCTGACTAGCTGGTGAGGGCAAGGGGGAATTACACCAGTGAGGAATCTCAGCCTGCAAAGCTGTCATGGGTGGTACTGCAGCGTCTTGTGAAATAAATGTTTCTGAGGGGCTTAAAACACCCTCTACAACTGGGACTGTTTGGCTGCCTCATGGGTCCTGCTTTTCTGCCTTGGGCTGAGCTTAAAGGCAGAAGCTTAAAGGTAATGAGAAGACTTGGTGCTGGCCCAGCCCAGGATCTGGCTCACCCTCCCAACAGTGATGCCCGTCTACCAGGCACTGATCCCAGGGCATAAATAACTCTCACAACTGGTCCCAGGGCATAAATAGCTTGCAACGATCTGATGTGGAACTAAGCCTCCTACTTTACATGCATTGTAGCCCTACTGCTGGAAGTAAACTTGTACATGCAAATTGTACATCAGTAAACAGTGACAAATGTGGCCTGATTCCTCGGGCATTAGGCATTTACATTGGTACTTTTTGTGCTTGGAAGCGCAAAACGTGGAATGGGAAAATAAATTAGCTAGTATTAGGGGTTATTTCACTTGGACTTATCTTTTTACGAAAGGAATAAACTCCATGGTTGTGCAGCATGTTAAAAAAATCTAGCTGTGAAGTGGCAACGGGTGCTTTTGGCTTGCTTCCTGCAGTTGTTTACTGCTTTCATGCCACTTAAATAATGATAAAATTTGGTTCATGGTTCAGCAAGTCATTATTATAGTTCTCTCTCTGGCCCATGGCGTGCCAGTCTCACTGCTTATCCTACAGTGCCAAGTGACATACAGACAGGGGCTGCAGGAAGACATTCACTGTGTAGTCCTCATAACAGGCCAAGCACACATCTAACATAAAACATGTCTGAGAGGTCGACCGAAACAGATGGGGTCATGCTTGATGCTAGAGCTGTGCTGCAATACAACCACTACTGCTGATTTACCCTCACTGCACCAACAGGCTTCATACCATAAAGAAGATAATACAGGAGTATAGCAAGCCATAGATACCCCTTTGCACTGGATTGTTGTACAGAAATATATTGCAGATGGTATTTACTTAAAAGACAAGTAAATTTTTATTTTTTGTCTGTTTGGAATAAACCTAATTAAAAACTAAGCAGACTGTTTTCCCCTTCACTTAAAATATTACAATTAGTGGCAACATCTGTGTTGCGCAATTTATTATTTGTATGTACAGTATTATAAAATATACTTTCCCAGCATTATAAACTGGTCTACAAAACCCCTGCAAGTGGCTAATTAACCAATATTAAAATGGTAAACTGATTTGGAGTAAGAAAAGTCAATATAATTTCTTGTCTTGAAAGTGTTATTCCATTACAGAACTCCAGGGAAAATGTACTATGGGATGAACTGGTGAGGGTGTCCTTTCACCATATGTGGGGTCTGTAAAGTACAGGCTGACACTTCAGTTGAACTCAATATTGGAATGTCAAATTGTAGAAGTGTCCGACGGGTGGTTGTTGAATCAACTAGATTTGAGTGAAACAAGACTTCAGGGGGTCAGAGTCACTGCTCTGTGTGGCACATGGAATAGATTTCTGCACCTTATGGTATGTGGTGAAGATAGTGGCTGAAAAAGAAATTCCTCCCTGGCATAAAATACTCTTTTACCATAGCTTTTCATACCCTGAAGCTACCTAAGGTGGAACACAGTGGGAGTCTTCTCTGCAAGGACAAAAAGGACTGCTAACAGTGCAGAGCTGTATGCATTGTTCTTTTGAGCTGGTGTTGAATTCAGTTCCTCTCTCCATCTCCTCAGCCAATGCATTAAACAGTTCCTTCTGCTGTCCTGGTGTTAAAGCCTAGTGGTGGATGCATGTCCTGGGAGGTGGAGTGCTTCCAAAAGACCGTTAGTATCAAAGTGCATGGACAGGAGGTGGACACAGAAACCAGAGTAGCTGTTTATTGTCTGGTGTCTGGTAGGAGCTTGACCCATCTTCGGTGTGACTCACACCCTCAGGAGACTGATTAAGCAGAGGAATACCTCTGCGTGGGTTATAAATAGCCTACAGTGTACATAGCCCAAAGGATGTATAAAAATAGTCAAGGATGACCTTGATTGCCGTCATTGGCAGCTAAATCAGTCTGTGTGTCTTTGCCCAGAGGTGGATCAAACAGAGTGTGTGTAAGAGCAGGAATAGCTGGGAGGAGAAACCCCTTCTCTGGGGAATTTCAGTGGTGACTTTCCTCTGCGGTTGTTACCTGACTGCAACTCCAGCTCAGCATCAGCAACTCCGTATGGAAACACAATGTCATCCTGTTAACAGAGACACTGTGAATAAGCTTACAGACAGGACCCTTCAGACCACCTGTGCGTAATCTCAGATGATGGATTTAGGTGAGGTACAAGGGAGCCACTACTGCAGGATTAATGGCATTGTGAATTGATCTGAGCCACTAGATGCCTACAAGCGTGGCCCTATTTTAAGTGAGTAGAAGTGGGGACACATCAATAGCAGGTCTGTTTTGGAAAGACTCATTAATACTGTCTCTTCTACCCCTTATCCAGAGATACCCAGTTGGTCTTTGTCTCCTCTCTGTGCTTTTAACCTCAGCTATGAGCTGTTTCATCAGCTCTGAGAGTTGAGTTCCCAAGTCTACTTAAGCTAGCAGAATATCTTTGTACAGCCTATCACAGCTGCCAGTTATCTTAGTGGCATAATTTGCATTGATTTGATTAATACAAAGCATTTTTAGCCATTTAGAGCAAAAACTGATTTTCTGTTGCCATTGTGTACACAACGCCTGGAGATAAAGATACACTGGAGTTGCTTTGCCTTCCAGACCTCTCCATGCCCACCTGGTGCACATCAGCTCACAGAGGTACCTCACTGTGTACTCAGCTAGGCACAAACTTTCTGGTTGTTGCTGCTGGCAGCTTTGTCCAGGAAACTGGGAGTCTGCCTCTTATGTGCAGGTGGGAAAGGAAAATGTGTGACTGGGACCTGTATTTATCAACGTATAGGGAAGTTGGTTGGTACCAAAATAATCAACAACATTTGTCCTGGCCCTTAGGTATACAAAATATCCATGAGGATCAAGAAATTACATCTAACAGGAATAAAACTCTGACGTTTCTCCAGCTTTTGGTGTAGGCAGCTGGCTACCCTGCCTGGTTAACCTTCCCCCTCTTCATGGGCTAACCAGCACTATGACAGCACCATGACAGGGAAGGGAGCATGTGGGAGTTTTTGTCCTCTACCAGATAGAGATATGTTTGTAGTGGGGGGGGGGGGGGAAGGCAGCAGGGGTATCGCTTGTGCCCATGCAGGGTAGACATTATGGGTCCCTCTAAGAGAGCTGTGCTGCTTTCCAACTGCCAGGTATCCACCCTGCTGATTCTCAGTTATAATGCAGGTTAAGCCCAAGGATCACAGGAGACAGGAGGAAAGCAGAAAGAAGGTTTTGGGGTAGAGCCATTAATGAACTCCTGTAAAATGTTTTTTTCCACTCTCACTGCTATGAAAGTCTTTTTCGTTGCTGTTGCTTTTTAAACACTCAAACTGATTCCTCTTTTCCAGCTTCAGAGTTGATTTAAAGCACTGTTAGACTTCTCAGATCTGTTTTGGACTAGCCTGTCAAGACAAGCCTGCAGACGGATCCCATTAGCACCTATTCTTTCCCCCAGCCTGGTGCAGTCCCTTTGTGTGACCTGGAGAGTGATGAACGACTGCAAGTGTGAACTCAGAGACAACCAGGGACTGCAGCGGTAAGCACATGTTCAGGGACCAGCTAATGCACCCACAGAGGCCATGTAGGTAAAGAGCAACTGTCACAAATAGCCAGGCAATGCAATATGTACCCACTTGTCTCTTTCTAGAATATTTCTAGAATATTTTCTTTTTCCCTTACTTTTATCAAATGCACTGATATATTACATGTCTGATCAGTCTTAGCAAATTCACAGTCTACATTTTTTTTCCCTCTGTGAAAGCTTTTAATAATTCAAATCCACTACGAGGGACACTTTGTCGTCTCAGCTGTGCAAAGGACAGCTTAGGCTCTGCCTCTATGGCGTTGGACTATTCAAGACTCCCCCTTGCAAATTATTAGACCTAATTTAGCTTTTGTTAATTCTGCTTTTTCACAATTTTACTTCATAGACCATAGAGACTGTCTGTTTGAACATGATCCTCACTACAGTTGATCCATCAGCCAAAATCATGCTAAGTTTTGCTGGCCAACGTGACTGTTAATTTTGGCTGAGCTCTTCCATGTGCAGAGAATTACCTGCTCCATTGGGCAGCTCTGGCAGCAGGAATTCTATGGGAAGTCACTAGGTTGTGACACTACAAACCACTATGTTGCTCCATGCTTTGATCTTCAGATGGGCTGGCAGAGCAGCAGAGGTTATGAACTGACTGAAGAATAAGGAATTGTACATACTAGGAGGCACTCAATAGTATGGGGAAACAGATTAATCTTTCTTCTCTGTTAACATAAGCACCTGGAAAAACTTGCAACTCATCTAAAATAATATACATAGATAGATGCATACAGATATACATAAACCTGATGGGTATGCATGTATATATTTCAAAGTAGGGATGTTGGAAATGCACACCTTTGTTTCCCAGGGTTACAGTATTTAATGACTACTCAGTTTAAATCCTCTCACTACATAACTGCCAGGATGAAAATGACTTTTTGGTTCCTTTCCCCCTCTACGATGTTATTTTTTTAATGTCAAATGTGATGCTTTTGACACTCATAAAAAGTATTAATTTGTGAATTAATTTATTTATAGGCTTTTTTATAGAGTTCAGCACTGTCAAGTCTAAATGCCCTTCAAAAGTTGCTAGGTGACACTGTCATCTCAGCCTGATGAACAACTGAGAGCTCATACTGTTGATGCAGTGACTTCAAGCAAACATCCTGCTTTCGTTTGACAGAGGCTTCTTTCTTTTTTTTTTTGCAAATCATTGTAGGTTTGTTATGAACCGCAAGCAAGCTCAAATTATACTTTTCACCAGTTACGATTTAATTCATAACTAAACTAGTACAAAAGTCAATGCAAATCTTTCCATGTGAAATCAGAGCAATTCATATATTTGCCTGAGCAACAATATTCACAGACTGATCCAGGAAAAAAACATTTTCACTATTTCTAACCTCAACTGCATTTATCAAAGATGTAGCTAATTCCTGCTTCCCTGCCTCCACTGAGTACAGCTGATCGGAAGAGTGCATCATCTTTGTAACAGCCCTTCATACTCAGGAAGACTAGTTAAAAAAGCACGCATACAGTGGAGCCAAGGCCCTGCATACAAACCAGAAACAAGTGAGTATGCATGTGCTTGTGAACCCAGGATAGAGCCTCAATTCTGACAATATGGGTCCATCAGAAAAAAAGCATGTTTTTTTTTCTGACTCCTTCCCAGTAGCTGGAGCCGTATTATAAAATGGGTGAAAAGACCCAAACACCCTCTTATTTGTTCACATAATTTTCATTTTTCCTTTTTTTTTCCCCTTAAAACAAATATTTCCTGCTTCTTTTCTCCCTGTTTTGAAACAGTAACGACTCTTCATTGACTCGAAGTGTTCACACGGTGTTTCCACTTACATGGAACTGGTGAGGAACATGTTTCTAACAATTTCCCTGTAGGCAGGAACCTATGGAGCTGGGAAATGTCTCTCAGTGGGGTTTATCTGCAGCAAAATTGTGAGTTTGAAAAGGGGCTGTCAAAGGGCTTTCAAGGCTTTGGCCTGGCTTTCTCTAGCAACATTTTTGTGATCCAAATTGGCATTGATTCGAAATGTGTTCCTCTGCAGGGTAAACAATACCTTAAAGCAGCTGCTAATTAGCTCAGCTCTGTTCTGCTCTTGCTTTTCATGTCTAGATACCTCCTTCAGAAATAAGAAACAGAAGGAAAACAACCAAGCAGAAGAATCAGTAGTCAAAGAAAAATGAAATAGATAGGGACTGCAAGTGAAAAATTAATGAGGAGAGACCTGATTTCACAAAGCTCATATAAAGCTGGGCTGCGTCTGTGCAAGGAACAGTGACCTAGAAAGAGAAATCTAAAAATTCAGAGCAAGATGCAAAACTGAGATCCCTTGTTTATGGCTACTGGGAGCCCATCTTTGACATACCTATCTGGATTTCCCTCACCTCTGGCAGGTGCTGGCTCAGGAAGCAGCAGGGCTCCATCAGTGCTCATAGAGGTTTGGCTAAGTGTGAGGCCAGAGAAACTGTACTATGGGTTCAGCATGGCTTATTTTACATTTATTTGGTGCTATCCAACCTCTTTATGCAGGATGGGGAATATTTATTTTTGTTTTACAATACCTTAATTATTGGGCATGTTCTTTCATAGCCATTCCTATAAGAAAAAGGCCTTGCATGTTAGGGCTGAGATTCTCACCCTAAACACACACTACTTAATACCTGAACTACAGGACAAAGAGAGAGGAGCATCTGCAGGAGTGCCAAATCAGCATGCTCATTTGAATTACACCTCTTGCTTACTCACCTGTTGCCCTGAGTGGAATTATTAAAAATGAAACCTTGTCTTTTATATTAAGAACATCCCAGGCAATACTGAGCAGGTCACTCTCTGCTGTTAACAGGTCTCTGAGTATTAACAAAACATTTCTCTCCTACTAATTTCTCCTGCCAATCTTTGACTTACAGTTTGAATAAAGGGATCAAGGCATTATCTTCTGTTGCACCACATAAGCTTATCCTTAATAGTATCATCCTTTAGCAGTGAGTCTAATTTGATTGTTTCCAAACCAGGAAGGACAGCTGTCAGCTACCTCCTAGAATAGATTCAAAGGCTATAATCAAGAAATCTTCTCCAGTAAGTTATTCAAAGCTGGTGCTTATCACTCTTCAAAAGACTGTGAAGACAATAAACCAGTCAATTTACTGTAATGGACAGGTGCAATCTGAGTATTTAGTGTCTTGTTAATATTGACTGGCAAGCTTAAAGGAATTTGAATGCCATGGATGTCAGCTGCTAGACTGCCAAGGCACGCAGCAGCGAGGATAAACATTTGTACTTGCACAAGAGGCTAATTCCAGTTTATTTTCGGAGGTGTTAACTATTGAAAATAAAGATGTTTAAAACTTGCACTTTGTGAAACTGTTCAGATTTCCCTTGGAAACAATTGCTGTTAATTCTCGTAAGGTTGCAAGGAGGCACCATACAATAGCATGGATTTTTCGTGAGGAATCTGATCTGGATTCTCTCAATATTTGGCACCACTGTTTCCTGCCCTCTTTTGACTCCCCCACTTTTGTCAGTGTCCCAGCCTCTAATGACTTAAGGCAGACTTACTGTCATACCACTTGTACCAGGCAGGGCAAAGGATTATTATATCCACTTACAGACTGGGAGGACAACCAGAGAGACTGCTCCCCACCTCCTGAAAGGCATTTAGTTCAGGTAGCATCACTGCGCAGCACCTGCAACTGATGAACCCTGAAGCAACCTGTTTGTTTTTCTACAGAGAGCTGCCCAGGTCCGTACCCTATGGGGGACACCAGCTGGCGAGGCAACCTTCCGCTGGTTGTTTTAGGGTATTTATGTATTATGTGTTTAAGAATACTGTTGCAAGGACAGACTATTAAACCATCTGTTGCACAAGTTTAGAAAAATACACACTTCTCAATGTCTGTTTTCTTTGTTTTAGCAGCACATTATCCATTTTGCTGCTGGCACCTGCATCTTTCTGACCCTGGAACCTCTGCGCAGAGGGAAGAACATCCTTAGGACTGGCTTGGGAAAGGCGGGGTAGTCAGCAAGTGACTTCTTAACCTCAGGATACTAATTAAAAAGTGCCCTCGAGTCAGCTCCAAGTCAGGTAACAGAACAAAAAGCCCCAAAAGGCCTGGAGGGGGATGGATGTTCAGTAAATAACAAGCCCTGTAAGACCTTTCTGTTGGTGCCAGGCAGACAGTTTCAATACACCAAGGTGAAGTCTTGCTGAAAGTTGAAACCACTTATGTACAGTTTCTTTTTTTTTCAGAAATACAGGCAAATTGTTAACTTTCCTCTTCCCAAATAGCTGATTATTTAGCAGAGCTGAACTATTAGTGGCTTAACAAAGAAAGAACTATACACAAGCTAATAACAGTATTTTTACAATAAATTCTGTTCTGTCTTTTGTGAGTGGAAACAATTGTTTCAATGCTGACAGCAAATTGATTATAGCTAAATAAACAGTATTAAGTAGACAAAATATTTCTTGAATGTGAGCATTTGGGGGATTCTGAATAATTTCCTATAAAAAGGATTTTCATGTATCTCTGAACAGCATACTTAAATAAATTGAAAAGCAGAGGTTTGCCTGTGAAACATTGACTTTGACTATCTGCTTTTCATCAAACACAACTAATTTGCACTTTAACCTATTTACTGTTTTATTAGGTGATTGTAACTTTCCAGTACGAGTTTAAAACTCTACATGCAACAAATAGAGCATATCTAAGGACATACTTCCAACAAAATACTTTCCAAACTTTTGATGTTTGTGGTATTATCATGAAGGTTAATGATGACAGGAATAATAGCGAGCAGTAGGTGCTGAAACTCTTATAATAAAAGAGCAACAAAATGAATACGAAGCTTTAATGTACTTACATTTATATGCACCTATTATTCTAGTATTTTACTAACTCCACAAACTCCATTTTTCTTCAAAGTTTTTCCTATTTTGTACCAAAAGCACTGTATGGAAAGTAGCTGTTTTAAAAATAGACAGATCTCATATTAATTCTGTATCATGATAAAACTTTTGATATAAGCCACACAACTGTCATGAAATATTATATTTCCATTTCAGTTGATTTAGAAAAAAGAGTATCTATTTCTTTATACTCAAGTAATATAGAAATCTGGAAACTCTAGGCTGTAGTGAAAGGGGTAAAGAAAATTTAATTGGAAAACAAGAGAAATTACCAGACTTTCCTATTTCTTGGCATATGCAGGACCTGTCTCTGTGCCATTGAATGCAGTAGAGGATCTGACATGGACCCCAGAGGGGTTTTCTTTCACAAGAGAATTCTACTGTCTCTCACAAGCAGCACTTCAGGTCTAGTATGTGCTAATGAAATTGCTCTAAATTAGCAATTACAGATCCAAATATTAAAATGTAGCTCTCCTCAGCAGAAACCAAAGATGATGAAGCCCTTCAACAAAAAAAATCTTTATTTTCAAATGCTGTGATTAAAACCCCAGTTTCAGAAACACATAATATGTCTAAACCAGAGAGAGCTCTTAAAGACGGGTTATAGCTGATTTCCCTGTACAGCTTAAGTTTCTCTGGTTGCTAAGATACTAGCAGTATTACCTTTCACTATGTCTTTGGGATTTGAAGATTTATATTCTCTTATTGCCTGTGAAAGTCTCCTCCATATCCTGCATCGATACCTTTACCTGCACCTTTCCTCTCAGAAAGAGTGTAGGTGAGATTCTCCACACGTATAAAACCACAGACACCAGGATTGGACCACTCCTGCATTCCTTAAAATCTGGTCTGCCAAATGCAATGGCTTTATTTAGAAATTAACGATTTTGTTGTATCATACCAGGTAATGTAGACTTCTATAAATGCGAAGAACTTCAGTGGCCTAAAATCTGCCAGAGTAATCCATCTTTGTCGCTGACATGGACAGTGGGATTGAGTGAGCCCTCAGCAAGTTTGCCAATGACACCAAGCTGTGTGGTTAGGTTGATACACTGGAGGGAAGGAGTGCCATCCAGAGGGACCTTGTCAGGTGGGCTGATGCCAACCTTATGAAGTTCAATCATGACAAGTGCAAGGTCCTACACTTGGGTCAGAGCAATCCCAGGCACAGCTACAGGTAGGGCAAAGAAGAGATTCAGAGCAGCCCTGCAGAGAAGGACTTGGGGGTGTTGGTCAGTGAGAAAATGAACATGAGTCGGCTTCAGCGTGCACTTGCAGGCCAGAAAGCCAACCGTATCCTGGGCTGCATCAAAAGGAGCGTGACCAGCAGGTCGAAGGAGGTGATCCTGTCCCTCTACTCTGCTCTTGTGAGACCTCTCTTGGAGTATTGTGTGCAGTTCTGGTGTCCTCAACATAAAAAGGACATGGAACTGTTGGAACAAGTCCAGAGGAGGCCACAAGGACGATCAGGGGACTGGAGCACCTCCCATATGAAGATCGGCTGAAGAAGTTGGTGCTGTTCAGCCTGGAGAAGAGAAGGCTGCGTGGAGACCTCATAGCAGCCTTCCAGTATCTGAAGGGGGGCTATAGGGATGCTGGGGAGGGACTCTTCATTAGGGACTGTAGTGATAGGACAAGGGGTAACAGGTTCAAACTTAAACAGGGGAAGTGTAGATTGGATATAAGGAGGAAATTCTTTCCTGTTAGGGTGGTGAGGTACTGGAATGGGTTGCCCAGGGAAGTTGTGAATGAACACCCCTGGTGGTGTTCAAGACCAGGCTGGACAGAACCTTGGGTGAGATGGTTTAGTGTGGGGTGTCCCTGCCCATGGCAGGGGGGTTGAAACTAGATGATCTTAAGGTCCTTTCCAACCCTAACTATTCTATGATTATATAATTTTATATGAGGGTTCTGATTTTCAAAGTTAACTTTCAAATTCTATGCTCAAATACCTGGTTGCCTCAATCAAAAAAAAATTTGATGTCTAAATAGTTTTGTATTTTAGCACTCTACCATCAGCCTTGAACCACCATGAAGCCTCCAGGCTGGGAAAGGTTTCTTCAGGATTTTATAAATGATGATGTCCATTTCCAGGAGAACTGAAGATGGAGTGATTTGAAAGAAACTCGTTCTTTAAAGTTCATCACTCTCACTAAGCATGATTAAACACTATATAATTTAACATTATTTGCTGATAGAAAATCAAAGCATTTGCCCCCAACATGCTGACATTTACAGCAGTGAAGAACATTTGCACATTTTATGCTTATAATAACAGATGAGGTATGAAATGGATTCTGATAATGCTTTGAACACCATGGAAGTCTTGTCATTTATCATAGCATATGAGCTTGCTCTGGATCCCTACCATTATTGTGATGTATTTCTATACAGTAGAAGTAAAGCTTTATTTCTGTGATGGATTGTGGATGAACCTTTGCGAGCCCAATAAGCAGGTTTTTTTCAAGCAAGCCCCACTAATCTCATTTCTCACAGTTTCGTTTGTTGTTGTTAATGAAGTCCTGGGAGGACAAACAGGTGATGTGGATTGTCTGTAACTCCTTACTGCACAGAGATCAGATTCTCCGTTGAGATTCTCAAGTGTCATACATTTCTGTGAAAATATGATATATCACAAATAACCGAATGCGGAGTAATCTCATGAAACTGCAAATCAGTCTAAATTTTAAATGAATGCAAGTCAAATGCACACATGCTGCCAGAATATTCCTTTTAAATAAGCTGCATTCCGAATCAGTATTAGGATTTAAAATATTTATTTGGTGTGTGCTTGGACTCCTTTATCAAAAGGTGCTGGAGAGTTACATTCCTATGGCCTGCGAATTTTAACTTTGGGTTTTTTTTTTTTAATCTGAGAACTAATAGCTGCAAGCACAATTCTGGCTCTTTGATGTCTCTGGACTGTATGCCCTCCTTACTGTGAAATTGAAGATTATAAAAAGCAGCAATGGATCTTAAGAACAGATTCCCATAATTTATATACATTCAAAATTTTTGAGAAATCTTATTTGAATCTTTACAGCATTACCTCCACTCGAAAGAAGATTAAAAGCAAAATCATTTTAGCCTACTACAAAGTATGGGGCCATTCTTCACAGTTTTCCGCACTTAACTGAGAGCACACAGGGACTCCTGCCTAACTAGTTTTACTTATAAAACATGTTAGATAGACACTTCAAAACCTTGACTGACCTCTGAACAATGCCTAAAAGTTGTTTAAGGAACTTGTTTGGAAACTTCCAGAAGGCCTTGGACATGTTCTTCCTTTATCATTATGGTGCATTCCTAGTATGGTACTTATTAGTCCATCTCTTGTCCCATATACACAGTAACAGAATGAAGAATCTGCTTTCCTCTTCAGATCTTGATTTAGACCATGACATTACTGGCTTCAAACTGCTTAAACATTATGAAAGAGGAACGCTTCAGACTGAGCACATATAGATGGTAGCTGTTCCTGACAAAATTCTTCAGAAGTATTAATAAAATAAGAAAGGCTCTAATTAGATTTCTGTTGAACCCAGCTGGTTCTAAATAAGCCCTATTGGCCTGCCTGCAGATTTGTCCATTTTTTGGTGGGGTTTTTTTTTGCTGTGGGGTTTTGATAGTTTGGTTATTTTTTTTTTTTAATGCAACAAATAAATGCACAGGTGTTCCCTAAGTGGTCTGAGTTCAAATAGAACTATGTTAGTAAACCAGGGAGGAATACCAGCATAAAAAAGGAAGGTCCAGCTGTGTCTGGATTTATCTTCCAATGTACTGTCTACTTATTTTACATTGTTTTCAGTGCTTGGAATACATTGTTTCCATTTGAGGTTCTTTGGATGCCCTCTTATGCAAAGTACAATGCCCAGAAAGACTGAAGTACCGGCTGACCCACTGGAACAGCCCAGAGTACTATAAGCATAGCAGCTATTAAACCAAGGCATTCAACTGCAGACCCCAACTTTGCTTTCTGGATGGCTTCAAACTCTTTCTGGGACTGCAGGCAAAGTGGAGAACACCTCCACATTGTGGAGAACAAGATCTGAACAATTGAAAGCATAACACATAGCTCTGACAAGTTCCTTGTCGGGGTTACCTGAGGCAGTTGAAGAGGTTATCTGTGGCTCTTGTGCCACCCTCATGATGAGGGCAGTGACCTGTGGTGGAGAAATAACCCCCAAGGCTGGCAGCAAAACTGCTCCCCAGTCCCATAGAGATCTTGACTCAGCTTTGTGGTGTTGAGTGGATGACAACAACAAAGCAGCAGCTTTTGATTTCTGTGAAGTCAAGGTCAAAATCAGTTTCCATGGAGCCAAAAATTGACCTTTTGGTTACAGTGGTGACCCTTTACAGAGCTCGCTTTCCTGTTGAAGAACACAATAACCACTCAAGTTCTTTGGGCACCAACAGGGAAAGAAACCTGCAATGTATGCCTGGAGGTGGGAGCATACTTTAGTAGCTGCACTGCGGATGGAGAATAAATGACCATTGCCTTGAATGTCTTCAGAAAACAGACAACTACCCCTCTGATGTGTTTGGAAAAATAATGATTCAGACTCTGTTCGGTCTCAGTCTTGTTTATGTAGCTGAGAATAATCAGGTGTTAAATTGAAGAGCAGGGCAGCAAGTTCTGCTCACAGTTTTCTCATGTACTGGTAATTGCAGCAAGTTCCAATCACCAGCAATGTCAAAAGTACTTTATAGATCT
This sequence comes from Neopsephotus bourkii, assembly GCF_033783945.1. Lineage (NCBI taxonomy): Eukaryota > Metazoa > Chordata > Aves > Psittaciformes > Psittacidae > Neopsephotus > Neopsephotus bourkii. The sequence goes on along the minus strand of NW_026901215.1, from coordinate 3,041,296 downwards.
TCAGTGTTATTTGGTCAGCTTTCTAAATCCCACCCTCTGTGATCATTATCTTCAAGAGCCTCTTGTCTCCACGTTTATATTTTTACTCATCAGTGCTGCTTACAAGTACCTAATCATGCCACATCCTGCCTGCAGTCACCTTGCCCCTAAAGCAAATAGCTCTGTACTGGCACACCACCTCAAACTGCAATCAAACAAATGAATTAAACATTGCAGCATCAGGCAACAGAGTGACAAAATATATGTAATTCATCCTTGGGAAAAGTGGTTTCTGAGCTAGAGCACAATGCAAACCTATCTCTACATAAATTAAAACCTGCGTTTGTATTTCTGAGAGACAGAAGAAAAAAGAACAAACTGGATTCTTCCCTTTACCCCACCTGAAAAATTCTGGATTTTAGACTGAACAGCTGTTACTGATATCAAGCAGATAATCAACTGTAACTTTCAAAGACCACATCTCCAACTTGCTGTGCTAAGACACAAAGTGTAGACATGGGTATAAGTTTCCTGCACCTTGTATTACGAAAACCTGAACTTACTTCTCTTGAGAACACGATGGATGGCTCTTCACTGACCGTTGCAAGCAGCCTGTCACTGCATCTGTTAGTCAGCCATTAGACCTGGTAAGCCAGCTCCAGTTCACCTCTATATAAGATGCCACCTTCAGTTTGCCGCATAGGGTATAACTCTATAGCTCAAAGCACTGTTGCATATACAGTATTCTTATTATAATAATATCATAAACCAAACAAAAAGAGTATGCAATAATTCCATAAAAACACATTAATTTTAGTGTTTTATAGTCCAAGTACATGAAATATTGAATATCACCAGAGGATATATTAAAAAGTGAAACTCCTGTTCTGTTGTGAAGCATTCATTCCCATTAGAACTAATGGAACATGTATCTTGACAGTATTATTAAATAGATATTGAAATAATTAAAAAAAAGCTAGTTTGGAATTCCAGTTAGGTCTAAATAACCCATTTAGTAAATACACTTCCCCTCTTGTATATAAATTCTTTGGAGGTTTTGCTTTCTTACTGTAGGCTTACTTTCATTGGAAAAAAAAAAATCATGTTTTTTAGCTCTAGATCCTACTTCCCAAAGGGGTTTCAGCTCATGATCAAAGGGAAGTGCCTGTTCACCATCTTTTTAACATGAAATAGCTCATGATTACTGCTTACCCAAGAGTACAGGAAAGATCACACTGATTAGGAGTGAATATAGGTCCTGAACTATGTCAGCATCTGCTTTGGAGGAGGGATGGTAGCACTGTCACCCAGGAGGTAGTGTATCAGGGGAGAAATTTGTAAAGCTGTGGAGTCAGCTGGGATGCCTGATGCTGCCTTTTTTTTTTTCTGGTTGTTTCAGCTTTTCTCTTGCCTCGAGGATCAGGAATGCTTTTCCTCTATGCTGCAAAATCTTCAAGAAAATGAATCTATTGAACTGTTTCGTTATCATCTTCCACAACAGAATTAACAGACTGTAGGTCTGGCTGTAGAATTACTTAAGGCAGCCATTCAAATCTGGATTCTTTCCTTTAACTGAAATAACTATTTTTGGTCACAGTCTGGAGGCGACTTATGGACTTTCACTTATTTTATCCCTTAACATAGTGAGGCCTCCATCACCATAGAGATTTTAAGGGTGATTTTGTAGATCATAAGCAGTCCTTCCTTCATTCCCCTTCTTAAAGGGCCCTTCTTTAGCTATATGCCATTCCTGAACCTAAGCCCAGATGTCAGGGCAAAATGCATGGTAGAACTCTTTTGCAGAATCTGTGATGAGAAAACATGGAACTAATTGGTGCTTTGAATTCAGGAATGTCTACAGGTCTTCTACATTTGCTCAAGCATAACCTGTCCATCCCTTTCCCATATACACTAAGTCCCTTCGTGCATTCAGATAAATTTATTATCTAGTTTTTGTGATAAGCATTCCTGTAGCATCGTCTACTAAACAGAGGAGCGACCTCTGAAAACGTGAGTTTGCCACTCGTGTGACATAAGAAAACCACTCTTCTGCCTCTGTTTTTGTCCTCTCAACAACACACCAAACCATGACCATATTACATTTATTATTATAAAAACACTTCACATTTTGTAATAAAATGCATAAGAAAATGGCATCTTAAGCTCAAAGGAAATGGACCATTTATTGTAAGAACATGGCTGTGAATCGTGAAGGTTTCATCTTAAGTCTTGTCACCCAAGGTCCATTCCCAGCTAGTGAGCAAACTTTTGGGCAATCTCACACTCCATTAACAATAATCTCGGCTATGCCTAATTCCCTTCATTTAGTATATCATGCAAAAAATCTCTTTCTGAATTGTTTTATAGCTGACAGTTAATACTTTAGCAATTACAGCTGTATGTATGCTCTTGCTCTCACTATCAGAAATCCCAGTGGCAGATATGCTACACAATTTTGCCCGAGTTGCTTTAAAGTAACATCTTGAAGACTTTAGTTACAGTAATTATTATAACACACAGAAGTTAAATTAGTATTTTCTAAATATAAGGTTATGAAACAGATCACACATTGTGATAGTAAATGGCCAAATTAATATGGCATGTATAAAAAAAAGGCTTAAAACCTACTTAAGTCAGAAGCAGCAGTAGATTCACAAAAGCACAGTTGCCTTGAATTTTAAAAAGTTCAGATTTCACCCCACATTGTGAAGAAAAACTTGGGAAATGGTCTTAGCAGTCAACATTTCTATAAGAAATACCAGTCACCTTTCATTGCATTGCAATACTTAGTGATGATGGTGACATTTTCTTCCCCTCTCCATCTTGCTGCTCTGAGATACTGAAAGGGATGAATGTATTATGCATATTTTGGTCATGATACACTATTTACTTATTGCAATGTGATTAGTGACCTTCATATATTGCTTGTCAAAATCTTCATTATTGAGATCTCAATCAACTACTAAATGTAACCAACTGTGGGGAGGAACACAATTTATACTTGGTTGAATGCAGCAACACTACATAATAATATAGAGAATGTAAGGAAGAAACTGAATTTCTAGATGAAAAAGGATGGACAGCTTTAGAATTCTAGAACACATATCCTTGAATTTGACTTGTTATATCTATCTCCTTCTGTAGATATGAAGTAGACTCCACTTATCCCTGAGTTATTCTCTCAGTTCTTGTAGTTCAGTATTTGCATTTTTCTACTTCATAAATTCATTTGTTCTTTTCTTAACAGTATCGGGTCAAAACACTGGCTGCATAAAAATAGTGAGCTTACTGTTCAGGGAAACAGACTATAAACTTGATATTGTTATACTGATGAATTCCATATATTAAAACCTGGAACATTCTGTCATCTCTTTCCAATGCTGCTATTCTGCAAATACCTTTAGTGTCAAGCGGTAACATATTTTCCAGGCAGAACTGTAACTTTTAAGTTAATAAGGTCTTTTTAAAACTTTGATAGTAAAAGCTAGAGTGGGATGTGTTGCTCTAAGACTTAATATAGAATGGATTCTCTTTCTATTACCTCAATAGCATAATAACATTGAAACATTACTAGTACAATTACTCCCAATTACTGTAAAAGAAAAATATCCCTTGATGAAATAAAGTAATTGTGCATTTCTTAGAAACTGTGTGATGCTCATTTAACATTCCTCTAATGAGACAAAACCAGGAAGATCAAGAGGTCATGTAATGACAAACTACATGCACGCTTAGGAAAAGTCACATATTAGAGATGTTATTGCACTACTCCTCATGTCTTTCTCCTTTTGTAGCGAGCATCATGGTTAAGTATAAATAGACTTTTTATTTTTCTTATAGTATCCTTCTCCACGTGGACTGTATATCCCATTTCTGAATGCTTCTTCACAGTGTCACTGCACTAACAGATCGCCGATGACTTCCATGGTTAAAACTGTTCTCATTACCTTTAGTCAGTTTGCCACTGTCCTGTCCAGGAGTTGTTATCCTGCTGGGTACAAGGGGGCAATGGCCAGAAAAAGGTCCTGCTGAAGGGTCTGTGGCAGTAGATTCTTCCTCTGCCCACCTATTAAAGAAATAGTAGCCTTCTTCAGGAGCTTGTTTCCTGAGATGATGCACTTCGGAGGTTGAAAGTCTCTGACTTTCTGTGTCCCTGTGAGACACCGCTGTTGCTGCTGGATGTAAAAATGGTGACACACATAAGTGGCTGATGTTTTGGTCAAGATCATCATTAGATGTAGGTGATGTTACAGGTGCACCAGAAGTAGGTTGTTTTCTTGATCTCAATTTCTGGATCTCAAGATCCTGTTGCCCTTTAGGAAGTTTATCTAGTTGCTGTGCTTTCAGAATCAGAGGTGTTCCGATGGTTCCTCGCAGAGCAAAAATAAAGAACCTGATGAGACAGGAAAAGAATGGATTATTTTACTAGAAGGTTCCTTCCACAATCTGCATCACAGAACATGGATCCGGTTGCTAATTTTCTCTACAGGCATCTAGTAAACACCTTATACCTGGGTTGACTCCTGGATCTTAATGCAACATATAAGTATACACCTAACTTGACCTGTCAAGTCAACTACATATATATAAATACTAAATAAATTATAATAGAACCAGCTGATTAATGAACACTGTAAGAATGATGCACAGAAACTTACCAAGAGATGCAGTATTTGAAGAGGTGGAGTTATATTTATACTGCTAAAAAAGGCTAAAGAAGGGATCTTGATTTGACATATATCATGAACCCAGAAATTTAAAAACCTTGGCTTATGTATTTGCTCAGGAGGCAGTAAAAACCAGAAAGTGTCCTACCTCCCCTCTGCAGAACAGAGAACTTATATAAGCATAAATTGTGAGCAGTGAGAAAGCACACAGCCTCTCTCCATGTTGTGTCAGTTTTGTCTGAAAACCAAAGTCTCTTTCAAAGCATCTTTTTAATAGGATTTGACCTTTACATGGATGGCCTCGATATGCATTTTAAAACAAACATGGGGACTCTTTGAAATTGCGTTAAGAAAGCTGCTGTCCTCACATCCTGCTGCTAAATGCATGCATAAATAAGTATAACAAGATTAAAAAAACCTAACAAGCCAAACAAAATACAGAAAGGTCTTTTAAGGCAATGGGTTTCTCAGGCCTATCTGCATAAGTAGGAGTGGATAAACATATATCTGGTGTGCCTGGGCTCAGGCTGGTTAATCCCATAGCATCTCAGGACTGGGAATTGTTCAGTTTCTAATTAGAGTTGGGCAGCTAAGAGCACAGCCACAGAGAGACCAGGTCTGGCTGTGCAGATCTGGTGTAGATCATATTGTCCTCTCTCCCCTCAAGCTGTCCTATGTTCTCTGCAAACTGCAGGTGGACCAGACAGGAAGACAGAGAAGGGAAGGAGAACTGTGTATTTCATCCCATGAACTGCTTTCATTTGCTTCTGCCCTTCCCACAGCCCTGCAGACTGTGAGACCCAGTTACCTGTTAGGCCTTTGCAGTGCTTCCTGGCAGACCAACAGCCTGCCTTCCATAGCTGGAGTAGATTTGGTTCATATGTTGAAATTCTCCAGACACAGTACCTTCCCTTGCCAATGAATGAACATGATATTCAGATCCCTTTCTTCTCAGACTTGGGCTTTAGTACCTAGCACAGTGCAGTTTGTGTCCCAAAATAAAGTTCAGAGGCAGTTTTGAGATGCGGATGCATGGAGGATGCACTGCAAAGTGCTCCAGGAAAAACCTGTGTGCAGTGAGGGCACAGGCAAGTTCCCATGGGGCGCTTGCACTGTCTCAGAAGTGTCAGCTAGCACAGAATGCAACAGCAAAATGGAGAGCCAAGGAGAGCAAGGATTTTAACAAAATGTCTTAGAAACTTAGAAAGAAACCAGAATCTCAAGGCTCCAAGGTTTCTGAAGGAGACAGGGAGCTGGCAGTGTGGTGAGATGAACAAAGTGAACTTAACTGCACTTTAACAAAGGGTGGTTTCACCACTGCTGTGATATATTGAGACAGCGAAATTATAGCAGAAACAGGGGGGTAGGTATTCTGTGAACTGGAGGACTCTGCAGAAAATAATCTGGGGTACCTACATGAAGGAACTGTAGTTCTCCAACTTTGAAGATAGGAAGATACAAATCTTTAAGCTCAGTATCCTGCTGAGGCAGCAGCAATCTTAAACTTGCTGAATTCCCAAGATGGAGATAGAAGCTCTCCAATCACATGTTTTATGTAGCTCTCAGTAGAAAGTTCAGGGTATAAAATGACACTGAATGAGGGCTGATAGGAAAACAAAAATCACACAGGGGCAGAACAGACTGGGAAAGAATGTCCTTCCCAGAAGACATGAGACCTTACTGAACTATGTGTTGTTTATCCTGACCTGAAGTTATATAATGTAACATAAGAGCATCTCAACTGAAATGGGGAAGTAATAATTTGAAGAAAAATATTACCTGTCTTGAAAGGTTCCTGTTCAGACAAAATTAAGGCTCAGATTCTAATGCCTTAAAGCACTTGCAGAATCAGACACTAAAAATATTTTCCTGTTTTAGTGTGCTGCACTACATGACAATTAGGATGAGAAGGACACTATCAAGACAGTGAAACCAACCATTTTTGTCACTGTCCAAGGACAAATACAGATTTTAAATAAGTAGTGAAACTCAGAAAAAGCATATCTGCTTAAAGACTGATTACGGTATTAAGTATTAAAAGCAGTATGTTTACCACATACATATATAGGAACAGAATTGCTGTGTTTTTCAAGCAATCTTTGTCAGCAACCTATCAAAATAACTATCCCTCTCCAAATAGTATTCAGCTTCAGTTAAAGCTATCTTTAACCTACCTGATTTGTCACACAGAGTAAAGCTAAAATTCTGGATGCAGAAAATTATTTAATATATAAACATTTTTTTTTTTTAATTTGGTCTAATAATGCACTATATAATGCACTATATAGTAGACTATAATGCACTTAAACAGAATACATTCTGTAACTTTCAAAGCATATAGGACTATTTCAAAGTCTCTCTTTCTAGTTTTAACCAGCTCAACAACATTGTGTTTATGGTAAGGAACAATTACATAACAGATTTGTACTGGTAAACTTTGTTAAGCACCCCAGAAAGAAAGGTTTTCCTGGTGGGAAAACAAAAGCAATAGATATAAAGTGACTGCCTAGGGCTGTATAACTGAATAAATTGATGGTTCATGAACTGGAAAGTTGAACCCGGGAATCTGACTTCCACACTTCCCATTTGTCCCTGTGTAACACATGTGCCCAACATATCACATATCTATAACACAGCGTTACTGTTATTTCACTCAAATGCCTACAACTTCACAAAATGAAAATAGGAAAGCAGTGCATCATTCAAACCTTGGCAAGAGTGCGATGACAGGGGTAATAAGACACAGCAAATAGAAGGTGGGGTCTGAAAGCTGTTTCTCCATAATCCAGTAGGGATTGGTAGGAGGGTTGCAGAGCACACAGGAGGCATTGTAGATCAGAGAGAAGACCAGGTAAAATGCCACACTGCCAATCATCGTTACCAAGTGGAACAGGGTCTGCAAGCAGAATGTGCAAAATGACAGTGATGCTTGTGACACTGACTCTGGGTATAATACAGGAGGATATAAAGTCAGATTAGAAAGAACATATCCAATAGTGCATATGCTACCTACTTTTTCTGACCCGAAATTCAAGCAGATGGCTCTAAAACACAGTGTCTATACAGTATGCTGTGTTCACAATAGAAAAACAGTAAAAATGAACAGGACAGGTCAAACACGTACCCATGTTTTCATTTCTAGAGCCTGGTGCAAGAGAATGGTCAGGAGGGAGATGGTATTCGTAGGGTTTCCAAAGGAAAACACGTCTATGTCAGAGTCCTCATAGGTCTAGAAAAAAGGCAGATAGACTGTGATGAACCTTGAAAATTCAGAAGTGAATTTATCTGGGTTTTTATAAGGAGAACAGGAAAATGAGAATATTAATGACCCTGATACTTACCAAGTAAGGGACAAAGAAGCAAATGAGGCTCTGATAGAAGGCATCCAACATTGTAATAATAAAAGTTGATAGGTTGTATATCTGTAGGAATTTATAGATAAGAGTCATTATGATGGGAAACACATCTCTAGGCTGTTCTGAAGACATAATTGCTGCCTGTTTTTCTTCTTTTTATACTACTGATTCTGGATAACTGGTCTCTCTTCATGAGTAAATGGCTCCTGAGCAGCTGATTTAGACTGAACACTTATCTGTGAAAATGAATTTTTGCTGTGTTAACTGAAGACAGACCTTGACTAAAGACAGACCTTAGGAAGATTAGCCAGTCAACTAAAGGTCTTATGTCATGAATGCCCCCCACCTCCCCAGAGGACCCCATTCTTCAAACATCTTTCAAACAAAGCTCTTACTGCAGCTATAGAATCGGTCAGATTTCCTTTCTGTTAAGGTTCTTTCTACCGAAACATCTATTTTGTGGCGTTTTAACTTGATTAGTTGGCATATTTGTACTTATCTAGTGACCTGTGTGACCACAGCTCCTGTGGAGTGGGGTACGTCTTTGGAGTGAGCAGAGTTTAATCATGGACCAGCTAAACTATTTTACCCTAATTTGTAACATTTCTTATCCTGTTTTCTCCTTATGCCTTTACTGAGAAATTTTCCATCAATATAGTGTGTACCTATATATACACACACGCACATATTTGCTCCATCATCTCTTCTTCAGATCACAAACACCAAACACAGGGCTGATTCACTAGGACATCACTTATTATAACGCAGTGCGCTGGTACCAAACTGGATTGCTCTGTATATTTCATGACAGAATAAACCTTCCCATTTACATTTTCCAACTATGGAACAAGCACCCAGCCTCACTTCCAGGAAGCAACTTCAATCATATGTTCCTTACCAGTTCTTCTGACAGTTACATTTATACCTTCTTTTAGTGAGCATCAATAAACTAGAAACCATAAATGGATAATTTGGTTCCAAATGAATCTATAATTCGCTTCTCACAAAACCAAGACACCTGCAGTCCTCTGGCTTATCAAGCAGTTACTTCAGCAATCAAGACATACCTCTGAATTTTGTCCATTCTTATACAACTCTGGCAAACCTAGAAGTGTTTCTGCAGAAACATCTCTATCCAGGACTCCAAAGAGAAGAGGGGGCATCGAGGTGAAGAAGAGATTGAAAAAAATCATCTGCCAGTAATCTATCATTGTGCTGCCTGAGAACCCACAGAAGAACTGGTACCAGAAGAGCAGGTTGACATAGCTCTGTGCAGAAGCAGATACAAACACAAATACAAACTCTTACAAGCCGAACTGTGATTCCCCACACAAGCAGAAGCACATCCTTCAGGCTGATATGAATTCATTTCTCTAGGTTGTGGGAGGTTTGAAGCTGCACCTTTTCTGGGGCCTCTTTTACATCCACTTCTTTTCCCTACACTGTTCCTAGCTGTTACAGCTGATCTGGACTTTAATTTGTAATGCATAGATGATCTGTCTGTCATAGTTCCACCTATGAGGTTTATGTAGTACACTGGTTGTTAACAGAGTCTCCCAAGAATATGTTATTTTGGTTAAAGGTACCATCAGGAGACAGCTCTGCACTTCATTTCATAAAGTAGTATATCCTAAGGATGGTCTTCACACTGATCCACTGTGATGCAGCTTTTTAAAAGCCATTAGGTTTCTTTAAGAACATATCAGAGAATAATTAAGCAACCTGTTCACAGCTCTGAGCACCAGATTTTTAAATCCTTTTGCAAACTGGTTGTCCATGCAGAATCAAAGGTCTCCAGTGCCTTGATGGTACTGGGGAGATAATAGAAGAGCAGCACCCTAGTCTGGAGAGCTATTTTGCATTGAAAATTACTATCTTTTGAACTCTAAAAGGATGCCCAATCAAGAAAAAAGAAGTTTCTATTTTCATTATAAATGTTAACAGTGATAAGAAGCAATCTTTATTCAAACTTATATATAAAAAAAACCCCAACCCAGATACTTTGAATTCTAAATAAATAGTCTTTCATGCTCAGAGTGTATTTCATGTCAAATGGACTTGTTTGCATAGTCTTGTAGAAACTCTATTACTATCAGGTTTTTCCACTTTACATTATTCTTCAATGCACAGCTCATTTGCATATACATTAAATTTTTAATAAAAATGCCAGATATGACCACATCATTACTTGCAAGTGGTTCCTATCAAATTAAATGCTGAAATTCAGAGGTTTCACAGGCAAACAATTCTTAGTGCAATGTCATCTTATGTATTCTGGCACTAATAATCTGCTCTTCCTTATGCAAATTTTATTTTGAGGCTCATGGGTATTATTAATAAAGTTTCTTGAACTACCTATAAAAGTTACTAAGCCTTGAGTCCTTTTCCCTCTGGAATAATGCTGTTTCAAAATATATTCAGAACCCATATTTTCCTCAGTGCTTTAGCTACTTAGCTACTAAGAAGGAGGTAGCATGTTATAAACTTGAAAACTGAAGAAACAGGAAGTCTAGCTTCATAAAATGTAGGAGAGTATAACCTGCAAAAAACCGAACCAACCACCCAAAAAATCCCAGCCCTGGACTTAATCTTTGCTAGGATGGAAATTTCCAGAGTCTGAAGAGTCTTACCACATTTTTGTAGAAAAAGTAAATCACCATCTTTGCCAGGCGAGCATAACACCAATGTCCATGGACAAGAAGCAGTTTTTTGAGATGCTTAAATCGCGATATTGCAAAGTCGCTAGCCATGACTGCCTTCGGTAAAAAAAAAAAACAGAAGTTAATTTACAATATGTTTTTTCCCTATCAACATAATGAACATGGATGAGGAAATGATTTCCTGCTATTGACTGTTGTAGAAAAAAACCCAAACCCAATAAACCAAACCCTTGAGAAAATAGTTGGAACTTTCTATCTCTGCAGAACTGTCTATCTTGGAAAAATGAGGAAGGGGAATACATAAGAAGGAATCTGGGGCAGAAAACACTGAAAGACAATAAAAAAAACCTGGAAATGCCACAGCAGAGAGGATTCAGAAGCCAGATACTGACCTAACGCTGGATAGGAATCTGCTAATTTTCCAGGCTTATGAACAAACACACACTTGTCTGTGCACGGTAATTGTTGGCTCAAAAAACTTTCTTTTGGCTGAACCCCTAATTGCAAACTGCATATTAATTTACAACAGTAATGATGAAAATTTGCATTTTTAAGATGACACTTGAGTATAGGGCTCCTATGAAACTTAATAAGCAGCAAGAGGCCATCTGATAAATGAGGAAAGGGAATAAATTGAAGGCATACCTGCATGCCTTCTTGGCCAGATATCCCAATTCCAATATCAGCTGCTTGAATCATACTTACATCATTTGCACCATCACCTAGAATGGGAAGATAGAAGGGATCAATAAGGATGCAAGAAAGGGTGCTTGATACGGAATGCCTATATCAGAAGAAGAAAAACACCTTAGCTATGCTGATAAACAAAGGCTATTCTATACTGCCACACATCTTAAGTTTGAGTTACTTAGGGTAACTCATCATCAAACAGCAAGCAATCATGACCTCTAGGCTCTGATCTTGATTGGAACATCTTTTCCAGAAGATCTGGATCCACCAGGACTAACCCCAACATTGGGACCAGCTGGGTGGTGGCATGGACACCCTGACACGATCTACATCTGCATTGTTTTGTATGTTTATGCTTAGTGAACTCCTTGCACTCAGAAACATGCTTTACAGCACCCTACTTCACTAAGGTCTCTAAATCATACAATAAATTTTATTGGTGCAGACAGTGTAACAAGCCAGTTTCAGAAGTTATTCTGCTTATTTCAACTTGCAGCAATGTGTTTTATACATAACCAAATTTCCATAGAAAGAACAGCCATGGTTGTTGCCTGCAATGTGAAGATTTTGAATTAGGTTAGCTGGCAAAACACAATAAATGAAGTGGAAGGCTGAAACCCTGTATTTTGAACTTTAAAGCAAAGCAAGAAATTTGAAAATACATCAGACACTTCTTTTTCTATTTGGCCCAGAGAGGTATATTTTTTAGTTTTAAGTCATAAAAATCAGTTCCGTAAGCATTTTAGTGGGAACACTTACCAAAAGTGAAGCATGAAACTTAAAGCATTTCACATTATTTGGATGTGAAAAGCAAAAGAGTCTGTGTTTAATACCACTCTTGGGATAACTCTGTTTTTATCAGTTCGGGAAATCTGACAGGAAAGAGCTTTATGAAAAGGCAAAACAGTGACTACTACTGACTGCTTTACACACCCAAAGGAATGTGAACATACATTTGTACTGGTGAACATGAAAGGTACTGCTGGGAGATTCTGAATTTGGAGTGCCTTTATCTTGCTTAAATGGGAGATAGGATTGTTCAGTGAAAGCTGAAGAAGGACTTTTATATGTCTTTTGATCAGGAAAGAGTATTAAATGCTGGTTTCCCACTGTATCTATCTGAGGCACAAAGAATAGCTCATACAATATATTCCATACACTTCCATAACTCGTAAGGAAAAAGCTTCCCCCTTTTTCCTGAGATTCAGAATGGAGGTACCTATCGACAGGGTCATCACGTTAAGCTGCCTCCGGACGAGCTTGACCACCATGCTCTTCTGAAGAGGTGTGGAACGGCAACACAGCACCGAGTGGCAGTGCTTTGTCAGTGTCAGGAACTTCTCCTCCAGGCCCCCCTGGAAGATGACGCTCAGTGTCCGCCCATCAACCACCAGCCCAAACTCGGGGCTTGGGGCTTCAGAGGCTGCAAAAGATGCTGGGATAATGCCAAAAAATCTCCTCCGTGGTTTTTCTACCTCATAGTTCTTCCTCACCTCTTCCAAGGTTAAATCCAAGAGAGATTCACAAGTTTCCTGTGAGAAAACAGAAGTAGTTCTAGAAATAGTTATCTCCATCTCCCTTTACAGCACAGCACTTTGCAAAGTGTATATTTGTATAATCATACCAGTGGGTTTAAGCCTATCAGGTAAACATTAGAGAAAATTGAGAAACTCACTGATTTGTAGGATTTGAGAGTCAGATCCTTCAGTGAAACACTGTGGATCTTATCAACTAGTTAGCTGTAGTAAAGAATTACTTTAAAAGAAAATAATCTTCCCATCAAGAGGACATATTTGTATTTGGAATTAGAGTTGAGAAATCTAAAAAAAACTCCTTTTTTCTAAAGGACATTTTCAAAACCTAGTTCTGACATGAAAGGTGTGAGATATTGCAGTGTTTGCTTCCCCCAGAAACAAAATGGTGGAGAAACAAGAGGTTCAGATTTTCAAAATTAATTGGTAGCTTTGACAGTTTGGTCTTTTCTAGGTCACAAATCAAGTGTCACACGCACATTTCTGTTAGGGACAGAAATAAAGCTTCATATTGCCAGCTCTCTGCCACAAACACAGACTAAGTCTTTCCCTCTTTGCAGATCTGCCTCATTTTGGAATGAAGTCCCCTTTTAGATGCAAACAACTGGAATTGAATTAGTATCAAATGCAAAAAGATTTAAGGTGAGCACTTTTATCTCTCCCATACAGATCTCCTAAATTGCCATACTACAATCAGAGAAAAGCCAGAATGATCTAAAAGTATTTATGCTGCCTGTTCGTACTAAAAGTCCTCCTTCCATGGCATGGCACTGAATACCTGAGGAGCTAATCACTCCCTTTTCTACCTTTTCTGTCAGCTTTATTGAGAGATGATTCAGTTCTAAAATGTTATTTTCACTTTATGTTGCATAATGTACATGTGTAGGATGTTTGCAAGATTTAAATTACACTTAAGTGGGAGGTTCTGGAATCAAATGTACCTCTGACATCTAATAAAAAGCTGCATCTAGCCTGCACACTTAAAGCCTATAAAAGAAATATCAAAGCAGCGGCATCTTTCCATGAACAAACCAAAAATTGCAGTGGAAATTCCTGCTTTGCCTTGGCTTTGCTTTTTAAATGAATGCCCCAAACAACCTCCTTGTGTTGCTGCTTACTGGAAGATACTTACTTTTCAGCATTTGAATAAGCTGATGGGCTCAGGGGGTAAAGAGATTCCCTTTCCACTGAAGCCAGTGCAAGGGTTAATTCTGGCTAAATTAATGAGGTAAATGCTTTGTATGCATTATTTGTTTTTTCCTGCTGCTGCCATTGGGAGACCCTTTCAGAACCAGTGTCCTTGGCTTCATTCTGAAAGGGAGGGAACTAAATCTTATTGTGGAGCAACTCCAGTGCCCACTGAACTACCTGTATTCACACCAGCACCCATATACACACAGCTTGCATCTGAGCCTGGATCAAGGGCCATATAGGGTGTTATGGGTAAATGCTCGTGCCTCTGATTTCAGGAGCCAGGGTGGTCCCGCCTGCAGCACTTCTCTGACAGAAACCATCTTCTAATTTCCATCCTAAATATATTCATTCTGCTTCCCGTTAAAGCAGATATGCGTATCAAATGAAATTACACATTGAAGCAAGGAATGTATTCCGTGCCAAATTCTGTATCATCTATGCGTGTTTCCCTATTTCCATGACATTAAAAGAGACAGACATTTGCATAGGATTTTATTCTTGTTTGGAGAGCTACTAACTGCAGACAAAAGCATTTAGAAAGTAGGCCATCTAACTGCTGTGTACAATTGTCTATCACAAGAAAAACAGTCAGCATTTTAACTACAATTAATCTTCACAATAGCTTTATAGAGAGAAAGGCAAGCTTCTGTTATTAACCCCTCTTCTGTGGGGAAGAAAAACCTGAGGTAACCAAGACCTTGTTGAGGCTCATCTCATATAACTCCTGATACTGCTGAGTATGGGCCACACGTGTAGGCTGCATAGAAAGGACAAAGCAACACACTGGGAAAAGGGCAGTGACTACTGCTTAGAGCACCCCAGGTCATCCAGAACTATAAGGGAAATAAGAAGTCACTATCAAGAAAATAAAGAAGGGCATCACAGCTGGCATTTTGGACCTTGCTTTCAGGTTTTAAAAATGCAACGGGTCTGGTTTAACCATAATGCCTGAACTTGCTCTACCCTAAATCCATCTTACAAAGCCATTTCTCCCACCAGGACGCCTGAAGGGATGAAATGGTAGGCTGTGCATGGTGGTAGCCATTCTGCTTTCAGAAAGCAATGTCGATTTCCTGGTACCCTACATTCACAAACCTGCTTCATAAACTACAAAAGCAAAGGTTGCTTTTCCAAAGGCTTGTGCTCTCGCTGTCCTCAATGGCATTTATCTTCTTCGAAGGTTAGGACTCTTATTTTCTCTCTTCTGTTCAGACAGTTTCAACAACAGCCACAGATTACACCACAGACTTTTCACTGCATTTCAGTGAGTCATAGGAGCTGACAAATGCCCCTTGAAGTGGTTGTCCTCATTTTGGAGCATGTTTGCTTTGCCTGCTGCCTTGCTTATTGCCCATGCAAATTCAGGGAGTATCTGTACACATCAACAACTACGTCAAGAAAATGATTATTTTTTAACTGGCCTAAAAGCACTATATTCAGGTTTCCAAGAAGGCGAAATGCTGTTTACACAAAAAAATACTGGATTAAATTGTTCACTAATAAATTTCTGATTAAGCCTAATCCTATTAGGAAACATACAACTAGAAAGTTCTAAATTGAATTAAAACTACACCCACATACCTTTTCCAGACTAAATCACTTTCCAAATGTTTTCCCACAGGTAGCACAGAGGGTTAACGTATCATTGTAACTGAAATTTCCATTGCAAGATCAAAAACCAGATATCAACATTATTAAGGACTCAAGCAGTTTATTTTTTAAAAAGAATATTTTAATTTGGAAAGATCATTGTATTTTAATTAAATAAAACTCTAACTGTCTTGTGTTTCAATTCATGCTGTTACATATGATTTAAAGGGTTTCTGACCTAATGCTGCTATGTAGGCTTTAGGCTGTCTGTTTTGTGTTGAATGCAGTCTAAAGCAAAACACTGTCAAGCTGCAAAGAGAGGGAAAGATAGTAAATTCTGTGTTTCTCTCTCTACTCACCTTACTTTCAGTGTTAATGGTGAAGACAGTGTCTCTCTGATTCAAGAGTTTACACGAATATGCAATGTTAACTGCTGTTTCCTGTTTATCTCCTGTCAGCACCCAGATTTGTATCCCGGCTTCTCGAAGAGCTGCAATAGTGTCTGGCACTCCATCTTGCAACCGATCCTCAATCCCTGTTGCTCCTGGGCAGACAGGAAAAGAAGTTAACTAGTTTTCTTTCATTTGGAAATCAAGTTACCATTTTCTTTTTTAAGAAGAGGTCTTTGACTTCCAGCCGTGATCCTGAACTTACTAAGAGCTGATCCAAGATATTGTCCAGCAAACAAGCACACAGGCACAAGGTCTGCATTTGGATTAATATCTGAATGTTTCAGCAACCGCGTTCTGGCATTTCATTGTACTCATTGCTAGAACAATGTATTTCATTTCTTTTTAATAATCCAAAATGACAATGTACTGGCAGAGAAATTACACCACATACTATTTTTTAAAGTACTGCATTAAGTCCCATCAAAGCAACCAGAAGAAGATGAACTTTGACAATTTAAATGAATGCTATCCTTATTATCAAGTCAAATGCTTCACCCATCAAAGGGAGAAGCACTGGAACAATAAGTTTTCTTTTTGAAAATGCACAAACTTAGAAGCAGATGAAAGCACTCATCCTGATAACAAGTCACCGTCTGTATGCTACAATATTTCTTCACTTATCTCTTCCACTAGAGGTCAGTTTGAAGATGCAGTAAGTCTGACACGTTATACATGGATATTGACTTAAGCTAAAAAAAACCCCACTTGTGAAATTAAGAATGAAAGCACACAAGATCTTTAAGATTTGGCAAAGGTTAACAGATTCTGATAAGATCAACATTACCTCTTATGTGGTTCTGCTTATGGCATTTACTGTTATTACTCTAATTTTTTAAGTCACTGCAAAGATTATGAGAAGCCATAACGCTAATAGCTTGTAATCACAGAAATTCAGGATAATGAAGTATGGGCACAGATTGTATTCACAGAAAGATGAGACTGAGATAGCTCCAAAATTCGAAGTCCTAAAGAACAAAATGTTTGGAAACAAAATGAATTCCTCCATAATTTGACAGAACAGTGTTAGATATGGGGATGATGGATGATGCACAAGTGCCAATGAATGTGAGCTTTAACATTAAATATTTTTTTTTACAGAGTGCAGAAAGCAAACATGACAATGCAACAGCAGCAGGAATTCACTAGCAAAAATACCTATGCTTTTAAGTTACAATTTTTTTTATAATACAGTTTAGTTACCAGAATTCCCTTGGAATTTGTGCTCAAACCTGAAGTTAACTTATAGTATTTTAAAGGTTTATCTAAGGACACAGACACATGATTGAATTATGGGAACTTCATAATCTACTGTGTTAGCTAAGCCACAGAATCAGCTGATGTGCACGGTTTTTGCTCCTGGCACATATTTTCAGTACACTTTTTCAAAGTTAATGCTGCTCAAAATGTTTAGACAGTCACTGGTCTGTATACCCTAGCCCTGAGACTTTCAAACCTCAGAGGAAGGCTTTTTGATATAAATTAGTATAAGGTGTTGTCTGTCTGATTGCCAAGAATATCACAGGAGAGCAAGTGAGATACTTCATGCAATGACAATTCTTATTTTTAGCTACCCAGCAAGGTGAGTTTGGTCTCCAGATGCTGTGCTGTCTCCATTAACAGCTCATCTCTGTTGTCAATTGCAGCTTCTGCCTCCCGACGAAAATTGGCCCATTTCTGAAAGTCATCTTCATTCAAGACCTGCATAACACAATTTAAAACAGAGCTCATTTAAAATTTAAATAAGAGAAGAATACAAACATTCTGGATTGCAAAGACTTAACTCCTATCCAGGCTGGTAAAGTACTGTGTCATCTTTAAAATAACCCAAACTTTTCGAAGAGAAGACTGCAAGAACTAGTAGTAATGAGAAAAATAGACCTGCCTTCCTGTGTGCAGACACGGCCTACAGCCCTTCATTAGGACTCTGAAGTGGAAAACACAGTTTCTGAAGGTTGCTCTGCGTTTCTGCAGGTCTTGAATATGACCTATGTGTTGCACATAGACAACTTCTGTATTACAGTATCAGGCTAAGATGTACTAACCCAGTCCGAGGGCAAGATTTTTGAAAGCTGAATGCCAAGCAAAACAGAAAGAGGTTGGCTCCTCTGTGGGCTTTTTATTTCTTGCTTGGAGTCATTGTGGAGAAGGTCAGCTAGAGTTACCATTAGAGAAATAGAAATTAATATTTTGACACTGACCAAAAATCCATCATCTGCTCACACTGAGGAAAAACCAAAACAGACTGCAGAGCAACCAAGTAGAGGGACAAAAAGATGGGTTGTGCCTGACTTGTTCTTTGAAGCAGAAAGAATTATAACCATTATATTTTTCTAATAAATCTATTGATGTGCACAGAGCAAAACCATAAACAATATTAGGCTAATGCATTCCTACCTTCTTAGCTATGCACAGAGTTCGTAGGCCATCACGGGCATAGCAGTCCAGATGCTTCTGTGTTTTTTCTTTTATTCTTTTCATTCTCTTCTCTGTGCTAATGTCATCTGTGAAATACAAGGAAAAATGTCCTTAGTTTAAGCACAGACCATTTCAGTACCTAATGGCCTAGAGGTTAAAAAGGAGTGGGCATTAGTAAACACTGGATTCCAATATAACAGCAATTCCTTTAAAAGCCCAGAAATGTTGGCAATGCATAAGCTGAAAGTCTGCTAAAGATGCTTGTTTCCCTTAAGACACCATGGCTTGGAATTTTTTTTTTGTTTGTTTGTTTGTTAATGTTATAGCACTCTTGCTGACAAGCTGAAATACGATGGTCAGGCCCTTATGACAGTATTATTGCAGAGTACACAATCCACATGGGTTAGCACTGACAGTGAATTTTAATTAGCCCATTTCATATTCTCAACACTACTCAGGTTAAATAAATACCTCACTTCTGATCTGCAGAGATAACACTAGAGAAAGCTGCTTCTTTTTTTGTGCTTCTAATGCCTAGATATAATATTTCATGCAGAAAAGAGTACTGCAAGCTCCTTGTGCTTCCTTATAGGAAACACGACAAAAATAGCTTATCGGCTAATTACCTTTGGCAGAGTCTTCCAGCAAGTCCATTATAACAGAGTCAGCTCCTTTAGTGTAGACAACAATCTCTTTGGTTAGAGGGTGTCTCACCACCACAGACATCCTTTTCCTTACTGAGTCAAATCCCAAAGTGTAGAGAATATCAAAAGTCAGGAGCGTGCCTTGTGGCAACCTTACAGTCACCTGCTCAGGAGTTCGGGACACCAAAGTAAAGCTGTATGCTTGGGCAGCATAGACAAGTGCTGCCTCATCTGGGCTCTCAGCCTCGTAACAAAAGTCTGTTGGCAAAGAACTGCTAGTTACAGATTTGAAAACTTCATCCAAGGAAGCACTACCAATATCGGTGCTGTCCTTGCCCTGGTGTCCATCGTCTCTACCGCTGGCACAGCAGTCGTTGTCATTGTCACAGCAATCCAATGCAGCAAGCTGCTCCTCTGTGTTCCTTGCGCTTAAGCTAGCACCTAGGTCTGAACTAGACTGAGATGATGAAAAAGACTGACTAAGGCTTGCTAATTTTAGCCTCTGAAATATCTGGTGAATCTTCTCCAGGGTGATTCCTGATGGTTTTATTGGTGGTGGTACTGTGACCTAGAATTATGAGAAAACCTATGGTTAAAAGAGAAATAAACGTGAGCTATAAGATACTTTTCAAAACCTCAATATATTTTTCTGTTTCTAAATGATGATAATGAGGAAATCAACCTTTTTTGTTTTGTTTTGGTTTGGTTTTTCCTATTTAACTGTGGTGAGGAATTCAGTAGAAGAATCACAGGTGAGTTAGCATCCAAAGTTGATAGTGATTTGCATCTCTACCTCTGAAGCAGAGATGGAATCAAACCCCTGAAGTTCTGTCAATAGCCTGAGAGATCAAGAAAATTCAGTACATTCAAAATACTTCTTATAGCATATGTAATAGAAAATCTAAAAGAAAAAGTGAAGATACTGTGGTAGCCATAGCTATTCGTCAAACATAAAAAGCCATGTTAGGAAGGCATATTCACAGGCAGGGAAACAGTAGATATTACAAAAAAGGTTAAAGAACTAAAGGAGAATTTCCAAACCATTTTTTCACCATTTCAGTTTCACAGAACACTACAGTATGTTGTTAAATAGAAGCATAATCAATTTTCCTCATATACTTGAAGTTAGATTACCCTTTGTCTTGGCTCAGTAGCCGTGGAGACCAGGACTGTATTGCAGATGGCAAGGGCAAGAAAAAAGTCAGTAAGGGATGTGGAAGTCTTCATATGTATAAAAGGAGAAAGGTTTTCAGTCTGGAGTGCAGCTTCTCTCACTCGCCTCAGCAGCCTGCTATCAGGAGTCACATCCTTTTCCTGGAAGAGAAATCACTTAATGAAGATTTTTTTCCCATTCACTCTTGTCCTTAAGGAGAAACTATCAACTAGAGAGCTGCTTCTAGCCTCTTATTGAATTTACATCTAGAATTATGGAAGGCAAATACCTTTTGTACTTAACATCTAGGAAAAAAAGGATACATTTCTAAAAGTTGTATAACTAGATAGTTTGAATGAAATGCATCTTGGAATAGAAGATGATTTCAGAAATTTATTTCTTTTGAGATTTACTAGAAATGAAAAATAATCTATGCTGTGTCCCCCAACTTTGAAACTGCTGACTGATGAACTAAGGGCCATTCCAAATGCAAGTGGACTTGTGATCTCCCATTTCAGTTTGGGAGCTGATTGTTATTTCAACAGAGAATATGTTGTGCTTATGGCTTGGCTATAGCAGTATAACTTTTTTGTTTCCAGAGTCATTTTGCTTTGTGTCCAGAAGAAGCAGCTGTCTCAAACTGTTCTTCCTCAGTTTTTACAATAATACATACATACTTCATTTGTTCCTGAAATGTTACTGTAGTTTTACTACCACACTCTTTCTAATCAAACCTAAATTTGCAAGCCAAACTACTTAATGTCACTTACTTATGATTTAATTTGATATAGGGGTATGGAGTATTACTTTTAATGGAAATTTCATCTTAGCAGAGCCATAGTTACCAAAAGCTTCCAAATTTAAGAGAGACCTTCCTGTAAGCCAATGCTTTTGGATGCTTTGTTTAAGGAACTGCCAAAATGATTTATCTGCTTTCTAGCTCATCTCAGTTATTACCCTCTCATCCGTCAATCTGGCACAGTTTTCTTAAGTTCCATATATATATGCAACAAAAGTCAGGCATTCACCTTCACGGCTGTGTTGTGCTGAGCTCAATATGTTACAGAGTAACTCCTGCTTGCTAAAGTGAATAGTGGTTCTTAAATCATCTTAATAATTACAAATAAATCTGCTGTTCATTTTGCAGCACAGACTGCAATTGAAATATGAAGAGGAAACAAGGTTTTGCACTTTCTCTGCTGCAGGAAACTATAGTTCCTGTGGCTCAGTGTTTTCATGTTTCTTTGTTTCACATATGGAGAAATGTTTTAAGTATAGATGCAGTCGTTTCTCCAGCAAACTGATATATACTGAGCATAAGCCTGATGTTTTTGTTATCTTCTCTGGTCTACTAAAGGGAATCAGAGCCTGAAAAGTTAAAGCTGTCATTTCTCATAAAACAACACTGCAGGAGACAATTACTATGGGTAACCGTCTGTTGCCAATACTGTGCTTAGTCCATACAGCAATCCCAAATAGCTTACCTGGACAATTCTAATGAAGAACACATATGTGCAGACACAATTGTCAAAACAGTTATGTTGGGAATTATATTAGACTTAAAACATGAAAGATCAGAAACTCACTGACTTGCCCAGCTATTTGTATAATGTCCTCGTGCATTTTCACAATTACAATGAACCCGATGGACCACAAATTACTACTCACAGATCTCAGTCTCTCCTACTTGTCACCATCCCACCCAATCTCTTTTGCATCTGTATCTTCAACATCTGCCTGTAGTTCATGCCAAAATTACAGTGCAGTAGTGGATATTCCACTTTAGCAGAAACTTTCTGAACACAAAATTTTCCTCTGGAAAAATAGAAACCTGTCAGGTCAACTGTGGCCTCAGGTTTTAAAAACAGCGATATAACCCCCCCCCATATTTCTCAGAAAAGATTCTCTCATTTTCTTTTTCACAGTGAAAATAAGGTGACCTGAACTTCCAGCCTTATGGAACTTCAGGAGATAAAAAAATTCAGACAAACAAGTCTGTTCATTGACCAGCCTGAACTTATATAAAACCAACCAAACAAAAAAGGAAATTAACGCTCATGATGATGATCAGTTAAATTTACCAACTTTTCAATGTTAGCAATTTTTAGTGAAAATGCCAATAAAACGCCTGGTGCCATTCAGTTTCTGAAATACCTGTATCAATTTTATTACATCTCATCTAATTTATGACACTAAAACCTTGTGACAATAGAACAATTGAAATCTTCATGAACTGTTTTCAATAGCAAGACACTTTATTAGAATTATTAAATATAGAAGGAAATGGACTGTTATGAACTTAATTCATAAGAATACCTAAAAAACAGACAGAGTAACTATTAATTCTCTATCTTCTTCCTTTGTTCCTTTTTTTAAGAAACTTTGACTAATGAAGTACATTCAGGCCCATGATACTTTCTGTGTAACCGGAGTACTCAAGATGCTCCAGACTTGTAGTAAATTACAAACGTATCAGAAAAGGGGATAAAAGCTCCACAGCGCAGGAACCACAGAGGCACAGAAAGCTTTATTATCCCCATTTCATTAACAGGGAATTGGCTTGCCTGATAAAGGAGGATAGTACTGTGCATCATCTGACGAACATCAATACATATTACACCCTCTGGGCAATTACTACGTATTCATATTTGTCATAGAGGTTAAACGATTTATCCAGATAGAGTGACACCTATTAGCAGCTAAGGCTGGTTATTTCCATGACAGAAGCTTAATCTTCCTCCTCAAAAATCTTTGATACTAGTTCCTCTGATATTGCTCTTACAGTGGAAAAAAAAAACAACCAAACATGGCAGTGTATTTATAGAAGAAGATGTCTGGCAGTAAAAACCATAATTGGTGAAATATGCTAGCAATAAATTATCACATTTAAGAAGTCTTATGAAGACCACAAGAGGTCCTCAAAAGTCACGACCTATGGGTTCTTAAGAACCAGCTGAGGGGTTCTCAACATCCCATGGGGACTGGGCTGGCAAATGTTTAGGATAACAACTGACAAACACCTCATATTCCAAGAGCATAAGTACTGGCTGGTATCTGCTACATGACAAAGGAACTAAATGGGGCAAGTAATATTTTATAATAAATTTACATCCTCCCCCCAGAAAGTCAGTAAGTCTAAAACCTTGCCAAGAAGTTGTGAGAATTTTGAAGAGTTTTCCAAGCATTTAATTTTAATTGGAGTTCTAATTTTGAAAATGTTTGACATTGTCCTAGAGTCCATAGAAGCCTTGTCTGAAATGTTTGTTAAAAAGACTTCCGGGAAGAAAAGAACAATCTGATTTTAATTGGGTTGTCTTAGATTTCAAGACATTTCAGGTCTAAAATTCATCAGAGTCCAAGACTTTCCTAGAATTGCAATGAAGAAAATGTGTCTTTCCAAGTCAGTACTCACCAGGTGAGGCAGAGCCACCTAAGTACTGAAGGCTTTTCAGCATCTTGCAGATTTCGACATCTTGCAGGGTTTAAGACCTTATCCTGAAAAGTCCTTTTAGTTTAATTTCTATTATCTTTGTGCTGCTCTCTCTCTTTTTGCCTTGAAAAATGCAATATTTATCTTTTGACACACTAACAGACTCCCAGAACTGCTCTGGAGAGTGAAGCTTGAGCATTTTGCAGGCACAGTGCAGGCGTGACTAAATTTTGTTTAACAGAGATGATACGTTGCAGTGATAGATGCAGAAGTAGTTTGTGGCTTTCTGAGCTATGTCTGAAATCAGATTTCAAAGCCATATTCTCTTCCTGAACATCATCTCCCAGGAGGACCTGTGCCTCCTGTTTCTGCCAGGCTCCAGGCACATGTCTGTAAGTCCTCTTGCACAATCCCAGCCCAGAATCCCCACTTCATTTACCCTGGCACTTTGGTGAACCAGAACAGTACAAAAAGCTCATTCCTCTTTGTGCAAAGTACCTCTTTCCTACTGTTATGAACCACAGCCTCAGTCCTTGGACCCTAAACTTGTGTTTCCTCCTCCTGTCAAGCAACCATCACAAAGTCTGACCTGTATGTCCCCACTCTCCTGCTGCAGTCTTTGATACAGGGACACAGATTACCAAACTCTCACCTAGCTCCCTGCAACTGCAGCCTGCACACTCCAAGAAAGGACCCCAATGCTTTGCCTTCCTTCCTTCAGCTCCTCTAGGAGTTGAATTTCTCCTGTCCACCTGTTGGCTTCCCACCACAAAATGCAACAGAAAGAACTTACAAGCATTAGCTCGATCTGTTTGTACTCACAATGGGACTGCTGAACGCCACTTGAGACTGGTTGCTGTCGCGACGACCCAGAGACCTGTTCCTTGTATGCCCCTGAAAATGAGCCCTAGCACTCTGGCACCTCCTTAAAGGTCTTGTGGTCTTCTGCGTAAAAGTGCCTGGTGTCTCAGTATTAATTGGAGGAAGAGTGAGGTGCTGAAGTTTTGCAAAGTCCTCATTATCTAAATCCAACTCTCTGTGGGTTTCCAGGCGCTTGGCTGTAAAAAGAGAAAACAAAACCTTACTTCTTACTCTGGGTTATTTTTTTCTTTTTTTTGGATTGCCTGGGAGGAATTCCTTGGCTGGTCGAAGAACCCAAACCAAACCAAACTAAACCAAGCCAAAGCAAACCAAAGCAAACCAAAGCCAAAACATCTCAGGAGCCAACACCAAAAAACTTCACTATCCACTTCATTTTCTGGCAGCTCCCACTTTCCAATGATTGTTATTACAAGAGAACAAAAAATACATTTGCAAACCAATCAGTCACTTTTATGGACTTCTGCTGATGCTTGGTCTCTTTAGTTGCGTTTTGGAGTTGACTGGAAGACGAGAGTGAAATATGGTAATTCACAGATTTGCTAATGGTTTCAGTCACAGAGCACAAACATCTTTTTGGCAGCTGCTTGCCAGCTTAATAAAATCCTTTGTGTTATGTAGAGAGAAAGTGACCAAGAGTGGGCCTGTGTCAAACCCCTAGATTCAGAGCACTGAACACCAAGAGACTTCATATAAGGACTGCAGCTAGGGTCAACTCAAGAAAATGTGCAGCTGTAGCTTTCATATCACATAGAAGACTATGGTAATTACTTTTGGACCCACTGAGTTTAATTACTAACTAATCTCAGTTTGTGAGCTTATAGAAGGTTGCCTGGCACTCATTTAGAAATGAAAGAGAAAATGTTCTCTGCATGCTCAAGTGGGTATTGAATGCAGGGCAGAGCCTGAGATGCCTGCAGAGGAAACTGGAAAACTTTTCCCATCTGACTTGTGAATCATTTAAAACACCTTCACTTTCGTGACTCTCTAACAGGAGTCCCTCACAAAATGAAGACACATTCACAAAGTTCTACATTCAGTCAGAGGGCTCATTAGGTTTAAATATGAATATTTAAATTAATAACATTTAGTTGCTTAGAGAGGAAAGCTAATATAGAAGTCTCTCACCATTTTCCTGATGTGAAAATTCAATTCCATCAACAGTACAGCGTCGGAATACCATTTTGTTTTCTGTTAGTGTCCCAGTTTTGTCTGAGAAGATATACTGGATTTGTCCAAGATCTTCAGGAATATTTAGGGCACGGCACTGTATGGGCAAATCTGTTTCTTCATCATACAGGTCAATGTCATTGTGAATTAAGAAAACTTGGCCCAACTTGACTAACTCGATGGACACGTAAAGAGAAATGGGGATTAAAACCTGAAAGAATTTAAATTGTTATTGAGGGATAAGACAAGTCTTACTGCTTTCTGTCAGCAATGTCCTGGCTCAAGTACACCAACATTTTTGAAAGAAACATCTCTTCCTAGAGACTGTTGGACTCAGTAATACTAATAGTTCAGAGGAGAAAAAAAAAATCCTGCACAGAACAGCAGTTGATAAACAGGGACAATAAGTGGCAAACTTAACAGAAAATTCCTATAATGCCAAATGCAAAGATGGGTCCTTCAGAAGATGCTTTTACAAAGCACATTGTCCGAACTGAGGAGCATGCTTGCCCTCACCCTCCTGGAACTCTTAAAGGATGCAATAGCATAGACTAACTCTTAATGTAAAAAAGTTCAACAAGCAATTCCTTTGCATGCAACACTTCCCACTCAGTAGCTTCCCTGCCCTGAATAATGAATTCTGAAGATGCACAAATATTCTGGTCCAGTAATGAAGAATAATCCCCCAAGAAACCTCTGAGCAGCTCTGAAAGTTATTGTCACATTTCATTCATATTAAAGAAATTCTGTCCAATTAAATCTCAGCAATTACCTCAAGAAACCTGAAAAGTAAATGTGATTTTTTTTCCACCTGTCCCATAAAATGTTCTCTCCCAATTAGGCTTAATCAGACTCAGATATGCAAGTATCCTACTTCTAATTTAGTTTCTTTCTTAAACCAGCTGAACTAAATCTAATTATTATTCCCTGATGGGAAAAAATTACAATTTTTGTTTCACCGTTTTCCTGAGTTATTAAGTGGTGTTCTATTTTGGAATTCTGGACATAAGCAGAAATTAAAAAAAAAAAAAGGAAAAGCTGACATTGGGATGCAAACATCCTCTCTATTGCATATGCTAAAGATTCTGGAGTTATTTAAAGATATAATGCACATCCTTCCTATCTATATCCTTGTGGGTTTCAACTGGGAGAAAGAAAAATCTGCAGGTAGAAAGAAAGAAAGAAAAAAGAATATATTCTTTCACACATACATAATTTGAAACTTCTAACAATATTTTCAAATAGGAGTAAAGAGGCGTTGCACCACCATTAGCTGATATTAATTATTCATTAGTGATTACACTTAGTATTGAACAGTTTCTTCCTTGAAGAAGGCTTTTGTCTTTTACCTGCAACAGGATTATCATTGTCAAGAACATGTAGAAACCAGCAAGAAATGGAGACAAAAAATTGCCATTCTCATCTGGGACATCATAAGGTGGATGCTCTGAGAAGTTTCTAGTCCAAATACCATGACCTGCAAGAGTGATATACAATATTGAAATATGCTGAGAAGTAAGGCGATTAACAAAACTTCTGAAATCTGCAGATATGAACTGCTATGATAATTAAAAAGAAAGAACATTTCTAAGGCACCAGACTCCAAGCATTGCTGCAAAAATATTGGAGAATGCAAAGTACATGCAGTGCTTTATAGTACATGCATACAATTGATATGCTAGTAAGAAAGGAGTGGTCACAGATATTTTTCTTCTCCTCTCCTTCAGCACATGTTCCCCAGGGCTCCCAGCTCTTTCCTCATTCTACAGCTTGCTGCTGGAGGACTCCATGTCTACCACTTTAAAAATTCTCAGCGCTGGATACTCCCATTCCTCTTTCTAACAGAAACAAATCTTGTAACCTCTATGGAGACAAACTGAAATCTTCCTTATCCTTCCTGACTGTTCAAGATTTCACTTTGTCTTTTTTAGAGCTTACAATCCCCCTATAACTCAGTCTGGGCAGCTTGTTTTTACATTCCTTTCAATCAAGTCGTACCCCAAAGCTGTTTCTTCCTGTGTCTTAAATGTCAGTAGATATCATTGCACTACTACAACAAAGCCATCATTTCTGGGCTTAACAACATCCCATTATGATTATTTTACCACCTTGCACATTGCCCTTAATGAAATAAACTTTGCTCAAGGATGTCACTAAATTGATAGCATCAGAAACTTCACACAGAGCTATGACAAACAAGTCAGTGTCCCCCATTGAACCATCGTTTCAGATGCCAGAAACCTCTATCAGTTCACTTCCCATATCCAGCTCTGATAAAACTTATATTAACATCAGCTATGCAAGCAGTTGCTTTGCAGCATCTGCCTACTGAAATGCTGCCAAAGAAATGCAAATTACCCTCCCTGCTAGAGACCACAGCTGGTCAGAGCAAGGACAGCTATGACCTATAAACCACTTCTTACCCTATTTTTCCACTGTGTGCAAGAGAAGCCCTTAAAACTGATCCATCAGTGATATTTCTTCCTAGAACCCTACATTTAGACAAGGCTACAAAGCAAGAACTCATGGCAGATCTCCAAGATATTTTGAATTGACGAAATGGACTTGTTAATGTTTACATGTTTCACTTGCTATTCAAACACTTTATGGCTGGGGTTTTTGTTTGTGTTGGTTTTTAAAATCTGATCAGATAAATTGTTTATTAAACGCTGAGACCACTTTAAAACTTACATTTAAGGGCATTTCTCAAGGCTGATTACATACTAAACAATGATTAATCTCTACATCTACATGACAGCAGCCAAGGAACAACAAACACAAGTGTCTCTCTGCCTCTCAAGGGAGTCTATGTTATCTTTCGAGCAGTGACCTGTTCAGAAGTCAGTGAGCTTAAACTTTGGCCCTTTCCTCAGATTATTCCTCCCCATGGCAGGGGGGTTGAACTAGATGATCTTAAGGTCCTTTCCAACCCTAACTATTCTATGATTCTATTCTATGATTCTTTGATTATGAGATCCCTTTAATCCTGACGTGCCTGGGGCAGACTGCAGTCAGTGCTGGAAGTCAAGCAGGTGCTTATGTGCAGTGATGATGATGTTTTTGAAATCAGCAATCTAGTAAACTCTAGTCAGCTAACCCCAGTTACTACACTCAAGAGTGCTCATCTGCAGGGACCCCAGCAAAATGCAGCCTGCTCCTACTTAAACTATTAATTCACCTCACAGCCATTTGTAAAGGAGTTCTTAAGAAGGAAGGTATCTGTCAAGACTGTAAACTGGGTGAATTAGCCATGTGCAGCTCATGGGCTGCAAACTGGGTAGCTATGGTAAACATCACTCCTGAACATATTAGAAGAGGTTACTGAAATGAAGGCAAAGCTACATCATTTTACCTTTGTTGTTATACACAAGGAACAAACATCCACTCAGGAGACAAATCTCACTTGGCAAGTACCAATTCCTGCAATGTATTAACCCAATGATTTTCACTTGCTAGCTTTACACACACTATACCACAGTGAAGATGGGTCTTAACTGAAATAGTTGTAGCCATGGATGAATTTTCTGCCATCTGAATTGCTCAGATTTTCCATTTTAATTTGTCTATTGGAAAGACCAAGCAGTCTAAAGAGCATTCAGCTCTAGATCTGGTCTCACTCATGTCTACAAGATCAATTTTGACCACCATTTTTAAAAAAGCAATGAAACAGAGGTTTATTTTTCTCAGTGGTTCATACCTACAGCTCCAACAAGACACATCACAAACAGGAGTCCCACACATAAGAAAATATCCATATTCATCTGTCGCTCTATCTTGCTGCGCTTGTACCGAGGACCGTTGTTATTTAGCATGGCCTTAGTTTCATGACCTTCAAAACACAAATGAATATCATCACGTTCATGTAATATTTTGTAGGGTTTAGTGCATTGTTTGTAGTTTGGTTTTTTTTTTTTTGTTGATTTTTTCTTTTTTAGTATTTCTCTCATAAAATGAGAGCAGGATATTCACGACTAATATTCATTTGACTCTACTTTCATTCAGTGATTTCATTACCCATCTTATTTAACTGAGTAGCAGAATATATATTAGAGACTAAATCTAGAAGTTTACAAAAGACCTCCATTACATTACAGGTTTCAGCTGTCATACACGTTTTAGTTTCCCAAAGACAGCAAATTCAGTAGGATCACAAGGTTTATATAAATATTCAAAAATCAAACCTCCTTGAGAATGAAAGGAAAAAAGAACAATAATAATATATTTTTGTATTTCATAAACAACTTGATTAGCTGCTAAACCAAGTCCTGAAATCTACATTTGAACATTTTTCAGCAGCTATATAAAAGCCAGTAAACACATTACGTTCATTAACTTAAATAAAATCCAACATGCCAGATCCAACAGTGACAGACACTAAAGTTATACAGTTTTTCTGCTATGTAGTTGTAAAGTGCTAACAAAGCTGTAGGACAAGGAACACCCAACCCTATGCCCCCACCCCAATCCAATCCTTAAAACTTACTGAATTAGAAAGAGCTGGTATATTTGTAACGGAAAAGGGAGTGCTATGAGAAGCCAAGAAGCAGAAATTGCTTTTATCTAAATATTATCTAAACAGTGGCTCCTCAATTGGGATGTTTGGTTACCATCTGTTGCTATATTAAGTGGTATCTTTAATATTTATTTCGATAGTCCTTTTTCTTGAAAAATACCCTGTAGACTTGTATTTAGTTTTCATTTGTATGTGCATAACGTGTGTGAGAGGGACTATTTTCTAAGCTACCTACTGGCTTTCTCTAGGGAAGTGGTTGGAACTAGAAGCTGGAAGTTAAGTGTGATTCAATCACTCCTGCTGGATTCATTCCAGGTTTACATCAAAGGTTATTAATTGAGGCAGAGAGCAAGAGAGAAAATTACTCTCCAGCCTTATGTTCAGGACATTCACCCAAGAGCTGGGACTCCTGGCTTCCTGTTCCAATGCATATGTAATTATTTACACAGCCTGGAGCTGTCAGTGGGACCAGCTTATACTACCAGTGCTCCTTCCTTTCCAACTCATGTCTGTGTACATACTCACTGATTCCACACAGTCATGGTAGAACATGTGAATCAGGATATGTATGTTCACTCCCATACAGGCAGAACTGACAGCAAAATCCAAGTCTTCCTTCTAGTGAACAAATGTTCTAACCACCAAGCTGCACAGAAGAGGAGGGCACTGCTGCACGTACTTCTGTTCCTCCAGCAGCTGTGTGATTCTTGTTCCTCACTTTTCTTTTATGTCATACTTAATAGAATGTTTTGTATTAAAAACACAATCCCTCCTAGAAAACCTTCAAGGAAATGCTGATGAATTCATTTCAGGAAGATAATAGGAAGAGATTTCTTTCCAAATATCAGCTCTATCATTCCCTTCCATTTCGGCTGACCAACAGGAAAAGAACATATCTGTAATACAGATATCACCTCACAAGAAACAATATTAGAAATAAGAGGAATAAACTACTTTGTTCTCCACTAATCCTCACAGTTCTATATGCTGTGCAACATAGCTTCTCACCTACCACCCCACTAGTACCTTGTCTCTCTATTGCTGGATGCTGATGGGCTTATCTAAAACTTCATTCTGGCACTTTATTATCCAAAAAGCATATAGATCTTGCTGCAGTCCCTATTACAATGGGAAAACTACATTGGTTGTCACTCAGTAACGAGGTTTTTGTACATTAGTGCTATTACTTTGTGCAGAACCATGGGTAGCCATATAAAAGCTATAACCAGATTTGGGTCAGATAAGAACTGCACAAGCTAAAGAATCACATTAAGTGATGGTTGTGCTCTTCCATTAGAAAGGAAGTTTGAGGAGTAATAGAGTTATAAAAATTGAGAATGAGCCATTTTGTTATGTAGCTGATTTTCATTGTTCAGAAAAGGTCACAGACCATGATTAAAAGCTAGAGTATAAGCAAAAAACCCTAGAAATTAGGCTGGTACTGGCTCAAGTGAGTCTATTTTTAGAAGAAAAAGAATAAACTTTTATCCTGACATTAGGAATAAGATGTCAGTTGGAAACTGAAGACTTACTCAGATCAAAGACACCATTACCTTGAGAATGACTTTAAAACTCCAACCTTTGCTACTAGCATCTTAAGCAACATTAACAGAGATCCATATTAGGATCTGTGCTGCTAGTCAAAGGAACATTACTGGGAAAGTTTGACTAAAGAGAAATAAACTAGAAATTCTGTCAGGAGAAGGGAAGACAAGTTACTCCAGCTGTGTACAGAATGATCCCTACTGAGATTTTTATGTAGTAGTTACATCCCAAAAAATGAGTGATGTATTTGGCTCTGGCTTTCCTCCTCTATCTAGTAGGCACCATCCTTATATGTGGTGTCCAGAGAGACAGGCAATGAAATATTAACAAAGTAAATGCTGCTGTAGAAACATATGGCAGCTCTGGACATTCAAAGTCCATGTCTGCAATAGTGAAGCAAAATGGGCAGTCGTCAGGTAAAATAATCTGGATTGTGGAGATCAGTCTAAGATATGTGGCTCTTGCACAGATGGTGATTTTTCTCTTAGCTGGCTTAGCCTTGAATTCCTTGCTGCTGATTAGACACAAAACAGGTGACATGACTACTGGGAAGATAAAGATAACCAATAATGGGATAAATTGTTGTGTGTAAACTGACTTTTATTTAATCTACAAATAAAGAGCATAGCTGATACACTCTATCTGAAGCAGAAGAGGGAACAGCTGGCAAAGTCAATGATAAATCATGCTCACTGAGTAAAAGCAGTGGTAACACTACAAAGGTAAAAGACACTGAGAAAAAGATGGACTGACCCTCTGCTGTACATGGCACTGCTGCATTTGATCTGGGTATTGACGCTGTCTTGCTTAGTTCATACATCTACTGAGTGAAATTCATGGTTGCGTACATACACTATATCTATGTCAACACAAAGCTGTGCTGCTGCTGCATCTTCTGTTACCTGCAGCTGCTGCTCTCACTGCCGCCTGTGTGCTGGCACTGGCACAGCTTGGCTTTGTGATGATCTTTCTCTTTTTTCAGCTGCACCAGTTTCTACCCTGAGGAGCCAGTGAGACCTCCCTTAGGGCAGCTGTGTAGGTTTTATGGCAGATGGAATTAGTATTCGAATCAGAGCTGCAAAGCTGAGAGTTAAACTCACCTTAGCGATTCTTCACTTGTCTGGGTATTTTTGCAAGGTATCGCACAAAGAGCAAGATATTTGACATACACAAGGATACTGTCACTTGCTGTACACTCAGTTCAGGACTTGCTGACTTTGGAGATGGATGAGTAATATCTTTACTTCAAGAAGTTGCATAATTTTCCCATGCACTACCAGTTCTTAAGGTGCCAAACTGTTGTGCAATATTAGACTACACTTATTTACTTAAAGATATTTACAGGGAATTTCTATATTTACCTAGATAGACAGTACATCTTACCTGCGTATATAACAATTCCTACTGCAGCCTCAGTATTTCTGATTGTACATCCACGAAGCAAGAGACTTTCAATGTTAAAACCAACTCGTTCATGATTTGGTTGCTCCCTAGAAGAAATAAGAGAACAAAATGATGCTTTCTTTCTGTTCTAATACAGAATTAAACAAAATTTTTGTGTGCATGTCTGTTTCAAGTTGAAACCAAGGAATTGTGAAGGTCCTATTTTCCTTATATATCACTCAGCTTCAGTAAGGACCCCAAGACTGTTCACATGGTGTGCATGTCATGATGTCAATACGAATCAAGTTCGGCTTTCAACTGGTACCTTACCTGGCAGAATGAGCACCTCATAAAGGAAGCCAAGATACATTGTACTCTGTCATTCAAATTAAATTCTTTTAGAAAGCTGAACAGGGTTTGCCTGCTCTTGGAGGTTCAGGTGAATACATCACACCCTGCAAGAGCCTCTGACTCTCTGTCAGCCACCAAAAGGCTTCTCCTCTTTGTGAGCTTCATTTGAGCAGTCTCTAGGCTGAGGCTCTTTTCCTCACTTTCACACTGGATGGAAGGCTTTTTATCCTAGCTGAAGATGTCCTATCACACACCAGATCCTCCTGACAGGAGGATAAACAGATGAAAACTTAATAGGAATTATAAGGAGAGTGCTGCATCAAGCAGGTAATTTCTTACTTGCTTATGAAAACAAAAGCATAAAACTACTTTTGTTCACAGTTTTTTGTTATATACTCTGATAGGCTCCTTAGAGATTTTTCACTTGAGTCACTTTATCTGGTTTTGTCATGTAAATATCAGCATCAGAATTTATATATTTTTTAAATATGTATCTTTTGCTACTTTCTGTTTCATATTTGGCATTGCATATCTCCAGTAAACTACAGTGCCACCTATAGGGAGAGCAAGGCTGGGTCCTACCTCAGGGCTATGTACAGCCCTACGTCTATGTGCAGCTGCACGTGATTACATATCAAACTAGATATGTGAAACAGATTAGGTGCCAACAACCTACAGCTTGTGAAACTGAAAAACATGTCAGATGGATGCCAACAAGTTCTTTCTTATAATTTTTAGCAGAGAGAGCACGGCTGCTATTTGTTGCAAGCCAGTAAAGCCTCAATAATTTATTAAGTGTTTTTGGAGAAAAATGTAACCTCCTCCAAGTAGTTTGTGTTTACAAAATAGCTCAAATAACAGCAGACCAAAGACAAGCTCCACTAATGGTTAGTAAGTAATTTTTGCTGGCAAATTCTTCCATTTACCCCTGAAGCAGGGAGAGAAAGGCAGCTAATTCCATATTCTACTAAACAGATGAGATAATAGGTATTTACAAGATATTTCTGTTACAGACTTTCAATAGGGATTTTAAGATCTTGAAACCAGTTCTGGGGCCTAAGGGTATGTATTTGTGTGTGTTTTCTTACCTACATTTCTATAATCTCAGTACTCCTGTGCCATATTACAGTAGGATAATTGGAAGGATTGCTTCAATTTAGATTGTACCTAATGGTCCTCAAAACCAGGAACCACAGCCAGCGATCAATACAAATTTGACCTCTTTTTCCCTTGTAAGATATCACAGTAGAGGGGAAATGGCATTGCTATTAGAGGCATCTTACTTGCAGGGCACAGATTCTCAAGACCAGAATAAGTACAATCAGTACTAATAGGTGATAACCCCCTGGTTTACTCATGTCAGAGGATTTGTCCTTTAGCAGCTACACTAGGGTATCACTCATCACATTCTTGTAGAGCCATTTAGCTCCTAGTTTAGCTACTTAATAACCTTAACAAGGCATGGATAGCGATGGTGACACGTTCATACAGTTAAATTATTTGCGTGATGTGGGACATGCATTTGGTATGGGGCAGTGGGTATTTCTGTGATGTGGTCTGGGAATCGGCATGGACCAACAACTGCTCTGAAGAGGGTCCTGGGAAACAGCTGCTGCATATTAGAAGGTAGAGAATTTTAGGACATGATCCATGCCATACAAATATACCTTATAGCCAGGGAGTGGCCTAAAAATTGATGAATTTGCAGATTTGTCAGTAGAGATTTCCCCGTTATGCTTGTGCCAAAATTATTTAATGAAGAAAGAACATAAAGAACAGAGGATATAGCTTTATCCTCACGTAAATGGTGAAAGACACCTTTTTGATAACACTCGAACACATTGGTTCAGTAGGATTTTGCTTGTTTGTTTGCTTTTTCTAGCTGTAAGAAGTAAATCTGATTTGTTTGTTAGATCCTGGATACCCTTTCCCTGTAGCTGTAAATATGAGGAAACCAGTGCCATGCAGGTGAATACCTTGAAACATTGGGAAGGATTTAGATTTAAAATCTAGCCTACCTTGACCCTCAGGTCAAACATAAATGAGCTTATGTGTGAATTCTGAAAGGAGCTGAAGCCTTGTGAGAACAGTGTGTATGAACTGATAATTGTCAAGCCTTTGCTCTGCCTTGCTTCAGAACACATATTCCAGTCTACATTTTACATTGACTTCTGAATCCAGGAATAGATAATAGTGACATTTCATCATTTTCTGAAAAATACAATTTTTCCACCCAGTTCCTCCAAGAGAAATGTTAAAGTTCAGATACAAAATACATTTGTGGATAACAAATACTTACATGTACCCTTTGAATTTATTGAGATCGTTGTTAGGCATTTCACAGATGATGGTGTTTTGGAAAAGTTCGGGTTCAAACAAAGCATTCTGCAAGATGAAACACAGTGAGAGTGTCAAATGCTAAAACACTAAAAGCAGCTAAATAGATGCCATCATCATAGTTGGAGGCTACAGCACTTGCCTTACCAGAGGCAGAGACAGTTTAGCTCATTTGGCCTGAAGCAAAGCTCAGAGAGAATGACTGAAGATCCAAGATTTTCCTCTCTTGGGTTAACAACTGGTTAAATTAAATGCAGAAAATACTGTGCATTGGACAAGACATCACAGATGCCAATTAGTAAAAACATCTGTCTTCATTTAGAGAGAATGTAACAAATAGTTCAAATTATTTATGAAAGAAAAACAGCCTTCAACCAAAAGCAAACTCAAATGAAAGTAATTTCAGGATTTATCATGACTTTGAAATGTGTTAGTTTTATTACTGGTCAGGGTGGTATAACCATAAAATAAGAGCTCACGCATTTGAATAAACTATTACATTCCAATAATACTAAAAGCAAGACTAACATTAAACAAAACCCACCCAAACCCCCCCACCAAAAGCAAAAGGGGGGAAGGCAGTAGAATAAGACTAAACCACTGGCACTGACAAAACAAGACAGCTTTTCAGGACAAGTGTTCACTCAAACAGGGCTTGGAACTGAACTGAGACGAGCAATTTTGCTTGATTTCCCCTGTGTTCAAGGAAACAGGCCTGGGGTTTTGACTACATGAAGCAGTCTGGAAAGCAGAGCGATTGAGAGATACTTGACTGACATAAATGGTGTGTTTTCTTAAATGAAAAAATACAGAGAACTTTTATTTTAGATTAAGAAAATGTAATAAAAATGGGAGGTGAGGAATGTGAAAAAGAATTATTATTGCTGCACCATAAAATATTTAAAAGAACTGAAATTCACTTTAATCCAAACTCCTCCCTTTAGGAAAGTTGCAAATCAAATCTGCTGCTGTGCCTCCCTACCTTTTCCTACAGGAAGAGGGACTTCTGGAGATTAGGCTCCTTTAGAACCTGCAAATGCTGGGAATTCTTCATTAGAATTCACAAAACCTTGCCAGACTGCAGGACAGCCTGGTTGATTCTATGATTCTATACCTTCCTTACGCTGCCAGTCCTCAATTCTCATTTTTCTTTCCACTGTGTTTTAGTATTTTAATTTTTACTTTATTTTCTCTGTCCTGTTGGTTTTTTTTCCACTGAGCAATACATATATATTTACTATTTGTATAATATCTAAGTACAATCAAGTAGAGTCTGATTCAGAAAAGTTAGAGGAAATATAAAAGCTTGATGACTCTATGGGTATTTTGTATACCTCCTGACTCATGTGGCTGAATATTTCTCAAGTCTCTTTAAAGAGATACTGTTCAACTCTGGTGAATCTTACTCAACTCAGTGAACTCATCAGGAAAATCAGTATATACTTGGTTGTGTTAGAAATACTTGTACAACAGGAGAACAGGAAGATGCAAAAGGCAACTGGAGGACTCAATACTAATGAAGAAAACAAATAGGCTTCTAGCTAGGAACGGAAGGATGATTTTTCTCCCAGATTCCTTTTCTTCTGATGACAATGATTTTGTATTTGAAAATTCAAGAGAAAAAAAAAAAAATATATATAATCCTTCCCCTCAGTCTTTTTCAGGTAGGTGAATTCCATATTCCTAAGCATATCCTAAAATAAAGAACTAACCCCAGTTCATATGTATTTCCTTTTCCTCCCTCCTTAAAGACTCACACTTTATAGACACAATTAATTCTGAGTAATTTACACAGTGCATAACTTGTAGGACCAAACAAACCTCAAAGAACAAGGAAGAAGTTGGCACAATAAAACCTGTATATATAGGGCACTGGTTTGGCTTTTTTTTTTTCAGCCAAGGTATTTCCTACACTAATACATTAAAATGATAAAGTAACACAGTTGACTATTTAAGCTTTGACCTTCCTGAGCACTGGCTATCACCACAGTCAGAACTGCATTCCACTCTGCCAATGTAACAAAACTTTGTAAGTATAAACACTTCTGGTCATACAGTTTATCTAAATAACAACTCAAAGTCTAAAGAAAATAACCATGCAGAGGTAGTTTGGAGCATGATTTGGCATGGGGGAATTTTCTGATTTAAAGAACAACTTCCTCATATTGGACATGACTGGGGCAGAAGTTTCATTTTGTATAATGGTAGAGCACTGTTTTCCTCTAGAAGCAAAAATACACAAAGCAGCATTTGAATTTTTTTTACTGATGAAGCCAGGTTTGTCATCATTGCAGGGCACTGGAAAAGGTATGCTTTGGATTGTGGCATCCACCTGAGAAAGTCCATAATTATGCATGCAAAGTAATTTCCACTTGAGGAAAGAGGAACTAAAACAGGAATCCAGTCCTGGCCACAGCTGGCCATGGAAATGATGTACTTTTATTTAATAAATCTGACTGCTCACTGGCAGCTGTGTCCGACCCACCAATAACTCCAAAAGATCTTCCTAATGGCACTGCTGCTAATGGATACAAAACTGAATGTAATTCCTAGGATTATCTGCCAGGTTTTAGGATTTCTTGTCTGCTGGAGTGATTTCAGTGGAAGAAAATATTCTTCTCCACACACTAAAGCTCCTTAGCCTTGTTCTGTGTTATTCGAAAAACTGCCCTGCTATGTTTGAAAAGATATTTTAAAATGTAACAAGTACAATTCTAAGTTGTATTTTCTTATTTACTTCAGGTTTGCCAAACATGAGTCAAGAGACTACAGTAAACTGTAAAAAGGAAATGATACAGCCTGTGGAAAAAAAATATATAGTGGTTTTAAGTATTCAAACTGATGCCTACTAATAATGAAACTGATGTCAAACACATAACTTTCATTTAAGTTTTCACGTTTTAACTTTTCTTGAGTTCCTATTCAATTACCTTGAGTTCCTATTCATTTACTTACTACACTTCTATAAAAGTTTCCATTATATCATTACAACTTAATGTGCCTTAGAGCAGTTCCTGGTTGAACTGTTAGTATATCTACCTGCCTAGCAAACAAACAATGGTACAGCAGTTGCAACAGAGATGCAAAACCCATAAAGAAGCCTGCTGCCACGTTGGAAGTGGGGCTATGAGCTCTCTTCCAATTTCAATGGAAGAATAATTCACTCAGTAGTAGTGGCTTTGCTGTGGGATGGGCTGTAACAACCTGTGGTGTATGCATGGCTTGTACATAGAAAAGACTTGCTGCTCTCTGGGATGGTGGTAATGTGTGTGGTTGCTTAAGCATCTGCTGATGCAGTTTGCTGCAAAGAACAATTGCAAATTAAAATGAGCTAATCTTCGTTTTTATACAGCCATCCCTGTGCCAGTATAACTAAAATCTTTTAGGACAAACTGCTCCTTTTCATACAGTGCATTAGCTGCAACAGCAAAACCCTGTCATAGCTGTGCCAGCACAACAAGCCAGTCAGGACTGCTGCACTTTATGGCTGGAGCTGGTGTGCAGATAAGCAGCGACCAACCCTGCACTACACAGACTGCATTTTCAGAGACGTACCTGGCTGGAGAAGCCCATCACAACTTGTCGTTGTTTAAGGTTGGTCTCCCCATCGAGGTTGGCAGTTTCCAAGTGACAGATCCCATTCTGATCAGAGGAGTACAGCAGTAGGATATCAGCTGGGATGGTCTCGTTACACCGCAGCTGCACAAAGTCCCCCACTCGGACATCCTTCCAGCATTTCTCAACATAAGCATGTTCTTCCCTGTTGCATTAAAAACATGTAATGGGTAAACAGTGACATTAGGCATGCAGGCTTCCTGATTAGTGGGGCTTCAAAAAACAAAAGAAAGTAAGCGGGTAGGATAGAGGTACACGTTGCTGTATTTTGTTTTAAAAGTCACAGCACAACAGCTAGAAATCAATTATTTAAACTCTTTCATTATCACTTCATTCATCACATTCAAATAAAATCTTTACATGGAATAAAAAGAAACTGCAACAAAAGTTCTCCATTCTAGCATTAGCCCTATAATCTCCAGAGCAAAAGATAGAAAGTCATTCAGACTAGGAAAGGTGTTTTAAAGCTTCTTATTCAAGAAATGTAGACATTTTACCAAAAACCACTGGTTTTGACCAAGTGACTATTTCTCAAATAGTTTTCAACAACACAGATCTTGAAAGAAGCAAACTGATATCTCATCTACACTTGCTTCAGGACTTTCAGGAGCTCTCAAAAGGTAATTACAAATCTGAGCTTAGCCCACAGAAACAAGTTGAAAAGATAAAAGAGCATAACAAATGACCCTTTAGAATTATGCAATAAAGCTCAAGCTTAATGGAAAAATTAAGGTAAGAAACAAAAAGCTTCTAAATTAATTAAAATAAAACAAACACCAAACCAAAAAAACAACCAACCCCCCCCCCTCAAGCCAAAAAAAGAAAGGAGAAAGGAAGAAGAGCTTAAGGCTTTCAAAGACAAGAAATTACTATTTCATCAACAAATCAGTGCTCAATGGTTCAGAAAACAGCAAACTTTTGATTTTACATTTTGAATAGTTTATCCTTCAACTGCTCTTAATCATCTAAGCAAACTAAAAACTGCACAATAAACAGGGGAAACAATAGCCCATGTCCTCTAATTCTTTGAGAAGAAATTATTTTTCAGTATGAGTAATTGAATCATCTTATATCTTGTTCTGTAAGAAAAACAAATACTCATGATACTTTACTGGACAGACAGTAAAAGTCTTTTTGTAATGACTCAGAATCT
This sequence comes from Neopsephotus bourkii, assembly GCF_033783945.1. Lineage (NCBI taxonomy): Eukaryota > Metazoa > Chordata > Aves > Psittaciformes > Psittacidae > Neopsephotus > Neopsephotus bourkii. Next base: position 3,000,588 of record NW_026901215.1, on the reverse strand, counting down.
CAGTTTTGCTTCAGTTTTTAATCATCCTCATCTATTGCCTGAAGAACATTGTCTTTCAATTAAGCATTTGTTATCATGAGAAAGGGAGTAGTGATACAGCAGATAAAGAGTTTTTGTGGCAGTTCAAAGCACATATCCAAGCACTGCTCCAGAGTCAGGCCAAAGGCTAAAAGGCTACTTCCTGCTAACCTATTTTCCTGGCTTCCACAAAGGAGAGCCAGGCATAATGATGTCAGGCAAACCCTTGCACTTGGCTGATATCCTTATCTGTGAAATGTGAAACAACAGCTTCCTGAAAAAGTTATGCACACAGTTAAATTGTTTGCATTTCCCAGTGACATCCCATTTTTACTCAAAAAAAAAAAAAAAAAAAAAGACAAGACATTCCCCCTACCCTAATTTTAATCCTTTCATTGCTGGAGGTGAGGCCCTTACTAAATAATGGTATCGTAGCAATAATTTTTTCTTCTTACATTAATTTTTAATTCCTGAATTTTTCATTCTTCTTTTTTTTTTTGTTTGACTCTACTTATCTGCGTGTCTTTCACTTTTTTGCTTGACAACAGACATGAAAGGGCACACTGAACAGGTTTGTTGTAAGTAAATTGATATTGCTGCACATTAAAAAACAAAGTAAAACCCAGAACAAGTTCTATTTGAAAAGTCTTCAAGCTGCTGCATGTTGGGTATTGCTTTACAAAGTAGATACTAATGTTAGTATAGCAAATCAACTAAGTAACTATGAATCCTTCCTGTGTCGAACAATTTCTGGGTAGAACTTCTTAATCTCTTTGTTTAAAACACAAAAGTGAGAGCACAGAAGCAGTTTAGAGCAAGAAGATAGCTTGTCTTGCTATCCTAGACATCTGGATGCTGTGTACAGTTTGCATATAGTGTTTGCCATAACTTCTGCAGGGCAATCCTACCTCTGTACATCAACTTTTGCGCAATTCTGAAGTTTATAGAACACACTTCTGATTTTTTCTAGTGATAAAATGCTATAGAAGGGCCTTGCCCAGCTGGCTGGCTGCCACATCATAAAGAAACCAGGTTAGCAAAAATAATCCACAGAAATCACAGATTTGGAGTAGTTTTTCAATAATTCCCTATGAAACATGCATTACACATTAAGCTTCAGGTTCTACCCATTCACTAATTACAAAGGAGACAGTGAGTCAAAGCCAAATGACCTCCTTCAGATCAGAGTAAAAGTTTACTTAGCACATGGACTAGATTTCAGGACTTACTAGAATCCCAAACCTGCACTGAGGAGAACAGACTGTCGCTCTGTCCCAACAAGCATTGAATTTGATAAAGAAACACATTTGCTTTTCCTGAAAGAGCTATTCAGCTGGAGCTGTAAGATTAACAATTTCCTACAGTACAAAGATTTTCCACAACTTTGTAGAGAGCTACCAATGGATGAAAGGAAGAAAAATACTTCAGAAGGAACCCGGTGCTCCCCACAGCAGCACAGACCCAGTTGCCTAAAAAGATTTCTCAAATGAAGCAATTTCCTTTTAGCAATTCCTGTAACTGGGAATGCTGCCCATTTTCTGTTCAGTGATTAAAGTTCATAGCACAAGCTCCGGTTGCTAAATAAACAGAGGAGTTTCATAAATATAAGATGATCTGACGAGAAACATACAAAAAGGGCAAACACATTTATCCAGTAAAATAAACAAGATGTGGTAATTTTCAATAGGCAGAAAGTTAATTCTTATATCACATGGCATCAGGGCTGTGAAACATCAAAGACATTATCCAAGATAAAAGTTTCTCAGTACCTTTTCTCATTTACCAGTCAATTTATCAACAGCACACTTGGAAAGTGTTCCCTTGGTGTCCTGGGCTAATGGGTGGCATGAAAATGCCCATCAGAGTATAGTGCTGACAAAAAGAAGCAGTTAACCTCGAAGAGTTGAAGTCTGCCAGAATTTGTTACTGGATTCATCACATCTTACCAGAATGCCTGAGCTAAACAGACTTTACAAAGTAATTTCTGGGAAGAAAGGATCATAAAAAGATCCTGCTGTGGTTGGAGATTGTGGGGTAACATGAATAAATTATTGACTTTGTGTCAACAATTTCATTTCACGTTCTTGGATTCAATAAAGAGAAATCTCAAACAAAAACTGGGTCAAAATGGATGGTGAATGGGAGGAAATAATTATTGTTCTGCTCCTTAGAGAGATTAAAGTAGTTTTTCATGTGCACCCCACAGCACGTCCATGAGCCCTGGATTGTCTTAGAGAACTTTATAAAAAATAAAGTTATGAGATTCTCAGTTCTACGCTGAAGAACTGAAGTACACAGGTGTACTTCACCTATACAGTCTAATTTTGCAAATAGAAAACCTACACAGTTTTACGCTATCAAAGATTACTCCAGCTTTTACATGGAGAAACCTCACAAAATGTTTTCCACTTTATGTCCGTGACTTCGCAGGTAGAAGCTAATGCTATAAAACTTTGACAACAAAGGAGCAGATTTAGGACTTGAAGAAAGCACTAGACTGGAAAGGAACCACTTCTGAAACCTGCCCATAGGTCAAAGTGCAGCACAACCTGGCTGACTATATTCCTAAGCAAGAGGCATTATCTGAGAACAAGAAGATACTATAGAGTAGATGGGAAGGTTGCTTTTGTGATATAGACATCAGCCCACCAGCATCAATGATGTCATTTAGCAGTATCCAGTCCTGCAACAAGCTCTCCATAGCAAGCAGCTATAGGCTTTCCCCACAGCCCCAGTCTCTCAGGATTTCAATACTACTTTAACAGAGCAATGAGCATCTTTTAAAGATAATGGGAATGAAGTATTTCTGAGGTCTAATAAAATGCATCTCTAAACCATTTTGGTATTCCAAACTCCTTAACATTAGCAATAGATCCTATCTTTTAATGTGCTAAAATTGTCTATAGTATCCTAACAAGGAAGCTATTCTCTCAATAATAAAAATGAATGTTCAACATCTGTAATCAATTCAAGTTTATATGAACTTTAAGTAAATACCTCTGCTTTAAAAATGTATTATACGTCCATATACAAGGTTTGGGATTTCTTTTAACTTGCCTTTTTTAAAATCTGTTTCAATTTTATGATGACCTGTACCAAATGAAGAAATAAAAGTTATGGATTACTGTATTGAGGAAAATCCAATATTTTTTTAAAACTGCCTTGAACAAAATACGATTGTTATGTTTTTGTCTGGCACCAGCTGGAATGAACAGGTAACTCTAAGGTCTCTCACTTACTGGCTAATCATTAACATTAGTTTCTAAGGACTCCCATTAACTTATCAAGTTTCAGGAAGGCACAGCCTATATCATCTTTTTTTGTTATAATTGTCTCCTTACATGACCATGTAGCTCTTAAGGTAACACCGTAGAAACATGCTTCTCTTTAGGTCTTAATGGTGTTTTAAAAATTCAGACAGCTAGGATGGAACTCAGTTCCATGAGGTCATGATTTTGCAGATGTCTGAGCCAAAACCATAGGTTCTCATTTAGTTGCCCTTTGCCTTTAGTCGTTAGCTTCTGCTGCTGTCTGCTAAACCAGTGCACTTTTTCTGCGAAGCAGCATTAAATGCCTTGGCAGGTAATAGATCTCAAAGAAAGCTCTGACAAAGCAATACACAAACCAGTTGGAGTCTTGTAATAGCTGGATCTGTCCTAATAGATAGTGACTTGCAATAACATCATACCATTGCAATCATTGTAACTTATTCATATTGCTATTTTTATAGAAATAATTAATGTATCAGTTGCTCAAAGTTCATGCTTTGCGGCTATTGCAGGAATGCACCTCAGCCATTCAAGAGCTGGAGATCTTCAGCTTCCAGGTGATGAAATTAATGAGTTGTTCAGACAAAGCACCACTGAGGTGTAGAAGCCTTGATACTGCTATGCCCAGGAAAATTTTGCTTGAGGGAAAGGGGTGGGACTTGAACTTGGCCACAGGATTTAGGCTTTCTCTTTTTTTTGGTGTATACAACAAACTCACTGAAACTTCCAGCAGGCTCCTGGTCTTTAAAGTTATGCTTTGTTAGAAAACAAAAATAATGAACAGAAAGAAAAGGCTCTTTAACAAATGAAAACTCAGTGCTGCTGAGCAAGACTTCAGATGAAAGCATTGGCAACAAAAGTCTTTTTGCTTACTGTGCCCTTGACAGGGTGGTATTTTCCTGTCATCCTGCTTTCTACTCTACAAGCTTTCAGGTTCATCCTGGGTTGAATCAGCTGCATGTGATGTCTCCGGGGTCAAGAAAAGCTGTCTTTTTGATTTCACCTCTGAGATTTAACAGCAGGTAAATTCCTTTTTTCAGTCATGCTCCCTACTCTTCTTTGCTGTGTCACAGTGGCCACAGACCTCTGCTGATCACGGAGTCCCTGGCCAGTCCCAGTTGCAATCCCAGACATAGGGAGCATCCAGGGGAGGTGCACTCTTCTCCCTTCAGAAGGTCCAGCTGATCAAAGCACATGAATGTTAAAACAGAAAGGCAGCCTTTGTCTTCACTACCCAGTTTCTCTAATTTTAAGAAAATAAAAGGTATACTGTTCATATGGTAACCTGTACACAGCAGATCTCCATTGCTATCATAGAGTAAACTGCCACACTGAATGACAAAACTTCAATTGACTTCAATGCTTTAATTCACTTTCAAACCAGTGAGTCTAGCTTAAGACAATTCCAGCTTTTCAGCTGTTGGCAGTTCTAACTTCATGCAGCACAGAGATGAGTTCCTTGTATTTTCAGATTACTGCTCTAGGACTAACCGAGTTAGTGTTGGTTCATAAATCTTTAAATGATATGAAACCTTACACTAAAAGCAGATAAAGAGTCACAGCAAAGGCCATCCCTGAAGTTTTTGTATCACACACGTCACCACATCTACAGAGGAGGAGGAGATTAATGCTTTTAGGAACTGCTTGAAAACCACAGGGCCTGAAAGCACTGCAGAAGAACTTTCTACTGAAAGAGTAATCAGGCTGTTTCATTTAGGATGCTTAGTGACTTAGCTAGTTACATGACAGCTCAACAGGATGATTCAAAGCACGTAAACTAGGATTCTCTGAGTCGCTGTCTCAGATATCCGAGTTTAGGCGATTAAAATTAAGCAATGTGAATAATTTAAATAATGTTAATGTTTTTATGGCTGTTGCTGTCTGATGTATGTGCATTCAGTCAAGTGTGTTCCTGTTCCATCTTGAGTTGGGCATAGTCCTTGCATTTGTATTTGAGTGACTATTGAAACTCTGAGGGAATAAAAAAAAGGTTAAACTTTCTAGAACTGTGAGATTCTGTCTGGAAGCTAAGAAGTTCAACAAAGCCAAGTGCAAGGTCCTACAGCTGGGTAAGGGCAACCCCAGGCACAGCTACAGCAGAGAAGAAATTCATAGCAGCCCTGCAGAGAAGGACTTGGGGCTGTTGGTCAATGAGAAAGATAACGTGAGCCAGCAGCTTGTGCTCACAGCCCAGAAAACCAACCGTATCTTGTGCTGCATCAAAAGGAGCATGACCAGGAGGTCCAAGGAGGTGATCCTGCCCCTTTACTCTGCTCTCGTGAGACCTCACTTGGAGTATTGTGTGAAGTTCTGGTGTCCTCAACACAAAAAGGACATGGAAGTGTTGGAACAAGTCCAGAGGAGGGCACGAGGATGATCAAGGGACTGGAGCACCTCCCATATGAAGACAGGCTGAGAAGGTTGGGGCTGTTCAGCCCGGAGAAGAGTAAGCTGCATGGAAACCTCATAGCAGCTTTCAATATCTGAAGGGGGGCTATGGGGATGTTGGAGAGGGACACTTCATCAGGGACTGTAGTGATAGATGAAGGGGTAACGAGTTTAAAATTAAACAGGGGAAGTTCAGGTTAGATTTAAGGAAAAAAAAATTTACTGTGAGGGTGGTGAGGCACTGGAAAAGATTGCCCAAAGAAGTGATAAATGTTCCATCCCTGGCAGTGTTCAAGACCAGGTTGACTTGGGTGACATGGTCTAGTGTGAGACATCCCTGCCCATGGCAAGGGAGTTGGAACTAGATGATGCTAAGGTCCTTTTCAACCCTAACCATTCTACGATTCTATAGGGATGCTGGGGATGGACTCTTCATTAGGGACTGTAGTGGTAGGACAAGGGGTAATGGGTTAAAACTTAAACAGGGGAAGTTTAGATTGGATATAAGGAGGAAATTCTTTCCTGTTAGGGTGGTGAGGCACTGGAATGGGTTGCCCAGGGAAGTTGTGAATGCTCCATCCCTGGCAGTGTTCAAGGCCAGGTTGGACGAGTCCTTGGGTGAGATGGTTTAGTGTGAGGTGTCCCTGCCCATGGCAGGGGGGTTGGAACTTGATGATCTTAGCGTCCTTTCCAACCCTAACTATTCTATGGATTCTATGATTCTAATTTATACACTGTTATAGCTTAATCCTAGGGGTATATCAGATCCTGGCCATACATTAATTGCATATCAAGTAGTTCCTAGACAATTGTAATATGTCAAGAAAATGAAATAATAGCTTTTAGCAATTGTGGGGTTGAAATTCACTTACAGCTTACTTACAGTTAGTGCTAGCCTGTGTTGTTAATAAGTCAATGACAAACCAGGGAGAGTTCAGAGAAAAGTAAACACAGTAGGTTTGGAGGGACTGACTGACAAGAAAGATGAAGAGAGTGATCTACGCACAGATCTCGACTACAAGGTGTCTGGGCATAGCAAAGTGAACATGTGAAACATGTTTAAATGTTCTGGATGAAGAATAACTGATTAAGTTTGCATGAAACCAGGTGATCTCAGGAATTAAAATACAATTAAAGAGGTATAATAAAGCAGAACATCATAGAAAATGCTTTGACAATTTTGTAGTAATGGAAACTGACTTGCTTATAAAAATTTGAAAGCAGACAAAGTATACTTTGAAGAACATCAGGAGAAAAAAAGCAATTAAACATAGGTCTGTGCCATCTGCAACCAAATCTTTTGTTCTCTTCTTTTCATGTTGAGCAATTCCTTCTGACAGCACAACAGTTGGTATGCAATTATTTTGATTCCAGAAGTTTTGGTTCAGAAATTGAAACCTCCACAATCAAATATTAGATCTAAGTTATTGCATCTCCCCAAGACACTTCAATGACTTATTAATTGTCTCCCATTTTCTCAATTAAATGTTCTTTAAATACTGCTTGAAGTGTCTTTTCTTTCATTTGGCTAGCAGACTAGATTTCCCATTCCAGCTGATCCTTGTGAAGAGAAAATGAGAAGAAATGTGTTTACAGGGCAGCCTATTTAAATTAAATTTCCTTTGCTCTGTGTTGAAAGAAGGCAAGTTACTTCATTTCCCCTAGTCTTCAAGAAAGTTTTAGATAACATTCAGCATTTGGTAAAGATTGTTCTGCCTTTGTATTTAACTGAGTTTTTTTTTTTGAACAGGAACCAAAGTTCTTGTTACTGAAATCTGAAATACCCTGTACTCTCCAAGATTAACACTTAAATTCTAAGTACTCTTTCATCTTAGAATGGAAGATCAGTTGCTTTATTAAAAAGAATATTTTGCTGCCACAAGACTTGCAAAATTTGCTGTGCTTTAAAAAGGACTTTCACCTATGTTAAAAAATTACCTACAGAAGATGACTCATAAGGAAGAAAACTGGAAGACATTATGCTCTTCCATGACTTTGCAGGCAGCAAGAAGAACAAGAAATATCAGCTTCCCAAAGCACTATAGAAGCCTGATTAAAATTATTCATGATATAATAAGCTGTAGCTACTGATCTGATGGCAATTATAATTACGAATGATATTTCTAGACAGGGTGAATGCTAGACAGTCTGAAGCCCTCCTCATTTTCCTTTCCTTACATCATGTTTTTGGGCAATAAAACCTTAGTGATAGACAAGATTCTAGGCAACACTTATTCATAGATCAAAGTCTCTTTTATGGGATGGGATAATCAATTTTAAGACAGGCCCATATCAAGTTTTAGGTACTCATGGCTATAATTTGAATTTGGACCTGTACATATATTATAATTCCATTATGGACATTTTTCTCTTATACAAAACAAGTCTTATTGTATTCCCCATTTCTCACGTTCCCATGATAAAAGGCTTTTGGATAATTCATATTTAACATGGTTGCTTTATGTAAAGCAATGATTTCTATGCCGATTCATTCAGTAGTACCTACTGCACCACCTATTCTCTTTCATACTAGTTTTAACGAGTGTTAAGAAATAATCCATTGCTTCATGTGTTAATGCAATATTGAAAAGATTAAAAAAGTCCAAATAGATTGCAATCTCAGAGGTAGGCAGAAGAGCCAATTTAGCCACCCCACCCAAAGAGCTACAATTATTGACAGTCTTCACGGTGGAAGAGAATAAATGTTAAGGAAACAATATTTAGAAACTTGTAAAATGTCTGTTTTTTTTTTGGACAATTTGGCAAGAAGAGCGGTGAGGTTTTGTTTCTGGCAAGTCATTATCTATGTGTGGGGATAAGTTTAGTCCCCTGACAAGCAAATCCATTGTTTTCCTATTTAACCAGCAGGATATAAAAATAAAAATCTGACAAACACATACAAGAGAAACAAACAGAAATGACAGTGCGGTGTAATAAAAGCCAGAGTTCTGCAAGGTCTTGCTTGTGAAACTGTGCATTATATTAATCACTATTGATTAATTTGACATATGACAGGCAGCATTCACAGAGATGGAAAGTTTTGCTCTTCTGACTCTCAGATGTGAGATTTTAACAAGGAGAAGTGATTTTCCACTTTGCTGAGAGAACGGTTTTGATACGATTTTGTTTGTATCAAAACATAATTTTCAAAATTCTAAAACTCCTAAAAGCAAGAAGAGGCCATGAGACATGTTGAAGTACTGAGCATGGACACATGTAGTTAATTCACTTAGAGGGGACTGAGCAGACACATATATTACTATCTCCCATTTTTAAATAGCATTTTTACAGTTTTATTTTACATACAACCTTGTAAAAGAAATACAACTGAGAACAGTGTACAGTGTAGAGAATAAAACTAAACATAGTTCAGAGGGTTAGGGTTTTAAGAGGTTTTCCTTTGTATCTAAGAATGCAAACAGGTCCCACGACAGCGTCTGTTTTCACTCTGTATTTAAAAGGCCATAGCCACACCAATAATACAAAACTCAAATTTACCTTCCCAGTCTGAAAATGAGGTTTAAACCAAAAAAGAATTATCTTTCACTGTATCAGAACAAATACTGGGTGAAATATAGTCCTTGGGATTTTTCTCAGTTTTACTTAATCGCTGTGATTTTCCTGCAGTTATCAATTTTTATAAACAAAGCCTCACCATTTATAAGAGATCTGAAGACATTTTTGGGGAAATAAAAGTTGTATGAAACTCACCTGCTGTAGATGTAGCATCCCATGTGATTGATTTCTTTGTCTAATTTATACCGCCGGAAGTCCTCCCAAGCATCTTTAATGGCTGTCATTGCCATTATAACACAAATTGGGATTATAGAAACTTCTGGTTGGAAAGCATTCACGATGGGCACAAAATTCAGCAGTGCAATAACCACAAAATAAATATTAGCAAAGCGGTGAAACTGCTCGTAGATATTTTTAGGGAGGAAAGTCAAGATGGTATATTTTGTAGTCTTAATTTTATTGGAGTCATAGTATCTGTTTGGATTTTCCTTCCACTTCTTACTGCCAAAGCTCAAGTTGGAGACAATCACTCGTTTATTTTCATTTTTCTTCTTTCTTTTCTTTACCTTTCCTCTCTTCTCCAGCTCTTCATTCTGGATTTCAGTGTCTGGAGTACCACACTGGCAGCAGGTTTCCTTGAAAAAATGTTTTTTCCATATCATTCTAGAGAAGCAGCCTGGAACACTTTTCCTTGACATCTTGTTTTCCTATCAAAATGTAGCCTCAAGTTGAAATCCAACAAAGGTATAGGAGTTCAATAATCCAAACAAACTCCGGAATGGTAGAGAAAAGAGTTGAGGTGCCCGAATCCCGGTGCTGCCTCTCCTTCCACCCCAGCCTCCACCTGCCTAGGGACAGGTATTATCCTGACTCAGCTGCGCCGGGTCCTAGAGCCTGCTGGGGAGGCTGCACCTTTCATATGACAAAAGCATCCTGAATGTTTTGTTATTCCTGTTAGCACACACCTGGAGGCCCTGTTCAGAGCACTTCCCTGGCATTGACTGTCTCCTCACATGAAGTGTCTCTCTTTTAACACAGAGCAGTGACAAAGCTGAGAGCACACACACTATTTTCACGGTTCACTCCATGAATTTCAGAATCATTTTATAAGCTTGGGTGTTGCCAGGAAGTTCAAAGGTAATAGGCAGAGCTGCGTGTCCCAGAAGTCAACAGACAGTTGCTGTAAGTCTCAATACTGACACTATTTCTCTCTTTTACTTCCTCTATCTGCTGTTTGCTTTCATGACCATAAAATGGATTATTAAATAAACAAACCTATGATATGGTAGTTGTGGGAATTATACATAACATAGGCAATTGAAGGGCAGTCTACCTAGATTTCCCCTCAGCCTGATCTTTCTCTGATAGACCTCCTGCTTCTGGACACCTAAAGCATCCCTCTCTCACCCAGTCACCCCTTCCAGCCTCTCATCTTCCCCATTGGTCCCTGTGCCTCTGACATGTAAGTATGCTAGCACAAATGAGGGCTAGTTTCCATGAAAGCTAATGAGACGTGTGGAAATCACAGTAATTTTTTCTCTATGACCTGGGCTTAAGGAAAGGAGAAAAAAGGAAGAGATCCAAACATTTAAACTTGTTCTAAATGAAAACTCCTTGCTATTTCATTGTATAGTGACAAGCTAAGTACTCTCAAGTCAAGTTGGTACTTGGACAAGAAACTATGATGAAATAAAAATGTTGCAATAAGAATTGCACATGAAAATATTTCTTCCTTCTGAGTCAGTACTGAGCAAACATTGCAGCTTACAGCAGGTGTTGTACCATCTCCAAAGTGAAACTGTGGTGTACTGATCACCTGCGGTTACTGCAAGTCCTATACATTGTTTTTCAGTTCCTGGTTATGCTTAGATGTAGTTTATTATTAATTTTTGTATTAATGGTTTTAGTCCCAAAGGTCAGAAAGACATCGCCCCAATTTGTTAAACAGCTCCAGTAATCCTTTCCAGACTTGGATACATTGCATTTTCCCTCCAGATTCTTCTGCTAGCCGGGGAGGATGTTGTGTGTGTTGGCAAGCTGGTTTGGAAACTTGGAATGAAAACTTGTATATCAGCACACACTGCTGTGATATGAAACAAAACTTCAATGATCTCAGGATGACTTAAGTGAGAGAAATAAGGCATTTCGAAAGGCAGAACAAAACTCTTTTGTAACAGCTTTTCCAAAGTTACTATACTCCAAAGGATCAGTGAGGGAACTGTACAAAATCAGATGAGCGGTTTCTACCACATCAAACACAGGTAAAAATAATCAGTTTAGTTTACTTACTTGTCATATACCCTGGTTTTAGAGGAGTTTATAGTCTTATCAAATTGGTATTTTCTGTAGTCTTCTACAGCATCTTTAATCATACTGGCAAGCAGCACTGCAATCAGAGGCAGCATAGTAATCTCCCTGTGGAAGACTTCTACTTGTGGGAACCAGTTCAACACCACCAGAAAGAAGAAATAAAGATTACCCAGCCTGAAAAGGTATAAAATAAATTAAAAGTAGTCAGAAATTAGAATGTGTCCTTTTCTTAATGAACACCCCCTATTTTGTGTCAAAGGAACATTAATCTTTTCACTCCTTTACCCTCCCCTCTTCCTTTCCCAGAATGAATTAATCCGTTGCTTAACTGAGATGCTAATTTTTTCTTTAGAAGAGCCTGTGATGTACATTTTAATAATATTATAGCTACCCTTAATTTTTCCACTTATTATGAACACCTTTTTCCTGTAGGAGCTGAAACTTCTTTAATGATCCCCCATTGCCTGAGTCCTGAAAATAAGCACAAAATCAAACAAAAGCCTCCAAACCTTCAAAACCCCAAACCAGTGTAACAGAATGGGTGTAAAAACCCACATGTTTAGAATGGAAGGATCCATAAAGTGTTCCACTGGTGGAAGGTCAAACTATAAATGTGTAAATCTAATATACAGAATGAAAATTTCAAAGCTAGAGATGTATATACAGCTTTCATTTATATTTATTACAATGATATTTCCAGGAGCATCTTATTGATACAATTTGTTATGCTGGCCACATAATTTCGAACCAGCACTTGGAAAGAAACCTGACCTAGCATTTGCATATATATGTGTACTGTTTATAAGCTGGTAAACAAAGTTGCTTGCCTTTGAAATCTACAGAATTTCATAGGTGTTTCAACACATCCAATGAATGTTTTTTCATCTCCTTAAAAAATAAAGGTTTATTCAAGAAGAAACAGATGGATTTTTAAATAAAAAACTTGTAATTTTTACATAGAAAACCGTTCCAGCACTCAGACAGGAAGCTGGCCACAACATTGGTTAAGTACACCCAGTGTTTATTTGCTTTAAACATTTCAGTGTGAATTAAGGGACATTTGGTTACAAATAATCATCACTAGATTTTAGTAATGTGACAGCTACAAAAGCAGCCCTCCTCTATTGTTCTCACATATCATTTTCTCAACTAGAGCTCTTAAACCTCATGTATCATTGAATTATGTTTTTTTACCTGTGAAGCTGCTCAAAAAGATTTTTGGGCAAAAAAGTGAACCATGTGTATTTTGTGGTCTGTATCCTGTTTCCACAATAAAATGGAGAAGCTTGCTTCCAGTCTTTCCGCTGTCTCTCATTGTCAGGTAACACAATCCTCCATTTGTTTAAGTTGAATTTTGGTTTGTCTCTGGCAGAAGACAGCAGTGGTGTTGATTCTGAGGTAGTCTGGGAGGAACTCTGAGCTCCTAGTCGCTGCCAGCGGTACCAAGCAGAGTCCACAGACAAAGCCATTCACATTAGGGATGTCAGACTGAAAGACAAATGCATGACAAGAAATAAAACCCAATTCTATCCTGGTAGTAAATTCACTTCATGTCTTGCTGGCAGAGGTTCAAGGCAGCAAACAATACTCAGTGCGTTGCATGTTCAGTCTTTGATATTAGCACGTTCTTCAGAGAATGCACAGAATAAAGATAAAACAAAATCTTCAACATGGAAATAGCTATTTATACCTTGGGAGGGGGTGGAAACCTCAAATCTATTTTGTGTGTGTTATAACAGCAAACTAACATAGATAAAGCCAATTTAACAGAGGTGAACAATGGCTTTTCCGTCACAAATTCTGTATCATTTCCTTCAGTCATAAACCGCTACCAAATCTATTCAGGTGTTTTTCCTCAAATGTCTGACTTTCTTACAATACTTTCTCTATTCACACTTACTTATAAAAGGACTGATTCATGTGTTGAATCTTAAAAGCTCAGATAATAAAGAGCCACAGCATCAGCTTAATCTCATTTACACTCACATAATAGTTTTCCAGAGTCTCTGTAGAAACATATTTTGAATGGAAAATGCCAGCCAGCACTAAAACAATTTGTGTTTTATTGGTTGGAGAGATAAAGGAATGAAATCTCCCAGTGCTAATCCTATTATCATTGAACACTTTTGTTTTGATTGTTCATATATCCGCAACTGCAATTGCAATCCAGTGTGCAGAGCACTCAAGCTTCAGCAGCACAGGTGTATATACTGTTATGCTCAATCTAAACACAAGTAAAATCTCCAACCAACAGCAGGAGTCTGGGGACTAGAAGCTGCTTTACAGTGATGAGGCACTAAATGTGGAAAAGCAAATAGGAAATTACTGGCTTTGAGCAAATTCAAGGTTTCACAAAACAATCACCTCACTTAGACTTGAAATACAGAGGGGAAAAAAAAGTCAAACTTTCTTTGGACAGTTGCCATTTAGATCAATTCACTTAAGAACGGGTTTAAACTTTATTTAATAGCAGCAGAATTTGAAGCAGACTGAGAATATCTGTATGTGTTTGTATCAGTCTAAAGAAACACATTTCAAATGCATTAAACCTTTGAAACTGTTTATAACAGCAAGTCGTTTGCTTCTCCAGCTTCCTCTTTCAAAAAGCCTACTTTTTACTGCATGCAATATATGACTTCCTCTGGAAAAAGAAAACCTTATTCATATTTAAAATATGTACATGTTTGAGCTTGGAAGGGGGAAAAACATTTGAAGTGTGTTGTTTCATCAGCAAACAACAAGAATTTCTTATACACTATTATTCACTAGTTGCTCAAAAACCTTTAATTCAGAGTTCAGGTTGTTCAGCAGTGCCTGGGGAGCCTCTACAGTATTGGGAATGGCTGGCAATGAAAAGATAGAGGATGCAAATATAATACACATTATTTTTGATCAGTAAGAATAAAAAAGAGCCTAACTTGCCATCAATGTTAGGAGACGACATAGCAGGAAAGAAAAAAGTATTCAAAGATATGTCCTTCTGGGAAATGATATTTTTCTATAATACAGCTAACTGCTTACATGAATTTTCTAACTTACTGGCACTTTGATGTGTTATGACAGTTACTTTCTGTAAGGTAGGAAATCCATGAAAATATTGCATTCCTCTGGCAATGTATCTAACACATCTGTCCCAGATCTTCCTAAAAGAGCTCCATAAAATCCCTTTTCTGCAATTCTAATATATTTTACATATGTACACCCATTTGACTTGTATTTTTACAGAGATATTATTGAAAGAACCAGTAAGTGTGGATTTCTTCAACACACATTTACTAAAGTGATTGATTTTCTTCCATCTGGCATGTTTAGGATTTGCCATATATTCTACTTCAGCACAGATGAGGTCAGAAATGGCAGAGAAGCATCAGCCATGGTTACAGAAAGTTGCATTATGCTCATTTACCCTCTAACTGCTTGAGGTGCAATATGAGGAGAAATAGAAGGAAAGCATGTGGCTGTGCTTAAGCTGTCAGACTTGGAAAGTAGGGGACAAAAAGAACTCCTCCATGTCCTTAAAAATCATAAAACTCAGTAAGTGTGAGGAAGTCTGGAGAAATTATTAATGTAAGTCATACAGAGGAATATCCATTGCAATTTCCTTCTATTGCTATATAATCATGGCAGTATAAGCTTTTAGTGTCTCATTGTCCAGTCTTTGGTGAAGTCATAGTAAATTAATGCTGTTACTATCATTCCCACAGAGTTGTAATCAACAGTGTAAAAATGCCTCCTTTTCAAGAAACTATTTTCCCTCTTTCTTTCTATCTTATTATTCATGGATGTACTGTGGGTAGGTCTCAACAAGGCAGACACATTTTTCCCACATGGTTTTCCAGGGAGGCAAAATTGGGCAATCTAACCTAGGACCAGTTGTGCCCTTCCTTGTGTAAATGCCACTCAAGTTTTCCACAATCACAGTCATGTGCTAATTATATGGATTATAATTAATCATTACTTATCTTATTCTTCCTTTAGGAAAAGCAATCCTTCCCTCAGTCAAGACTTTAGTCACTCTTCTCTGACCTTCCAGTGGAGCTACCACGGTCTCAAGAGACGGGCAAGAAGCTAAACCATGTCTGGGTATCTCAATCCCTGAACTTCTGCATTTGGAAAAAAGAGAAGCAACACATAAGCAATTAAACTAATATCTATTTAAAGTAAAGGTACAGAAATGTGTCAGCTAAAAACCCAGTTACACTAAAATGTGAGATGAGAAATGTGGAAGCACAGGAGGTTAGATGCAGTAAACACATTATTTCATAAGCTTCTATCAATATTTCAGAAATGTGAAGGAATAATCAAAGCTTGAAAACACTTGTACCTCGCCCATAAGGTTATGGAAAAATGCATGTCCAAGAAATTTTTCAAGACTTCTGTTTTTGATGAAAGAGTGAACAATATACTGTAAGTTAAAATGGCATCATTCACACTGTCATCAGGAAGGTCTTGCAAGATCAGAATTTCTTTATAACAAAAGGAGGACTGACATACTCTTTCTGTAGAGTCTGGGATGCATCAGGCAATTCAGAGGGAGAACATCATTAAACACTTATTTTCCATTTGCATATGAATTAAAATATCCAACTTCTATTAACTGAAAAGAGTGCATCCTGCTATTCTTGGAAAATGTATACATTTTGCCTAACAGTTTTGTAATAACACTCTGAAAAAAATACTGTTTGTGAAAAGCTATTTACTACCCTGTTTCAGAGATGATTTTGCATATGCAATAAACACAATAAGAATTCATTTATTGCAACAAGCGGCCATTAATTGTATCTTATAGAACCTAAGGTCACCATTCATGTTTTGAAAGTCACATTCGTTTTCTTCTTGTTGTGTTTAATCAATGAATGAATCTGTCACCACTGTTTAGTGCTACATTTCTGCCCTAAGCATCTTCTGCAAGCCAAAGCATGCTCAAGATTTAGCAGACCCTGTGGTAAGCTTTCACAGGTAGCCCTTGCCTGTATCCATAACATAAGGACATCCAGGGGATGTGAACATATTTGGGAAGCAGCGAGAAACAGGATGATGATTTATTCCTTCTGTTAAGAGAATTGCTGAAAGACAGAAAGAGAAGAAATGATGTCAAGTCCTTTCCAAGTGTGGATTTCAACATGTTCAGGTGGTTCAGCTTATCAGAGATAAGCTACTGTATAATGATCTCTCTCAAGCCCTCTCAGACAGGCCTATGCTTGTTTTTTTATTATTTTTTAATCTCATAACATAGTGGGAATATGTAGACATTCTTATACAATGGTGACATTTTTGGCAAGAGACATACCTCAAATAAGAAACAAACCAGAAGCAAAATAGCGTTATAAGACCTAGCATGCGCTTGATACAATCTGGAGCATTCTCAATTTCAGAGTGCTCAATTGAGAACTTCTATTTGTGAGCACTGGAATTGCAAGCCAACTAAAGTATTTGGGAAATGTTTCCCTTTATTGGAAAAGGAATACCCAATGATGATGTTTTCCTCTTGCATACTTGTGTTGACAATGGGAAGAGCCCCTCTGTTTTTCATAGCTAGTCTATATGATTAGCATCCTGCTTGTGACTGCTTAATCTCATCCAACATTAAAGAAAACTTTCCCTTTTTAAGATAGAAACAGGCTGCATTAGAGACCCGTGCCAATGTTATTAACAAGGGAGGATCAGTTGTGACACATACAAGTATTCTTTTTAAATATATCTCTTTTTTTGGAGCTTCTTGTATTAAGAAATGGTATTGCTGATTGTAAGAGAAAGCTCATCAGAAAGTCAGAACTAAGAGAGCAACTTTTTATCTTCTGAGGTTGCTTCATTCTTACCAAATGACAGACTCAGCTGTTGATCGCTGCAACCCAGACTTCAGAAGCTGGAGAGGAATCCCATCTGTCTTGTATATGCACAAAACCTTTTACACAATCATGCCTCATGTGCAAGGAGATGGTATTTCCACATTAAAAAGAAAACAATCCTGCTCATATGCATATGTAAAAACAGCTTAAGAAACCAGCAATACAAAGCTGCAACTTTCAGAGCTATAAAGGAAAGACAAGGTCTATATACCTCCTTTTCAAATCTGACTTTAGGGCAAAACTTCAGACAGGGTGGAGCTTATTTTTGATAATCAGTACTGTGAGAAAATGCAGAGGTAGCACTTAAATGCAGACACGTACATTATCAAGAACTGCAACTAAGAAAGTGTCCTTCCAAGTTTTCACCTGATATTTTCATTTTGACATTTCCTGTAAGGCAAGAAGTCATTAAATAACACAAGTCCCTCCAATACTGAATTCCGTTACTCCAAAAATTCTATTATATCTCATAATTAAAAGCAGCAGCAATTTTTCTTCTTGATGTCCTATATGGGTGATGTGGCATCTATTCAAAAGAGTCATACAGGGGAAGTTTTGGCTGGGGAGATAAACATTACCAAGTGAGTTGAATAATGTAGAAATCTCAGCCATGAACTTCTTTATGTGCTTCGCAATTTTCTGCTAGGAAGCTCTTTCATTGTTTGGTAATGCTGTTTAAAAATACCTCCTCAGTGACATCAGTTCAGAAAAAAACCCCACTTTGTGGTTAAGACTAATGGAAAAGGGGAAGGATATTGGGAAGAATGAGGAAGGAGATTACAATGAGTAGCAGGATACAGAACACAGCTAAAATTATGCTGTAACATTTTATATTAGAGAAGTAATACCTGCAGGATGAAAGTTGCTAGAAATTAAGAGCTCCAAAGAACTGTTCCATTCAAAAATGAAGCTGGTCATTGCAGACTGCTGTCTTTCAGCTGACAAGAGAAATGTATTACGGATTGACAATTACATAATGTTTTTGAGTGTAATGTTTTTGAGTTTTGCATGGGATAAACAGAAAAGAGATTTTCATAAAACCAATGTGTCATTAGACCACAAGACTTCACTATTCTATTATTATATTAGATTAACACATTTTTCATGTCTCAACTAGATTCTCTTTCCTTGTGGAATAAATCCAAAAATCTTACAATAATAGGTTAATTATAAGACTCTGCTGAGGACAGACTAGATTTCAGTGCCTATGCACAACTTCCCTTTAGCTTGAGCAGCGCATAGGCATGTTCAGGCAGCACAGTTTTCTGCAGGGCTGCAGCTGCATTATTGAGACTGGTTTCTAAATAGATGTGCTCTCAGCATGTGCTGACATACGGGTCACACAGACCAGGATGATTATTAGATATTATTCAAGAAGGAAGTTTTCAACTTGCAAACAGCAATGTTGGATGCTGTGTTTAGCTTCATTCTGTGAATAAGGAGCTTTCTCTGGTCTTCTGTATTACATGCTCATTTAAATGAATTAGACTAAAATTATCTGTCTAGATGCAGTGAGTCTCATTGCTGCCAGCATGACCAAATACTACAGTGATCTATTGTTACAACATTTGAGCCCACTGACTTTTCACAAGTGCAGGCAGAGGTACCTTCTACATCTTTACTACCTTCCAACACAGTAAGGACATTTGCCCTGCTCACACCTTCAGCTGAGGAGACATTGGGAAGAGACACTTGCCCAGAGCTTTTACAAAGTCCAAAATAGCAAGAAGCTAGGTCTTTTTCATGAATGAGGTGATCTTGAGGTTTCTTTTACAAGTTAGTGCCCAGACACAGCCAGTGAATTCCGCTATATATCCTGAAAAAGTTTTACATGCATATATCTTTTCAACTATGTAAACAGTTCCAGACACCAGACTTCAGTGTTCAGGCAGTACGGAAGTGTGGTCATTACAAGAAATAGTTGAAACTACACATCTTGCCATATATGTAGTTTTGAGGATGCCCAGGGTACTGTTCTAAATACAGATGTTTTCTGAAATCAGGCCTTTATTGCTCTTATTCAGGAAGTACAAGAGCCATAATATAGGAACTCTTACTCATACTTACAGCTCCTTTTAAATAATTTATGTAAAAAAAATAAAATATGTATGCCACATGAACATACACTGGCCTAAACAGAAGTGTATACAATAGTTACATGCCTCTATCACTGGCCTTTGGAAGCAGCTTCCTCACAGGTTCTTACATATAAGCAAACATTAAATTCTTTGTTCACAGAAGAAAGGGTAATTCCTAAAGTTCATAAAGAACAAATAAAATTAAAAATGTTAGAGACCTAACTCCTTTGTGAACTCTAGAAAACTACATCTCCATTCTTTCCATAACCTGGTTGTTAGAAAAGAAAACATGGATAAGGAAATTAAAAGATGCATATGCTACACTGTCTGTCTCTCTCATCCATTTGTCATGTCATGTATCTCCAGCTCACCTCTACTTCTTGATATACAGGAAGTTCTGCATTTGATGTCTCTGCCTTGTTTATCTATAAAAATACATTAGACACCAGTAATCAGAGAAAGGAGCAGTAACCTGCATTATCATGGTTTTACAATAGTGGCATCTCTCCATGGGGAGGGAAAGTCCATCTTTAAGGATTTTAAAAGCATTAAAGAATTTTCAGCCAAGTTATTCAATTTCTTGTTGGGCCCAAACCAGTCAGTCTAAAACCAGTAGTGGAGTAATAAACCAATAAGCCCTCCAAAATGTAAATTAAGCATGACTACAGAAACTCTGCTTGAGCAAAGTAACTTCCCAATACACACACAGCCGAGGTGGCAATCAACATATCCATTTGCTAAGCCATCTCCACCCAGATCCTCGAGAACTCAAGAGCCACAGTACTGGAAGATCATTTGATCAGAAAAGGTTTACTTGTTAACCTGCAAATATACGCATCCAGCTTGTTATCTATGTTCAGGTGGAAGAAAGGAAGCTTTTTGCACAGCTGTATCTTATTTTTATGAATATATCATGAGGAGCATTCTCATTGCTGCAGGTTGGAGAAATTTTCCCTTGTGCTCTCATTTGCCTATTCAGAAATCTTTTGAGTTTGTTATTGCAAAAGAGACTAATATCTGTTTCAATCCAATCCTCAAGCTCTCTGACTGGTCCTGCAAACTACTTAATTAGAAGACCATGCAGTTCAAACTCCAGCAATGGCAGAATTTACTTGCATTTTAGCCTAGAAATGAGGACACTCAAATTAGAGCAATTGTCTAAATAATAATTTTTTTTGTTTGTTCCACTTAATATTCAAAATCAAAGTGAAGAGGCCTTTAAAAGACAATCTAATATTTATAGCGTGTATGATTATAAAGCACTTATGATCAAAATTATGTTGCAGATGTTCATGTGGGAACTCAGCAATGCTGAAAAAGTCCAAAATGAAGCAGAAAAAATTGAATATAAATTGGAAACTGACCAGAAGATCCTTTATATGTAAAAACCTTTTATGCAACTATGTTTTTTTGTCAGAATGTGCTGACTCTAATTGCAGTTCTCCAAATTTGAATATTAAAGTGCCTCAAAGAGAACAGTTACTTATTTATATGAAACGGAAAGAAAAAACAGAGGCTAAACTGACTGCAAATTCAGTAGGGCACAGCTCCATGTCAATCAAAGACAAAGGGAAGGCT
This sequence comes from Neopsephotus bourkii, assembly GCF_033783945.1. Lineage (NCBI taxonomy): Eukaryota > Metazoa > Chordata > Aves > Psittaciformes > Psittacidae > Neopsephotus > Neopsephotus bourkii. The sequence goes on along the minus strand of NW_026901215.1, from coordinate 2,979,582 downwards.
TAATCAGGATGTAACCACACAGTATTGTTGAAGGAATGTCCAGTAACACCTGGGCTGTGGAACAAGGTACATATGTGTATACAGGAGAAAGTTATTCTGGTTCAATTGACAGCGATGCTTTTCAGGCCTTTTTGACAGAATGATGTGAAAATGCCTTCAGCCAGAAAGGTACTCCTGGCAGCAGTGCACCACATCAGGAGAACTGAGAGGACCATATCAGTGAGTGGAGGATGGAGCTAGAATAAGATCTCCCCTTCCTGCTCAGCCACAGGTTTCCTTGGCCTCAAAGACCACTGCAAATTTCTATATAAAAATCTGAGCACAAAATGCATAACAGCACATACTTGTGAAATGCTCCTTGAAAACATTAAGTGCTTTTTTAGAAATACTGAGATTCCCTTCAATCCTCTTTTTTCTTTCTGTGTTCTCCTCCTCCCCTAGGCTGAAACAGGGATGCACATTTTTGCATTTAATTAAACTACATAGATAAAATAATACAACAGAAACCAGTTTATAAGACCACAAAAAAAGTACAGTATGGAAGCTCGCTTGCTGACAGCATATTTCCCCCCCAGCCCCATGTAAAAAGGAATTTAAGTCATCAAAATTTACAATGTGCCAAGTCAAGTCTAGTTTTCCTAGAAAGGTACCTAACAACCTTATTTAATCTATCTAATTTCCTCTATGATCTTTTTCTTTCCTCCATTTGACAGGTCACAGATACATAACATTAACCTTAGGAAAAGCCACCTTGATAGGCAGCCAGCTTGGTCAGCACTGACAGGGGAAGGTGGGAGAGGACTGAGGGAGTAAGGGCTGCTCCACTCACACTGCAAATTATTACAGGTGACTACAACTAGTTAATCTATTCTGGCTCTTTCTAAAGCGAGAAACTGGGGAGCAGTGGCCTACAGGCAATGTTCCATGGAAAGGAAAGAATACGTTTGTACTGCAAGGTGACTCAAGCCATACCTTTTGCAATGAGCAGTGATTATTACATAATCTTGGGAAACTTCACATCTTATTCCATCAGAAGATGTATACCCAAAGCAAGAGAAATTAACCTTGTCACTTCAAAAACTATGTATTTACAGTATATCGGATGCACTGCAGCACAAGCAGAGACTCAAAAGTAAATTTAAAAAGTGAGCTTTATAAAAATTTCAGAAAAATGGATTTTATTCCAGTACTCGTGCTGTGTGTAAAGAAAATAGTGATTAGATTTAAATACCAGCACTATTAAGCAGAACTGGCATGGACCTGATGAAACACCTCTTTGTTATTTAGAGGTGCAGTTATTTTGTAAAATTAGGCAAGGCAAAGTCTTGCCAAGAAAAATAGGCTGATGGGAAGCATAAAGCTGTAACACTCCCCTGTGACTATTTTGGGCCCAACAGAAACAGTCATCCTGACTGAGCATCTCCTCATGCTGGGGTACAGATACATGCTTGCCAGACTCTCTCAGAAGCACAAACACAGAGTTCAAACTTCCTCTCCCAATCTATGTTCAAACTCTATGTTTCTAGGAAGATTTATCATAAAACCTTTAGTGAACAGAAAGCTTCAGTAAGTTCTTATTTCTGGTCTGAAACCTCATGTGAAACCTGAAGGTAAAAAGCAAACGCATGCATCTGCCAGCCTGAAGATTCCCTAGGTTTGCTTTTCTTGTTGCTTTACATCTTGTGCAGTCATTTATGTGAACACAAAATCAGCATGATAATGAGCAATCAGTTGAGTGATTCCAAAAATTAAGCAGCAGAATGGAATAAAAGTGATAGTAGAGCAGCCAGTGTTAACACTGAAATAAAAAGGAATTTAAGAAATTAGTTCTAAACCTGAACTTCACTTGGTGCTTATTACAACATCCGAGACCATATTATCATAACCTGTATTGCTAATTACTACCTAGCCAATGGAAATGAGGAAATTTTAATTCTGCTGAAGATTGCTTAAGTCTGAAACATACCTTTAAAGCAGAATGATAAGTATCAGACTGTGAAAACATTCTAAAGAATTATCTTAAATGATGACACCATTTTCCCTTTTCTGCTATGATTAATTTCTAAAATATCCAAGAAACTGTTTAAGAACCTAAATCTTAATGCATGAAAAGGTGTTTTGTTCACCCACCTTGAGGCCTATTTGTTTGTGGTACACAAGAACGTTCTACTGCCATAAACATGAGCAGAAAATTCAGTGTTTAATTACAAAGTAATTAAAAAGCAGAACATGAAGTATATAGTCACTCTGATGATTTATAGCCAGGGCTTGTTTCAACAAAACACCAAGTATTTTTTTGCTTGCCTTTAAAATATGGTGGTGGCTGATTTCTGATGCAAATTGAAAGACTGGTAATTCAAAGCACTCCATTCATTTCACTATTACCCAAAGTAGATGACATTCAAAATCAAACATCACAAAAAGTGTTAGTAAGCATAAATGCAGTTTGAGCCTGATGTGTAAATGACTTCACTTCTAGCCTGACTTTTAATATACAGTAGTTTACACTGAAATGTGTTAGGTCATGAATCTGGTTTTGAGTCAAAGGAAAACAGTTATCATCCTCTTCTTGCTCACACTGTTGGCATAAGAGAGACTTGCAGCCAACTTTTCCTAACTAAATCTGAAGTGTTACAATTGGTCCCACAGTGTGTGAAAGAGCTTCTCTTCTGCTACATACAAAGACTGTGCTTTTGACAGAGCAGTCTACTTGTGTGCTACTGCAATAGTTTCAAGCTTTTTTGATTTTAAAAGCACCTGATTGTAATTTATATCTTCACACTGAAGTTGATTACAACCTGCTGTTAAACATGGTACTCAACTCAGTCATCTCCTCCAATCATTAACTGAGCTAGGTTTAGCTACAACCATGAAGTGGATGATGGAAACCATAATTGTTTAACAGCTTTGTTTTGAACAGATGATACTATGAGCCTGTGAAGTAGTCAGCTTCCTGGAACTTTGTTCATTTATTAGCTATCTTATGTAAGCCCAGCTCACCTACTGAAAGCAATGGAATTTCTGCTCCTTTAAATTCAGAGAGACAGATTCAAACCCTTAAATTGTGCTCTTTCTTTTTTTTTTTTTTTCTATTTCTTAAATATTTTCTTAACTTTAGCTTTCTGGGTGTTGACCCTGCTGTCGTTTCTCATTGTATGAGCCCATAGCAAAGCTATAAATATCATAGGAGTTACAGCTGCTGGAATAAAGGTGCCAAAGTTGTAGGCTGCTTGTAATAACTTTTAACTGCCACCATTACTTCCATGGGTGAAGGTTATAACACAACCACTGCAATCTGTAGCTACTATTACCCCAGTCTGAACTAGAAGCTACTGCAAAACAAATTTACTGTCTTCCTTAGCAGATACAAGACAAAGTCTTTTGGCAAAATCACCTATTTGTAGCTAGTATACCATCTTTTCATACATCACTGCACTGCAGCACCTCAAGACATTGCTTGTTATGGTATCATGTGGATTCCATAAAATTATTTTCAGGGCCATATTCCCCTTAGAGAAAAAAACAGGCTGAGTTTGTCAATCTTGCCATTAGTCTGACTAATCTGTAATATCTGAGCACCTTTTTCAGGAAACAGTAGCATGAAAGGCAATATATACACTCTAGGAAACTTGTTCATAAGAGCTAATAGTGAAGTCTATCAAGGAGCTGTATTTCCACTGGTAAAATAAAAGTGAGCTGTTTAAAACTGAATAGTCAAGGTTCCTAGTTTTGTAGCTGTGTGAGATATGAGACTGCATAGCCTGATTTCCTGTTAACACTGGCCAATACTTATATTAAATTGTTCCTGTATTGAGTATAAATCTGTGCTTGTTGGAATTCTTGATTTGATAACACCAAGAAATAAAATAGGTGTCTCTCCTAAAACATATTTCCCTTAATTTCATGAAATACAGATATGTAGCTTATAGACACATTCACAGTGATTTCCTTCAGTAATTTGAAAGGAACAAAGAATGTTTCAAGACTGTTATGTAGGAAGTTCCACCTTTTGCTGACAACAGACTAAGAGCATTGCAGCTGGTGTTAATGTTTTTTGGGACTGATTGGTGATGCAATGTGAGGTAGTTCTCTTCAAGAGATCTGTCACACACTACACTGTAAGTAGATGTTTGCCCAAAGAAGAACAGTGCATGCTAATATTACAGAAGAAAGTGTGTTTTAGTGGTTTTTCAGTGGAGAGGAAATAGGAAGGGTATGTGTAACCCTAACTAATTACCCAGGACCTATTTGCCACACCTTGGAGAGGGTTCTGCAGAGTCAAGTCTGCTTTACCCTCAAACCTCACAGCTGAGAAGTGCTTTTGATTATTTCTGTTCAAATGAAGCCCTTGAGACAGTATTACTGGCTTGGAGCTGAAAGTGCACAGCTGAACTGGTAACTAGTGACAGCTTCAGTAGACAGACAGGATGTTCAAATATTAAATGATGTTGTATCTAAGGGGTTCCGGCTCTGATCAACATAAGAGCAGGACAAGAAATAGTCTACAACTTACTTTAAAGCCCTCTGTTTTGCAAACATTCACTAGGTAGCCATTGTAAAGAGTTGGTGATGTAAATGAGCAATCCATTTTGCAAATAGAAAAACAGCTGTTAGTGTCACAGCAAGGACAAAAAGTCAGGAACAATTCTCTCAGCGTTACACTCCATTCCAACAGGATTTCACCATACAGAGAGAGATAGAAAGAATGTGCCTGCATAAATGGAGCATTGTGCAGAGTCAACCCACATCAGCTGGTTAACTTGTAAGTCACAGGGCTTGGCAAATTCGCAGCAGTATTTTTATTAGGTACAATACTTCAAAGGCAAATAGCAGGCAGAGAGTGTGGATTCAGGGCTCCATTTCCTATATATTTCTTATTATATGTTCTGGCTTTGGAGGCTACTCCCACTTTTAAAGAAAGATTAACACATTATTTTGTCCCAATTACACATGTAACAGCATTAAAGTAGGTCGGTGACACTTATTAGAAACAAATGAATGTTTTAGTGTAAACAAATACTTCCATTTCTGGTGTTGCCCCTAGGGAAAAAATACCTACAGGTTTTAAAAGAAAAAAGGCACTTCTCTACTGAGTTAGATTTTGAACATAAATTTGTCAAAATCTTTCCTTTTTTCTCAATGAACATAGAAAGAGCCCTTTCTGAACTATAGAACCTAAATTAATTTCCTCTCTGAGCTATATGGTGTTAAGAAACAAATTAAAAACAGTAAGACTCTTTGTTTTTATGCAGTGTGTAGAAATAGAATTAGATACGTCTTTTATAAATTTACTAGTTGCTTACAGCCCAGATTTAATTTTTTGCTCATTATGCATCACTGCAGAGATTAACAGAACAGGCACAATGGCAGTTTATGACTGACATGGCACACTGAAGGTGATCAGAACTGTCTAAGAAAAGACTGTCAGTCACTTCTACTGAAAACTTCTCCACTCAGTCTGTATTGAGCAAGTGAGGTATAAACAGAACAAAGACAACTCTTTAAGTAGCCATGTATTTATTTTACAGCCTGCTCACCCTGCCTGCCTGCTTCCTCTATTAGAGCACTTTGCTGCACACATGAAGAGCTCTCCTGGAGGCAGTTACATTTATGAACTGTTTGCTCTCCACTCGCCTTGCAGCCAGCAGCGGCACAACCATCATTCATTCCTAGGAAAAGGGAACCAGGTGAAGAAAAACGACTCTCCCTGAATGCCCCCATAAATTCACATGGAGAAATAACCACGCAGCACTACCCAAACCCTTTAGTTTTATTAATGGCCAGAAGGCAGTATTACTATCCGATAAATCTTCCTAGCTTCACCTACTGGTCAAAATGGGACATGCACCATTTTGGCCAGCTCCACCAGCCTCCTTATTAGACATCTTGCAAAATATTAAATCACATAGTCTGCTTCACAAGACTGCCTCCTGACAGAAATAACACTTTCTGAGAACAAATAAGTAATGTGGGAGGCTGAGCACCAGCACTTCTTCCCATACTCAAGTGCAAGTCCTATGGCCTTGAAGAGGCAGCAGGAAAAACGGCGGGGGTGAGAGGGGAATCCAAACATCACTTGAAACTTGAATGAAATGTAGAGTGGGCTCTAATTAAATGACAGCAGTGTTGATGCACTTGACCAGAATACAGATCTTAATACGTATAGACTGAATGAGTACCATAAGATATACTGTTACTCTCTTGTTGGACAATTTTCCCTGTCTGTAGCATGGTGGAAACATTTACCATCCCACATATGTGCTCTGAGGCTACCAACATTAAAACAACTGGATTTAAGTGTTACAAGAACTGTAGGCAGATCAAACTGGTGGCTATTTGCTTGTAGCTGAACAGACTTTGATGCAAGCATTTCATCGCAATGGAAATTAGCTGAACCCACCACATTTAAAAAATAATAAACCCCTTATCAGCTGTACCAGAGTCCTAAGTGCAGAGCTGAAAGAGCTAGCTGTCAGGTCTGTGGGAGACCGTGCATGGTCGTGTGTGTGTTTTGCAGGTAGGAAATGACTGACACAAACTTCTGTGTCAGGAGCCAGGGAGAACACTGCCACTGTCTTCTGCAGGTTATCTAAAGAAAAAAGACTATACCACATTCAAACTGAAGGTAAACCAATTCATGAGCCAAGTGCATGACTTAGGTGTCCCAAATATATTTCAAGATATATTAAATATAACAGAGTTGCTTTCCAAAATGAGCGTAGAAGCAGCAGTGATTTCACATCTTTTCTGGCACTGCATCTTCCTGGACTTCCAGTGTCACTGTTAAAGCAAAATCAGCTGTGCTTTTGAACTAACCTGCATTGTTGTCGTGGTTTAAACCCAGACAGAAAGCTTGTTAACCACTGCCCCCCCCTTTCTTGCCCTCCCCCTACTCCTGGAGGGATGGAGAGGAGAATCAGAAAGAATGCAACTCCCACGGGTTGAGATAAGAACAGTTTAGTAACTAAGGTATAACACAAATCACTACTGCTACCACCAATAATAGTAATGATAAAGGAAATAACAAGGGAAGAGAATACAACACCTCATCACCAGGCGACCGATAACTTGCTCCCCCCAGCCCGACCAAGCACCAACCGATACCTCCTCCAACCCTGCAGTCCCCCTCGCCCTTCCGGCTCACTCCCAGTTACCTCCTGGGCATGACGTGCTGTGGTATGGAATACCTCTTTGGTCAGTTTGGGTCAGGTGTCCTGTCTCTGCTTCCTCCCAGCTTCCCTCCTCCCTGGCAGAGCATGAGGCCCACAAAGTCCTTGGCCAAACCAAAACATCATTTTTATCAGCTCTGTTCCCAGCTGAAAGTCAAAACACAGCACTGCACCAGCTACCAAGAAAGAGAAAAATGACTGCTTCTGCTAAACCCAGGACATTATCCACTCCTTATTCCATACCATTCACGTTATGCTCAGATCCCACATTTTCAATATACCACCACTCTTATCTAAGTGGACTCTCATCGTAGTGCATGGGCCAGTCCCTATAAAGCTGCTGAGTCCATCTGGTCCATGATGTCAGGCTCCATCTCTTGTAAGAGTCTTTCAGAACAGGAGAGGCTGTGTGCAGTGTTCACACTTGTGAATAACCTGGGCAATAGTGTCAATTGCTAAGTCCACCCCTCGATCATGAGTCCATCTCAATGTTGCATCTCTGCTCTGATGGCCTTAAGGGTCATGGGCCCACCAGGCTCAAAATAATTCACTTTTATGTTGCCAATCTAAGTCCATCTGAGCCACTTCAATCTTAGCAGCTTTATCCACTTGTTGGTTGTTCTGGTGTTCCTCAGTGGCCTGACTCTTGGGTACATGGGCATCTACATGACGTACCTTCACCACCAGGTTTTGCACCCAGGCAGCAATATCTTTCCACAGTGCAGCAGCCCAGATAGGCTAAACCCAGGACAATTGTAAAGGGGCCAGGGGTGGAGGGGCTCTTCATAACAATCATAGGAGTGGACAGAATCAGCTTTACTGCTCAGCTTTGCAAGGTTATGCTGTGGGCAACGTTTCTTTCTAGCCTCGATGCAAAAGGAAGCATGTGCACTTGTGGTATCAGTCCATTGATCATTCCCCTTTTTCCTTCCCCAGCAAGAAGTTCTGAATCAGCTAAGTTCAACTTCAAAGACACCAATGCCCCACAACTTTGGTGAAAACAGGGAGCCAGATTACAGACACCCCAGGGGGTCTCCCCCAGATGAAAGGCTGTGGTTCAAATGCAGTTGTGATACTCTGCAGTGGCTGATACAGCCAGGAGAGTTACTCCTCCCCTAAACCAGGTTTTAGAAGTTGGGCTGCTCAAACAACTCCTTGTTTGTTTTTATGAAGCCTGCAGAGCATGAACACTGTGAGGGTATTATCCAGGTTACTGAAATGTGATGTTATTAGCAGGAACATTACAGATTCATTTTTTTTTTTTTACTACAGATTTTTAAGTGGGAGGCTCATTATGGTATTGTTTTCAAAAGAGAGAACAAGTTTGCAGCTCTCCAATGTGCTCCACAGGCTTTGTTCCATTTTCTTTTCTTTGCCAGTGAGCAACATATTCTCCTAAACTGAGATAATTTTTTTTCTTTTTTAGAGGAAGCTGTGGGAGACAGGATGGAAATGGCATCAAAACACATTTTCCACAAGAATAATGTGAAGCCTACTTCGCACAGCTTAACATTTTTAATCTCTTACATGCATATATCTTATGTGAGGAATAAAGTTAAAATGATATGTTTACTGAACGGTGGCCAGCCTCAAAAAGCACAAATAGATGAACGGATACTCAAGTGTCTGCTTAATTACAGTTAAATATAGGAGAACAAGTATAATTTCAGCTTTCAATACCTGCACCTGGTACTAGACACTTCAGAGCTTTGTATGATATGCACTTTGAGCACCAGCTTTCAAATGATCCTGGAAATGGAATTCAAACATAATGTCAATGTCCCAACCACTGCACTGACAAAGTCCCCTACAGTACTGAAGGTTCTGACAATGATCTACCTACTTCTCTACTACTTCATTATGTCTGATTAGATGTTATGACTCAATATTATGGCCAGATTCAGGAAGAGAAGAAGCTTCTACAGAGTGAATAATATCTTCTTACCACTGAGTTTCAGGTCATTTTGACCACAGGGGACACAGGCCAGTGAAGCCCTGCATATAGCGATAAAATGATAAATTACAAGAAAAATGTAACAGACTTACTGCCAAAGCAGCAAAATGTAACTGTACGATAGAAGAATGGATATTTCTAGGTAAAGCAGAGATGGCTACTTTACAAGTACTCTTTGCAGAAATTTATCACTGGGATCAGAGCAGCTGGGATGAAAAGTGCATGAAAACTTACATTTTTTACATGGGTTTGCAATTTATAATGTGGACACCAACAATACATATAGGGTCACCTCACTTGTCACTGAAATGAAGTCACCTGTAGAGTGGAAGGCACTTACCAATTAAGAGCAAATAATGACATTATAATAACAGCTTTGAGCAACGGATTTTGAAAAGCCATAAGGGGAATTTTAGGTAGCCAGAATGTAATTATCCATGTGGAATTCAGCCAGATACACACAACTCTCTGAACTCTGCATTTGCTGCCAATCTAAGTAACACTGCATCCCCACAATTTGCAGCGGCAGGACTGCTAGGTAGATCACAAATTAAGCACTAGGTACCTCATGAGCTATTTGTAGAATGGTTATAGCAAACCCTTCTGTATGGGAAGAAAAAAGCCAGAAAAGTACCAGGCAGAGTGACAAATTCTCTGTTACTTTGAAGTCAAGGGCAAAACCTTTATCACACATTAGAGATGTAAAAAGTTACTTGGCATATCAACCTTCTTGCAAGCAACTGCAGCCATCTGGCTTTCTTTCAAACCTCCTGCCCAGACAGCTCCTTTATTTATATAGCCCCTGGGGAACCTCACACATTTCTGACAGCTCCAGCAGACGGGTACTTTACCCTTTATGTTCCTATCTGCCTGTATCTGTGCTTTGGCTCACAGTAGCTTTCTGTTTCCAGACATGCTGCTGAAGCTGGAAACAAGTGCCAACTGAATCAGATCTTTTCAACAAGACACACTTGAAGCTATGTTCTCCGCACTTAGCAGGCCATCTACAGTCCTCTGGGCACACACTCTCATTCTGTTTTCTTGCTACTACTGGGTTTTCCACACTGTGCTATTCATTTGAGGAGACAAGCATATAACCCATGTTAGCAACACTCATTGGAAAGAGGCCCTCAGAGTCCATCCAGATCACTTCACCTAGTTAGTGCTGTAGTCTATGATGCTGTTTTCATCCTGTCTGTTCAAGCACCTTTTAAGAGAGCAGCATAGCAGACAATAGAGCAAATAAAATGTTCCTCAGATCCCGAATTCTTTTCCCTACTGACTTATTAGAAAAAGAACAAGATATTTTTGCTAGTTTCTGAGCATTTCTCAGCATTAGAGAGCAGACTCTGGCCTCTTCAGGAACCTGCTTAGTAAGGTTCCATGGGATATAGCCCTAGAGGGCAGGGGTGCCCAAGACTCTTGGTTGATATTCAAGGATCACCTGCTACAAGCTCAGGAGTGTTGCATTCCAACCAGAAGTAAGTGCAGCAGGAGGGTCAGGAGACCTCCTTGGATGGATAAGGAGCTGCTGAGGAAACTTTGAGGGAAAAAAAGAGGCTTATAAAAGGTGGAAGCAAGCACAGGCAAGCTGGGAAGAATACAGAGATGTTGTCCAAGAAGCCAGGGAACAGGTTAGGAAAGGTAAGGCCCAGTTAAAATTAAACTTGGCTAGGGATGTGAAAAATAACAGGAAGGAATTCTATAGGTACACTGCAAATAAAAGACAGATTAGGAACAATGTGGACCCTCTCCGGAAGCTATCAGAAGAACTGACTACCCTGGGTCTGGAGAAGGCTGAGGTTCTGAATGACTTCTTTGCCTTGGTCTTCACTGGCAAAGGCTCTGACCACACAACTCAAGTCTTGGAAGGCAGACACAGGGGCTGTGAGAATGAAGACCTTGGGCCCACTGTAGGAGAGGAACTGGTTCAAGACCATCTTAAAAACCTGAATGTGCACAAGTCCATTGGCCTGATGAAATCCATCCGCAGGTCCTGAAGGAACTGGCAAATGAAGTTGCTGAGCCACTGGCCATCATATTTGAAAAATCATGGCAGTCAGGTGAAGTTCCCGATGACTGGAAAAGCTGAAATATAACCCCCATTTTCGAGAAGGGGAAAATGGATGACCAAGGCAATTACAGACCAGTCAGTCTAACCTCTGTGCCTGGCAAAATCTTGGAGCAGGTTCTCCCTGAAGGCATGCTAAGGCGCATGAAAAGCAACAATGTGCTTGGTGACAGCCAGCATGGCTTCACTAAGGGGAAATCCTGCCTGACCAATTTGGTGGCCTTCTATGATGGGGCTATGGAATTGATGGACTGGGGTAGAGGCATTGATGTCATCTACCTGGACTTGTGCAAAGCATTCGACACTGTCCCGCATGACATCCTTGTCTCTAAATTGGAGAGACATCAATTTGATGGATGGACCACTCGGTGGATAAAGAACTGGCTGGATGGCCGCACGCAAAGATTTGTGGTCAATGGCTCAACATCCAGCTGGAGACCAGTAACGAGCAGTGTCCCTCAGGGATCGGTATTGGGACCGGTCTTGTTTAACATCTTTGTCTCTGACATGGACAGTGGGATTGAGTGCGCCCTCAACAAATTTGCCAATGACACCAAGCTGTGTGGTTCGGTTGATACGCTGGAGGGAAGGAATGCCATCTAGAGGGACCTTGACATGCTTGTGAGGTGGGCTGATGCCAACTTCATGAAGTTTAACCATGCCAAGTGCAAGGTCGTACACCTGGGCACAGCTACAGGTTGGGCAGAGAAGAGATTCAGAGCAGCCCTGCAGAGAAGGACTTGAGGGTGCTGGTTGATGAGAAAATGAACATGAGCCCACTTAGGTGCACGTTCACAGCCCAGAAAGCCAACTGTATCTTGAGCTGCATCAAAAGGAGCGTGACCAGCAGGTTGAAGGAGGTGATTCTGCCCTTCTACTTTGCTCTCGTGAGACCTCACCTGGAATATTGTGTGCAGTTCTGGTGTCCTCAGCATAAAAAGGACATGGAACTGATGGAGCAAATCCAGAGGAGAGCCACAAGAATGATCAGGGGACTGGAGCACCTCCCCTATGAAGATCGGTTGAGAAAGTTGGGGCTGTTCAGCCTGGAGAAGAGAAGGCTGCGTGGAGACCTCATAGCAGCCTTCCAGTATTTGAAGGGGGGCTATAGGGATGCTGGAGAGGGACTCTTCATTAGGAACTGTAGTGATAGGACAAGGAGTAACAGGTTCAAATTTAAAGAGGATGTGTTTAGATTGGATATAAGTAAGAAGTTCTTTACTGTAAGGGTGGTGAGGCACTGGAATGGGTTGCCCAGGGAAGTTGTGAATGAACACCCTTGGCGGTGTTCAAGGCCAGGTTGGACAGGGCCTTGGGTGGCATGGCTTAGTGTGAGGTTCCCTGCCCATGGCAGGGGGGTTGGAACTAGATGACCTTATGGTCCTTTCCAACTCTAAATATTCTGATTCCTTTCAAGGAACAGTTTGAGCTTGAAGAGTAGTAGTGAAAACCAGAGATTCAGAAGGGAAAATATTTCACTGGGAGCATATTTTCTGCTATCAAGATTAGAATAATAGTTGTATCATTTATCACCATATAAGATTTATGGATTCTTCTTAATTTTCCTGCTTCAGGGGATGAAGATTTAGATTACAAACAACCCTTAAAGATCCAATCTCTGCCACCACAGCATGGCCAGCTTCAGAGTTAGAGCAGGTTCCTCAGGTCATCATCCACTCAAGTTCTGCATATGTCCAAGGACAGAAGCACCACAAATATTTCTTTAAGAAATTCAGAGACATATAGACAAGAGGTCTGACAAGGATAGAAATTCTGGTTTGTGACTGCAGTAGCTCTAGGGAGATACCCACAGCCAAAATCACTATAGTCAGATTCTAATCTTCCTTTAGCTAGAAGAAAAGGTGAGAGTCCTACAAAGGCTGATTTGAGAGAATATGAGATAATGCAAGGAGCCTGTCTTTTCTAATTATGTGCACTGTCTAGTAAAATATGCCTACCAGGTCAGTGCTTTAAATTAAATATCTATGTTTAGGAAGTGTAAATATCTGGCAAAGGATAGCTAACAATTTCCTAAATATCAGGAAAACCTAGGAAAACCAGCACCATCCACTGTTACTATAGCATTATGGTTGTCCAGAGATGACACTGATGAATGTATTTAGAAATCTCCCCAATTTCATATTGCCTCCCTTGCTTAAAACAACCAGGCCAGTCGCACATAATACAAACTGCAAAATACAGGTGCCTTGGGAGAGGTGGACATGACCTGAAAGCTCAGTCTTTTATTCCATTCACTAAACTTTTAAAGTAACTCTTTAATAGAGCCACTTAGAATTGGACAAGGTAGTAAAAAAAGGATAGGAAAAGAAATCAGGTATTCTTCTCTCTGTCTATAGAATCCATCCATGTTCCAGAAAGGTACAGATTAAAGGGCAAATTTTCTGCAGCCAGGTTGTAATGTGACTGTAGTTTGTTATGGGTAGGGTGCCCTTATTTTTAATTACCAGTGCAATACATATTTTTAGGGCTGTTAACCTTAACAGAATGTCTCTAATTAGCTACTGCATCAGAAGTAGGACACTTAGATTATTTCCAACACAAAGTACTTATGCTATAGTAGAATGATTCAGTACAGTTTTGTTGGATTCAAGGATTTACTCAATCAAAATTTAACATTCAGAAAAGTATGATACTTGTTTTGATTCAGCAATTAGCTACATCTTTAAGGCAACTCCTTTGACAACAAAGTTTTCATTACATTTATCTAAAACCAGCCTTCTTGAAACAGACTGCCAAATTTTTGAGTTTCATTGAAAGCTGAGCTACTGGACACAACCAATATGAAATATGAAATTGTATACTGGGGTCAGGAGATGATCTGAATCAGCTTGAAGCAGACTTCAGGTCTGATAAAACTCATAAAAAATGGTAAGAAAAATCAAGATTATGAATTTTTCATTAAAAACAACACATATTTAAAAACTATGCGTGAAAGCTTTGAGGTTTAATAATTTTCTATTATAACACATCTGTGAAGCTCTATGAAGGATTGGTGACCTCAGGCCTGGTGGGAGAAGACTCTGAGGGATCCAGTCAGCCCGGCTCAGAAGCAGAGTACATGTTACAACATAGACGCCAAAGCTCTGAAGGGAGTTTAGAACTTAAGTTTCTAAGCTGCATTACAGGGGGTGACTTGTTCCTACATGATTGTTAGTAAGGATAGGATTAGAAGCAAAGTTAACCCCCACACCCTAATAAGCGCCAAATAAATAGTTTGAGGGTTTTTAAGCTGTTATTTTATTGCCAACAAACAAGAATCGAAACTACACTCAGGCACAGTGGGTGAACTATTCAAACTACAGCAGCACAGCACTTGTCATTTCCTGGTAGAAATCTTTTCCCCTCCTCCTTGAACAGTCCAAACAAATCAAGCAGAAACCAGACATGGCCATCTCAGTGTATTCTGTACTTTGCCTCCTCACTGCTCAGCATATCACTGATGAAAATGAACCAAGTTTTTTGAAAGACATCATATTTAAGACCTGTGATGGCAGAGTTATGTTACGGAGATCAAGAAGTCGCAATGCACTTATGCTGCATTGTTTACTTTGAAGAACTGCTGTCAAGTCCACTGAAACTAATGGTGTCTGTCCCACTAAAAGACAAACAATAAATACAGAATGTTGCACTGTGCGATTTTTCTGCATCAATTATTCCAGCTGCTGTTTATTATTAGACTTATTTAAAGGACGGCACAAGTCTTTGAACAAGCTAAATGGCAAGGAAGCAAGACATTATAGGATATTTTCACTTCCAGGCGCCTGATTGCAAAGCAGTATGTTCTTTCAGCAGCCAACACTGCAGAGAAGTCAATTTAAACATCTTCGATTTTTACGTGAGCTTTCAAATGGGAAGGATGACTTGTAGCCAAGCAACACATTTAACAAAAGATTGCTAGTGGCACTGCTAAAAGAAAAGTCACAGACAAAGCTCTACATTTGCACTTGCCATCTAGTGTCCTAAAGGTCAAATCCTGCTTAGGTCTCTCAGAGATAGGTGCTCCTGTCTAAGTACCCAGGGAATCTGAGTTTCTGTCATACAGCAGCAGCAGCATTCAGCATGGTTGGCAATCTGTGCTGTGGATGAGCTCCAGATGCTACAGGTCAGCCTCAAAGCTGCATGGGAAGCTCACAGGGCATCTGTAAGCCTGTCTGGCTGCTCTACAGGTTGTGAATCAGGTTTCAGCAGGGTTTACTGCCAGGCATTTCAGGAGATTAGGAAACTATAACTGAAGCTATATTTTCAAGTGTTCTTGGCGGTGTGTGGCTCTTGCTGAGAAACCCCTAGGAAGATTTGCAGCAGAGCCTGGAGCGGCATCTCAAGCAAGTTCCTGACAATCTGCTACCATCCCAAAGAAGAAAGATTTTCTGGCTAATTCTGCCATACCTTAATCACTGACCGTCATTCACCTGACAGCATCCCAAAATACAGTTAGATGGAAGTTAAAGAAAAGCATTTGAGTTTTCAGTAACATGTTGAGCAAACTGATTCAGAATACACTCCCTTCTGCTTTCTCCAAAGACACTAGAAAACTGAACAGATATGAGAAACTAAGATACAGAACAGCAACAGCAGCTTTCCTGACCTTTTGTTGCTTTCTGTATGAAATCTATACTCCCTAATAGTCCTTTTAGTTCTCAAGCTCTCCAGATGGAGAAGACCAGAGGAAGAAGATGCTTCTGAGCAATGAAAGCAAACTTGCAAGCAGGCCAATCTTAGGAGCTGCTGCCACTTCATTTTCCTGGGCATCTGTCAGTGTATTCATCCATGCTACTCTATTGCACAGAACTTTTTGTGCTCTGAGGAGTGTTAAGATAAGGCTCAGTAATGGCCCTTTTAAGCAAAATGCCATTGCACATGACTGGGTGAAAAGGAAGATGACAGCAGTGACACCTATTTGGTTTTCTGACATGAAGGTTTGTGTCTCGGTGGATTTATGCCATACATGGACACTCTTCATCTTTCTGGGGGTAAAAAAAAAAAAAAAATATACCTTTTTCCATGTTATCCAGTAGGACTGAACTCAAGCTCTCTGATTGAAATAACTTGAAAAACACATTCACATTTTTACAGAAACAGCTGGAAAATGGCACTGGACAAAAATGCCAGGTTAAATGACAGACTGAGTAGCTTGGAGAGGCTGCAGAGAAGGATGTTTCAGCACTACATTTCTCTTGATTTTTTAGAGAAAGTCAGTAATTTTTAAGTAGCAAACTGAAAACTTGTGGGTGGAATTAGAAGAAAAATCTCAGTCTCTCTGGTCATCCTTCCTGTTCACCATTTAGAAAATTAAGTATGCCAAAATCCACTTCATATTCTCAGTCCTCATCTATGAAAACTCTCTGTGAGACACCCTGCAACAGAAAGAGGCAGCAATAACTTCAGGGTTTTTGTGCCTATTTGGCAGGCAGTGAACTTTTCAACACAGGGAGATTTACTATTACAGTGCCAGCAGCATAACCTCTTCTGGCATAGTTGTTGCATAATGATTTTGACTATTTCAGATGAAAAATCAGAATGCTTGTAGTTAATAAAATTCTAGCCTTTATTTCAGTCAGAACTACCAAACTAGGAGCAAGCTAAAGTAAAATTCAAGTTAACATTTCCTAAAACTGTTATTCATCCTTTCTCCCTCTTAGTGAAAGTGGGATTTTTTGATAATCCCTCCTCTGCATGATCTCATACCCCTCTTCTGCATTTGTACAAGCCATATCCAGCATAACAGATGTCAACATTAGGGACTGGATCGCCTTTCCTATTTACCATGTCTAGGAGGTACCAATGTACTATTCCATTTTCACTTTCAAATCTCCTCCCTTTTTCAAACATCCAGAGAAATCGGCCTCGTAGCATGCTCCAAAAGCCACTAAACTTTGGTTCCAACAATTTTGTCATAGCAGTAGGAGGAATGTAGTCTCCAAGGTTACTGGGACACAAGTAATTTAGAAATTTCAAGCAGCTCATTGAATTGCACAGGGAAGATATGTTCCCTGCAGGAAGCAACACTGTGAAAGCAGATAGACATTGTCTGCATTAACCAAAATTTCTGAGTGCTCTGCAGGGTCAGCCTAGTTCAGCAGCACAGGATGGGGGACCGAAAGCCTGGGCTCCCACAGCAGGGTCCTGCGGACCTCTTGACTGTGTGGATGGAAAAACCTTTGCAATCCCCACGCCCGGGGCTCAGAGCTGTTTCTGAAAGTCCAATCAGACTCAGTGCAGACACCAATGATGCTGTACTTGTACCTGTCATTGCAGGGTAGCATTTGCAATTAGATGCAGCAGCAAAGAGGACTAGCTCCTTTCTATTCCAGTCATACACAGCTCTCCTGTGCAAGAGATCAATTGCTTGATCATTTTCTCTGATGCATGCAGCAGGGGCAGGCTTGAAGATGTTTTCTGACCTTTCCTATCTCCAGAAAATACTTTAGGGTGCAGCTCAAATATCAGAATTAGTGTATATTCCTCCACTTGTACCAGAACGAGGCAGGTAAAGGTCTGATCTCAGTTACCCAGGCAACTGCAAACAGCATGGCCTGCTCATGCTCATTAGACATCTTTTTTTCAAAAGCATTCAATCCTGGAGTCTGCAGTGCTTCCAAGTAATTATATTCATACGGTGCATATATGCTGCAAAAATAGCTTCTTCATTTTCTGCCAGCCAAATTAACCATGAAAACAGGCCAGTTTAAGGATGTAATTATTATAGACTAATTTGGCAATCTGGGCAGTCAGTATTACCTCAACCTGGGCAGCTCCATCTCCCAGGATTTCACTTGCCTGAGGCATTTTAGAAAGAGTAAGACAGCTTGGAGCTTACACTAGGCAGGGCAGGGAGGCAGGAAAAGTTATGATGGAATGGACCCTTCCTTGAGCCTCATTTCTGCAAACGCACTGCTGTAAATCTTCAGCAAAAGCTCAGAAAATTACTGGAATTGCAATTGGGAAGGATAATCAGCCCCACACCAGGAGCTGGGATCAAATGTCTTCAGAGCTTAAACAGCTAGTTAAATGATCTGGACAGCCCCACTGAACTTCATTTTAAGGAAGAATTGTCTACAGTGTAGACAATGGCACTCACCCCAGCAGTAGTAGTCAGGCTTCAAACACTGGCATCATAGCTGAAAAGCTATTTTGCTACTCTCAGCAAGTTGCCCTCTTTGCTTTCCCTTACAACTTTTCTTCCCTAAGGGCCCTACCTTCAGTGTCCTCACCTGCCCAGCTCAACTGGACCACAAGCATTCCTGCTTTTCCCTCAGCCTCTGAGGATCAGCTTAGGCACTTCAGAAGAAAACCAGCTAAAAGAAGACTTTTCTCACTTTTGGCAATATGCAGCTAGGAGAGTAACAGACCTGCTGGAGCTGGCTAGGAGCAGCCCCAGACATAAAGGCAAAAATTATACTTTGAGTGCAATAGTTGCACTGCAGCTTGTAATGTCTGAAAATTAATTGCTTTGAACACTAGAGGCTAAGGATACTAAATTCATAAAGACTTACAGTGTCGTTGTGAAGAAACATCCGGAACAAGCACCTAACTTAGGTGAGGTTACAGAGTGTTCAGCAAAGCAATGATCCTCTCTCTTTCCATGGGCTGTGGGAGGCACTCAGCCCCTATGTCTTGGTGGCGTAAATTCCCTGTTAAAATCTAGTACTACTTAGCTTTAACAAGAAACTTTGATTTTTGTTTTTCTCTCTCTCTGCTAACGACAGGCACAGAAAGGAAGGCATATTATATATGCTGCTTAAATACTGTAGGTAAATTTCAGTAAAAGTACAGCATTCTGAAAAAGCACATACAGATTGACAGGTTAATGCCTTGGCTGGATAACCTCACACGCAAAATCTCAGCAACTGAAAAAAACAACAATGAGCCTCCACTATTGCACCATATTATGGTAGTGATGTACCATTGAGGACTACTGTAAATTTAAGGACACTGATGAAAAGAATGGATATCAATAATTAGACAAGATAATTTTTAAAGACAGGTGTTGGTAACCCATTTCAGTTCTCTATCACAAAAAGCAACAATAAACATTAGGCACAAGGAGATCTATAAGCATTAATTCATTCTTTAGATTGGGCCTGAAAGACAGTAACATTGAAAGCCATCAAGACCATTTTTGGATGGCCCAAAAATGACGAAAAAAGTGGATTTTTAACATTTGAAGGAAAAAAAAAGACACCTCAAGAGATATAGTGATGATAAGTCAATGTATATAAAGCAGAAAACCAAGAATAGACACAGCAGACAGAAAATATGAATAGCAGCTACGGCGAGCGTTAGCCAGGGCACTGCCAACTGATTCTCCACTTTTTGTCTGTCATCCAGAGTGATTGTCACAGAAGCTGGTCGCTATTATCTCAACATTAGACACTTTCTCTATGGGAGATTTACCAAGATGGACATTTTTATGAAATGCCTTTAGAAACAAATTGCTCTTTTTTATCACTGTTTTATAAAGAGATGGTAACTTGAGGAAGATCTTTCAAAGTGACTGACTGCTTTCTGATATAACACATGTATTAGTTGTAAAATCTTTAATATAAGATCAATTTGTAAAAAGAGTTTATTATAAACCCATAGGAAAACCTTTGCACTATTTTAATGGTAAGAACCTGTCATTTCCTGTGAAATTGGCTTAGTTGGCAATTATTATGTACTTACATTTTATCCCTTTTTTTACCTTTCATGTAATATGAACTAGGTGGGAAAAAAAGTTTCTTCCATCAAAGAACAAATATAAAAATAAGTTTTAAAAGCTTTGTAAAGAGGATGCTTTAGAGAGCACATCAGATGCCATTCCAGTGCCCGAGCAAAGTAGAAGTTACAAACCATACATCTAGAGTCAGAAAAGAATGGTTCACTCTGCAGGAAGAAGATGAAAGCCCCTTAGCTGTTAACAAAGACAAACAATAAGTAGCTTTTATCTGTATGGATATGAACAGTCACAAACGAATGGCTGTAATTGCTACTGTGCGCTGGCTAAAAACTGCTCACCTTGTTACGTCCATCACCTCTTTTCCATCAGCTTCTTGACCTTTTTTCAGTTGATGTTAATCCCATGGACTAAAGTTGCACAGAACACCTCTGGGTAAATACTTGGTTCTGAGACTGCAGCTTTCATGGTTCAGGGAAGATTCAGAGAAGACAACTTCCACTTCTAGGAAAACACGTTTCATATTCCTTTCAGTGTGCTGGCTGCACTCTTTCAGGCCAGTTACACTCACTTTTGTGGTGGTTTTAGCTATCAACCCAATATCTTCAAGAACATGAAGGGTGAATTGCAGCTACTTTTCAGTAAAGCAGAAGGCTTTTACCACCTTGTGCACTGTTTTTGTGTTTAGATTAGACATGTGAATCAAGCATTTATGTATTTAACTTCTGCCTGTAGTGTAGGCATTTCTGTCCATTCTTAAGAAGAAGAAATCCTTGAACACAATGAATGTTCTTTTTACTTTTAAATTGAATGTAAACTTTCACTCAAATAAAAAACAAAATTTAAAAATTCATTGGCAGGGTCATCGAAGAAAATATTTCAGCAGCAGAAAACTTTTATAGCATAAAGATGTTTAGGCCAGTTCAAGAACTGATGCACAGGGGTCTCTGCCTTTAGAACTGTATACAGCATTGCCCATTTTAAAACAAACTTTTTACTTACTTTTAACCAATCCAGAAACACACAACCAAGTATTTTCAACTTTCATCTAGGATTTTCACTCTTGTAAGGACAAGCTGCATAGTACACAAAACCTCTAAAATTCTGTCTTTATATCCCTTCAAATCCCAAAGTCAGGTTCTTTAAGTAAAGCTGGACTGGAATCTTTATTTATTTATTAAATCTCTGAATTGATTTAATATTCCAGAAAATAAAACCTACTGAACTTTCCATTTATTCAAGTCTAGCTCTGACCCATAACTTTATTTGACATAAGCAATTCATCTTGTTGAAGCCCCTGGTTAAAGATTATGACAGTTTGCACAGGACATGGCAGAACTTGTAATGTCATCACTGACAAGGCTACAACCTTCACTTGTTGACATCTTATCAAATAGTCCCATTCTTGTTCAAATCTTGGCCTGAGTTACTTGAAATGACACTTTTCCATTGCCAGCAACTGAGTCAGTCAGTAATTGCTACCCAAAATAATACAAATTCATAAAAATAAATGATAGGAGATAGTTATTTTTAACATGTTTGACTTTGCTCCTGAAATATCACAGTGACACAGAATAACAACTCATGCAAGGGTGAACCAGCTAGAAAGCTGGAGTGCATTTACTCATGGGATTGACAGCACTGTAACAACAGCGGAGGCTCTGCCGCCTCCTACTTTCTTCCCTCCTCACTGCTGCACCCAGATTTGCACAGGACCTATTAAAACGATCAATTGTGCAAGTCATATAGGGATGTTGGGGAAGGAGTCTTCATTAGGGACTGTAGTGATAGGACAAAGGGTAATGGGTTAAAACTTAAACAGGGGAAGTTTAGATTGGATATAAGGAGGAAATTATTTCCTGTTAGGGTGGTGAGGCACTGGAACAGGCTGCCCAGGGAGACTGCGTATGCTCCAACCCTGGTAGTGTTCAAGGCCAGGTTGGACAAGGCCTTGGGTGATATGGTTTAGTGTGAGGTGTCCCTGCCCATGGCAGGGGGGTTGGAACTTGATGATCTTAACGTCCTTTCCAACCCTAACTATTCTATGATTCTATGATTCTATTCTATATGACTGTCAAACTCTGCCCGAACATCTGCTTGGTCAGGGTCACATGAAATGAGACGGCAAATTTATGGGGTCAGTCAAGCTAGTTTTCATTTGTCATCTAGCCAGGGTTTTAAAACAAGCCTTTATAGGAAAAAGAGTTTAACATTTTAATTGCTAAGTGTCTTCTCTCCAAAGCAGAAGCTTGCAGATACACCCTTAATAACACTCAGATGTAGCACGTGAAAAAGACAAGCTGGATTTCAGTATCAAAAGGACCACAAGTCCCAAGTCAAATCCAGGTTTATAGCTGCAAAATGCATATTAAGTTGGCTAATTCCATAAATGAACTTTTCATTACTGGTAGCTAGAGGTTTAGCACGTTCTCACAGTAACATACAGCATAGATCAATGATCCTGTGGAGAAATCACTGTCCCCCAGGCACTCAGCTGTCTGGCCAGTTGTTTTACAGCAACCATGACCCTTCACAGCCACCACTAACCCTGAGGGTGACAAAAGTGCAGCCTTACAGGAGCTGAAGGAAACCAGAGGCCATCAAAGCTGCTAGTGACGCTGAAGCTGACACTAGCTACAAGTCTGCATTTAGTCTGGGAAAGGCAGACTCCCTTAGGGAGGCACAGTATCACAGAAGCTAGAAGTATAGTCTTTAAAATGAAATGCTTAACACGCTAATGAAGTTTCTGAGCAGAACTGATAGAATAGGAAACATAAAACACCCAAACCCAAACAAAAAAACCCCAAATCAACAAATAAACAAAAAACCTCAAACTTCAAACCCCCAAGAACAACAAAATGAGAGAAATCTAAAACATCAAGACATGAAACATTAGCAAGAATTGACTTGTTTACTCATCATACAGCCCTTGATTTAACATTACCTGTGTCCAACTAATTTCTTTTTCTGGAATAGTTCTGGTTCAACGGAAGGGAAAGGCAATTCATGTCTATTTGAAGACTTTCATTACATAATATGAAAAAAAGGAGTAAGTTTATAAGATCTGGAGATGGATATATGTTTCCTACATCTTTTCTGTTCCCAAAGTGGTAATCTAATCGTGAAGCCTTGTGCCCTTGTTTGTTAACTGTGTCTTGTTCTCATGGATGGCTGCTGCCAATAGTGGGAAGTCAGTGTAAAACTGTGATGTCTGAACCTGGTTGTATTTGGGAAACCTTTTCTCAGTTTCATTTTGCTACAGGCTTGTTGTGTGACCTGCATCCCTTTGTGATACTTTTTAAACTACCTGTTTGGATTGGAAGGTATCTGGAGCAAGACTGAAATATAACACTGGGGACTAATAACAGGTATTTATTGCAGCATTTCTCCTAAAAATTTAGAAAAAAAAATAAAGAAGAGAAATAATTTCATTAATCATTCTAATCATTGACTGCTGGGCATCAGTTCTGAGTTTATCATGACCTGTAGCAGGATTCTTCTTTTTTGCTTTTCTTTCTCTTGTCACTGATAATGAAACTTTTTTGTTTATGACAATTCTCCTAGTAAATCAAACATTTATTTCAGAACTACAGTTCTCATTCACTACTGTGTTGAACATTTACCTAGCATGCTGTTCCAAAGTTAAGTGAGTTGTTTCTTAAGCTGATTGATTTTTGAACCTGGTTAAATCACACTTTACATTTCCCTGCACTGTTTTGGAAGACCTCGCCTACACTAACATATCCTGCTGAACTGAGCAAGTCTTTCCAAAAAATCTTTATGTCAGGAACCATATCAACCCCGTAAGTCTGATACTTTTAAGCTAGTTTAACTTTACTTGCATCATTAGGCTGTTAAATTATCAACTTGGGATCCCTAGAGGTGGCAAGTCAAGGCAAACAAACGCATTACTATGTTTTACTATCAGTGCTGCTTCTTGCTTTGTGTAAGAAGCAGTCTCTGTATACAAGATGAAAATCTAGCTGTGTCTGCATTGCTGGGATAAAACTTTCTGATCCTGCCCTTCTCAGATATCCAAGATGCAGGTTTGCCATTTCACTGATGGCACAGCAAATAGCTCTGAATATATTCAGTGCTAACTGGAACATAAAAAGGCAATTTTTCCAAGTAGTAGCTGCCCATGATTCCACCATCATTTATCTGTAATTAATATCCTGTTATTGTAGACAGTATTACGTTGCAATATCCAGAGATCATGGAGTGGTTTTGCTTAGTAGCACTTCACTTGTTTGGCAACACTATACTGCATTTCTAGATTAAAGAACAGCTGTTTCTCTTCATTAATCAATAGTTTAATCAATAAATGTGATATGCCAAGAGGGAGTTACAGCTGAAAGATGGTTCTGAAACACTTCTTTGCTTGTGCTTGTGTGGCTCTGGCTTACAGTGCTTGGTTTGACAGAAACTGAAGCCCAGTTCTGTGTTAACAGATGAGAAATCAAGGGATAAAGCTATTAGAATGAGGCATATTTCACTTTGCACTCTTATATCTACCTCTGCTCTTTCCAGACAAATCCAGAGAATGAGTTGACTGACCTAGTTAGAGCTGCCCAATTAGCTGAATGAATGACACAGTATTGAGGGAAGTGAAGAGAGCAATACTCTAGGGAGGGAGCTGTCAGAGACTGCTGTGAGTGTGGAGGATCATCCTACTTATGATGAGTCCAGACTTAAGTTTTTAATTCTGTTACTCCTTGCAGTTATAGGAAACTTAACAAGGTAGGTCAAAAGATGTATTATTTTCCTATGCATGCAACTGTACACATCCTCAAAGAAAGGTCAACACTTCTTTCTGACACTATAAAATATACTAACTGGGAAACAAAATAGCAAAACCAAAAACATAGCTCAAACTATTTTTCAGTAACAAAATACTAAATTTCTCAGCAATATGTGTAAAAGACTTATTTGCCAAATGGTAGCAGATTCTATGTTACTAGGAAAACAGACACATGCACCTTTTATTTCCCATTATTATCCTTAAAGACACAGAGGTCTCACCTTAAGCTAAAAGAGGAAAAAAAAAAAAAGTGAAAATACAGAAATAACAGCAACAGGCTTTAGGCCAGGGGAATGGACCTAATCTAATTATGCTGATTTCCTTTGACAGCAGCTCCGCAAAGGCAGCAGAACATGGTGGACTTGACTTACAGAACATGTTAAAGCAAAGCCTTTCCTATTATGACAGCCAAGTAAGCCTCTCTATTCTGTTACCACACGAATGGTGGTCTTCAGGATTTGCAGGCCACTGAGAAAAAGCCTGATCATGACACAGTAATACATTCAGAGTAATTGGAGCATCTCATTCTCTTGAAAGAAAGGCCAAAAATGGAAAAGAAATAATACTCAGAAACCGAATCAAATGTCAGATTGCACAAGGGGCAAAAAGCCCCAAACCCACCTTCAAAAATACCATCTGTTGTAACCTTTCTTTTCTGCTATTAGATTCTTCTGTAGTCAAAGAAAATTAGCAGAGTGAATGCAATGTCACTCAGTCATGTCCTGTCATCAAAGAGTGTGGCAAGATTTCCTTATTACCAGGCACTAATGATGTAGCATTTATTTGTGTAATTAACTATCATTATAGTGAAAGGTTGCATAATATATCACAGCGATAGTGTTGCCAAATGAGCAATTAAGAAGCAAGATTTAAAGTCACTGCTTTTGACCAGAAGTAAAAGTAGATCATAGCTGGTGGGATGATAATCTTCAGGAAAGAATATGCTCTGGTCCCTCTGAACCGCTCCTCTGTGTTTTGCATGGAGGTGATGCTGTTCAAATATAGCATTTTCTTCTATTCTAGTCCCATAGGAATTTCTCTAACCCATAGAAATTTCTATATGCTCATGGTAACTTCATTTTTTGATTCACCTCATCTGCCTAGCCAAATTATTTCAAGAGTGACAGACTCATGATCCTATTACAGTGAGTGCTGTATTGGTTTTTTTTCCAAGCAAACTATAAAAGTCTGTGAGTGGAATGGATTTCTTTCCTGATAGAGACTCAGAAACCAAGAATAGGGGGAACCACGTATAAATTCCAAGGTATAATTTCTTCTAGATGGTACAATGCTATAAAATGGGCTATACGTCTGATCTCCAGACATACACTTTGTTGCCCTGAAAGTCCTTATATCAGATGCCTATAGACTGATAAATAAACATTCACTGTCTAGGTCAGATATTAAGACCTAAAGTAGGATGGCTTCAGTTCCCTCCTTCCCAGCAGCAATATGCGACACTTTTTCATACCAGCAAGAAAAAGGTCTTGCAAGTATGAGTGACACATCAGCATGGCTGCAGCTTACATGCATAAATCCCTTCCTCATGTGTTGCTGGAATAGCTGAAGGGGAAGCACTAGTGACTTCATGCTGCAACCCTGAGATTAGCGGATGCAAAAAGGAAGCTATCCCTTGCAAGGGCAAGCATTATCTCAAAAGGAACAAATAGCTTAAGAAGCAGAGCATGTAGCATTTCTGGGAATGTAATCACTTTTCATTCTTGTAATTAAATTGTGTCATACATTTTTTGTTTCAGCCTATTCCTCTACCTGAAAACAACAGAACTATAATCAAACGAGAACACATACATGTAATTTAAGACAGGAGAAGTCACTGACACAAAACACAGGTCTTTTTCCCAGTCCTCATTTCCCAAGAAAGACCTTTCCCTATAAGGGACAGCGTACAGAATTAAGTGAATCATGCACTCTGGAACATAAAATTTCAACAGTGCTATGGAAAATTGTTAATGTGGCCCTTAACTTCAAGATTCTTCAGTCATCTCTTTCAGTACTTAGAGGTAAGATAAAACACTTATTTCGCAAAGGCATAGGAACACTTCCTAGTTTAAAGTCTGTGAATAAATACTTAACTAAAAACTAAACTCCAGAACAAACAAGGTCATTACAGTAACAATTACGAATGTTCAGTGAACTTTGCTGTCCTCTGACTGTTTGATGTGAGATTCCTGATGTACATCTTAACCAAAATGAGCTTGCTGTCCAATGTAGTTTCTTCATGGATAACCATTTTGGTCATTTGTAAGTCTTGAATGTTATTGCAAAGTAAGGTGAGTTTCAACAAAACCTTTCCCAAAGATTTTAATATTGTCAAGATTATTCCTTCACCTTTCAATCAATTATGAAAATCAACAGAAGGGGAAAGCATTATTTATGTAATGAACAGCTTTTAAATACATAGAACCTACATGGCATGCAAATTTCACACTACTTCTAAATTCAATGCATTCTACACAATTGCTGTATTAAATTAAATCACTAAACTCCATCTGCAGACAAATTCTCCACACACTTTGGTTTTCTTCATATCAAATAGCCTGCAGGTATGGAAATAAGCATTCATAGTCCATACCAGATGTTAATATCTAATTGAAATCCATAATTTTAAAGACTATGCTTCTGATTCTATCTACAATCTGTGATTTTCTGTACAGCACGTTGCTGCTTTTCACTATCAGTATGGAACAAAGAGATGTATTGACAGAAACTGGTGAAACACACAATTCAATTACTAATAAATCAAATTCTACTTAGAAGTATAATGAAACCATTAAATTAGATGCAGATTGCCACTACTTTCTCAAGTACCAAAAGGAGCTAAAACTTCTTTTCCTATCCTCTCTCACTATGAAAAATGAAGGACCAATTAGTACCTAGCTTATTCACCCAATTAAAAGAATGACCACTATCATGGATATTGGGACAAGAGGAAGCTGCATCAGTCTCCATCTTCCACTTCTGGTGGACTGGGCCTACAGAATTGCCTAGCAATGGTGATTTATGAAAATTACAATGTTTAAAAGAGAGACGCCCCCAACATAAATGTTTCTTGGGGGAGAGGGCTGCTTTAATAAGGCATCAGTTATCTCAGAACAGAACAATCACTGTTACTTATTGTTTAGACAAGTAATGAGCAAACAGTTTGGCAAATCAAGAAATACACTAGCCTAGGAGAAGCTCTCTTCTCCATCTTTAATGCAAGAAATCTAGTCACATTTCACTCTAAGGAAACATTTGACATTCAGTTGCACTTTCTGCTTCATAAAAATTAAATATAGAAAAATAAAGGTCTCTGAAAAAGTGCTGAACACTGAAATGTATAATAGCTTATTTTAGAGTTAGACTAACATAATTATCTTCATTTTAGAGCTCACTTCTGTTACAGTCTGAGACTCACACAACTGTTCAAAGCAGGGAGGACACGGCTTACATAAATGTGTCTTTTCTACCTGCACCAACATTTCTTTGATTTAATCCTTTGTATGGTCCATCTGTCAAGTGATGGTTAAAACACATTTTGTATTTTTCAAAAATCCTGTATCTACCACTACTTCCTGTAAACAGAATTATTTATTAAAGTAGAATAACAAGAGCATTGTGAATTGGTGGGATTTTCTTTTTTTTTTTTTAGAAATTATGTTAACTCTTGATATTTTAATATTCCCCACCGTCCAAACTTTTTCTGGGTTTAGTGGTCAGCATCGTTATTTTTCTCTTTTGTGAGAGCAATATATTAATCTACATTTAAACAATAGTAATTTAATTTTTTTACATTATTGATTTTTTTCAAAACCACCGCTCTGAATACATTCAGTTGTAGTTTCCAAGTTCTACCCAGTCAGATATCTTAAAGGAGGACATCTTGAGAAAGCATACAATTTATAGGCTTTTTTATTCTCTTCATCCTTCAACAACTTAGGCTGAAAAATACAACAGAAATTCTTAAAAAGTTAGCACAAAAACTGTGGCAGAGGGTTGTGTCAGAAATTGCTTGCTGTGGTAATTCACTTGAGCAAGACAGTGAATAGTTTTCTTTCAGATAATGTTTTTAGGTACAAAGTGGTTTATGAGGTACCAAGTTTTAAAGCAGCCTGGCAGAGCAGGCTGTGAACTGAAAGATACATTACACAAAGGCTCCAGAATGTTTTTAAAATTAGGCATGGGAAACTAGCTGCAAAGCTGGAAATGCTCAGCTGGAGATGGAAAACAAGGAAAAATAGTGGAGAGCATTACCAAAGGACTACAACAGGGTCTGATGGATGAAGGATCATCCAAACATCAGGATAAAAGAGAAGATGAACTTTTAGGTTTAATGTTTGCCCAATCACCTCATTATGTTGACTGATATGCCATATTCAATTGAACGATCAGACCCTGAATAAATACCATTAGGATTATAACATTAGCCTTGAAGTGATGCCAACGTGTTCATCAGTTTCAGCCTGTCATGGGAGACCACAGGGAAACTGCTAACTCCATCCTGGCCACCGAGAAGTGCATTCACTACTTCCATTTAACAGCAAATGGAAGTCTGTGGCTAACCTAAAGACAGATTGCTCTTGACTCAATATAAAAAATAGTAATAATACACAAATTGCAAATCAAAACTGAACTCCCTTAGAATTCAGATCCTGCTCAAACTTTCCATAAGGGAAAAAAAAAGTATGTTGATACTTGGTACATACATATACAATCTCTCACACTATTTTTAATTGTGCTTCATCTAGGCCTTGAAACATGAAAAAAAGCGCACGTCTCTACACATTTGAGACGTGAAATACGTTGTAGTTCCAAACAAAAAACTCTGTCTTTGCTTGAATAACCAATCCCAGAGATCTTCCTATGTCAAAAGTCAGCTATTCTCAAGATTAATCCATTTTGATGGTTATACAGTGGTAGGCATGGAAAAGACAGCAGGGATTACCTTCTGTTCATCAATGAGACACCCTCTTCACTCCCAGCCCCTAAATCTTTCCACACAAAGTCTCCATGGCTGGACCAAGGCAGTGGCCAAGCACACCTTTCAGAGCAAGGTCTGTCTTTGCAGCCAGCTCCACTCTGTCTTTGTGCTGTGAAAATGAAGAATCATTAATAAAATGGATATCATGTGGCAATAGGTTTAGAAATTCCAAAAGTTAACTTTGTCCATTTTCAGATAACCAGTCCAAATGAATGCTGTGTTATAGAAGAAATCTGCTAAAATAAAAAAGTAATTATGTTAAATAACACATGATAAAACAGATAAAACCCCATTCATTAAAGTTCATATTTGTAAAGAAGAAGAAATTGGTATCTCAGCTTGTACTTTCAGCATTTAAAAACCTTTTTTTGCTTTTAATAAAAGACATATAATATAATAAGAATGGAAAAATTCACAGGAGGGGAACTTTCCTTTCTGTTCTGATCCAAGTGTTTGAAAAAGTGACTAAAATCTGTGGGGTTTCGCAGGTGGAGCTGAAGCAAGCCATCAAATGGGAAGGTTATTTTACATAGAGTAATTAATAATCTAAATGTATGTAGAGGTCTCACTTCTCTGTATTTGTCATAAGAAACCAGCAGTGAAAAGAGCATCACTGATACCTTTTGTTGCAAAGTCCTCCCCCTTGCAATAAATGGTTTATCATTCAGATAAAAAAGTGCCTGTTATTTTTTATCAAACCAAGGAAGAGCAAATAAGTCAATTTGAAAACAAATAAAAAAAAGCTGCATCTTGTTGGAAACTGGTTGCAATAATTTTTTTACTTAAAATATTAGATCATTGGGGGAGAAACGTTTCTTTCATAACATCCTTTTTTTTTTCTCATGAATAAAGTTGTAAGCAGAGAGTAACAGAGGTATTTAAAGCATCTGGTTTTATTTACTGAAATCAAATGCAAACTATATTTTCTAAGAATTCACGGTAGTCATCAGTCCAAAACCAGCAAAATCCACAGCTGATTTTCTCCTGACGAATCCCACTGCCAAGCACTGAAATTATTAACTTTCTTTTTCCTTAAAAAATATTTATTTTTGGATGTATTGCTCATGGTTAAGCTACAGAAATAAATGCAACAATGAACTCAGAGTGAAAAAAATGTTTTCTAAGAAAAGAAATGTCACCATTAAGCTTCTAAACAGCATTCCAGCCCCCTTCAGTGTCATTGGAGAAAGGATTTAGAAAGTTCTAAAAAGACACTAGAAAAGTTTGAATCTTTAAGCTTTCCTATTTGGAATCTTACTACTATGGTCTCCAACAATCAATATTTTGGGAACAGTTTTCTGGTTAAAAAGCCAAGAAGCACCAGCCTGTTCTTTTAGTTCTCCACTCTTAGTGCTGGCAGATACAAATAAATACTGAAATAGTTTCTCACTTTTAGAATTAACTTTTGGTTGCATATCTAGCACCAGGGACTTATCAGATAATGACAATTATGACAACTTGCCCCATTCATTTTGTTACTTATTTTCAGTTCAAAATATTCCATGTACAAAAGTAGAATTTCAAATGAATGCTTTCACTTTTTCTTACTGAAGTCATCAGAGCATCACAGTCTCAAAGACGAATACATATGTCAACGTGATGCTGTGGCTTGTCTACTTATTATTTTGTGTGCAGACATAAGTTCACTCACCCATATTTTGAGCTCACAAGAGGTCAATCAACTCCAGAGCAGAAAGATGTGCATCCGTGGTTAAAAGTGTTGAGCCCAGGCTAACGAGCCCCTTCGAGACACAAGATATAATGGCCTGCTAACATGGCTACGGTGCAGCCCCTGCCTCAAAGAGCACTTGTGTTGAGGAGATGGAGCAAAGTCTGTCAGTGAAGACATATCAGCATCCCCATATGAGCCTGTGCCATCGGTTTCACTGAGAGACAAACTCCTAAATCACACAAGTACTTTTGATAATTCTGCTTCCATTTCTTAGCTCAGGACCGGTTGAAAACAGTTGGCAAATCTTGCAGTAGCAATTCAGCAGGTCATGTCCCTAAGCTCTCTGCCCAGCTCCTCTGCTCCAAGGGTCACTACTCCTCATCACTGGACACATGCCCATGCACACATCTCCAGCCCCTCAGGGCTCCAGTTCCCAGCTTGGTTCTGACCAGAACACTGGTCTGGGGCAGCAACTATGAACCTTCCTGCCGATTCCTCTACATGGCAGTGACCCAGAGCTGAGGTTAGCAACTTTTAAAACTGCTGTAAAAAGACTCACTTGTGCTCACCTATCAAGAATAACTGCAAAACTGTGAGCAGCAGTGGGATAAGCAGGCTGTGTTTTTAAATTATGTCCAAATTACCTGGTTGCTGTGGACAACTCTGAGAATCCAAATTTTCCAGGAACTGGAACTTCAGAAACCTGCCTGCATTTTGAAAAGCACCACAGGTAGCAAAGGCAGATGATAGGGTTGTACAGCTGGACAAAACCCCCTGCATTTCATGTCAAATATGAATACCTCCAGCTGCTAAGAGCCTCAGTTACAGAGAGGCAGAAATCTTGGCACGTAGGTTCATGTTAAAATGGGAGCTGGTGGTAGATTTAGTCTTCATCAGACTAGTGATACTGTAGGAGTCTGGGGTAGCTTTTTGTGCTCCACTCCCCCCACCTTGCTTCTCTTGGTTTTGATCATTAGCTTGATTTGGGTTCTGCAGTGCAGGATGAGAGAGCAAGGCATCTTCTGTTTAAGTAAAGGCTTTAATAAGACTTGAATTGATTTAGAGAACATTTTAGCTCCATCTATTACCAAGAAGGCAATCCTTACTCTTTATTGTATTTCAAAATGTTTATTTTGAGACTGTCATGGATTTTAAGACAAAAAGCTACAAATCCATTTTGGAGCAGTAGTAACTGATCAGTCTTTGCTTAGGAGTCGTATTCCCTCTCTCAGCACTGCAATATGAATCCAAAAAAAGAAATCAAGATGTAAACTTAGAGTAAAATCAATCTTTCCAATAACCCTCTGGGTCAGATTACACTACCAAAGACCTCTTTAATACTTTATTGAGCTGACCATTTGCCTGGTATTGCTTTGGTCTCAAAAACATACAGACAATAAGCACTGACTAAAGATCAGGACTAGACTGCTGCTGCAACACTGCTTTCCTCATAAATATAGTCAAAACGTGCAATTTTTTTCTTACAGATCCTGTGTCTCTTGAGATTATCATAATACAAAGAGACAAGAGAGGGAAAACATTCCTTGTTTCCCAAGTGGTTTTACTTTGACAGCATTTTCTACTTAGTGGATATCACTGCTTCTCTTGTATTCTCACTTTTTGTGTCTACATCAACATATTTAATTTCCTGACACTCTGACACGACTGGTGGGAGTAACATAGCTGTCACATCACCTACATTTTTTTCTGAGGTCTGGGTAAAGCGGTAGCAATGCCAGTTGCCAGTCAACTTCAGATGTGATGCAGAAGAAGAATGAAGGAGAAGAGACCACTGCAGGTAAGACCAAACCATGTCAGCTTCTGTCTTGGGCAGGTCTGCCACATAAAAAAGATACAACTCAAAAAGACACCAAGGAGGAGCAATTTTCAAGCAAGTAGAGAACCTGCACCTAGCTTGCAAGGGGTGAGCAGTTTAATTAATGCTTATAAATAAATGAGAGCTTCTGTCAAGACACCATGTAATGAGCAAATGAGCAATGGTAAATCAAATAATAAGATCTGTGATCCTGCAAAACTACTGTAAAAACACATACAGGGTCTATATCTGTATAATTTATGTACTTTAAGAACTACTTAAGGTCAAATTTCCAGCTGTGAGTAATATGGCTGCTCCCCAAAGGTGTTTGAAAGCAGTGATTCATGTCCTCAATTGCTTTGATAGAAGCTTACTCAATGTGCCAATAAGCTAATTAAGAGCAGAGAGGTGCATGTACCTAATAGTATATTTGGCCTTAATATTTGCAAAACCTGCCAACTCCCTTCTTTATAATCAGAAGGAGGGGCAAAATACCTAACAAATCTGACTAGACTGAAATCAGAGGGGAGCTTGTCCTGCAAGCATAAGCACACACACACAGAGGCTCACACTCTACTGGCCACGTGGCTCAGAAAGCCTCAGAGCTTCCCAGACCTCTCTGGCTAATTAAATTCCACACAAGGTGGAAAATCATTGTATTTGCTCTCTCTGTGCTGGCTGGTTTTAGAAGCAATTCCTAATAGAACTACCTGAGCAGCCTTTTAGCAAAACCAATGTAATGAGTTGGTAAAAAGTAATGAGTTGGTAAAAAGTAATGAGAAAGAGCGCACTCCCCCCCCTTATTTCACAAACAGCAAGCTGCACACCATGTGGAAAGGCCAATTCTGAGGGTAGCAGTGTATCGTCTCCCAGAGGATGCTAACGAAGAAGACTTTCCCTGCACACAACAACAGGAGGAGAAATACAGAGATGGAGCACAGGGAGAAGAGCTTGTGAGAAAGATTCCATCCTTGCCTGCTCCCCAAATACCTCTTAAGTAAGCACTGGCAGTTTGCTGTCCAATCCAGAACAGCCTATTTTCATGTTTGCTGCAAGTCTCAAATCCATTAATTAATATTAAATAAGAGGCTGTAAAATTGTTTCAGTGTGACAGGAGCATTAACACTGCCCAGTGTATGCAATACTAACTTTCTCAATTTCTGCTTTTCAAGTGTACTTTTAACTGTTCGAGGCTAAAATATGCATGCTGCATGCTCAGGCAAACCTCCAGCTACATAGAAATGAAATATTACTGAAAGAGGTTGTTTACAAGAGCCAGCTGGAGCAGCTAATACATATTATAATATGCTAAGCTCTGATAGTCCCATATCACTTGCAATTACTTAAAAATGCAGTAGCTCTAAGATTGAGGCAAATTAAATTCTCGTTATTCATGAAGTAACTAAAACAATGGGCAGGGAAATAAAAGAGTATCTGTGGCAAAAGGTAACAACTGGTAACAGACAGGCTGCAGGCAGCAAAATATGCTTGTTGACTACACCCTGGAGAATGGTAAAGAAAACACCCAGTTTTGTTTAATTGTTTCTTACTTACATTTTTTGATCCAGGCTCTTATGCTCTATAAAACCATGGAAAACAAGCACCTTGGGTTTACTCATTACGGAAAGTATATTTCAAAATGAGATTCTGTGTGCCCAGCAAGGACTCCCGGCTTTTCCAAAGAATTTTTCTGGGAACTGCATAGACACGCGTGAACCCAGCCAGCACACAGAGAGGCAGGCCCAGGTCTGCCCCTCTGAATAACTGGGTCCACTCCATCAATGACCAAAAAGCTTACTAAAAACAAGAAGAGGGGAGAAAACATGGTGTTGATTGGTTTGTTCAGACTGATGCTGCACAGAACTGAAGGCAGGAATAAAAGTGGCTCAGCTCAAGAACAAACAGGCACCATTCTGCAAATTTAAGGTGTGTACTCTTTGCTTACATGTGTATAGTATCAGCAAAGTTTCACCCACTTTGGTTACCCCTTGTAAACTGAGAATAAAAATGAATGCTGGGTTATTTTCAATTTTGTGATTGGTGAAGAAATTACTAAAAGCATGTTCCCAGAGTGAGTGAGAGCATTTACAATCAGATAACCTCAAATCAGGAGGGGTCTGCCTGCAATACCACATGGGAGAAAAATCTGTTCAAGTGCAGAATAACTCAAGGGTGTTTGTAATCAGAGGTGTGAGAGGGCAGGAGAGTGAGCACTGGCTGCTGAACCTGATGTTGGCACAAGCTGAAGAGATGGGAAAAGGCAAATCCCAGAACAGCATTATCTAAACATGATGCATCTCTGAAATGGGAAGAAAAATTTGTTCAGCAGAAAACAGCACAAAACCATAAATATGCATGCCTATTAACAAGTAAGTAAAACCTTACTCTTCAGTAGAACCCAGAGGTCTCTATTATGAAATATAATAGCAGTAATTAGCCAAAATTAGCTTTGTTTCAGAACGGCAATGGGTATAGGAACAATGGGGTACAAGGTCTTGGTCTGCAAAATATAGGGGACACAGACAGACTTACAAAAGGATACAGCTATTAGCAACATTAAATAATTTAGAAAATGGCTCTTAGGGTCAGGAAGTTTGGTAGCCCCTGCCCTGCAGCTTCTCTAGCTGCATTAACTAACACTCAAGAGCTGAGAAGCTTAAAGCCATACAAGTTTTGCATAGAACTTTATCCACAAAAGGTGGGAACAACAAGCAGAGGAACTAGTAGTCCAAATTAAGCCTCAGAAATACAACAGAATTCCAACACTGGCATGCATTCCTAGTCTGCACCTTCCTAATCCTCCAGAAATTGCCATACAAAGTGTCGCTGCGGATTTAGCCACTTAGTGATCACTTGCAGGTAAACCCCATTACTGGTTACACCAATAAGAAGACTGGAAACAGATAAGAAATAGAAAGACAAGGAGATTTTGCATCTCCCACAATTTTGTAAAAAGAGTATTTAAAAGGTACCTTTTTGAAATCTTACTGCAAATATTACTGCACAGGTAGACAAAATATAGCATTATTGCTCTTATCTTTCTGAAACAAATTACTATTAGCTATCACAACCACTCCCACGTGTGCTACCCATACCCATGGAGAAGACTGACAGAGACTGATTTTTCAACTTGTCTAATTGGCCTGAGGATATAGGAAATTAACTGCATCCTGCTCTGCCTGAGCTAGCAGCTTTTCTGTTTGCTAGGAACAGAAAACAAGCAAGATTACATATTACTTATTGTTCTGTCAATTTCTTGCTAGAAAAAAATTAGAGTTAGTTTTCTGGGGTAATTATTTTTTTTGCATAGAAGCTCATGCTTTCTGGGTTTTTTCTTTGCTTGATACTTGTTTGTTTGCTTGGTGCTCACTTTATTTATTTAATTTCTAAAAGCTTATTTAAAGGATTGGAATTAAGGAGGTTATTGCTCTGGAATGGCAAATGGTGAAGGATGAGTCAAAATGCTCACAGAGGTAAATGCAAACACACCTCTGCTCCTCTCAAAGTTCAAACAATAGCCCTGCAATGAAATAGCTGAGGGCGAAGGAACATGCAGAGCACTGACGCATCAGCATTGCTAACATACCACGCAGCCTTTTGAACTCTTTTTTTAGACTCTCTAAGCAGTCCATCTTTGCTACTTTTTTCCCCTTAATTTATCTTTCAGTACTTGAACCAGGCTCAGCAGGCAATCTCTGAGAAACACTGCTCTGTGCACCACCACCGTAAAACTTCCCTGTGGCTGCTTCCCAGTTAGACTTCTTAGCACCTAACATTGGGACTGAATTTACTCTGCAGCCTTTGCATTAGTGGGGTCACACTCACTTTTCACTTTGTTTCCACAAAACATGGCAAACTTATTTACTATATGTAGAAGCTGAAGCTATTACAAAAGTTACATCAGGATAAAGGGGACAACAGTTTTCACCAGTGCGTAAGATTCCCCCCCTAACTGGTCTCCCAACCAGGCTTTAAAACATGAACCAGTCATAATGCTCACAAAAGTTCCCAATGCAGTATTCTCGTTTTGTTAACAAAAAGATTATTTCATTATTCCTGTCTCCTTGAGAATTCTTTCACTTTAAATTTAAACTTCTATATTTCTTCCCTGAGTCTCCCTGGAAAGAGCTCTTCTGCAGCCTTCCGTGAAGTATTATCAATATTAGTATTCTGCTGCTAATTCGGCTCCTCTGCTCCACAGCCACACAGCAGAGTACCCTAACGTAATCGTATTGTCTGCAATCCATGGCAATAAAGATAATCTTTTCTGAACCCCCTCACATATTGGCAGTCTGTGGTTAATGGATTATTCTTTGGAAGAGTTCAAGACTGTATCTAAAATGTACAATAAAACTTTGCCAGAAACAGCTTCAAAAGCCAACAAGACAACTGTATATTAAAACTGAAAGTTTTCATTTTGACGTTTCATTTCTTTCCAATATGGATTTCTTGTTACAGAAAAAGTCTTTATTTTGCCTATTCTGAAAGAGTGGTTTTAAGGACCCTGGAAAAATTAAAAAGTCAAATGAGCAATGCATATTAATGTCGCTTTTTGTATTACCAAATTCTGCAGTAATGCTTACTGTTTCGAGGGGAGTTTATAATTATGCAAATTGCTAAGCAGTCTGCATAATGTACAACATGTTTGGGTTCACTGACTAGAAGCCAAGATACATTTCTTTAATGCTGCTTGTATGCTATGCAATTCAGTTTGCATTTCTTACGCTCCACTGCGCTGTACCTGTCTCCAGCAGTATCCCTTGTGTTTCCGAATTTATATGCAATCCCAGTACCTTTGCAGACATTTGACTTTCAGAAATTATTTAAATAATTTATGTGTGCCAACTTAACATTTTGCAAAGTGAAGCAACATTTTGATAGCCTATAGCTGCTGAAACCCTAGTGAAGAGATTTTCACCCTTTTCATTATAAGCTCAATTATTGTCATCTTATAACTTAAACATTGTGAAAGCTGTTCTAATTGCATAGATGATGTTTAAGTGGGTGCTGGGTTTTGTTTCTTTTTTTTTTCAAATCAAATTTTCTTACATGTACTCCATTGCTTTAAACACTGCAGACCTCCTTCTTATCATAAACATCCTGGCTGTAGCCACTACTAGACTGTTTCCTGATCCTGTTTCCAAATGCACACATCAATTTCACCTGCCTGTGCAAGGCAGTTCTGAATGGATGTGCCTATGCTGCTCATGGTGTCTGGTCATAGTACATGCTACTAGAATGCTAACAGAATATTTGGAGGTGGGCTGGCAGGGCCAAACTATTCCCCAAGTCTCCATCACCCTGTGTAAACATTCTACCCTGTGTGAAAGGTTCATCCACTCAATCACTTTCTTAAAACGTCATCTAGGCCACCACCAGGCCCCTGAAAGCCAAACAGAAGTGATTAAATACCCCTACAGACAAGTGCAGGCAGTGACCAAGCTTTTCTGGTGCTCCCAGCTATGATCAGCTCTGTTACAACCTTGTGAATCCTATGATCGTGACTCAAATTCCCTTGGCTTTGAAAAAAGATCAGCTTTTGGCTCTAGCCCAAGACCTGGTTAAATACCCCAAACTGATTTCGTCAGCCCTGTGGCAGCACTTAACTCCTCACTGTATTCAGAGTTATCTCACAGCAAGGGGTTGGGGAGAAGCATCAAGTCAAGCATGAAGACAGCTGAAAGGTTTTACTCTCTTCAATACCTGCTGCTTACTGCTGTGGCAACACAGTGCTCACTGTCCCATGGGATCCATGAGTGCTGACCAGCAATGCAAGGTTTTCTATTTAAATGTGAACAGCAGCCTCTCAGGATCACAGTTAACACTGGCTTGTGCCTATTCTGCATATATCCCACCCATGCCATAACAACACAATTTTAGTAGGTGATTAATTAGGTCAGTTATTAACTTCAGCCCATCCTCAGGGTGTGGACCATGCAATACAAACAGACAGTCTCAAAACCACAAAAGGTCTTGACTCAGCTCTGGTTGTGCTTTTATATGGTCTCTATGGGACAGCGATGCTCAATTAACTTATATTACTGTCTACAGACTTAATAGAGTTTTTATAGCAAGAAGAAATTTGTGACTTTTTTTTAAGCTCTCATGTCTAGCTGAAAACAGCTTTTGTCCTTCTGGTACAAGCCTACAGTGTGTTAGATCTAACATGCTTAGATCTGGGCATAGGAGAGGCTGTGCAATACCTGTCTTATTTTTCCCTGTTCTCCCTAGGAGTCAGTATAAAATCCAGTCTTATTAACTGTTTCTGAAAGAGATAATATTCAATCCACATTTACCCTTCGAAATAAAAAGAAAAAACTGGGAAGTGATTATTTTTTCCATCTTTCGTTTGCTTCCCACATTAGTTATTTTGTGTTTACAGTTCAACTGAAAATGGATTTTATAATTTTCTTAATTTTCTTATATCAACTTACTTTTAAAAGGAATTTCTTTCATCACTTTCTAAGTTCTCTCATATAACTACATAAGGCATATAAAACATTCTCCCTTCAGGGAATAAGCCAGCTCATGCAGTTAAGAAGGAATTTTCCTTAGTGACTGATAATTTCTTAATTAGCCACTACAAAATTTCTTGTGGTTTCCAGCTATTATGGGACAAAAGATATTTGACCAGCTTGACTCACTGGCCTCGAACAACATCACTGTCTCTGTGTTCTGACTGGAGTGGAGCGAACACAAGCTCTGGTAAAAAATATCAGCCTGCCAAAGTTAGTCATGTCTTCCTTTTCCATTTTTATCCCCCTCCTTTCAGGTTTTAGTTAAGGTTAATCTTAATTTACCTACCGAGTTTATGTTTAGTAAATTGAACAGAATGTGCATTTGTTAGAATGTGCACCTTCTACATATCCTTCCTTTCTGGAAGACTTTGTGTTTGTTCACCTGCCAGGTTAGATGACACTTTGCTATAGACTTGGAAAGTCTAATACTGAACATGGATGTGAAAGATTCAGTGACAAAGAGACATGTGATGTCACTACAATGCCTGCTGCTGTTTCTTTGTAGACATCAAGAAGCTACTTTACAACAATCAGCTCTTTCTTGTGCCAAGACATGTAATTTATCAAAACATGCAGAAGTTCCTGCTTGAAGGAGCACACAATTTCACTGAATGAGAGAAGAATATAGAGCTACGGTGAGAAAATTATTTGTCTAACATTATAAGATTAGATTATTAGATACATTAGATAACACTGTTAGACAGATTGAAAAATCTAGAGTACAAGTCCAGATCCTCAGTTAACAGATCACCTTTATTCCTCTTTCTAAAATATGCTAATTTTCTTCCAACTATTTCCCAGCTATATGACAGGTACTACAGGGAAGTACAGCTGGTAGAGAATTTATTAGTGTTGTACCTTGAACTTCACTGATCACAGTAACTAAACCAAATATTCAATTCCCATTGCTATTTGTGCATTAAGTCATTTCTTCCTGTTCAAGAGAACTGCTCAAATCAGTCATACCCCTTAAAATGGCATTCAGATGATTGTTGCCCAGTCAACTGCTAAGCAAACAGTACTTAACTAGTCATATCAGTGGGTCTAGGCAGCAGGACAGCTGGAAAAAAGTAAATTACAATGTTATGTACTGAGATTTGGCCTGAGGGAAAATAATCAAAA
Organism: Neopsephotus bourkii; assembly: GCF_033783945.1. Lineage (NCBI taxonomy): Eukaryota > Metazoa > Chordata > Aves > Psittaciformes > Psittacidae > Neopsephotus > Neopsephotus bourkii. The sequence goes on along the minus strand of NW_026901215.1, from coordinate 2,938,801 downwards.
AAGAGCTCTTAAAGGCTGAAGAGATGAAGCCAAATGATGGATGTAGGAAGAAGAAAAAGTTATGAACTGAAGCAGACTGAAAAGAACCATAACTGAAATACATTAATTTTAATGGAAGTTGTTTCCCTTATGTTTTTTATTTATTTTCTTATCTTGCAGTTTGATGTTGCTAAAGTTAATGCTTTATATTTATTTCCCTTCTCTTCCCCCATCCAAGCTTTATTCAACAGTCCAAGCCTTACCTCTTACATCTGCTTGGTCACATCTCCCTGACCAGGCTCATGTTGTCTATTAATTTCTGACTCACGTGTCTCATATTAAAAAAGAATCCTGAAGAAACGAACACCTAAACCAGTCTGACTAAGCAAAATAAAAGGGAAGAGTTGAAACTTCCCAAGGAAAACAAATGCTTAGCAGGCACCCACATAGAGACCATATCAAGGACCTCAAAAAGGGATAGTCAAATGGAAAAGAGATGAAAATGAAAGTTCAGTTTTAAATCTATTTAAGCAAAATGCAACCTCAATATTTCAAAGCAGAAAATGAACTCCTGAAGGGATCAATTACTGTTGCTGAGAATTTGCACTCTCACAATATCATCGTGATGTGGTATCTATACTTACACGGTTGCATGTCATGGCTATAAGGATGAATATGTTTATATAAAGGCTGTTCTAACACAAGTCTACAAATTTAAATCAGTCAGGTTTGTGAAAGCTGGGTGTTCTGCTTTTTATTAAATAGAGAAACAAAAGTATTCAAAAAAGGAGGCAAGACTTGTACCATGCTGGAAATAGAAATACAGTGGTTTATGGGTAAGGAGAGCATGATTTTTCTAAGTAGTGAAAGGAGAGCTAACCTGATAATGTATGTAATGTCCTATTTTGAAATGTTTGCAATTAAGCTATCATAGCTGCAATGCTCTTATAGTTAGTTAAAAGAAAACAGACAGTTATCAAATAAATATTGTGACTTTGAGTGATGGAAGTGTAACTATCTGAAAAACCTGTTTGGAAGTTATTGTTAAGAACCTAATCAATGAGTATTGCTTCTAAAGGCAGATTAACTGCTGAAAACTGTGCGATTGAGAGTTTAATTAGAATGTTGAGATCTTGTACATTTGCAGTCCTTTCTCTCACCTCCAGAAACAGATATCCTAACATTTTACTTTGCTGGAGTGTTATTCAGTGTAAAACAGTGTCAACCTACACTTATTTTATTTTTTCTTGTGTGTGAAAGGGTAAAACAGCTAAAAAAGCTGTAATAATTTTTACATGATTGTAGACAATAATGAGCCTCAATAGCTAACAAATATTTAACTGACTACTTTTTAACACATAGTCAGGTGCACAACAACTGCTCATTCTGCAAACGGCACTAAATTTGCTTCCTAGAGACTTACGAATTTTAAAAGCCTGTACCTATGTTAAAATAGCTTTAGAGTGCTTTTTTTTCCATTTCAGAAGAAAATATTCTTTTAATTTCACTGCCATGTAGAAAGCTCTTTTGAGAAACATAGGAAATATTACAAGCAAAAGGAAAATAAAACATTCTGGGTTGTTTATAGGTAATAAGTTATGTAAGACAAATGGCACAAAAGTAACTCCAGCATACATGTTTTTTTCTGAGAACAGATTTTAAATAGAGATGGGCTCTGAGTTGTAACAGATATTTATAAAAGAAAATGGCCAGAGAATTGTCTTTTATGAAACATTGTGCTCAGATTTTTCATCACAAAAAAGCCTGAGAAACAGATCAAATGAAAGTACAACTATAAAAGTATCAGACATTTTTCATTAAACCTGAAGAACACAATATCTGCTTTATCTCTGCATATATTTCTATATTAGGTTTTGGGTGCTTGATGGTATTCATAATGATTTGCAATTCTAATATCATTTTGCTTTGGATGAGATCTGTACCTATTTCAAGGGGTGAAGGGCTAATTCACATGCTATTTATTGTGACTTTGAGGGCACCAAAATATGAAGGATTAATCTTGCTCCAGTTACATTACATACAGATTACCCAACAAAGCTACAGAAAGCATTGATTTTGGTTTATTGACAAGTCTTGTGGTAGCACCTGGGTTATGCATATTGTAGGGATACTCACCACAGAAGTCATCTGACTTGTTTTAAAGGAATATTTCATAATTCTGAATTAATAAGAGCATGATAGAATCCATACATAGCTGGTGAGCTTTTCCTTGGTCTCCATGGAAATTAGTTACTCTCAAAGTGGGCAATACTTGCCTGAAGAAAAGCTTCCTTTCAGCTGTGGTAAGATGAGGCAAGGTCTGAGTCAGGCAGCTCCATGTAAGATAGACAAGAGAAACCATGGAAGCTCTCCAGTTCCAACAAGCAAAGTCCTTTCCTGTCATGTTTCTCTGACCTCTGATACAAAACTTGCTGTCTGATTTCACCTATCTTACAAATGCCTTTTTTTCCACCTATAATCTGAACCAATGCATTCCAGGGGCCTTTCTCTCCTGTGAGAGCCTAACTCAGTCACATTTAGTTTTAATGATCAACTTTATCTGAGCTCAAAGCACAATAACTTACAGTGGCTTATCAACTTGCCTAACATTAAGAATGGGCTTGGAAGATTTTTACTTCTGGAGGAACAGAATCACTTTCCTAGTGCCAATGACTTCTGTTGAAAAGGGAAAAATAAAATCACCTTCCATACCATAGGGCATGGGGCTTTGAAGCAAGTTCAAGTCCAGAGAAATGCAAGCATACTGTTAATATATAGAAGGAAGCCAATGACAAAATGTTGCTTATCAACAGAAAGAAATTGCTTCCAATTCAGTTAGATGCAACATTTACTTTTTATGTTAAATAAGCATAATTTTCCTTAGATAGAAAATTTGCAAGACTGTTTTGTCTACATTCCTACAAGATATACACATGACAATTAAATAACATTTATATGCCAACCAGGTATTAAAAACTGTAGCAGCACGAACCTACAAAATGATACTTGCTTAAAAATAGTTCCATTAGTTTCCACTGAACAGGAAAACAACAGACACATGGGGGGGAAAACCCCACACAGCCAAGCAACCAACAAAACCGTATCAGAATTGCTTTCATCATGCATGCAAGCAAAGCTTGCAATATGATTTAGCAATTTTCAGCATCTTTTTAGGTCTTGTATTATCTCATTAGGCAAGAGTATAAACTGGAAACAAAAACCACATGGGCACTATATAAAAAAGGACAGTAAGCATAAAGTAATCACTGGAGCAATTTGTTCACAAAATGAACTGAAGAAATGCACAGGTCTAAAGGTGTATTACCAACCCTACGTATTTCCTCATCTCCCAGCCAAATAGTTTTAAATCTTTACATAAAACTTCAGATTGAGACTATATAAACAAAAACAACAGCCACCTGCCAACCTGTTCATGAAGGGGATCCTCAAAGTTGGGGTTTTTTACATCTGTTGATCTTCTATGTTTGTGAAGGGAAAACAGCAGCTATAAGAAATCTTATAGAAATACAGGCAAAGCATGTTTCCCTATAGCTCAGCTCCAGGCAAAATAAAGTTACGACAATCACCTATGATCACATCACAAATTTTGACTGTGAAGTTTTCTCCAGTTCCTCTGAAGCACTGCAGAATAGCTGGGGTCTGATCACACTTAACATTGCACTGAGCTCTGCTGAACCCATGCTGCCGTTTGCAGCTGGAAGAAAGCTGAGCTTAATGCTCCTGTCACAGGCTGGGAAGACAGACCCTTGAGAAGGGGCTCTTCAAAAGGTGGTTAAGGAACCTTGGCTCTCAAGGAAGCTCTTCGTATTTGTGCTTGAAGACAGACAGAAAAGAAATCAATAATGGGAATGCGTAAAAGAGAATAAATCACAGGGGTGCAACAGAGCAGTAGACAAACAGGCAGTCTGACAGTCTGCTTGGGGCTATCAGCCTGCAATTCTGAAAGAAGTTTTCACTGCAGCAGTTCATTTTACTTAAGAAGTGAATAGACCCAAAAATCAATGCATCTCTCAAAGAGGTACATCTACCATTCATTATATATGGTTAAGTTCTGCTACAAGTACCTAAACTAGGAGCAGTCATACACTTAGCCTGCTTATGCTACTGCCCAGGATGCTCAGAGCTGCAGAAAAGTTCTGCAAGCTGTCTGGGGTCACTATTAGGAAATGGCCTTTCCCCAGTAAGCAATAACACCTATTTTTATTCAGAAAAGGCTTCATAACACAGCCTGCGGGTAGCTGGAACTGCAAGATAATTTTCAAGGTTTCCTTTGCAAAGCTGTGGCTTGTATTTCAATGCACTTATGTCATTTTCCTCTTTCATTAAGGTTGCTTTAACCTACAACTTCCAGCACACTCTCTCCAAGTGAATTTTCCACCCCCCAAGTTGAATCACACTCTGTGGTAAGATGCTCATTTGTGTCAACTCTTCAAACACCTTTTACCAGAACAGTGAAAGGAAGAGCACAAATAGAATTTATTCTCCGTCTTCCTCTCCCGGTTGACTCCTCACAATACTGATCACAGTCCTGGAACTGTACAAATCTGAGATTGTTTGCATCACTATAAAACACATTATTATGATGTTAGGCATAAAGTTATTCCTCTGAGGAAAAAAAAAAGATTACTAAAATGGAAGTATTTGAAACAAAAAACATTATATCAGCTGAGCACCACACAGCTACAAATGGTAGTCAGAAAGGCTATCTGATACCACTGAACTGAAAAAGTGTATATAATCCAGTATTTGAACACTAGATGGCAATGTTAGATTTTATTTAGTCATGTGATTGAAACAATGATCAAATGCAATCTTGTAAAAGACAAAAATCCTTTTTTTGGGTTAAAAAAAAATAAAGAAAGGATTATTTGATTGGGGTAAGTTAGAATAAAGATCTGAATCACAGTGAAAAATTAATCTAAAAATCATTGAAAATGAGCAAAATAGTTTTCCATGAGACACAGAATACAGACAAGCTGAATATGATCAAGCAGAACATTAAGAAAAAAACCCAAACATATTGTGGTAAATGCACGGCAAACAGTAAAACCATAAGGATACAGTTTCAGTGCTTCAAAGCAAGAAACAAAATACAGATTTATCAGTCCTTTCCTAAATTCTTCCCTTCTCTGTTTTATAGGTGTTGAGATATTTGAGGACACCAAGCTTCCTCCAGCCATGACGAATATAAGCTTAAATTTCACTACAGTCTTGAGCAGTCAGCTCTATTTTAGTAAGGAAAAGCAATATTTGCACCTAACTTATACAACTACAAAGAAGAAATGTTTTTAGGGCTATTCCTGGGAGAAATGATGACAGGAAAAAGTTAAAGGAGAGATGATAATGCAGTTTTAGAATATGCACAAAGCCTAGGTTTTTACCAAGACTGTCTTTTTAAACCTATTTCACAGAGACTGTAGGCTTTAGCCTGTCTCCCTACACAACAGAAAATGTGTGAAATAAAGGGTAATTTCTTTTATTTCACCAGTCTGACAGTCTGGTTTCATTTTTTTTTTTCCAAATGAGAGTAAGTGCCAAGCAAAAGCACAGAGATGAGCCTCATTTCTGCTTCCCCAGCTGTTTCATCTGCCCCTGCTGCAAAGCACCCTTCTAGTCAAACTTGTTTCCAGTTGGATGTTCAAAAGATTCTTAAAATTGTCTGTCTCTCTGTTTTAGCAATCCTTACAACCAGTGATGAACAGGCAAATTAATAATATTTTATAAATTAAATCAACTGGTCTAGTTATGTTGCCTCACAGTCACTATTCTGTGCTGCACAGGGAGTATTAAACATGTGACACCTTATGCTCTCCTTGGGAAACATATTCCAATTTCGTAGGCAAACAGCTTTCAGAAATGTTCCTAGTAATGCAGTAGTTGCTTTTGCTTATCATTACACTCACGAAGAATCCTATTATTTAAAGGATATCCAAACCCAAACCACCCAAAAAATATCTTCCTTCAGCTGCAGTTATTCTTCTTTTCATAGGCGTTGATAAAACCATATTTACAAGAAAGATTTAATGTGCCAACAAACTTAGCCTTGTGACTAAATGACAGTAATGATAATTTTAATGACTCTGACACCAGAGATCATTTCTCAGAGAAAAAATAAGCTCAAGGTCAAATAATTTCAGGAGTACTATTTTAAATTTTACAACAAAATTTACAGCTTTCTTGTCTTATGGTTTGCTAACCTAAGAATAGTGATCAAATCCAATCTGTCTGGTGGGATGCTATGCTGCTTCTTTTTCAAAGCCACAGGGCCAAAAATGCTTGTATGTTAATCTAATTATCTGGTGGAAACACTTTAGGCAGTGTGGTTAAAAGGAAGAAAGCACAGCAGGAGATGCAATACAATTGCACAACTGTTTTTTACTTGTCTTGGCCGAATTCATCTGTCATCTCTCCTTCTACCAGCTCAGTTCAGATTTTGACTCATTTCCCTAACTACAACCATAAAAGACACATAGCAGGAAGACAAGGAAAAAGGAAAGATAGCTTAAATTTTATTCTTAAATTATATATGAGATTAAAAACATGGCAGATAAACAGATGTTCAGAGCAACTTGGACTTTGAAATGCAAATAAGTCACAGAATTTGTATTTTGTACTTGTATATTTGTAAAATAGTCCCTGTGTACCGGTTAAAGGAGATAAATAAAGTTGAGAAGTACATTTCTGTGCTTATGTGGCACAACTGTCTCCCATCTGATAATTTGTTATCTATTCATGGTTCAGCAGTGCCTTGAGGTCTCAGCAAATTCCTGAGTTCCTAGAACAGGAAGGGATAATTCTTGTCCTAGAAGAGAGAAACTAAGTGGTAAAGGAATGTAGAACCAAAGGGCTGTTAAAGGATGGCACTAAATAATAGGGTATATCAGTGCCGAAAGAAAAACAGATTAGGGTTTCTGGAACCCTGGTCTTGTGCACTGACCTCAGATGGCCTAGTCCCAACACCTGCTCCCGTTGTTTTGTTTACTTAGGACGTACTAAAGCCTGCCATCCCCAGGTTCTTGGCTCTCCATTAAAATCTCAATGTTTCATTGACTGGTGCTTTACACTTCAGCTAGCTGGGCTGGCAATTTAATTGACTGGTGCTTTACACTTCAGCTAGCTGGGCTGGCAATGGACATGGGTCAAAAACTGTGGGCAAAACTACAACTAGAAACACAGGCAGCAATGCATTTCATCATTTGCATCAGTCCAGATGACAGCTCTGCATGAACAACTACTGTAACCACCCTGAGCAACCAGAATGCGACACTGAGACACGGCTCACTTGAGCTAAATGAGCCTGAAAATAATTCAGGTGTATAAGCTAAAGCTTGCTTGGCAAGAAACAGCACCTGGTTTCACTGTAAGGAAAGGACTTCTAATGCTGGTTGCCATTATCTTTTTCCAGTATACATGTTTCATATAGAGTAGTGGAAAAGAAAACAAAGAGGGGTCAAAGCATTCAAGGCGGAGTAACTTTTTTACCTGTTGCAAAGGGACCTCAGATATAAAACAGCTTTTCTAGGGATTTGATGCTGCCCTTTTGGCTAAACACAGCTTCTGAGGGACATGAGCTTTAGTTTTATCAGGGCAGCAAGTTCAAACTTACTTCTGCATAAATAGAATGATATTGTTTTGTTATGATGCTGAAATGTAACAGCAAAATGCATCAAGAAAATCTACACCCTGTATGAAAGTTACTTTTTCTACATTTAAAGGTTGCATATATCCCAGTGGCAGGAACATACATCTAAACATACTGCAAGTTTTCCTAATGTGTTCCATAACTCTATTAAAAGTTACAATAATTCTCTCACTTCCAAGATTTCCTGAAATGGAAGTGAAATCTATGAAGCCCCAAAACCTGAATTAGTTTACATCATCTCTCTACAATGAAGGCTGCAGAACTTACTTCTATGAGCCAAAGGTCTCCAAACTACTAAGTTACTTGATTAGCTTAAAAGAAAGAGTCAAATACTATTCATATTTAAAATATAAATAGATTGACCTTATAAAGACTCAAAAAAAGTGTATTAGTATATAAGAGATGACTATGTTGTTCCTCCAGAAGAATACATCTTCTGTAGATCAATAAGGAAATACCTCAGAATACTGGCTGTGTTCTTTTGTAGAGACATCTCTGCTCTGAGCAGTTTGCCCAAGAAATAGCAAAAGATTTTGTCCAAATAAAGACTGCATTACAAAACAACTACACAGCCTTCCTGCCTATACAAGTGTTTGAGTTTTGCCTCCAAGGCTTCGTCTTGGCTCCTTTTTGCTGCAGTTAAAGATAGCACCACACCGTGCACTGCTGGGTGTACATCAGTGGGCATTCTGGCTTCATCTGTAGGAGTCAAGTCCCTCAGTTTCTAACACAAGAATTCATCTTGGATTTTTTATTCTATGACATGCCAAAACAGTCTATGTTAAACTTCTCTCCAAAGCAAGCATCAGTAATATCATATATCACAGGTTTAAAAAAAGTTCAGTGAAAAAAAACAAATTAAAACAGAGCAAGGGCCAAAGATTTAAGTTATCCTTTCCATTTAAAATCAAGGCAGAATTCTTAACATGTTTCTTTGTTGTTGGTGGTGGTTGTTTTTTGTTTGTGGGGGTTTATTTGTTTCTTTGAGTTGGGTTTGTTTTTTTTATTAAATGAAGGGAAGGTTTAAAAACCTAAACCACCCCAAACAAACCACAAACCAAAACCACAACCAACAGATTGTGATATTCCACTGATACAGGCTACATCACTCCTAAGACATAATCTTTCCTAAAAGATCTAATACTTACAATATACTTACAATAAATATACAGTTCCAGTGTTCATGTAAGTTTACTGACTTAATGTAAATGAGGCCATGCTTATAGGGAGTTATATACCTTTTATTAAACCAAGTGATGGAGCTGGGGAAAAAAGTAGATAAGCTTTAAGGCACTTGTAAACTGAAGTGAGTCAGACCCTTTTGCTACTTAGAGCAGAATTAATCAGAAATGCAATATGATCACTTATTTCTGATGATCAAAATAGTGTAAGATAGCATACTTATTTGCTTTTTTTCATATGCATTCTTGGGTCTTAACATTTTATTATTCAGAGGGTTAAATCAGGATGCTTCAATACTCTCCTGGTTTTGTTCTATTTGTCAGATACAAATGAGTTTCCAGGAGACTTTAATAATGAGAACTTACAAGTAACAAGGAAAAAGTCCTTGGAAGGCAATCAAAGCCATGGGGCACAGATACTTTTGATCATGGTTGTGGCAGATCTTGGAGAGAGCTTTAGAAGCTTCCTCTGCTCCTGCTCTACACTGCACCCAAAATCTAATACCTGAATTATATGTGTTCAAGGCATCTGGTAAGTTAGATTTCCCAAAGGGCATATAAGTAACACAGCAGTTTTGTGGGGATCTTTAAATTCAAGGTCTAGCAATTTAACAGACATGTAAGAAGAGCTCAAGTAGATTTTATTCTCATTAATGAAATAACTTGGTTAAGGGGACTGTGGGGATAGGATGCTTATCATGGTAAGTAAAAGAGCAGAGGAAGATAAGCCAAGTATGCAGGATGTTTCAGTGGATGTGAGAACCATTATTTTTGTTGCATAGCAAGATCTGAGTTACTCTGCAAATACAGATCTGCAAATGCCTGTCTCTACAGTAATAAATACTGCTGCCCACACTATGGTACAGACACAAGGCACAATTATTTGTTCAGCTGAAACACCCAGTTAATCCCAACATATCCCTTTATAAGTACTGGGACTTCAGGTTAAGGTATTTTTCTGTAAAATGTACTGAAAAGTTAAATTGCACCAGTATTCATAATTTAAGATACCAGTGCTTTATCACAGCAAATGCTCCCTGAAAACCCTGTGCATAGGCAAAGTACATTTCCAAAAACCTCTGAACCACCATGAAAGCAGCACAGCTAACAACAGCTTGAGAAGAATCGCTATGTTAAACACCGATTATTGAAAACATAAGCTTGTGTGCTCCAAGCAATAGCATTCCAAAACATTCTATTAGAAACCAATAAAATTCCAAGAATACTGAAAACAAAACAGACGTTTGGTAAGTCTTCTGTCTATTGAATTCAAATAGGCTTTCTTGAAGACATCACATGCATTCTTAATGACAGCAGTTTTGATGAAAAAGGTTTTTAAATGTGGTATTAAATGGCTGCAGTGAAGGTACCAGATCTCAGGCTAAGCTGAATTATGTTCAGCCTAGAGCCCAAGGTAGGACAGAGGTTAAAGTCACCTTTTCTCTGAGTGACAACTGCTGTCTTTGAAACAGTCTTGTCCAAGACATACAGCAGCCTTTAAACTCCACTTCAATTTGTTCTGAAGTTTTGCTTTACAATTGTTGCAAAGCTGCTTGAAATGGCAGAGTGGCAAGGCTCAGGTCTGTAATAGATGGGGCTGATATAATACAGAGCTCAGAACTGCATGCTTTTATTTGCATTTTGAGATAAAAATTTTTAATACATTAAATACGAATTGATTATCCAAACCATTAATTTAGGATTAAGGAATATTAGAAAAGCACATCATGCATAACTGCTAATCAGCAACAAATCCAGGCTTAATAAACTGATATTTAATTGTATCTTGTTAAATTTAGCAGTTGTCTTAATCACAATTAAAAGCAATTGCAAGATGCCATTTTAATCATTACCAAAACCTCTTGCGAGTCCATTTCAAAACAAAAAAAATAAGATTACCTGAAGTTGCTACTGATATTTTTTCCCTCCTCCAAGCTGACCACATTAACTTCTACACAAGCCTGCATCTGCCCCGGTAACCATGATTAACCCACATCAGCCGGAGCCAGAAAAGCTGTCCAAGTTGACAGCCAAGACAGACAGGAAAATAAAACATTACTACCCTACCAACAGCAATAAAATGCTTTGCTTCACTGCACTGATTTCTTTGGAGTCTCACCTGGCTGGCAGCACTGTAGTGCTACAGTTTTGTGTGGGATGATGTGTTTGTGCATTTGTACGTGACTGTACAATGCTCCTATGTGGTGTTGTGCAAAAATGAAATACTGCAAAATGAGGCATGTAACTCACAGAAATGAGCTGCAACAAAAGGGTTAAGGACCTTGGATTTACACGTTCTTTCAAGGCCCAATTCTGTTCTGTTGGTCAGATTCAAGTAGCAGGAAGCTTATATTTACTCTGTTGTCTTTTCATCAGAGGAGATGGAGAAGAGCTTTTCAGGCAATACACACTGCCCCAACACCTGACTGCATTCTGTTGTCCCCAAGAATGGTCTGAACACTGTCCATGCATGAAAAGGGATGAGGCTGCATGTAAATAATGTACCTATGCATGGCTGAGGACAGAGCTGGGAAATGTTGCCACAGCCCACAAAGAGGGTCCACCTTCCTCTGGTATGACAGCAGAAGCTGCACCAACTTGACTCATACCTCCCATACTTCCGGCAACTCTGGTACATATAAGCTTGTTTATGGAGTCCACCTTAAAGTTTTTTGGACACACCGTCTACAACTGGATGGGCAGCATTTGGTAATACATTTACATTATATCCATAGATGGGAGAAATAGAGATGCAGTGCATTAGTGTAACAGAGGGACACTACTACCTCTGTAGATGCCATTTGAAGACAGCGAGGTTAGAAAAAGGGAGACCCATGGCACAAATAACACAACACATGCTTTTTCCAGAGGACTGTGGGTTTATATAAGCACAATGCCAGAAAGGACAAACTTAACATTAACTTTGCTGAAAAACACACGTACGCATAAAAACCAAGTAAATACACAAAATGGTTCTTCTACTTTTCATCTAATAGCCCACGTTTCACTTTTCTCCATATAACATATCTCAATCCTATAGAGGGAGAAATGGCTAACGAGACAGTTTTTACTCAAACTGTTCTTACTGCTTTGAAAATCTGCGATTAGAATTGCCTTGCAAGCCAATTCTTCAATACTTTGAAATAGTTTCAGGAAAAAGACGGGGAATAATCCTCCATGGGACAAAAAATTAGGTATGTAAATACAGAAAAAATCAAGTACTAAAGTGAACCAATTAGTTCAATGGGAAACATGTTTTCTGTTTGCTCTTTGTATCTTCCTACTTAGGCCGTAGAAGTTATAGTCCTTGAGCTTTATTCTTTTACAGTTTAAATAAAGTTTTTCTCAAAAACTTTTCCTGTTTGCTGCATTGTGGTATATGTCTGTCTCTATTAAAGCTCATTTATTATACCAAGGCTCATACTTCAGTCTAGAATCCTTTCAAGTCTCCCTTCTTGTTTGTTCCACAGCCTCTGCTGCTCCAAATTTAGTTTCATCAGCAACTAACTAGTTCACTCTTCCCGTCAGTCACATATATAAATTAGACACCGTCTATGTTCAAGGACTACCCCTTTGGGAACCCTGCTTAATACTTCTCTCCAATTTAGAAGAGCTTTTCTGACAAGCAATTGCTTGCTCCTATTTTTTTTTGCTAGTCTTTATCCTCTGTATCCACTCTTATGCCCTCCCTTAGCTAGCTGCAGCTTTTAAGCTTAAGCAGAAGTCTGTGAAGCGGAACTTTTGCAAAGACTTTTCTCTAAATCCGTAAATTAAGCTGTGTACAGTCCACTACAAAGGCTATTGCTGTGTCTTCAAAAGAAACAGCAAGAAAACTTGGCTTAGCAGAAGCCACACTGTTCCTGCAATGTTGCTTCTGCACTCATGCTGGCTAGTTCTTCTGCTAACGTAAAAGATGAGTGTTTCTTTCTAGCATGTAGAGAAAGATTCTGCTCTGGGTGACATCAAATTATCTGTGGAGTGACTTCACAGATTTCAGAGATCTAGTGTCTCCTGCACCTTTCCCCTAGCAAAACTTAGCATCTGGCTGTCGTGGTTTAAGCCCAGCCAGCAACCCAGAACCACACAGCCACTCACTCACTCTCCTCTTTCTCCTCCCCCAGCTCCCAGAGGGATGGGGAGGAGAATCAAAAGAATGTAACTCTCACAGGTTGAGCTAAAAACAGTCCAGTAACTAAGGTATAACACAAACCACTGCTGCCACCACCAATAATAATAATGATAAGGGAAATAACAAGGGAAGAGAATACAATCGCTCACCACACGCTGACCGATAATACCCAGCCCAACCCTGGCAGAGGACCAGCCCTTCTGGGTAACTGCCCCCAGTTTACATCCTGGGTATGACGTGCTGTGGTATGGAATACCTCTTTAGCTAGTTTGCATCAGGTGTCCTGTCTCTGCTTCCTCCCAGCTTCCCCTCCTCCCTGGCAGAGCATGAGACTCAGACAGTCCTTGGTCAGAGTAAACGTTACTGAGCAACAACTAAAAACATTGGTGTTATCAGTGCTGTTCCCAGGCTGAAAATCAAAACCACGGCACTGCACCAGCTACTAAGGAGAAAAATGGCCACTACTGCTGAACCCAGGCCACTGGCATTACAGGTTCTAACAGTACAGTTACAAACTCATATTCCTCCTAACTGGTTCAAGGAGTCAGGCTTCTCTTAAAAAATATCCACAAACCAACAACCCCCCTCCCCCCCCAACCCAAACCACTCTGAGATTATACAAGTCCTGTGCATGGAAGGGAATGACGTGCTTGGGATTTGCTTTGTGGAGAAGAGTTCAAGTTGAGAATTTTGCCCTAAGGGCCAGCTACTTCCCTTAATCTGTGCTTTCAGCTTCCACCAGCAACACTATGTTATAAAGCAGTTAGACTTCTAATAAGGCAACATCCAGCCAACCTTCATGACTATTTAAAGTCTCCGTAAGGATTCTCTTATGATTTGTAATCAGAACATCTGCCGTCTCTTGTTCAGTTGTACATCTTTTCTACAGTGTCAGAGAGCATCCTGATCCTCTGCAAATACTGAGCCTAAGTGCATATATAAAGACACTGAAAATTGTTCCCTGAACTACCCCACACTAGTTACAAGAAACTAGACATGTGTTAAATACTATATTCCATGGAAGTTAAGTGACACGAAAGTAATAACCTAGCACAGCCAATGCATCAACATTTGTGAAAGTGTTTTCAGCACACTGTTTTACTACACTGGGAGCCGAGATAAACTCCTTTTCCGTCTGTGAAACCTTAGGAGTATACTTGGAAAAACAACATGAATACATCTGAGAGTGAAATGACAGAAGGAAAGAACAAGAACAAAACTGAACTGGAAGTATAAGACCAATTCTTCCTTGCCTCTTGTTTTGGACTTTGTGATGCAGTCACAATCACATTGCTTTAGGCTGAAGAATGGAATTTGATACAAGGAGAATGTATCAGGTCATAGAATCTGACTAAAGAAAATCTTGTCAAAGGAAAATAAAAAAAAAACCAGGCATGGATCTTACTAGGCTTATTAAGCTAAGGTGTCCTTAATTTAACTGTTGCATAAGAATTCTTTCTCTTCTCCTCCAGTAAACTTGCATGCAGAATCCCCTCAAATCCAAGGAATTAATCCCCTTCACTTTGCATTCAGCAACTGAACAAGAGAGAAAATGCAACTCAATAGAGGTCTCTGTGCCATTAACAGGTCTGTTGCAACTTTTATATTAAAACACAAAGTGACTCAAATCAAGACTGCCAGCAGAAGGTGCATGTTAGCTGTTATAAGTGGACAGATGGGGATTAAGATCAATAAAATAAGAAGACAGCTCCTCACTGGAAAAGGTGGAAGAGGTCCTCTATCTGCATTCAGTTCCAAATCCCACCTCCATAAGGGTAAAGTAAGTGCCTTTGGTGAAGATGAAGGAGCAATGTACAGATGTCCATCCTCGGGCTGAGATGAATGCCTAGGCACAGATTTCCAGCCCAGGGATGAAACATCCCCTCATTATAGTATGTTTAAAAATAAAAGTTGAAACTACACCTTCTGTTACAGTAAACACCAAATAATGAATATGCATTACTGTGGCAAACAAGGACACGGGAAGTGTGGGCTGCCAAGCAGCCGCTATACATTCAAGTGGACTGACCTAGATTAAGGGTTCTACCCATGGCAGGACTCCCTAACAGATTATGAACATAATCGGAAATTGTAGCTTTCCAGACGTTATGCAAAGCCACTAGAAAGAAAATGAAAAAAGTTCAAGGATGAAATAAAATGTCACAAGCTCTTCTGAAGCCAAAGTCCTGCTCCAAATTCTCCAACAAAGTTTCAGGGTAATTTTACAACTTCCTATACAACTTTCAATTCAAATTTTGAACCAGCTTTGTTACTTTACTTCAGTAACACATGACCATATAGACCATTTCTAAAAATCCTATTTAAAGGCCCTAGCTAATGGAAAACTCCTACTGTGCTATGCATCATAAAGCAGATCATTTTTCCAAAGAAATCACAGCTACCTATTGGTAGCTACCTGTTGGTAGCTGTTAACTTTGTTATAGAAACTGAGGTAGGAATTTGCCTAAATCCCACAAGTTTTGGACTACTGACAGAAATCAAATCTCCTTTGTCTAAAGACTGTTCTTGTGCTCTCCTTCACAAGGCCTTTTTTCCCTCTACTTCTACCACTCTCTTTCATGCATCCCCAACAGAAAATGAGCTCATTTAGTTCTTTCATACATTACTACACAGGGAGCCTGAAGAATTTTTAGTCTGAAATCCTGAATGAAATACAAAATGTAATTCCTTCATCACAATATAATTCTATGTGAAAAGAAGCTTTCTGTCTTGGTTTAATGGCTACAAGCAATTAGATATTCAGTGGGCTATTCCAATAACTACCATTTCATTTTTTTCTGTAAAACTATTTTTGAATTGAGAAAATATATTTCCTTCATGCAATGAATTCAACAGATCATATTTATATTAGCACCAATAATAATCTTTCTATAACTGCACATGGAAATAATATGATTCAGTAAAGAATCCACTGCATGGTAAACATATATTTAGTGAGTTGCTTACTTGCTATGTTTCAAGTCTATCACTTCTGTACATGCTGTTAAGGCCAGGTGTTACACAGCTCATCACTTGGCCTTAAAGCCAATTTCCTACAATCACACTCTTCCTTCTCGGTTCTGTGATTTATCTTCACAGAGATCAGTGCTGATGCAGCATCTGGGTACCCTACAGACACTTTGCTGGACCACAAGCATAAGGAGGAGCAACTACTGAAATTTTGTAAGACAGCACAAGGAAAACTGAAATATTTAAAGGATTTTTCCTTATTAATACAGAAAATAGCTAGCTCAGAACACCTGTGCTTTTTAGCTTACATTCATGACTAGCTGAATATATTTCATATGCACCATTATGTCCATCACAGTCTTTTTTCTCCCATTTTCTGAAGTTTCTCTGGGTTGTACATTTGCTTTTATAAATACGCCTCTTACCAGCACATGCCGTGCATACAGAGGTGTGCACTAAACATACCTCTGTACCTGCAACTGTAACAGAAAATGGAAAAGGTTGCAATCCTATTTCTTTATTAAAAAAATATTTCCTTTTGACATATCTGATCTCACCAGTCAATAGCCTCCATAAAACAAATGAAACAAAGAAATCTCACCAGTACCACAGGGGAGAATTGCCACATCTATGCTTTTGAACCCAACATGACTGAAGAGCTCCTCCTATACTGAGATATAAATGGCAATGACAAGCATCATACAAAAACATATCTCCCACACATCATAAAAAAAGCCCATTCAAATATGATAAAAAACTCAACTGCTGGAGGGAGAGACTTAAACAGCTACTTAGCAATTGGCAAAATGACTGCGCAGAGGTTTACTATCTCTTTATGGAAAATAATACACAACAAGAGAGATCTTGCACACAGCTTCATGTGGGGGAAAAAAATAAAGATCAGTTTTCACATGATGTAAAAGCCTGATCTCTCTGCCTTCTGTCCTCCTGGCTCTCCCTCCTTCTCTCCCAGCTATACATATACCCCCTGCAGAGTTATAATCTGTATATTCCTTAGCAATGTAGCCATGTTTGATTGAATTTTCCAGAATGCTCTGTTATAATGTGACACTTGCTTGGGAGCTGAAGACAAAATACTTCAGGTCGTAAAGTAAGGCACTAACAATTCAAGAAGTAAACAAGATGTAACAAAGACTTGCTGAACTTATATATATCAGACATAAGAAACCACTGTCCTAAAAAAGTCTAGTGACATATTGTTCAATAGCGTTGCTGGAGCCTTAAACTTGAAGGATAGGACTAAAACACAGGTGAATTTACCTCTGATCAGAGTGTAATGGCATAAAGAAACACCAAAGCATACATCATTTTCCAATCCCACACTGGCATTTTTAACACAGTACTTCTATGGTTGCAAGTTTTAGGAAGGCAGACAGCACCACCTGTGTCATCATTCCAGACTCCCACAAAAGCAGACACATCAGAGTACTGCTGCAGGGAAGACTGCTCTGGGAGCACCTGGAGCCAGGATTTAACCCACTGAACATCATGGGAACAAACTGTGCAGTTTATGCTGGGTTACATGTGAGATTTTTTCCATCCTGTACATAAGTGTATTTGGAGTGGTTATACCTATTCTTTTGTGGTTTGTATCTGTTTTTATATACAAAATAAGTCCCACACACTTTAAAAATTCTTCAGGCTCTTGAAACATGGAGTGCTTGCAAAACTCATTGTACAATGGGTGCAAGACTCGTTTGGATTTAGTAAGTAGGCAGGATCTAAGGAGCCTGGCTGGATTTACCTGCTTTGCTAGCTAGTCAGAAATCTTGAAGTGAAACTGCTAATCATGTCCACATACACCATACTAAACTACTGACTATCTCAAGTATAGAGAAGTATAGATATCTTCCTAGGGAAATGAAATAGAAACTGAGAAAAATAGCATGAAAAATAACATTAATTTACTTTTAAATAGCTGTTTTGAAGCCAGAGTAGAGAAATATTCATGAAACTTCTAATGAGTGCTTATACATGAAGCGTGTAGCAACCACTGGAACAAATGCTGTCCAATATTCGTAATAAGGTATAGCTACAGTAACAGCTGAGGGTTGACAAAGTCCCCAGTTGTGACCATGCAACCCTGTAATGAGTCAGTCACATGCTTGACCCCAGAAAAGATGTTTGTGAAAAATGAAAGTGTATTAAAATATTTCTATTCTTCCAGCTGCCTCTCTGGCAGGTAGCAATCACCAGTCCTTTTAGGCCAAATTATTACTATTAAACTCAGTGACAGCTGGTAAAAGAGTAAGCTTGGAGCTAACTAGGGAGAGTAGTCTACAAATGAAACTGTTTGCATCTTATTACCAGCAATGAGCACGTGGACTGCCAGGTGCCAGCAATAACACACAGATGCTGAAAGTGAAATCTTGCTTCCCTTTAACCCCTGGAGAATCTGAAGAAATCAGTTGTATTCATGAAACATAGCGACAAGCAAATTCCCTTTTTCACCAGGTGTAGAAGGATTTAGTACAGTAGATGACAATCTCTTAAAACATGTATTGTCAAATGAATTAATAAAACCAAAGAAAGAACTAGAGCTGCACACTAGACAGCAAGCCCCTTAAGACACACACATCATGTCACTGGGATATGAAACACTAATAAGGTGAAATTTGTATTACCCTTGCAGAAAGCTGTTTGTTTAACTCAGCTGTTGCTCCAGACATGGACTTTGGATGGCTTCTGCTACATCATTGTGCTTTACCTGAGAGTCTATCACATTTAAACTATGATGTCCTTTGTGGTGGGACAGCTCTGGCTCTCCAGTGAAAACATTTCCCTTTATATCTCACTTATCTGTTCTGAAACAAGCGTCCTCCTCCTACAGGAAAGTGATTTAGGAATTGCTGTTGTTAGACTGAAGGAAAACAGTAGCAAGGTTCCTATTTTCAGTGCTCTATTTCTTTCCATTTCCACTCTATGGTTTGCCCCTTGCTTTCTACTTTCCTGTTTTCCTCAGATTACATCCTAAATGTCAGCTGCCAGAACTCCAACCTACTTAGAGCCCATCTGGTGGGAAGCAATTGCTACAGATACTCCAATTATCATCACATCCAACACATATCAGTACTCTATTTGATATAACCTTTTTTTCCCCACCTAGTAACTACCAGAGATTATAAATCTTTACAGTTACCTTCAGTTGTTTAACTAAAATAGCTACTAACCTGCACCCCAGAAAATGCTGGCTGAGCCGTCTGTTGTGGTGGAATTTTAGCAAATCCTCTGCAACCTTGGAAATTAAATGTTTATCACTCTTCAGGTGAGAAGAGGTGACAGAGCAGTGAGACTTTAACAAGTGCTATCAGTAACTGCAGAAGCACACTATAACTCTTGTGTACATAAGCTGGCTGCTCACCAATTTGAGAGCTATGTTGCCTCAACATTAAGCCAGTCTGGAAAGACACTACAATCAAACCATTAATTCCTTGTGTTCTAAACCTGGAAGAGGAAAATTTATTCAGACAGTGAAATTTAGGACTGGCATCTTAGATGTCATGCTTTACTCCAGTTGGTGTTTTGCAAGGGGAGGTATTTCTATAGAGAAGTCTGAACAATCCACAGCAACTCCCCCTGGTACTTAATGGAGGCAGGAGAGGAGAAAGCAGAAGAGGGGAGGGAAAACATTTGTTTTCCCCCTGTGCGTTAAAATTCAGTTCAGTGTGTCCCTAGTAGTGGATTATACACTTACTATCCCAAAGGATATAAAAATCACTGGAGAAATAAAAGATTTAGTAACCATGTTTTGATGAGGCAGCAGATAGCAAAGTAAGAAGAAATATTTACAAATTAGAATAAAAGCAGAATTTAAAGTAATTCATATACATAAAGAGAAAAAAAGAAGACCAACAATTCAAATGAGATGAAACATTCACTAGATGCTATTATGGGTAATTATAATAACATTCTGAAATGAAACAAAATATATGATTTGCCTGATTAGTAACTTAATATAACAGTTCATTTGTTAATAACCTAGAATCACCTGTTAATCACGGATGTATAGTTTTAATACTTGAAAATAGTGGCAGCTTAGACACAGAGCAACACTTTAAGCATCATCTGCAGAAAACTTCAACTTCCTTACCTCAAAAAAGTTCATATTTATAATTTCAGAGGAACATCTTCATTTTAAGATTATGAGTCAAATAATAGGTTTAAATAGATCCAAGTATATAGTGGTAACAAATAATGTATATGCTCATAAATATTAGTACTTTCTGAAGGCCTTGGCTACAAATACATTCTCAATGAGATGCCTCTAATATCAGATAGAGATAGAATGCAATACATTCGCTGCTGTACAGATGCAATTTTAAACTAAACCCATTCTTAAGCTTCAGTTAGTAAACTACCTCCAATGGAAGGATTAACATAACAGTAATTTGCCAACAATCTACTTCAGAGTATCAAACAGGAAGGAAACACTAGAACTATTCTCCCACGGTGTACTTACCTCCCACCTGAGGAGTCAAAATGAAACTTCAACAGAATATGTCATAATATCATCATACCTGTCAAACATAATTCTGGGAAAAGTAGAGACTCCAGACACATTGTATGAACCCTAATTTATTTTGGTTTATTAAAATGCACAAAGGTGAGCTAAGAATATATTTAAAGGCATAAGAATTGCTCTTTTCCCAGATGGATCATGCATCTCCTGTCTTTGAGAATGTACAGATTTGTTCCCCTCCCTTACCTACATTGCAAGCCTTTAATTCAAACCTAAACCACAGCTAATCCGTGAGAATCTGTTTATAACAGTTATTATAGCCAAGTGTCTCCTCAACTGTACATATTAAGAGTTAGAGATCAGTTGGGATTCCAGAAGGGAGATTCCTCTAAAATAATAAGAATAGCTAACAAATAAAGATAGGGTAAGTGGGTATGGCAGTACCAACTTGAGTCTGCAGACAGGCTGAAAAAATAGCCCCAAGAAAAATGGATCTTTTCGTTATGTGTTTGACTGTGAAGTCAGGCAATGCTAAATTAAGAAGTTTAACTTTTTCACTATTATTTAAACTGAGGGGAGACAAATTTTAAAGTCACAGAAACTACACAATTTATAATTCACTCCAGGCATGTCAAACTGCAAGGTGGTATTGTAACGTATAAATCACTGCAACAAAGGATGAATACAACATGCAGAGTTATGGAATCAGTTTGCTCTGAGCAGATGTCTTCAAGCCCCTTTTTTGCTCTTGACCCATTACAAAGCAAGAGCTAAACCACTATGGGACAAGACATCCTAAATGAAGAAATGCTGGAAGGCATATTTTGCTTACATAGTTACAATAGTGCAGACTAGCCATGTTTCCAGCATGATACGACTGGAAAAAGAAATCAATTGTTGGATTGGTACACTCATTTTTTTCCCTCCAATTATTTGATTTAGTATTATTATGATCTAGTTTGTTTCATAATATGGAATCCAATTAAGTTGCTATGCCTCAAGGAAGCTTGAGTATAAAAGTAAAGGCTTCTCAAACTGATTTTTGTGTGTATATTGGCTATTACACCATGACCAAGGTCTATAAATCTCTTACTTGAAAGAATAATAGCTCTTATTGATTATAATTTGAACGTGCAAGATAAAGCAAGTGGGAATAATAAATCACCTTTATGGATTATTTGCGTACATCAAGTAAATGGGATCAAATGCATATTTCACATGTTTGCGGATGAATCTGATTTGTATGTAACCAAGGATGTTTCTGTGTATAGTCTCTTAATGAACTGTCACAAAGAAATGGAAGAAACATTTTCAGGCATTTTAAACCATCAGTCATCTATCTCAAAAGCAAATACACTAGCAGTGCAGCACTGGGAAATACTGGCACATAAATCATCTTATCAGTGGTCCTAAAAGCAGAATATTACATTAACTTAATCAAAAGGCTTCATGAAAACACCAAGGAAATTCACTAAATGGAAGTAGATATACCTGGAAAATTACTCATGCCTACTTTAATCGCACATACAACAGCTGTTCTCTGATACTCTTAGGACTTAAACTCTTAAATTGCTATGACTTTACAATTTACCTAGATTATCAGAGTCACTCAGGAGATATCTGTAACTTGCTATGAAGAATAGCTCATCACTGGATTCCCCAGTTTTGAAAATTATGTCAAAAGAGTCTGGATTTTTTCCGCACAAACATTACCATTTAGGCACTTGTCATTCTGCTGTGAATAACAGATTGTGCGAAGCGGAGAAACAGAAGAGATACTAAAGTTTCTCCTACTTCTTAAGCTCTAGTCCCATTACTCTCAGAGCTACAGGATAAATTCCATTTGCAATAAGCATTCTAAAGTGATTAGCTGAAATTTTGAATTTTGCTGAAAAGTAACACAGCACTACTTAACACAGCAGCCCGAAATCTGCCTTGGAAGAAATGCAGTGTTACCCCCTCCAGTCTTCCTAAACTGGCCTCCCCATCCATTAGCAACAAATAGTATTTCTCTTTTACATTCCTCTCTCCATTCTTCCTGCCCCTGCTTCCTCTTTTGTTCATCTGTTTCATTAAGAGAAAGAAACATAGCCTGTGAGAGAAAGTTAGTAAACTACCTCCAACTGAAAGAGAAAGAAAAATAGCCTGTGCTTTTCTGGGATCAAACAGAACTTAACTCTAGTTCCCATAGAAAAACCTAACTAGTTCCCGTAGAAAAACCTAACATATTGCTCAGGAAAAACAAAATCAAATAAATAAATGAAATATCTAAAACCTCAGTTATGAGCTCCCTAAAAGTGCTAGTGTGGGTAAGGGAATATGGCTTTTTGAACTCATCACTACTGATCAAAGGCCTTTGCAACATTTTGGTTTTAGTTCTCATAATATTGGGTGTGTCAGAAGAATGCTTCTTTCAGTTTACAGAAGTGGAGGCACAACCCACCAAAGCAGCTGAATGGCTGAATAGTTCCAGCCACACACCATTTACTCCTGAATGATAATTCACTATTTCATCTACTAGTGAAACAAAATCTTGTCTCAAGGAGAGTTGGCTGCACAAGGTTATATCTCTATTACTTTACATACTTCAGAAAACAACGACCTTATTATGGTAAATCATATCCTCACAGAACACCAAAGCTGTTCTCTGTCTGGGAGATCTGAAGTTATATGGGCAGCAGAGCACAAGTGGGAAGGGCATTCTACAAGGTAGGAAAAGAGAAAAAATTGCCATCCACCCCCTGTAGCCCCCCATTGCCAGTTAAAACTGGATCCTGTGGCAGAAGGATATATATAGTATGTTTATATTTACTCAGAAAATCAGGTAAACTGTAAGCTAAACCATGCTAGTTCTTGTTCTAACCAGGGCCTTTTAGACCCTTCTCAATACTGCTCAGGTCAAAATGTGAATTCGTTAAGGCATAGAAAATGTAATTAAAAACCACCACCAGCAAACACAGAGCTTTGATGTTTAGAAAGAACAGCATGTTGAATAATATTTAACCAATAAAAAACTAGATGGTAATGGCTGTTGAAACTCCCCATCTCTTGAATCATAGAATTCAAAGCAAGTGTGATAATGCATTGGTAAAAGTCATTGCATGGTCATAGGGAAGAGCTTGCAATCCCTGGAATAACAATCAATTCAAACCAATACAGAAGTTAGAAGGAAAGATTAGAAACTGCTGAAATTTACCCAGTGGTAACTAATTCATATTTTTGGCAAAGTGAATCCTGATGCATGATCAGTAAAGTTTCAATTAAGAGTCAAGCTGAAGTTCTTCAACTTCTTTTGAAAACAGAGTACTAGTATACTACCAATCTTCAGAAAGAAATGTGGCCATATACTACAGTTTGCAGTGAAAAGCTGTAAAGCTTTGAAACATGGACAGCTCAAAGGCTGTGACAAAGAAATGAAAATGTGGCAGAAGTAACCAAATGGATGAGATTAGATTATTTAAGAGGTCTGAGCTGCAACAGGAAGATGGCACTGCAATATTTGAGCCTGACAGAAGAACCAGACACGGTGTGTTGGAAGGAATACATTTGTTTCCAGAGTGATCACTAAAAAAACAGGCTGGTGCCTTATGAACGCTACAATAGCCAGCTCTCAATTTAGGCACAGATGCAGAAGAAAGGCACCATCTTGTTGCCCAAGCACTGCAAGTTTTGGTTACAGCTCAACATATATGTGCACATTGAACCACTATTCATTCATTCATTCATTCCAACAGAAACAGCACACTGTAAAATGCAATGCAAGAATTCAAAGCAATTTTCCCTCTGGATGTCTACCAACAAATTCTCATTATGTATCAAAGCTGACAGGAAAAGCTTTGCAACATTCTAGATAATTATCTGAACTTTCCCCTCAACAAATCAAATAAAGCATGACTCCAAACTCATGTTGCCGTCCTCCTCTCCTGTTTATTTTCCCTTCGTTTGACAACAGAGAATGTTCTGATGCTTTTCTTTTTTGCCTTTCTGTGAAAAAGGGCAATAAAAACTGGAAAATACACATACACACCAGCAGATGACAGCCTGCCATGACTGTAAATTATCTGAGGAAAGAGCTGTTTCTCACAGGTCTCCTGAAAGCGTTTGACATATTGTTGGTATTTTGAAAGCCAGCAAGCAGTGATTGTAAGCAATGATAATAAACCATTTTCCTATAATCTTTTTCAGAGGGGATGACATTACTGAATAGATTTCTTGCCTCTCCACCCATTACATTTGCCTAAAGCATCACAACAGCGAATTAACAAACAGCACGCTATCATCTCTGGTAATGTAACAGGTCACTGCTGAAAGCACTCTGTCATGCCTGCAGCCTTCTGAAAAAAAAAAAAAAAAGGAAAATCCTAAGGAAGCCATTCCTCTTTCTGTTTCTAAAGGGTTTCATTATAAGAATGGAGCATTTGAAAGAATTAGCAGTCTGCACTTTTAAGAGGAAGGACAGTGTGTTGAAGTCAGGGTCTTCAAATGACTTTTGAGAAGCCATTTGCTTCCAACAAAAAACATTGGTGCAAACACTGACATTAAGATAATCTGATCCACTCTTTCTTATTGCCATAAGTTACCTAAGAGACAACATAGGAATAGTACAGGCAGGAAAATATCTTTTCCCCCTTCCCAGCACAAGAATCAGTCAGACAGCAGGAGGTTAGCATAGCTTGAAGGAAAGAAATATTATATGTGGTATGTGATGTCTGTGAAAGGGTTTGTCATTTCACAGGAAAAACAAGGGGAGGAACTGTTAAAAGCATTGGCAGACCTTTCAGGATGGTTCGCTTTCAAGACCAGCTGTTGCTAACCACAGCAACTGCTCCACCTCTGCTGTTCTTTCAAGGAGAAGTTTATACTTGTCACCTTGGACCACTTGCCTGATAATTGTTGAGCAAACCAGTGGAGAGGAGGAAGGGAAAATTAACCAGCAGCCAGACAAAACAAAGCCATTGTACAGAATATTTGCCTGAGATAAATTAATGGTAGGATACAGTGGGGGGTGGGGGAAATCTACAGAATGTAACACAGTGAAACTTTAAATGTCCTCCTCCTCTGATAAAGTTCTCTGTGACATGGAAATAAATCATCCAGTTCTACCAGCCTAACAATACCCACCATATGGGCATGGTATCGTTTGACCAGATAACATTTTTCCTATTCTTTTTAAACCAGTTTATAATTAATGACCTTGTCAAAGGACTTTAATTTCTTTCCCCACTCTTGAAACTTTCATTAAGCTTGGCAGACTGGTTTCTTGTATGATAAGCCAGGAGAGCTAGACTACCTTTAAAAATGGGGAAACATTGTCACCACATTAAGCCTCAAGCTACATTTACTTTCCAGTCAGCAATTTGCGCAAATTTTCTAGAAATGAGTGAAAAGCTGCATGTAGTCTTTGGTGTTAGTAACTCAGTGATGGGAGATGAGAATATCAGCATGGAGGTTGTATAGTTACTAAACAAACAATGTGCAAAGTGGCGTTAATGATCCTAATATTTAATAAATACTAAACAAGATGATATTAAAAGAATATTTTTGTGTATTCCTATATTTAAGTGATTTTTAATATAAATTATACTAAAAATCAATTTTCCACTTTCTGTAAGGTCTAGATGTCTGAAAGAATACAGCATCTCAAGCACTCTGCAATGAAAGTCACCCAAGACTATCATTTTCATTAGTGTTTTCTTTAACTTACCTTTCCAGCTTTCTAGTAGGAAAACAGCTACAGGACTTTTTGACATAAAGACTGCATTGCTAGCATATTTCCATGCCTTCTGCAGTGCATGTATCTTGCATTGGGAAGTCTGCAATACTTGGCAACGTGCTGTTATGAAGTGGCGTCTGCAATGACCATAGAATCGTAATAGACCACAAACCATCAGATCCCAAAAGCCATAGATGTGGCCCACTTGGTCATCAAAGAACTCATTCTAGGGTAAAGATGCATTTCTACCCAACCAGTCTAACTCTGGGAAATTCTGCAAGCCTCTGTCTACAGCCTTTCAGCTGAAAAAGCTTCAAACAAAAATGGAAAGATGCAAAACCAAGAAATGCCTTGATTTTGGATAAAACTCATGTAGAAAGACACCTGAGACTTTAACCACTGCCTGCTTTCTCATCACACACTACTGCCATTTAATTTCTCAATAGCTTATCTGTAGCATCAACTTCAGTATAGCCTCACAAAGAACAAAACTCTGCACAACAGATAACAGATTTAATAGTCTGGTTTGATTTTTTTTTTTTTTTAATGTCAGCAAATAGCTTTATAAAAGAATGGAAAACTGCGGAAAAATATCAAGTTAAATACACTTGTTACCATCTATAAAGTATCAGGTAGAGGTGCAAAACAAAACAATAACGTCATTTATCAGTGCTGGCTAAACTAATTTAAGACCAAAGATTTTGATACTGACTAAAAATATTTTGCACTTTTTTTTGCACTGCTTTTTTTGTAACTGTTGGCTGAAACCTTAAGAGATTAGTTCAGCATGGCAGAGATCACACATGAAATGTAAGTTAGGAGATTTCAAGAGAAGACACACAAAGCATTGCCTGAACATGAAAAGGTAAAAAAAAAAAAGTTCTTGTGTTTTATGCAGAACTGAAATCTTAAGGAAAGGTTCTAACCAAGCTTTGAAAGCTGAAGGAATGTAACGAATTTTGGTATGATTTACCTGTTCAAGTCCCTCTCAAATTTTAATGAGGGAGATTTGTTAGCAGCTGTCCATTTGGATTCCCACCTCCTCTGAACTGTAACCACATAGACTTGACACTAGAAGACAGCTTGAATAGCGTCAAAGCATCGGCTGAGTCAACTGCATCAGGAGACCTGCTTTGAAATGAGAGAGAAGCCAGAGCAGATGTAAGCATGCCATCATGAGTAAGTTAGCAGCAGTGGCTAATTAGGAGATAAGAAAAATGTATTAGTACAGGAAAAATAATGAGCTCATAAAATTGAGTACATTTGACAAAGAAGAATACTGGGGAGAATACCAAAGGTTAAAGGAGGGGCAACTGCAATTTTCAGTCTTAACTGTATTCAAGATTAAGTTTTTAAAAGCATTTTTGAAGTTCCTTCACTTAAAATTAAAAACAAAAGGCTTCTAAGAAGTTCAAGCTCTTTTATTATTCTTGATGTGCACTTTGATTCTTTCTGTTCATACTTTGCTAACAATGAAACTACAGCCCTGGCTGCCCCTTTTCAAAATGAAATCTCTACTCTGAAAACAGACATTCTCTTGAATTCATTTCACAAAGACACTTGTTTTGCTGTTTACTACCTAAGTGTTACTCTGCACAGGTTGCTGCTCAGCAGTCCATAAAGCAAAGGAAATGCTGTAGGGTCAGGGGAGTTAATAACTAATGATTAATTAATAAACATTAGTAATTATTACACATATTATTCATTGCTCTTCTATTCATAAGAAGGTGGAAAAAAGGCTGGATCTAACAGCACTGACAGTTAAATAAGTTGCTATGCTTTAAAGTATTTTTGTGTTTGTTCTTCAGTTGAAAATGCTGGAAATTCTGAGATATTTTGTAAAAAGTTTCAGTTTATTCTTCAAGATCAAGTTTCTTTGGAAGCTGGAAACTTCTGTCTTTGATGTAGGGCATTAATTAGCTACATGCTTACTACAGCATGACCAAAAAATAATATTGGTATCATTTTCAGAAATCTAAGATTTTGCAGTTGTGTTTCCTAAGCCCACATTTGTGCCTGTATTTTTGGAAGGAGTGGGAATCATCTGAAAATTCCCTACTTCTTAACTTGTGTTGACATAAGTAATTTGTTATCATGTATAATCATACTCAGCTGTCAACACCACTCAGAATCGGCAAGAAGCAGGATGAATGTCTCTCAGGGAGGTACAAGTCTTAAATACAGAGAATTCGTCAATAAGAAAAATAATAATAATAAACCCCTAGGAAATGCATATTTACTTTGAAAAGAAAGCAGACCTAGGCCATTTAAACACAGGATTGTGAGAGAAGACTAAAGTGGGTCCAAAACCCTCTGAATGTCAATGAGACTTGGGAAGCTATATCCCTTCTGTACACATAGAAATTGCCAACTTATAAAACTTTGGCTACAAGTCAATCATCATGGTGAATTGGATGTCTTTTGCTTTGATCTTCTGGGTCAATTCAAACCCTGAAATTGAAGCCAAATATGTGGCTTGGGAACCTGCAAGAAGGAAAAACAGAAGACGGTTTATAAATCCCTGTAAAGAGATTAATGTAAAGCCCTATGTACTTGGCTGTAATCATAGACAGGAAATGCAAAGCCATGATATAAATTACACAGACCAATGACTTTGGTTAGAAAAAAGAGAAAAATAAACCTTAGATGTTTGTTATGAAGGTGGTGTGGCTATTATACTGGTCAAAGTTAAATAAAAAGCAAAAATAGCTAATCAAAACCTCACAGCATACCATAATCAAGCTACTGCAAATTTGGTCATGCCTGTGATTTTTGGCTACACAATATTTGTTCACCAACATAATGTGAATCTCGACAGTTTGCTGTCAGAAAAAGAACACGGTGAACCGAAACAGCACCTCATTATCACACCCACGCAATCACCCACCAGCTTTTCCAAAGCACCTGTCTGCCCTCCTGCGCAAGCCAGCATCCCAGCTAGCCTGAGCAGCTTGCTCTGCCCAAAACCCTCCCAACACTGAAAGGCTGTAGTTGAAACAGGCTTGTGAAATCCTCACTAATATTTTGGCTTTTCCATTTAGAAGAAGGAGACTTAAGAATCTTCTCTTATGCCCCCACTCATCCTCCACATAAACTATACTGAAATAAGGGAATCATAAAACCTCCCTTGTTTTCATCTCTGCACTTCCTGCATTTTGCTTTGCACAATGTTACAGAACAGACATTAATATTTAACTAATAGTACTTTTAAAAGTGCATCATAGAATGAGACACTATCCAAAAGGATCCTTAATTGCAAAAGGTCAGAATAGAATCATAGAATCATAGAATAGTTAGGGTTGTAAAGGACCTTAAGATCATCAAGTTCCAACCCCCCTGCCATGGGCAGGGACACCTCACACTAAACCATCTCACCCAAGGCTTCCTCCAGCGTGGCCTTGAACACCTCCAGGGATGGAGCATTCACAGCTACCATGGGCAACCCATTCCAGTGCCTCACCACCCTTACAGGAAAGAACTTCTTACTTATATCCAATCTAAACTTCCCCTGTTTAAATTTTAACCCGTTACCCCTTGTCCTGTCACTACAGTCCCTAATGAAGAGTCCATCCCCAGCATCCCTATAGGCCCCCTTCAGATACTGGAAGGCTGCTATGAGGTCTCCATGCAGCCTTCTCTTCTCCAGGCTGAAAAGCCCCAACTTTCTCAGCCTATCTTCATATGGGAGGTGCTCCAGTACCCTGATCATCCTTGTGGCCTCCTCTGGAATTGCTCCACCAGTTCCATGTCCTTTTTATGTTGAGGACACCAGAACTGCACACAATACTCCAGGTGAGGTCACACAAGAGCAGAGTAGAAGGGCAGGATCACCTCCTTCAACCTGCTGGTCACGCTTCTTTTGATGCAGCTCAGGATACGTTTGGCTTTCTGGGCTGCGAGCGCACACAGAAGCCGGCTCACGTTCGCTTTCTCATCAACCAGCACCCCCAAGTCCTTCTCTGCAGGGCTGCTCTGAATCTCTTCTCTACCCAACCTGTGGCTGGGATTGCTTCGACCAGTAATAATAATAGGACATTAGAGTTTAGAAACAGGTTAACCAATTGCAAACTAAAACCATTACTTTATCCACTTCAGCTGGATTATAAAAAAAAACCACACAAAAACAAAAAAAACCCACAAAAACACAAACCCCAAAAAAGAAAAAAAACCCCACAACCCTCCCCTCCCCCCCAAAATCCAAACCAACCAACCAAAACCCCCACAAAACCAACCAAATGAACAAAAACCTCAAGGAAAACAAAACCACCAAAAAACCCCGCAAGAAACTAACCAACAAAAAAAATCCCAAACCCCAGCACCCTCCAACCTTCTGCCCCCAAATCTAAGCCATGGATTTTCGTATTTCAGGATCAGTTGTATTACAAAAATTGGCAAGTAATCCACAAACACAGCAACTGCAACAAAACACCCTTACTATGCTTGGAAATACTTATTTTACGGTCATCCATGTGTCAGTGAGGTCTGTTATGGACTAAGGCGCCACTCAACATACAGAGAGTAGCAGTATAAACCCAATATTTGCTTAGAATTTACATAAGCACTTAAGCCTGCAAATGTTTTATTCATGTTGTTCCCAGGGTGTGTTCAGATAAATGGCTGGTGGGTTTGTAACCACCCATTGCATGGCTCAGTCTCTTGGAAATCTCCTCTAGAAAGCAGGTTTTTAAAGCACTGGGAGACTGAAAGATTAAGGGCAGCACCCAGGTCTGGGGCTTGGTGTTTCTGTGTGTTAGGGAGATCTCAAGTCACAGTTCAGGAACAGTCAGCCAGGTAAATCCAAACACTGGTGCATGCCTAATAATATCACCCTTGGAGCTCTGGGTACACCCAGAATTCTTATTTTCTAACCTCTAGGGAAAAACCAAGCAGTCACAGCAGGCAGACCTTGTGTGTTTGCTTGAAAAAGAAGTTTTCACAACTCATCTGTGGCTGACTTTGCTGCTGAATTAATCTTCAGTTCTATGGCTGTCCATTCAGTGTCTTTTATATTTAGTAAGCAACAAGGACTGGCTTGTCAGCAGGTCACTAGCTGCATGACTCAGTGGTGGCTTGTAACAGTGAAAACACAGAACAGGACATCTGTGAATGTTCCCTTAAAATACAGAATACAACCCAGGATGAACTCTCCATAAACACCATTTGTAGAGAAAACAAACGTTCCATGTAAGGAAAGCTTTGCAAAGCTTACTAGCTAAGCCATGCACAGCATCAGCACCTGCAAGCATTCACTGATCCAACTCCAGCACTCCAGCAGCTTTCTAATCACTGAGGCTTCACACATTAGCACATAGGAAGCCCATTTAAATTCCACTGAGAATCAGGCCAGGAATCAGATATCAAGCTTGACTGTGAAGCTATCTCACTAGGCAGCACGTACTTTCCCAACAATATAAACACAAGATTAATGAAGGTAAGTGCTACAGGTGAATCCAGGCCCTGACCCTACAGGCTGCCTCTGCTTATGTCTCTGCTTTTTCACTCAGATCATTAAGCAGGGCATGGAGCATCCTACAAGTAGCATTTTCTAATCTGAACATTTCAGGAGCTCTTATATACCGCTGAACTTAATGCATTAGTTCCAGCCTCAACACAAGAAACCTTTAAATGGAAAGTTCACCAAACAGTGTAGAAATCAGTGAACATTGCATTTCCCTGGAACAGTTCATACTCTGAAATTACATAAGTGATCTGAATTGAGTAAGAAATACAGCCCTTGGGAGCAATTTCCAAAGTCACTAATGGAGCACATTGAGTTCTTTATGTCCAGAAACTGTCATTGTTTGTTTGCAACAGTATTTAGAGCACATCTTGATGCTGACTCACAGATGCCAAGCATATTATAACACCTTTCAGTGGTTCTGTCTAGTCAGCTATAAAGTTCAGCATCTGGTTCCCACTGGGGAGTTTATTTATACGGAACACCTACTTATATTCTACATACAGGGAGATCAACTGTAAAGACACAAAGGATAGGTGACTAAATGAAGCATTAATGTGGGTACAGAAGAACAGATTCAGCTATATATATGTAGGATGAGAAAAAAAATAAGATAAAGCTAGGTTGAGAGGATTACTCAAGGGTTTCAGGTTATGATTTCTGGGATCCAGAAGTTCTTAAATTATCCAGGACAATCATAGTGAAGATAAATCACTCTTCCCTTAAATCACTTGGAAGTTTTAAGGCAGCTAAGTTTCTATCTTGTTTATTGAATAGTTTTAATGGATAAATGTTTGAAATAGCTTGCTCTTAGCACATACTTGAAAAGGGGCAGTGAGTGAGAGTGAGCTGACTGGAAAAGCAAAGCTGTACCATTATTTCTGATTCTCACTGAAAGATCAGAGTGTTCACAAAACCACTTTTATTAACAGACAACACCAATAACACTCAAGTACAAACCCTACCAGGTAGGAAGTAATATTTTCTGTTCCTCATCACCATGTCTTGAAAAATAGGTAGGTTCTGGTCCAATAGTGTATTCCTTGATACACAACAGACTATACAGACTGTACAATGTTATACCTTAAAAATAAATAAGAAAATAGAATGTTAAAAATTACCCTTTAGTATCCTTCATTTTCCTAATCTCAGAATCTCTCCTCCCTGACAATTTGTGTTTAATATTTGACTTTACTAGAGACTGTTGAATTTGCAGCCTAGTGGTTTGTACCACATGAAAGTTTGGAATCCCATCCTTAGATCCTGCTGCAAAAGCCTCTGCTCTTGCTGTCTTTTTCTGATATTGCTTCACACTGGATACTGCTAATCCCAGTTCTCAGGCCAATCTACATTTCATTCTCTCTCACATCAAAGCTATGCTCCAGCGAGTAGGTCTGTTATGCTTTTCATATTTGTAACTGTAAGTATACTGGTTTCAAGTGCATACCTTGGAATACACTTAAAGGCTCCTCGCCGTGGCCCCTATGGCAGCTGTATGATGGATATTTCAGACATTTGCCACCAGAGGGAGATGTCAAAATTTCTCAAATGGAGAAAGACAGGAATTGACAAAGGTAAATTCTCCATTCCCCCACCCCCCATTGGTGGAAACCAGCAACATTTCACAGTACAAATGAAGTTCAGTGTGCATGCCATATTTAATGAACATTTAAACTTAATTTGCCTTTTTTTCCTCCAGTAGAGCAAGAAAAAAGAGGAGGAAAGGATTTTCCTGTTACAGAATATCATCAAAATGTTCCTTTTTAACCATTAACATTGATCCATTGTCCCTTTTATAAAAGCGAATTTTTGATTAACTGATATTCTGAGAGGTTGCTTTACTTCATATATAGATATAAGTAATGGAACTCTCCCTTTAAGGGTGGTCAAGACATGTTAGTTAAGCCAGAAATGCCCAGAGGAACATTCCACAGAGGAAGTGGAATTTATGAATCCTTTTCCCTTCTTGAAAGGGACGGTGACCATAAGCACTGGAAGTATTCCAGTATACTGGAAGTATTCCATCTGGAATATTGTGTCCAGTTCTGGGCCCCTCAGTTTAAAAAGGACAGGGACCTGCTGGAGAGAGTCCAGCGCAGGGCAACTAAGATGATTAAGGGAGTGGAGCATCTCCCTTATGAGGAAAGACTGAGGGAGCTGGGTCTCTATAGTTTGGAGAAGAGGAGATTGAGGGGTGACCTTATTAGTGTATATAAATATATAAAGGGGGAGTGTCACGAGGATGGAGCCTCTTCTCAGTGGCAAACAATGAAAGGACAAGGGGTAATGGGTACAAATTGGAGCACAAGAGGTTCCACTTAAACCTGAGAAGAAACTTCTTCTCAGTGAGGGTGACGGAACACTGGAACAGGCTGCCCAGGGAGGTTGTGGAATCTCCTTCTTTGGGGACATTCAAAACCCGCCTGGACACGTTCCTGTGTAACCTTATCTAGGTGTTCCTGCTCCGGCAGGGGGATTGGACTAGATGATCTTTTGAGGTCCCTTCCAATCTCTAACCTACTGTGATACTGTGTGATACTGTGAAGTGGGAGAAGCTGGGATCCAGCCTCAGGTTCAGAAAGCCCTGACCTGAGACTGAAGATGCACTGAATAAGGATGACCCCACATTCACACAAGACTATTGAATTGGAACCAGACATATTTACAGTCGACAAAATTGAAAAACATTGGAATAATCTAGGATAAATTCAAATGAAAAGCTGATTTACACTGTGTTTAAAAGTTTCTTTCAGCCTGGCTTGAAACATCAACAGGGAAATATATTTTTAATTTAAAGGAAATAAAAAAAAAGTAAATTTTGATGGCAAATAGCTGCTGACAGTTTCTTTATGGAGCAAATTCCAGATCAGCTTTTAGACAACAGCATGCAAATATTCATTCCATTGGCTCACATTTAGCACAAGAGTCATACAAAACTCTCCCTTCCCCAAGATCTTCAACATTTGTGCCTGTGCAAAGATTTCAATTTGAGTGATCTGTTCTCTATGAGTTATAAATCACCTTGCAGAAAGTCTGCTTGTTACAGAGAAATATAATAGTGGGAGAAATCTCTTCTGATTTTAAGTTCAAACTTCTGTTCCAAGGCGTTTCTTCATCCTCTCTCTTTCCAGCTGTAGAATTGCTTCTGAATAGAATTTTTATCTTTTGTAGCCAAGGATTAATCTGTGAACGCTGCTTTTTCATACCAGGCTCTTGCCTCTTCTTCAGATAACTAATGGTGCTCATTTCTGAAGTTACATTTGGCAACTGCCTGATGAGAAGAATATCTATTGGTGTCCAGAGCAAGTGCCTGCAAGGGAAGCCGCTTAGCCCAATTGCTGCTCATTACTCTATGAAGAAATCAGCACCCCTCACTGTAAGGCTCAGGGGAGCCCAAGACCCATGCCAGCTGTGCTGTGCTGGAGGGGCAGAGTAACCCTGCCCGGGGGATTGGTCCACTCACCCCCTCAGACTCCACACTGCAGCCCTGCCACAGAAGCAGAAGCAACACGGAAGGAGCAAGTAAAGTCAAACTAAGAGGGAGGGGCTGTTTCCCTGGTTCCTTAAAGCTTTTCTTTCAATATTTTTAATATTCCAAGCTGACTGAGAGGGCTTAGGATCACCTTAGAGAGAAATTGAAAGAGACCATCTCTGTAAACTGGCTTGACCAGGTGAGCCAGCCAGCAGAATCATAGAATCATAGAATACTTAGGGTTGAAAGGACCTTGAGATCATCAAGTTCCAACCCACACCTCACTCTAAACTATATCACCCAAGGCCTCGTCCAACCTGACCTTGAACACTGCCAGGGATGGAGCATTCACAGCTACCGTGGGCAACCCATTCCAGTGCCTCACCACCCTAACAGGAAACAATTTCCTCCTTATATCCAATCCAAACTTCCCCTGTTTAAGTTCTAACCCATTACTCTGATTTCTACTGAGCGAACATCCTCCAAACTACTGGCCTTGAAATTAATTAGTTTGACCCTTCCCCAGCTAGAATTTGTCTGACTTCTTTTTAAAATAATTAGCTCATAACTTACGGCTGTAATAGATGCTTTTGGCATTTCTTGCAGTTTCAAGCAGAACACCTTCTAGGACTCCAAGTGTTAGGCAGGGTGAAATACCACACAGCGCAGGGCTTTATGGAGCCTTTCCTGCCGCTATAGCAAGCAGCACTGGCAAAGTAAGAGGCAGACTGCCAGGCTGAAGTGGTTCATTGGTCCACTCTGGTTCTCAATTGCGATCCGTTTATAAGCAGGGGCAGTTTTTAACAGAATCACCCTTTTAATCAGCACAATTAGCTCCACTAAACTTTTTTTGTTGCTGTTGTCTAATCAAGTAACAAGAGGAAGAAGAACATCATGTGGTGGTTTCCTGTGCAGAAACAGCAATAAAAGTAGAGAACACTGAAATGGATAGTTCACACTCCATGAAACAATGTAACAACCAAGTCTGTTAATTAAGGCATTTTTCTTCAGCATTTGTCTGTTTCACTTCTGAATTATTTCTTTTCCTTGAAGATACACAATCCAAAACCTCTCCACCTATATTATTAACCAAAATTACTCTGTCATCACTCACAGTTTTTGCTTGAGCATTTAGATTAAAAAGCAGCTCTATGCTATCAGAAAGACAATATTCTGTTTTGAAGTCCCAGGACACTTACTGTCTACACTGTTGACCCTATTCTGGATTCACCTGAAAAGTTTCTTCTCTTTAACTGTGAAGGAACCCAATCACATTACGAACTGGGGTTTGTGTTTTACAGTTGCACCAAATTCTCCAGTTGTAAGACAAGCACATCCCTCATGTTCCTGGAAATTCAGAGGAGCACTATTAACAGCTGTGAAGTTTATACCAGACTTTCTTTTTAACTCTGTGCTCTAAAAGTACTTGGGAAAGACAAAAGAAAGATAAATTCCCCAAAGGACTGTTTTATAAAAGAAGCTAAGATTTCTTTTAGTCTATCCTTAAGAGTCCCTAAGAAAAACAATTTCCAATTCCTTTCTTTCAGTTTTGGAGGATGGGTATTACATGAGAGCTTAGCATATCCCTGTTTTTACATTGAAACAAAAGGAATTTTATTTCAATGAAGGCAAAATTTAACCTACCACTGACAGTTTTGTTTTCCTCCCTGGAGCAACACAGTTGTTTCAGTGAAAAAAAAAAAAAAAAAGGTAAAAAAAAAAAAAAGAAAAAAGTAAATTCTACTTCCATTAGAGGCCTTGTTTCCCAGAGAAGTGTAGCAGTATTCAAACCACTATTGGAAGCTGAAGGGAGGCAGACTGTGGAGGTCACACCAAACAAGTGAGCATTGCTGGATCCCTTGGCTCAGTAGGGTTCAGCTGGAGATCAGCTCTGCAAAAGGAGCACCTCTCACAGCCCTGTTCTCATTGTGTCCCACCTGCCCCAGACTGCCTAAGGGAGGAGCTCCCAACAGAGACAATTAGGAGCAAAAGTTCACCTCTGCTCCAGAGCTACATTTCTAATTAAATGCTCTTCACAATCAACAGGCAAAAGGTTTCCAAACAACGCCCTCTATTATGCAGGATGACTACCATTAAAACACTGCTTGCTAACAATGGAGTGTTAATCATGTCTTCATTAAGGCATTTTTTTCCTGTATAAGTTAAAATTATGAGAACTAGAATAAGAGATAGGACATGATTAAACTTTTAAATAAATCTATAGTGGTTCACTGCAAGGAAAGACTGATATAAATGACTTGAAAGTCTATACTGGGGATAAGGAATAAACTGTAAGTTTACAAATAACTATATAGTAACTGAGAAGAAAAAAGCTGGTTTTATCTCTATAGCCAAACACCTAGTGATAAATATAATAAACCTTTTGTTTAATCCTGACCTTGAAACCCAACTTCTTAGGAATATTGCAAGGATTTTTTTATTAAATTAAATTAAATAAAAAAAAAAAAGAACAAAAAGCCAATGTGTTATTGCTTGCATTACAGACCTTTTTGTCAAACAATTCAAATATTTCTTTTTAAAATGAACTGCACTTTGGCTTATTTGCTACATCAACTAATTAGTCATCACATCACATTCACTTAATTATGGATTGTTCATTTTTAACAGTTAAGTTTGAATTAATTATCAGAATTCTCATTAAACTGCCTGCCACATCAGACATCACATTAAAAATTACACAGCAGGACGAATGAAACCATCACTGGATCCTAGCAGACATGCTCTGGGCAACCCTCTCTCTTTGCAGCACAGGGTGGGGGAAGTGAGCATGAGAGGCTCTGCAATATAAAGTAGATCACATTACGGTTTCAAACAACTAGATTTTCTATAGTAAATAGAAAACTTGCATGTGTAAATCTCTTATAGCTTAAGCTGTATGAAAAAAATTATCTCTCACTATAAAACAGTTTGAGGTCTGTGGAGTAAGATGATACTATTTAAACAGAAGGTTTTAAAACAAGTGCAAGACAGTCACGGGTAATAATTAGTTATTTGTGTATTTATTAGAATGAAGTTATCAATAAATGAAAGGATTCCAGCTACAGGAGTGCTTGACTATTTTCTGATAAAAATTCTTTAAACTTCTGAGAAATATTCAGATAGAAACAGAAAGGGAAAGTCGATAGTGAGAAATTTCCAAGCTCAGTACAGCTACTAAATCAAAACTAAAGATGGCAGATAATGATACAGACCTAATTTAAATTTCAATTTGAACGAACATTTTGCAATTTAACTTCAAATATACTCTAACAACACAGCAGAAATGTAAAACTGAATCATTTTGGTTAAGCCTATGTATGTTTGCAGGGCTTTTTGTTTCTTAATCTGTGAACATTTTCTGTTCCACTTCAGGATTATGAAAATATTTCACCCTGGAATACTAACCCAGCTAATCCCAAAATAAGTCTTAGATGACAAGCACGGCCCCAAACCTCCTCCCTTGTTCAAGGAGGCAAAACTGGAAAGAAAAGATGTGTTGGCAAGGTGAGCTGCTGATACAGCTAGAGGCAGTGGCGGCTGCTCTACATAACACAGTCATATTCATGTCTGTTCCCTGCCAAATACACAGGAAACATTAAGAGAGCTAACAGGATAGAACAAATTATTAGATGGAGACAAACAGACCTACCCCAGTTTTCTAAGCACTGCTTAGCTTCCCTTGACAGTGTTTTTCAAATTAAATATACAGAATTCAAACAAGCAAGGTAAGAAACATCATTACATTAATAGACAATGATGTGGGGAAAGAGGAGGTGGAGCAAAGGTTTGAGTTGGATATTCTCAAAACATAGACTTGAACAAATCAGTACTAGAAATACCAGGTAGGCTGGAGTCAGTTTACTGGTGAATTATTAATCATTTCAATTGCTTGTTAATACACATATTGAAAACATAACTTTTGCAGAGGTACTTGCAAGAGAAGATAACTCCTCCCAAAAATAACTCTTCTAAAAAGAACTTTAACATGTCAAATGTTACCCAGACCTTAAAAAGATACTTATTCTTAAGTCTCGCTGAAAGTTGTTGGACTTTGATTTTAAAAAATCCAACATCAGTGTCAGATTTAAAAATAATGCAGGAAGCAATCTAAGACAAATATAATGAAATACAGTGTCTAAAATGATAACGGAAACTGGGCATCAAAAAGTCAATCCCATCTCAGAAGTCTAAACCCATATAGCTTACAGCTTCATATCTCGTATATGCATAAAGGACTGTAACAGTTTTGCAATAAAACTGTTCACATAACTTTAAGCACAGTCTCCAAATTTAGCTCAAAGCAGAATCTGAGAAATATGGGCTTTCATAGAATAATATAGGAGGAAAACCTCAACACCACTGTATACATGAAAATAGAGCATATATTTTGGATCATTCAGGGATCCAACTCAGACTGTGACTTTGATGCTTACCACTCAGAACCAAAACTGGGACACTACTGTGTATGACAGCGACCTATAAGTCAGCACATACAACAAACAGCATAAAAACTCTGGACAACTATGAGGAATTTTGTAGCAAGATAAACTTGCACCTCACAAAAAAACAACAGCCAAATCACAGGTGAAAAAGTGGAAATGGAATATGGAAGCCAAGGACTTGCACTTTCAGACCAGTGCTTTATTAATGACAGTTTATTTTCAGATCCACTTTAGGTCAAACCCAGCTACTAATGTAATTAGTAACCTTAAAAATTGTTTAAAAAACTGAAAAAAGTATCATCAAGTCATCCCTGCTAAAGCTCAGCTCTGAACCCTCCTGTAATTTGTAAACTCTCTAAAGGAACATTATCGCTTCCTGCTTAATTTACCTTTTCAATTTTCACAAGTTTTGATGTGCATAAAAACAAGCATATGCTTTTTATATAACAGCAACAGCAATATCTACAAATATGCTTGTTGACAATAAGCTGATTTAAATCATTGCATAAATGCAGACTAATTGTTGCGTTCCATTTAACTTTTCCTTTCCATTGAAATCAACTGCCCGGCCTCCTTTAAGGAGGCAATTTACACTGAAGGCTGCCGAGGAGACTTCATCATTCCCATAACAGATTTGCTAATGCTCTCAGAGTAAAACACCATCTTTTTATTCTGCAAACACAGAAGCAGAATGAGTAACTTGGTCTGAGAAACAATTCTGTAAGATGTTCCAAGAATGTCTGGTTTGACCAAACATAATTTGTGGCTGAAGGACCAGAGGGGAAACAAATTTCCATCCCATATTTTTAAAACAGCAGTTGAAGAAAGTAGAGTGCTACTTCACATTGATGCTCTCTATATGAAAAAAAAACAACCCAACAAACCCAAAACAGTAAAAAAACCCAACAAACCCACAAAAAAAACATCATTTAAAACAAAATAAACAAAA
Source organism: Neopsephotus bourkii (assembly GCF_033783945.1). NCBI lineage: Eukaryota > Metazoa > Chordata > Aves > Psittaciformes > Psittacidae > Neopsephotus > Neopsephotus bourkii. The sequence goes on along the minus strand of NW_026901215.1, from coordinate 2,898,365 downwards.
AAAAGCCCCAACCCAACCTTCAACTAAACAAAAACCCCCTCCACCTAAAATAAAACCCTGAAATCCCCAATCCTGAAACAACAGCATTGCCCACAAACTGATCAGAACAAAGATCAGAACTGGTCAGATCCACTGCCTTCCAGGTTCCCTTTTGTTCCTCTTTGAAACATGTAATTACTGGCAGGAAATTTAACTCTCATCTTTCTAAATCCATTTCCATTCAACTACCTCCATTCCACAAAAAAAAAAAATAAAAAAAAAAATGCATTAATATAGATCAAAGAGTCATATTGTGCTAAAATCTGGACAGAAAATAGTTTCTAGCATTCAGATAGAGTTTCTTTGTACAAAGAATTCATACAGAACATATAGAATCCTTCTGTCATTCTCTGCAATGTAAAAAAAAAAGTTATGCCCATTTTGAGGAAAGATGAAGAGTGAACAAATGACTTATTCAAGTAAAGCACAGTTTTGGAAAGAGTCCAGCAGCCCAGGTTCTTGTCTCCTCTTACAGTCTTGACCTCTTTAGAGACTTGTCAGATGTAAGAAAATCCTCACATCTCTGAAACATGGACCTTATCAAAGACTGAGTGAAAAGAGCTGTGGGAAGGAATCAGAGCTAGGGACACACTGAAAGACAGCAAGAATAGATTAGAGGCAGGACTTCTGGTAAATATGTTGTATCATATGTGCATATACGCACATGTATCCTGTGCACAGGGCTGCTGAAACAGTGCAGTATGAGTGGCATTTCAATAAAGCAATAGCCATGCTTCATGATTCACCCTGAAAAACAACACTGTATACGGAAAGCTCAAAATACGGAAGACCTGGGTTCTAATTGGGTTTTCAGCATCAAGATGTGCTTCTAAGAATGACAACTTTTGGGAGGGTATCTCTCAAAAAAGCCAACTTAGCGTTTTTTATTTTTTCATTATGCAGCAGCTAAATTGCATGGGAATAAATCTGTTAGCCTGGAAATTTGAAAGGGGGAACCTCACAGATTTTGAAATCGCCTAAAAGTAAGGGAGGGAAAAATCATTATCAAAAATATTTTTGTTTAAATGCTTTGAAAGTGTGACTCAAAAACCAACTCCCAAAGACTCGAATTCACACTGAGTACCTGAAATTGGTATTTCAGCAGACCCAGATTACTTCAGTATTTTTTCCCTGTTACTCACTAATTAGTAAAGACGAAGAAAAATAATTTTTGCTTTGTTGCAGTAGCACCACACATTTAAAGTTTGTGCTCTGAGGTCTACAGAAGTTCTTTTACAAGATAAAGTTAAAAAGATAAATCATTAGAATGTGTTCAACTGTTCAATGCTTGTCAGTCACTTTGTTTTCCTGTCTTCGTAACTGCTTAAAATAAAGCATAATAATCAGTTCTTGAGATAAGGTGATGCATGCATCAGTGATTTAATGTAGGTCAGACAAAAGATCATTGTTGCAAGTCTTAATTTTCTCAGTCTTACAGATCTTGGCTATTGAGAGTGTTAAAAAGCCATCAAAACAGTACTGATGATCCATGAGTGCAAGTACAAAAAACAGAGGCTGCAAACACATTGTAAAAAGTTTTGCCATTACTGCTTGCAACTTAGTCCCTCTATTTTCCTTCTGATTTTGTCACTTCTGTGCCTATGCAATGTACAGATACACAAAAATAAATTGCCGTTTGGTTGTGGCTTTGTCTATGATGGAAACAAATTGGATTTCACTCACACTAGCAAGCTGCTGACAACAAAGCCTTCAGTCAGAGACAGGACTGTTTCTAAAACAAATATATTGATCTAAATGTAGGCACCAAAGTAAGTTAGAAAAAATCATTCATCCATGAAATAATGCTCTAGACATATACTAACAACTACCTTACACAAATAGAAATACAGACAGAAACTTTCTGTATTTAGTAGCATACAAGTTCTTAAAAGTCTCATTAAGTCTCACGGAGCTTGAAAACAGTGACCACTAATCATTTTATCATATTTAATGATTACATAGAGTATAAGAGGGTGAGAAAATGGACCAATCTTAATGTCATTTAAAACTCAAGCATTTTTATCTGTTTCAAGGGAGATGGTGAAGATAAAATGCTGTTCTTTAGAAACCATTTTAAGGTCAAATTATTCTGGCCAAATTAGTCCCAAGAGTAACTGCTCATTTCACTGAAAGCGTACCAGAATTGGATTTGTCCTATAGGGTCCAATGAAGCAAATAGGAGTATTTCAACCTGACAAGAGGGCATTATGGAAAACTATAGACTAGTTATACACAGACTGGAGAACATATCAATTACATGGAGATAATTTATTGTTATATCAGGTTTTGTGGGTTTGTTTTGGTTTGTTTTGGGTTTTTGTTCATTCCTTTTTTTTCAAAGTCCTCAAAAAAAACAATTACAGCCTTGGAAAAACAAAGCACAAAACTCTCATGTGAAACAAGCCTGGAGAAGTTTACTCTTTTAAAACTGCTAGGCCATATCCTGTTAGTTTTCATACAACCTGAAGTCTCAAATCATTCCACTGAGCCTTTAAGAAATTCCTTGGCTTTAAGGAATTTAACAGAACAATACCAGAATGCTATGTAACTTACAAACCCAATCTACAGTGTTTGATAAAATCGACAGAAATTGAGTATAACTTCTATAAAATTGAAAGAATGCTCAATGAAGAGTTTATGCTAGTGGCAGACAACAAAGTCTGACATAGTTAGGTAGTATAAAATAAACCCATCACAATTTGAGTAAGTCTGAATGAGCAGAACGATCTCATACCATACTAGGCTTTGCATCACATGGCTATACCATTTTTGATTCAGGATGGAAAGTCCTTACATAATATTTTTATACTATGTAACCACAGTCTTGTTTTGATGTCTTAAAAACTTGTTTCTGTGTTTTTTCTTGAATAAGTTTTAGTCACCTGATTTCTTTATCCACTGAAAAAGTCCATCACATCCTCTTGCCCTGACCTTAGAGTGCAACAGGGATATAATTTCTAGATAACTCTTTATTTTACATCATAAACAGCACACCATGAGCCGACACTGTGCCCTTGTGGCCAAGAAGGCCAATGGCATCCTGGGGTGTATTAGAAGGGGGGTGGTTAGTAGGTCGAGAGAGGTCCTCCTTCCCCTCTACTCGGCCCTGGTGAGACCGCATCTGGAATATTGTGTCCAGTTCTGGGCCCCTCAGTTTAAGAAGGACAGGGACCTGCTGGAGAGAGTCCAGTGCAGGGCAACTAAGATGATTAAGGGAGTGGAGCATCTCCCTTATGAGGAAAGACTGAGGGAGCTGGGTCTCTATAGTTTGGAGAAGAGGAGATTGAGGGGTGACCTTATTAGTGTATATAAATATATAAAGGGGGAGTGTCACGAGGATGGAGCCAGGCTCTTCTCAGTGGCAAACAATGATAGGACAAGGGGCAATGGGTACAAACTGGAACACAAGAGGTTCCACTTAAACTTGAGAAGAAACTTCTTCTCAGTGTGGGTGACAGAACACTGGAACAGGCTGCCCAGGGAGGTTGTGGAGTCTCCTTCTCTGGAGACATTCAAAACCCACCTGGACACGTTCCTGTGTAACCTTATCTAGGAGTTCCTGCTCCGGCAGGGGGATTGGACTAGACGATCTTTTGAGGTCCCTTCCAATCTCTAACATACTGTGATACTGTGATACTGTAACTGAAACATGCACAAAAAAGTCTTAATTATCCACTCATTTAAGGTAAGTTCTCAGTAAACTAAATTGCACTGAAGTCCAAGCCTCAGTAGCTATAGAAACGTGCATAAACAACTGAACAGAAATAGGAATTTTGTCTTTTACAGGTGATAACTCTTATTCAGGCTCTCTGATGGCAATCAGCAATTTCCCCTCTTTTTCTCCAGCAAAAGGTGTTGATCATCTACATTCATTATAAAGTAGAATTCCTGGGATCTCTGACTGAAAGACCTCTTGCTACTCTATCAGGAAGTCTGGATTTAAATATCCTGGAACCAGTTTTCAGGAGCAGTGAAATTCCTACTGAAATGCTGATAAAGGGTATATATTCTTGGAACCACTGAAAGAAAATAATATAACACATGGTGTTTCAAAGACACTGACTGTTACTTCAAGAGAGTGTACAGGTTGCTGAGATGGTTCAGATAAATATATGCATGCTTTCTTGCTTAGACATTGTAATGCAAAAGTACATACCTTCATTGCTTAGTAAACACCAAAATGTTGGAGATTTTCTTTATTAAGTTATTAAGTAGCATTCCTGAATTGCTGTTCTTATTACATATTACATAAAAAACTCCTTGAGAATTTAGCCAATTATTTATGTGTATGTGCATTATGCTGTTTCATGTTCATGAAAATTTGCATACCCAGCCAAAGATTAACAGCTATTTCTAGCTGTTAAACTAGATTAGTTCTGAAAAAGCAAGCTTACCTATGAAAACTAGGCAATGTTGTATTCTCTTTTCAGCATTAAATGGAGCAATAAACAGGGACTGAAAAAAACCCCAATGTCTTAAGTGCTAGGTTATGGTACTTTTAAAATCTATAAGCTGCATTACCTTTCATCCTTCTTCATGTTGCTTCCACAGCACAGAAAAACCTTTCCTATACTATGCCTTTGTGCATAAACTCAGAGGCTTTTTGTTAGAAAAGCAATTTCTTGCTACAACAGTAAACCAAAAAAAAAACACTATGGTCATTTCCTGTTACTGTCAACCCATTGTCTTTGCCCCACCAAGTTTCTATGAATATATTTTATTATTGCTCTAAGGTAATATTGGAAAAAAAAATCATTAACATACAGCTTGTTGTCTCATAGTATGTGTGATGCATGAATAAAGAGACGTTGCCAGAAAAGACTATAATATATTTCTGTTTGCCACTGGTTAGTTTCAATTTATTAAGAAGTTGCTCAGTTGCTATAGACTGTGATAAGAAGCCAAGGTGAAATGTGGTCAGTGTTCCTCACTAACAGGAAATGCCTTTTCTTTAAAATCAGAATTGGTTCAGTACATTTGTAAACTGCTTAGAGGCTTGGAAGCCCATCTATACGGCATGTTTTTCTTAAACATTCTTCAAGTTACAACTCATATATGCATATTTTAAAAATCAAGCTTCTGCTCTATGATAGTGAGCACACTGCTTCTGCTTCTTACCTGTAAGATTTTTATCTTGAATAGTTAAAATGCTAAAGCGAAGCATGCATGCTGGATGTAAACAGCAGAACCAGGGATCTTCATTTCTCAGCCTTAAGCAAGCTTTAAAGGTAAGGGTTTTTACTTCTTAATTCAATTATTCAATTCCAAATGAATTCAAAAGGACAGAGTTAATACCCATAAGCTGAAAGACAGGTATATCTTGACATCCATACAAATATACTCTTTGTGATAAAACTGGATTTCATTAACTAAGCCCCCCATGAAAGAAAAAAACAAATAAAACCAAAATATTTGATTTCTATCTATCTGACAGTTACTACATGAAGAAATAGAAAGAAACCTTCTCCAAAATTGATTCAAACTGTTAATCAGCTAGACATTACTAAATGACATTATTAAAGAGACGTCTTGGAAAGAATCACTAACATAACTGAAATGAGTGATCAACAGAAGATATCTTGCTGGCACGAAGAAGTAAAAGTACTTGTAAAGATGGTAAGCTCTGGTGGCTTGAACAGGGCTACAGCAACTAGGTATGCATATGCTCCAGTTTTAGGTCTACTACGAAGGTAGCAAGGTAGGCAGGTTCTTATGTCAAATGCCTCTGTTTCCTCCATCATAAACCTGACAGTTTATTTATCTGCTTCACTCAGAAATTTATGAGTACAGAGCACTTCAAAGTAGTCAGTCTTTATGCATGCACTAAAGAGGCAAAGGGGAATTTTCATGATATCCAGAATTGCCTGAAATTAAGAAGACAGAAAGAGCCACACTGTCTTTATCTAATCATGAGAATAACAAGCATTCAGATCTGCGGTTGAAGAGTGTGATCCATGTACCCTTCTCATCAGTTGCAAGAGGCATCGAGGATCAAGTTTATGAAAACATGATGCTGAGATGTAAAAAACTAGAAAAAGTAAACTTAAGAGAAATAATTGTCACCATAAAAGAGAATACATTCCAGTTTTTTTCCTTACTTTTCCTTAATACTTTTTAAAATTTTCTCGGATATTGTTGGACAACCATGTGAACCGGGAGGACCTCAAGCCAAGCAGCATGTTTTGACATATGTTGAGTGAATAGAGACTTATTTGTTATATTTCTCCATGCACCTAGGCAACAGATACTGTGCATTTCATTGGCACAGTCCCCCTGTACCTTATGCCAAGCAGACTTACGGCGCTCTGTATCGTAACTTTTCTGCAGTAGGCGCTTTTTAGCACACCTACCATGGGGACCATATGGTCTATTGCATCAGCATTAGTGGGTTCCAATTTTTACCTACCAGGAAAAAACTTTTCCTGCTATATTTCCACAAGTAATCACCTAAAGCATAACAAGATACAGTTAAGTATTGGTGCAAATCACCCAGTGGGCAAGCAGAAGGGAAATGTCTCATCTCCTGGCCGTATTTTGAAAGAGCGGAACACTAATACCAGCTCTTAATTTCATTATTTATTTCTTTGCTTATAATACATATTAAAATAAAATATTTTAAATATGTATATTTATTACATAAAATATATTAAATTTGTATAAATATCAGTGCCAGATTTACCTAAGTATGTTCCATTTCAAAAGATCAGTCAGGCTTTAAAAAACTGACTTGACTTTAGGTTTGGGACCATTACCATATTATGTTGTCACCAGCATTTTTTTTCCCTTTGTTGTTTATTATTTCTTTCCTATTTAAAGGTGCTTTCAAAGAGAATAAGAGAATTATCCTGCAAAATAAGCCATCATAGGTAAGTCTGGCTTGACTTCTGAAATGATACGGAATATCAGTATTTCTCCCTGAATTTCCTTTTCATATTTACATATACTTTTAACAGTTACAGACTTGATCTCTCCCTTCTGACAACAATTCAGATAGGAACAGCACAGGTGTTAAAACCAGTTTATAAAGTATTTTTATGAACTCTCAAATCCAGATGCTGTTGGCTGGGTCAAGTTCTCAGATGATAATTTCCTTGGATGAAGGACACCATTATTTACTTTGATCTGTAAAAATCTTCTGTTTTAAATAATATGTAAGAATTACTTTCAAAATTTTAACAAAAGCATCATTTCCTTTTCCTAAACAAATCTACTTATACTAGTTCCAACAAAACATTTCTATTAATAACAAGATGGAATATCTCTCCCCATAGAAAGGGGCATCCTGCTGTGACACTATCGTGTTTGCCTTTCATCACTGGGAATATTGATCTCAATGCAGATCCTGCTGGGATAAAGATTTATAGTTTCTCAGATTTTGGAAACACTTAATTAAGCAGCTGCACTAACTGAGTTTCAGTAAAAGAAAACCCAGAACATTTTGCAAAATGGAAAGTAAAGCTCCATACTCAATTCCTGCTTCTAACTCAAGGAACTAAAGCAGAAAAGAAGCCCTTTCCTAGATCCAGGCATTTTAATGGCTAAATACTAGGACAAACATAGACAAGACTGGGACAAAAGAAATTTCTTACCTCCTTGAAGCATACACTTAGAAAGAAATTTTCCTGTTTGAAGGGGAAACCTTGATCCACACTTGGCAAGGTCAGGTGAGCCAGATTCAAAGACACAAGTTATTCCTGGCTTAATGAATTCATTATAATGTGGAATGAGAGTGGGACTGGAGAGGGCTTCCTTAAGTGCGCAGAGGTAGTAGAGAGAGACCGTCTGGTCTCTTGAGAGGCTCTGAAGTAACTGTTGGGCTGAATATGAAGCTCAGGACAGTATGCAAATGTTCTCCTTGTTTATGAAGTGGTGTGTGGTCTAGGAGGGAAGGAGGAGGGAGATGGGAAGTTGATATATTTAACCTTTTTTCTTGCTTTGCTTGATAGTTAATAGAACAAAGCTGCTAAATGGAATGAAGTCCTTGTTTGTGACTATAACCAAGGCATTTCCTGTAATTCCCTGTGCCGTCATAGACAAGCTCAAAGGATTCTCTTTACTGTTTCTTGCCCCTGGGTTCTTGGCCCAGAGTAATGACATGAAGAGGGAGGTGATGACTTGAGTGGCTACTTAAAGCCCCACCAAAAAGACTGGCTGTGTTCTCCCAGATGTCAGAATGTCAGAGAAGGATCAGTTAACGTGTGGGCTTCAGCAGGAATGTTGTGCTGAGGGGTTGGTTGGCTGGGGTATTTTTTATATTATTACACTGAAGTTTTCATTCCAAAGCTTGTGGGAGGAAACAAATACCTTGGTGACTGTTAGCCCCCTCACATTAACTTGTTACTGTTTTCTCAGAGCCTAGAGGAATTTAGATGTTAACAATAACACCCACTTAATGCTGTAATACCCAAGCAAGCTCCCGCACTCTGATATTATCTACAGAGAACTATCTTAACAATATTGTAATTAAAAGAAAAAAGAAAAGAAGCTTTCCCTCAGAAATTGTTTTGACATCCCTAAAGGTAACAACACATAAAGCAGATATCCTTTAATGTTGTGATAAGCTGAAAAAAAACCCTATTATTTGTTTTGTTTGCTTGTTTTTCCTAAATGAGAAAACAGAGTTACAGCAGATAAACAGTATAGAGAAGAAAAAAAAAAAAGGGGGGGGGGGAACAGAACCAGAATAGAGCCATAGAATCATAGAATGGTGTGGGTTGGAAAGGACCTTAAGATCATCTGGTTCCAACCCCTCTGTCATGGGCAGGGAAGAATTTTCCCCCTGCCCCAAAATACTGGAGGCTTGAATCCTATTACAAGCTTGTTTCAGGGAAAGGAAAAAGGAAGAACTCTAGAGGAGATTTGGCTCTGGAAAATGGAGAAAGTCTAAGACATGTAGGAAAAATGGCAGCTTTTAAAAAACTGACAGCCTATCCTAAAGCCTCCTGTCATGTAAACACCTTCTAATTAGAGGGTTTCTACAAAACGTCTTAAATTTCCACCATTTTAGTTTGGTGGTTTGTAAAGTTATCCTTACTGGATACTATTCAGCTTGATTTTCAAAAGGCAGCAACAAGTATTTTCCTTTATTAATCGAACATGTATTTGTAACTGTGATGTCCATTAAAGATCAATAAATATGCTCACGTAAGCTTTGACTGAGTTCTGAAAAGTCCTGTATGCATGACTTATATGTGAATAGGGCTGCCTGCTTGGATCAGTCAATGCTATTAATCAGATGTGCATGCTGGATGCTGTGTTGTTTGTACTGTGTACAAGGAAGGAAACCCTTTGTAGCAGAGACAGAATATTGCATAGTTTTAGTTTCCATAGCTTTCTGTCAGAAGTAATTTACTGACTATTAACACCTTTAACACAGAGTATGGTTGCCACAACCATTGGTCTATAACAGCCAGGCAGTTTGAGAATCAATGGAACACAAGCAGAGGACTGGAGAGTAGAACTCTCTATCTGGGTCTTTTTTTGGACATATTTTCACAGTACCATGGCAAATAGGACCATTCGGAATCATACCAGAACTGCAGCTTTTTTGCATATGCATCAGGATGAATGCTTTTAATGGGCTTTAAATTATCTACAAATATAGAAGCATGGCCAAACCTGTAGAACAAATATACAACTACATTTCTATTGCATTTCATTTGTTCTGCCAGAATCAGGCTGCTGGACCATTTACTGAACCTGGCAAAATAAGGAGAAAAAAATTACTGAGGCTATTAGTTTTGAAGGAATGCTATATGATATCTTTTTGAAAGCTATGGCATATGAGAAAGATTTAAAGATAATTACTCATAAATGCTGCCATTTACCACAGCCTTAATTAATATGCTTGCTTTGCTAGCTCAGGTAGTATTCAGGACACAAAACCCAAGAAATCTGAGAAGCAAAGAATAGCATTTCCGGGATGTATTTCCTATAGTGTTAAAAAAAAGACAGTTCTTTGCTGTTCCTTACCAGCTTCTGCTTTACAACTTCAGTTATCTACAAATAGTAATTGATAAAGTTTCATAGCAATTCTGCCAAGAAAGAAAACTGCCTATTCCATTATATAGGAAAACACAGTGATCTTTACCCCAGAATAAAACAGCAAACCCATGATTTTTAAAGAAGAAATTGCAAATGAAAGTCCAAATATGCTGTGACAGAGGAAACTTTACAGTTAGAACTTTCACTAGGATATGAGTAACTAGAAAAAGAACCCCAACAAACTAAACATTTAGAAAAAGGCGATTTGGTTGAGTTTCCTTTGCGTGTGGGTTTTCGCCCTTCTTTTTTATTTTTACACTCTGATCTTCTTTGAGCATAATTAGAAAGTACCTTATCTTAGATTGCCACTTAAAGAAGGTACTATAAGGTGAACAATGACTACAAATTTGAAGTTTATCAATTCTGCTAGACCCTACCAGATATACTTTGGAAACATGTTATGCAAATATTGATCTATTAAGCTGCAATTCCACCACAGTTCCCTAGTGGGATGCCACAGTGCATTCATTATAGGCAATATAGGGAAGAATGTCAATCAGGGAGGTTTGTGATCTGAAAACAACACACATACGATAAAGCCTCGCATCATTTACACAATGTCCAAAATGTATGTTGTAAGTTTTGAGGAAGAGAAGGTATCTGTATAGCTTTTTTTCAAACTAGGAACCTACTGCAGTTAATAAATAAAGCTTGAATAGTATCCTATTCGTATATTCATCTTTAATCTGTGTATTTATGTGATCAGAATCGAGTGAGAAAAGATTTAAGACAGAAAGTGAAACTATAGCTAGCTACCTACAGGCAATCAAACCAGTGTTGGACATTACACGCTGCAGGACTTCAGCGTATGCTTAAGTGTTTTGCTGGAACAGGGCCTAAGTATGAAGGAATCTTTGTTAACCCTCTGATCTGTCCCAGCTGAAAGTCATCAGGCTGACTTCAGAGCATTTACTTTGTATTCTGGCATGAGCTAAAGATTGAAGCATCTGATGATAGTTTTAGTCCTACTTCTGATTTTCCTGGGGTTCTGTAGGGTTGAGTCAGAATGGCAATGCTATTCCAGTGTAGAATTCAGCTGAGTTCTGTTTTACATAGAGAAAAATATTAATGCAGAAGTACTGTGCTTAATTGGCAAGTGGTAATCCTGGTAATCCTGTTTAACAAAAGTTAAATCGCATCAAAGAAACCAGGATTTTTAATTAGGCTACGGAGAACAAGGTGGCTTTATGGGCACCATTCCAGTTCCAATGCAAATGGCAGAGAAAGGTGTGAAAGCTCTTAACCCAACAAATGCAGGGAAACATCCATCGACACATGACCACTCTCAAAACAACTGTTTTCTATAACATGAGCTATGCTTTATGTAAATTGATGTTTAGGAGCAAAAGTACAAAGCAATACTTCTTGCAAGATCTGATATATCATTTCTGACATAAGGGAAAGAATGTTTTCTTCTTGTCTTCCTCTCTCTCAACACTTTTTTCCTTTTTCTTCATGGATTAGGGAAGAGTATCATAAAAATTCTTGTTTTAACCAATGTATCTGAAATTAAATCCATGATGCCACTTGTTTAATTAAATCATATCTCACAAGGGCTTCTAGATGCAAGAGAAAAATAATAAGTCACATGGATTTAATTTTATGCAAGATCTCAGTTGAGCTGCAGATATATGCAATCTGGTTTAAATCAGTGAAGGAGGGGAGCTTGAGGAACCCATAAGGCTCCACTCTTACACTTTAATGAATACCCCATAGATTAGTCTGATATCCAAGAAAAGACTATCAAAATTTTATTGCTTTTATTATTTAGAAATATTCCATGACACAATGTAATGCAATATCATTTCAGAAGAACAGCTAATGTGTTGGGAAGCACAGCAGTTATATCACAAGCATCTTACCAAGTATTTACATAAGCAAGAACTACGAGACCGGTTCTGTAAGCCTTTAAGTCAGTGAGCCTGTATTTCCTTCTGGGATATTTGCTCTGGCAGAAGGTACAGCAAAAGACCATCATAGTTCATGTACTGGGCACTTTAACCCCGTAGTTAGAACTAGATGTTGGCCCTGTGTTGCCAAATAACATCTTTTAAAGAAGGAAGTGAACTGTGTGCGAAGGGGAAAAAGATTTCTTAGAAAATTTCCTGCCGGGTTACAAGAAAATAATTCCAACTAATAATCAACTTTTACATTTTTTTTCATAAGATTCTGTAACACTTCCATTAACTCTGTTGGTTTTATCAGGTTTGGTTTTTTTTGTTTCTTTTTTTTCCCCAAGGGCTATCTGAACAACAGGTATACATTATAACTATTGGTGCAGTGCCATTTTAAGGTCTTATATCTGTAATCACTGGAGAGAATGGAAAAATTCCTATGTAAGTTATTGGTATTGGGTCAGACAAAGACTTCTGTGCCAGATAATTCAGTGACATTGATGTAAAGAAATTTTTTTAAGTTATTATGTGCCTCAGTTTCTCAGATGGGCATAGGCACGGTTAGTGGAGCAGGTCATGTACCCCAGAATGGTTTCGTCTGGATTGTACTCTTTTCTACTTCTGAATGGCCTAGGAGGAAATTCAGCTTCTCAGATACATTTTCTGTAAAGGTTCTATAATTATTTCCTGGCCTTGTGACATGTATACACTATTTACTACCTGAGTTTCTATGATCTCAAAGAGACTAAATTTTGAAATCTTGCCATTTCCCTTAATTTATTAGGTAGAAACGTATTCTCAGTGAAAACACAGACATAAGAGTATACTTTCTGTGACATTTTGTCTGTGTGTGTGTGTTGCAGGAGGGAAATATTCCTTATTGGTTTGAATACCTATGAAAACTTGAAAGGGATAATAATACAGTCAAGTGACATCACTTAAAAAAAAAATCAAGCTAATATTATTTACAGTATTCATGCTGCACTTTAATGCACTGAAGGCAGTTAGAAACGTAATCTAAAGTATTCCAAAGTAGCTATTAAATAAAACATACAAAGATGTGAAGCACTCCTGGCTTTGTTTAACAAATAGAGATTAACTCCCAAAAGATCTGTATGTACTCAACTACTAAGAAAATCATCCCAAGTATCTCTTAGGTCAGTACTCCCTGTCCTCCTCCACATCAGGTTGTATAACACAGTTCACCTGCAGTGCAGTACCTTTCTCAGGATGAGCACAATCAAAGGCTTTCACTGCAAAATACCCTTTGTGGGGCCCTGGTCTACATGGATATGGCACAGATTTTGAGCAAGATAATTTATTCTGCATTGAGCTCCCCAGTGCCTTAGCTAGACTTGCTAATAGCTGAGCTTCTACTCCATGACACACTGGAATCTGCAATATAGAACTATTCAGTGCAGTACAAATCTTTTTACCTCCACTTTTCTGTAATGAGGAGATAGTACTCATTATTCTGTGCACACAAAACTTGGGATTCATTCATCTGTGTGCTGTTTGTGGTTCTGGCTGTATCAGAAACTCTGTTGACCTAATGGAAAAATTCATAGTATGCCAAAGCAATTTCTACATGCCTGTTTCTCTCGCAGACCTTATGTACCATAGGGTCAGTTAACCAGCTGACCTCTTCTTGTGGTGCTGAGCTGGAAACAGCTCTTATGGTAAAAGTGCACAAATATTCCCAGGGAGAAATTTGAAAAGATTGCTCAGTCTTCTTATAAAAACACAGAACCAAGTTTACCTGTTTATTCCTTTATGTAGAGACCTAGTATTATTTAAGAAGCCATAGAAATAAAACCATGTTGAATGCAAGAGGTTAAGGCTTTGCAGCATAAAGCAAATTCTCAGTTCTGAAGCTTCTAGACAGTACAATTAATTAAATGACCCGAAGCAGTACGTACTACACCTTGCTGATATCTGTTTATTCTGGTTTAACCACTTCTCGAATTTGTATATATTAAACTAATTTAGAGAACAAATCTAATTCTTTTAAACCCAACTAATCCAGAGGTCATGATAAATTACAATCATAATAAACATCATAATAAATGATAGAAAGTCATGAGTAAGGTAACTTACCTGATTCATAAAGGCTTAAAGATAAATTCTGTGGCATCTGATTCTCCAGTTCGTATTTGAGGTAATTTCTCCTGAATTTCTTCACATACCAGAAACTAAATATATACTTGTAGGCAATGTGAGATAACCTTAGTGCTTTCTGGAACAGAGACATTAATCTATTTCTACTATGCAGCTTAAACAATAACAATTAATCTGTAAAGATCATGGCCTTCAAGAGCAGAGGCTATAGACACCATGAAAATGGAATGTGGAGTCTTTGATAGTTTGGGGCCGTATCTGTTATAGACGCAACCTAACGCCAATCAAATGGGACCTATCAATTTAAACTATGTGAGAATCTGAAATCTTGGACTTGGATCATGGATGTTCAAATGTAACAACTTTACATCCAGCTTGTTTCTGGTAATTAAACACTTGATATAAAGAACACATTGATAGCAAGTGTATTTGTGTGCCACTTTTGGCAACAAACTCTCCAGACCAAAATGTATTCCACCGTACCCTCTCAAAAATGGATTATTAATGTGATATTTAAATGGAGAAAGGTAAGCTCCTTTTGGACTCCATGCACAGTTTTCTTCTCAGTACCCAAATATGCATTGGAAATTTAACAGCACTGTCACTCAGCACTCTTACAAGTAGTGACAAATAACATCTGCAATGGAAAAGGCAGGGAAAATTAGACAGAATGTAATTACTTGCATTGGAGTCTGGCCAAGACATTCAAATTAGCAGCAGGACAACGAGAAAAAAAATCTTGTAACAAAATCTGAAGCCAAGTAACACCTGGAGTGCTCTTTTTGCTAGGCAGATGCAATGTCAAAAGCTGGAGGATAGTAACAGCAGCCAGAAAGTTAAACAAGACTGATTCTAACACCAGCTGGATGCCACTTGTAAGGATACACACAGCATATATGCCTGAAGGATGTGGCAAACCACCCAGAGGTGTTCTTCAAGTGTGAAGGAGAGGAGAGCTTCTGGACAAAATTACTAGACCACATTGGAAAGCAGCTATGACCACTGCTTCAGGAAGCGCGGGAGAAGAAGAGGTTGGCAAAAATTGGTATCAAGTGTGTGATAATTTGAGTAAGTTTTTCTTGATGTATGAGGTTTCATGACACTTTCCAGAAGAGATAAAATAGTCACAGAAACTGCTTCTGGCTTCATCCACTGTAACTGATCGAAGTAATGTATGTTTTCTGAAGATTTAGCCTGTAGATTAGCTCAGCTAACAAAAGCCTGATAAAACAGATGAAAAAACTAAACACTTCATAAGAGGACCTCTGTTATAACATGAAGATAACATCTGTACCTATGTTACATAAGGAGATGGGGAGCTTGATGGTATAAAAGTCTGTAATCATGTTAAAATTTAACATAATTTTATTCTAAATTCAGGCTGCTATCTCTCCTTTTTCTACCTCTCCTTCATTGTAAAACAACAATAACAACCACCAAATAAAAGATGTTTCCGTTATTGCAAAACTGTAAGGGTAGTTAGTAAATAAAGGCATGACACTGAAGGATGGAAACAGAATCTGTTGTCCATCCCTGCTTCAGATGCTGTCTGGTTATAGGACAGCTTTAAGATGCATATTAGTGTTTACTGAATTTTCCAAGGAGGCTCTTCTGCTGCCTGAAGCTCCTTTCTGTACGATGAAGATAATGAGGCTTGTTTGCCTTCTAGAGAATGCAAGAGATAAAAATAACTGGTGTCAGTAACTGAGGTGTACAAAATGTTATGTTCTCTTTAGATAACTGTTGTATGAATCCGGAAAACGAAGGTGGAAAAATAAAATCTAAACCTGGGGTTGGATATTCTAGGAGAAAAAAGTGTGAGGCTCCTAATTCCTACTGATTTTTTGCCTTCTTAATATTTTATTTTAGAATTCTGCAATTAAAAAAAAAAAGTCACACACAATAAAAAATACAACAAAATGAGAGATTTAAACTTTTTAACTTTTAATAATATTACCCAACAGATTCCACCACCATTCATCATTATGGCTAAGGAAATGCTCACTGTGTGATGTAGCATGGAGCTCTATGATCTGCCTCTGAATGTACTAGCACATCATTTTGTTGGAGTTATTAGCACTGGTTAAATACCAGATTGTTTAATAATAAAGGCAGAGTGGCTGGTGGTAGCTTAGAGACCCCAGTATTTCACAGCGATGGATGCTGCTGAAGGAGAGGAGACACACAGCTTGTAAGAGAGGTCCCAAAATCTGAATCTGGCATCTTTGGCAGAGTGCTGGACATCTCTGGAATACCACAGGAAAGGGGACAGAGAAAAGGAAAACGTTTTCAGGCTGCTAGAAAAGAAAACCAAAACTGCTGAACTAAGGACTGCTCAAGACAAGAACCACAATTCTAAATTAAAAAAAAACCCTCATTTCAAATAATTTCTGTGATTTTTTTTTTTAATTGAAAGATCTTGTATATATAATGCATATGCACTCCAGGTGTGTATATGCTACATAAGCTTAATTGCTTGTTTTCTGGTTTCCCACATTCAACTTTCAAACAATTTTGAAGAATAACTTTTTATTTCTCTAATCTGTAAGCAAGCAGCTATGGGCTATGGTCTACCAGTTCTCAGAGAAGCAATGAAAACAGAGTAAAGCTTTGAAGGGGCTTTGAATATCAGAAAAATCTTTGGCAATTATTAAAGTCCACAGTATTCCTAAGTTATGGGAGCTTACAGCAGTAGAGAAGATGAGAAGAAGTGAACAAACTTTAAAAGAGGAGCAAAGATTAATGCTGCTCAGACATTGCAGACAGTGTGGAACATCCCACCACAAATGTATCTAAGGAACAGCTTCAGGGGCATCTTTCTCATTTACAGCCATCAGGACAAGAATAGTATTACTGTGCCATCCTGATGAGACAGTCTGAGTATAACTTAAAGTAGTACCCAACATATTTCCTTACAAGGTAAATGAAGGGTACAGATAACACAGCAAATTGGCTTCAAATCTTTATAGTCCATATGTTTCTAATGCCTGGTCTTATACAAAGTTGTTGCTATTCAAGAGCCAATTGAACCCTTTATATTCCTGATCAAGGGCCAATAGGTGCAGCCAGGTTCCCAGTGCAAATGGATTATAGTGGGCAAGCGTGCCATGAGGTCCAGCAAGGCAGACAGTCTCCACAAACAGGAAAGCAATAGCTGCCTGCCAGCTACCTAATTGTGGAGTTGGTGTCTGCTGGGAAGCCAGCTGCCTTCCCAGCCTTCCAGATGGAAATGAGAATGTAAAAGAAGGTAGACAATGAAGGCTACATGGAAATCAAATTAAATAAACACTATTTGAAGTACAATTGTGATCTGTTTTGACTGGCCTTCTTTTTTGAAAAGCACTTCAGAGATTTTCTTTTCTGCATGTGGTAAAAACATTGCCTGTAGAAGAAGGTAATGAAGCAAAACTACTAGACAGCCTCTGATACGTTCAGAGCAGCTGTCTTGAACCTGCAAGTATGCAACCACATTTAGCAGCTATGAGTGTAAAGTTTAGAGATTCCTTCTTGATTATTGCTGTTTTGACTTGAACATGAATCTTGTACAAATCTTTTTAGTCTGCAAGCTGAAACAACTGCTTCTATTTCCTTCTGTTACTGTTTCCATTCAAGTCAGTAATACCAAGACTTCCTCCTAGTTCTAATCAATAAAAACAAGAGATAGCAGCCTTTCTGGAGTTCCAGAAGAAAAGGGTAGGTAATTTCTGGCTCACACAACACTCTGATGATGCCTGAGATAAGATGAACACTAACTGAACAAGCTTTCATAAACAGAGTATTTAGCAGGGTACCAAGGATAGAGTATCAGCTGACTCACTGATGTCAATACTAAGACATTTATTTCAGTGCAGCATATTTATCCATAATTACATAATAAACCATTTTCAACAATGTCAAATAAATGTAAAATTAACACATGTCCCCCTGTTGCTAGTACACATTATGACCATTCAGCCACAGCTGAACATGTCTGCAGAAATCTGATAAGGTCATTGCTGGACTACAAATCACTGCAACTTCAGTACTAGCAAGTCCATCCAAAACATTACACAATCCCTCCCAACCTCTGTGTTTGACTGCTGTTATCAGAAGAGTTTAGAAGGAAAATTTCTCTAAGTGAAATCAGTGCCTAAATAGGATAAGAGATAGTCCAAATAATATTACACAGAATTTTGAATTCATATAAAAAGACACAAGTTTTATTACACAAAACAAAAGGCAGCAACAGATGCAATCTAAACAAATCAGAATATGAACAGCTAGAAATGGGAGGAATTCTCTCCCATCTATTTCTTGAGCTACAAATATTTTGCAGAGACATAAAATCAGTTTTTAGGACTTACAGATATTTCCCTCCACAACAGCCCCACCGGTTTTTATTGGCAGTGAGGGTATCCAAATGTATGTTTCTATACTCATGCCAGTATTCATACAAAATAGTCAACAGAGTTCAAGCAGAACAATAGTCAAGCAATGTGTATTTTATGGAAATAAAATACTTTAATGTTAACATAGCAACTTCTTAAGTAGTTAAGTGCTCAAGATTAGAGCAGAACAGTGTATTTTCTGGAATTTATAAACTTACAAGGTACAACATTGAAACAGCAAAGTGAAAGAGGTAAGAAAAGGTCAGTTCCAAAAAAAAATATTGCAAAGTATCAATGACATAATGAAAAGAACCTGAGAAGATCAAGTTGATAACAGTTGTCCAGCTTGATCCAGCAGCACTTTAGGAATCTCCTGTACTGATTATCTGTTCTTTCTGCACTGAACTCCTTAACGGTTATATAGGGATGATAGTGGAATACTGGAGTTTTATAGGGATGATAGTGGAATACTGGAGTTTTCTCTGATATATCTTTTAGAATAGCAAAAGGATATTAGGGCAGTAATACTGATAAATATGGAGTGCTAGAGTTTTATATTCCTACTTAACCCTTAAGAAAGTATTTTCATAGAATCCTAGTTAGACAGCATTTGCCTTCCAAAGCACAACATGGAAATAGATTCAAAAACCATTCTAAAGGTATTTGAGTCCCTCATACTACTGTCCATGGATTTCTTTACTGTCATAAACAAGTACATAAAGTACCATTTGTCATTAGTGCAATGGTAGATACTGCTTTTACATTTTCTGGTGATGCAGAAATTTACCAGCCCAGGGAAACTGAAATGAAGTTTGCAGAATCATTCATTAAATCTCGGTTTCTTTCATAACATACATGGTGGCAGGAATAAGCCCAGGTTCCTCGAATTATGCCATAGCTAGATCAAAATGAACAAACTAAGTCTAAAGAATAAGTTTTCCTGCTACTTTGCTATTCCTGACTTGCATGTCCTTTCCATTGACAGATTTCTGTCAGTAAAATTAGCTTTGATCCAGGTCCACAACTGATGGAAACTAATTTGAATGGGGTTCATAGTTGGTATGAATTAATGGAGCCCAGCTGCCCTTATTTTAATTTGATAGCTTCTACCACTGCAGATTTGCATTCAGAAATTAAACTCTTCAAGTCCAATTCCAAATACTTTTATACCCTTTCCAATGATAGAGACCATGAGTGCGTGTTCTTTGACCTTTCAAATTTAATTATTAGTCAGAAAATTACTCAAACAAATCAGTCCTTCTTGCTATCTTCTCTTTCCTACAACTGCTTTACTTTTCCCCTACTTTGTGTTTCAGAATTCATTTTACTCTGTTACTACAATAGGATTTAAACAGTTGATTTTAACTTTAGATTAACTTGCAATAAAAACTAAACTAAGTTTTCATTTTGATTGTCTTGCAGGTAGCTAAATCCCCTAAAGTATCAGGCATGCAGCTATAAGCTTATCCCTTGCTTTTAAGCAGAGATCCAACCTTACAAGTTTGTACAAACATTATCACAAAGCCAAGCACATAAGTAAAGCAAGCCAACAAGTGTTTGACAGAGGACTCTCTAAAGAAGCACAAAATTTGCTTAGAGTAGCAATAGACTAAAAGAAAGGGAATAGCTGTATTTTTAAGGATGCTCACTCAAGGTATTCTTGTGGTTAAATTGATTGATAGGATGACAAATCTCTTCCACAGCCAAGGCTGTGTCATTCATGAGTAGATTCCAAGCCCAAATCCCCTGAGATTCTTAGAGCTTAAAATTTCCACAAATGTCTCCTGGAAGGTGTTTAGAGCTATCAGCCTATGCTGCAAGAATCAGCCTCCTCACTTGCAAACACACATGCGGCTGGCAGCTGTCCCTGGACAACATCAGAGGTTTAAGTTTGCTTTTCCTTCTTATCCCCTCTGTGGGTACTCAGAACAATTTGTATTTCCTTTTAGCCTTGTGGGAGTTCCTTTATTTCTACCCCATCACACTGGTATTCACCAGGAAACCATTTTTTTGGCATCTAATACCTACACAGCATCCTTTCTTTCTGTTTTTATCATATCTATGACCTTAGAACATCTCCTGTAGTTTTTCCACCTGACGCTGATATAGCTATATGCCAGATATCTCCAGGTATAACAGATGGCAGAGGAGCTGTCTCAGTTCAGAGTCAATCTTTTCAACAGGTTATGACTGTTATGCCACTATCCTTTATACTTTTTTCTGCTCCTTGAAAAATTAAAACCACCCAAAACAACCTAACCCAAACAAAAGCCAACCAACCATCACCAAACATTCTGTGGTAAGCATGGGCAATTGGACCAAGGAAGATGCTTGGGATGGTGCAGGGTTAAATAACAGTTTTGAGCAGTGGGTATACGTGAAGTAGTTCATAGTACTAGCCTAGGGAAAATCTATTTCTTTAAACATCTTTTTAAAAGTATAACAATGTCTGTTCATCATAATTTCTGGCCTTAAAAACATCCTGTCATTTCAGAGTATGGGAGAAAAGGGAGAGGCAGAAATCCAACTTCTATTTAGCATCTCTATTGCTTTTTAATGATCTCTTCAGTTTCTTAAATGATAACTTAATATCTTCTGCCATCATTTTTCAGACTCACACAATCCTAAGCGTTACTGTCTGTTTTCACGGCTCTTGGCTTTCTAGCATTGCAAGGCATCAGCAAGCTTCTACTGTCTAAACTGGCTAGGATAATAGTTATATCTATCACTGTAGATTCAGTGACAATTCATTGTGCTGATCCTAAACATCCACAATGCTATTCATTACTTGCAAGTCTATAAAGTCTGTTTTTCCTCTGCTTAGTGTGACTGTGCCCCATTCCATCTACATTCAAGCCATTATGTCATACTTGGAACACCAAATGCTGCACACTCCAGCTCAGTCACATCAATGCCTGTGAAAAGGCACTACTTCTCATAAAAAAAATAAAATAAAAATAAAGAGTTATAATATTTGGTAAATTCTACTTTTTTTCACAGTATCACAGTATGTTAGAGATTGGAAGGGACCTCAAAAGATCATCTAGTCCAATCCCCCTGCCGGAGCAGGAACACCTAGATAAGGTTACACAGGAACGTGTCCAGGCGGGTCTTGAATGTCTCCAAAGAAGGAGATTCCACAACCTCCCTGGGCAGCCTGTTCCAGTGTTCCGTCACCCTCACTGAGAAGAAGTTTCTTCTCAGGTTTAAGTGGAACCTCTTGTGTTCCAATTTGTACCCATTTCCCCTTGTCCTTTCATTGTTTGCCACTGAGAAGAGCCTGGCTCCATCCTCGTGACACTCCCCCTTTATATATTTATATACACTAATAAGGTCACCCCTCAATCTCCTCTTCTCCAAACTATAGAGACCCAGCTCCCTCAGTCTTTCCTCATAAGGGAGATGCTCCACTCCCTTAATCATCTTAGTTGCCCTGCGCTGGACTCTCTCCAGCAGGTCCCTGTCCTTCTTAAACTGAGGGGCCCAGAACTGGACACAATATTCCAGATGAGGTCTCACCAGGGCAGAGTAGAGGGGAAGGAGGACCTCTCTCGACCTACTAACCACCCCCCTTCTAATACACCCCAGGATGCCATTGGCCTTCTTGGCCACAAGGGCACAGTGTCGGCTCATGGTCACCCTGTTGTCCACCAGGACCCCCAGGTCCCTCTCCCCTACACTGCTCTCTAACAGGTCGTTCCCCAATCTATACTGGAACCTGGGGTTGTTCCTGCCCAGATGCAGGACTCTACACTTTCCCTTGTTATATTTCATCAAGTTATTCCCCGCCCAACCCTCCAGCCTGTCCAGGTCTCTCTGGATGGCAGCACAGCCTTCTGGCGTGTTGGCCACTCCTCCCAGCTTAGTGTCATCAGCAAACTTGCTGATAGTACACTCAATTCCCTCATCTAAATCATTGATGAATATATTAAATAATACTGGTCCCAGTACCGACCCTTGAGGCACTCCACTAGTTACAGGCCTCCAACTAGACTCCGCCCCATAGACTACAACTCTCTGGCTTCTCTCATTCAGCCAGTTCACAGTCCACCTCACTACCCGATCATCCAGACCACACTTCCTCAATTTTTTGGTGGAATTGAATAAATAAAATTTATTTTTATTTATATATTCTGTCAAAATGTGTACCATCTCCTCAGTACACTCCCTCTCTTACTTGTTTCTCAGGCTCTCACTAGAATTTTGCCGTTTTCTCCACCATTCACTTCAAAATATATTATATCTTCATTAAATGAATCGATTCCCACTTTCAAAAGTCTCTCCTCATTAACATCTAATTTACTGGTATTTAATTTGGATACAAGCACCCTGAATGTAGCTTCACAGTAACTTATATCTCTTATAAATTCATTTGAAATTCAGATCTATGCACATGCCCTCTTTTTCTGTTTTTACTTCTGACATTGTATGACAAGCACTCTGGAAAGCTATCAATTGCTTGTTTTCTGACAAGAATTCCTAATGTCTACTTGGATGTTTATAAATATGTTCTTCAAATTCAGGCAAAGTAAAAACCAGCTCATTAAAGCTCACACTTTGTTTCAGAATTTACATCCTCTAAAACACAGAAAGCATACACTACCATTAGAAAAGCAGGCAATACAGAGATTCTGCAAAGGTGAATTACAAAGCGAACTATGTGAATGAGTAATTCAGAGGTGACACTCATTTCAGTAGCATTCAGAACACATAATTCTCTAAGTGCACACAGATACTTGTTTTGAGCTTAGATCCCCAGTACTGATAATCTGAAAATTACGATATTAAGCATTTTGCTGACTTTTCTTTCAGATGCACTGCTTGTGTGCCTGACATGCAACAGTACACTACACAGTCCAGATTGCTGAGATTAGACAGAAACATGCATTGTTCTGCTTGTTTTTCTAGTTAACCATTTCTTTTCAAATAAATTTTTTGTATTTAAAGTTGAGAGAAAACAAAACACCATGTGGAGACACACTCAAAGGTAAAATACATTAGTGACTTTTCATTTACAGTGACAGTGAGACACATTTCTTCAAGGGAAATCTTACTGCTCAATAAACATTTTATTGTAATGTGAGTTTGTGTACTTTGTACAGTACTTCTGGTTTTTAAATATGACAATTCTGCCTTCCTCTCCCTTATAAATAAATAATTAAAAAATAAACAAAACAAACAAACAAAAAAACCAACCCCAACAAAACACCAAAGTATTTGAAACTGATAAAATAATGTTGAAAATATTTGTTTTTCAAACAGAACTGTTCAGTGTTACTTTTTCCCCCAGAATGTTAATAATGTAGGTCTATGTAAACACCCTCACTTGCTGAGTCTGGTGCAGACTCACGACCTTGGGGGACAGAGCAGATACACTGAGCTTTCTGCCTTGCATTGCCTCACAAGTCCACCTCATGGGAGTAGAAACTGTTCCCTCCCCTTTTTGTGTGCAGACCAGCGCTCACACAAATACTCCTATAACTGCAGCCACTGACCTTTTTCAGTATTTTGTTTTTAAAGTTTAAAAAAAAAAAAATTCCTACTGCAAGTTGTTTTTTTTTGGTGTTCCTTCCTCACTCCCTACATCAGGGAAAAGCCAAGGAAGCATCCAAGGGCAACAGAAGTGGGACTTGGAATAAATTGTATCAGTGGGAAATGAATACTAGGAGAAAAAAGTGTCCAAAGGGAGTACACAAAAAGAAATTTAGACTTAGAATCACTGGGAAATCCTGTACTGTCTTCTTTTGCAAGAGAAAAATTGAAGTCAAACACTAAGCACAGCTCCTGAATACAGAGACAGTTGAATTCCCGAGTCAGAACTTTGCCTCCCCAGATTAATGCACAAAAATTTATCTAAGTGAAGAAGTGTCTTTCTCTTCCCTTTAAAGGTAGCAATACTGGTATATGCTGAAAAGGTTGTTTTGGCCCAAACTAAATGAAAAGCTATGAACAAAACCAAACGAACAACAAAATCCAAACCAAAACCCAATCAAACCTCAAAGCATCTGTTGTCTTTATTAAGAGAAAACAAAAAACAACACTGCCACCTCTTCCTCCTCCCTTCCCTATAAATTTAGCACAGGAAGCCTTCTTCACAATCACTATCTCCCTTCCCTCCCACTTCAAGCCAGCAGAGGATTTGGGAGAAGCTTGACCTTGTAGCAGACGATAGCACTGTTAGAAGAATGAGATGACAACTGTGTTCAGAGCCATCAATTCTTTAGCTGGAATATTTGCCTTTCAATGTTTTGATTAAAAAGTGGGAGAAGAGGTAAGGGAGAGTGTTTAAAGTGGGCCTCTGGGAAGAGATAGAGAATGGGTCAGGAAAAGCAGCAAGGTAAGCAATATATATAGATTTCCAGGATCCTTTGTGAATCCTGAATGGGAAGCTTATCAAAAAGAGCATAAAGCTGGTCTGACGAGATAACAGGGTGAGTGGTATAGGAATAAATCCTAATCTCTTAACAGAACCTTACACAAGGCATTTTTTTCATTGCATAATAGGTGTATCTGGGCATTCATAAAGTGACACATGGCACACCTCCTGATGAACGGCTGGAAGTTTAAATGGTTGGTCTCTGAACACATGAAAAATTCTCAAGGAGGAGCAGCTTACCAAGAGCAAAATTCTTTCAAATGGTGAGATACCGACAGGCAATTCACAGTCTGTCAGAGGTATCAGTACAGCATTCAGGAACTTGTAAGGAAAACTTTTATCTCTTGTCATTATTCACTTTCTGTCTGTGACTCTAGGGTTTTTAGTATTTTTTGACTTCTGTTTGTGCCTGGGAAACAGCAAAAGCAATAAAGCAATTTGTGCACTCCATTTGCTCAGAGTAAATAATGATTAGCATCTTTACTCCTTTGAAATAGGACTTTTTTTGAAACCTAGATTGGCTTCTTGTCTTGGTTTTTTATCTGCTTGTTTTGCCTCGTATGATGGCACTTCAGCATCTTCTGCTAGCACTGAATTTGGGGCATGGAGGTCTTGTTTAAGAATCCCAATTAGGGTGAAAAAACATGATCTGCTACATTTTAAATCTTAATTTTGTTCTGTAGAGACAGATATGGACTAAAAAGTGCCAGAACTATTCAGCTTGCTGTAAAATAATTGCAAAATCACCAGGGACTCTTGTGGACTTTTTAAACAATGTTACAGAACCAAAAGTTTCAGGGTGCACTTGTGAGAATTTTGAAGCCAGGAGCTAAGTTACTTCAATTGAAAAGATACAATCTGAAACAAATCCAATATCTAGGCTCTGCTGTAAAGGAGAACGTGTCAAAATAGATGTTCTTATGCAAAGTTAACTAAGCAAGAAAGCTTTCATGGTTCACAGTAACCTTTTTATGAGAAATTAAAACACAGTTTTTCCTATAAGAACATAAGGAGTACCCTCTTGAGCAAGACATTACTCAGTCAAGCCTCGTTTTTTGCTTTGGGTGGTGGCATACAAGACACTGTTGAGAGAACAAATAAGCTTTGCCCTTTTGTACAGTCCTCTGGCCTTGTTCCCTTGCATCCACACCTGCTGCATTAGCAGTGCTAGAGCAGACATCACTGCTAGTCCCTTTAATGAGCAATTGCTAATTCACTTATTTAACAGATGGGAGGCATTAAAGAGAAAATCCAGCTAGATTTTTCTCATAAGACCTCTGTCCCAGCTTTTTGATGTTTCAAGACATAATGTAATGGAAACTGTTCCCCTGATTAGTTATAGCAACAGAATTTGCTGGTTTTCAGCTGAGGTCTGAGACTTACACTGGACAGTGGAATTAGCCTTGTAATGTAATAATATTTACCTGTGTCTATCAAACTTCTCTTTGGTGGGCTCTGGTAGAGAAGGAGCACCTTGTATCCTCATATATACTCCTCAAGCACCTATTACATTTACCAGCCAACGGTGTTAGCACATTCGGATGCCATTTATGGTTTATGCCAATCTATGCACCAAAAGCTAAGGAGTAAATAAGAACAGGCACGCTAACATAAAATGTCCCTTTAGTGCAGCATATTGTCTCAAACAGTAGCAGCAGTAGAACAATGAGGCAGGACAATCATGAGATTCTTCTCCTATAGCTTTTAGCTATTTTCAGCACCTTCTCTTCCCATCCCTTCAACGAGCATCCCTGATTTCTCTTGAATGTCTGTAAACCTCTTAGTCCTTTCTTTTCCAGACTGAAGCACTGTATATTACTGGACTCCTCTAATACAGAAGCCTGACAAGACACATTCCATTCAACAGCAGCCTTCAGCAACTGTTACATGGACTAGTGTGTGAAGTAACTCAGATACTGCCTGTTTGCAAATGGAAGTCAGAATCACAACTGGCCAGATGTCTACTCCTAAGCTACTGAAAGCAACAAAATGAAACAACTTTAACCACACAGCCAAAGCTAAGGTGCTGGGGTTTTTTTAAGCTTAGAAATTCCCTTTCTGGTGTCTTGGGAAGGAAGAAAAATGAGAGAAAGCCTTCATAAAGCTGGTTTTATGTAACAAAAGGGGATAAATTTTGAGATTTTTTTTTCTTATAGAGTGAGCATACAATGACCTTAAAAACCTGATGACATTTTCCCTTGGACTATGGGCTTAAACTCCTTTAACAGTTCCATCTCTACCACTGAGAGCTATAAACCACTTACTCCATATGTAAAACTTCTTACAAGACCCACTAATACTTCAGAATTTTTCCCCCCCTTGTTTATTGTACAGAAATATAATCTCTACTGGGACTTTGAAAGGAAGCCAAAGACATTTATTGCTAATCTGCTGTTTTAATTATCTGCACACAAACATCACACTCTTGGATTTAACTGATTTGAACAAGAAAATCAGATGCACACATTATTTAAGACTTTGTTTTTTTCCTCACTTATAATGAAAGTTCATTTTAAGCTATGAAGCTGCTCTAGCCAGCTCCTCATGCTGAGAGAAAAGTATGTTTCATACATTACTTTCTCTACAAACCTCCTAAGGAGATAATTAGGCATTTCAATTGATTGCAATTTATTAATCAGACAGTTGGCTATACCTTTTTTGAAAAAAAACACCAATGTTTTAGTTGGAGAAAGAGAGAATATCCAGCCAGATTTCCTTAAGTGCTACTTGCTCCAAATCATTTTTGTTTTCCTTTTATCCATTACATCTTGTCCAGGATTTTAAATGGATCATGGAAAAATCCTATGACTTTCTCCATGCCCATTCTCCACTTAAGCTTTTACTCAGCCTTCACCTTAAGCAGCCTAGGACTAGCCTTCCACTGAGCACACCTCATCTCCACCCTACTATGCCTAGAAAGCATAATACTATCAATATACATCACCCTATCAACCTGGCCAAACGAAAACCAAGCATCATCCTTTACCCTCATATCAATCCTCATACTACCATTCTCTGCCTGTGAAGCAGGCACAGGGCTAGCAATACTAGTAGCCTCCACGAGAACACATGGCTCCCACCACCTACAAAACCTAAACCTTCTACAATCCTAAAAATTATCCTACCAACAATAATACTACTCTCAACAGCCCTCCTCTCACCCCTAAAACTACAAGCCAACACCACAATATACAGCCTACTAATTGCCACCCTGATCCTACAATGATTAATCCCCTCATATTACCCATACAAAAACCTCATTCAATGAGCTGGTACCGACCAAACATCCTCCCCCCTACTAGTCCTATCCTGCTGACTCATACCACTTATAATCCTTGCAAGCCAAAACCACCTACAACACAAACCACCCACATGAAAACAAATATTCACAATAACCCTAATCACAGTACAACCCCTCATCATCCCAGCCTTTTCAACCACAGAACTCATAATATTCTACATCTCCTTCAAAGCAACCCTAATCCCAGCACTAATCTTAATCACACAATGAGGAAGCCAACCAGAACACTTAAACACCGGCAGGTACATTGTTAACACACATAGAACATTCATTCCATTGAAGAAAGCAGACAGCATTGCCTCCCATCCATAGTTTACCACTGATTTTTCTGGCTCCCTGATCTGTAGACTTCACTGCCATTTTTATTGATTATAAATGTTTATAATTGATTAAAAAATAAAAGATAATGTCTCAAAATTCATGCCTTACAATTATTTCAGTCACCTGCAGCAACTTTAATGTTCCAGTTGTTGCCCAGGTAAACATTTTGATGGAATTAAGCATCACTCAGCCATACAAAATTTCCTAAGAGAAATGCACATTTGGAAACAAACACATGGAAACATTGTTTACCAATGCTTTAATTTATTGCTGTGGTAGAATTGTTGAAGGGTTCCATGACATGTTTAAGGATACTGTGGGGACACATTGCACTGACACAATATCTACGATATTCTCAACAAAATTCCAAAATCATACAGTGATTCTGATCTCTCAAACCAGAACCAATAGAACTAAAGCATGAGCTCTTAACAGCTTGATTCAATAAAGCTCTATAGCTAATACTATAGCTAGAGAAATCAGGATCCCACACTTTCAGAGTGCTCAGACTTATTGTCTGACATTTTGTAATGTGTACCGAGCTGTTGCAATAAAAGCAGAGGAAATTTTCCCCAACCATTGAAAGCTAATTGTAATAAAATTCTGGAAATAGACAATGCAAGGAAATTTAAAGAGGCATTTCCAAAACAGTGTCTTCACCACTCTAACACTTGCGTTTTTTATTTTCTGTGGTTTTTTATTAGCTTTAGATCTTTTCAAAAAGTTTGCAAACACACTAAACATCACAGAGCTGCCTTAAGTGTCCTGCCATTTTATGACCTGACTCAATATATAGTGTCAAACCAAGCTGACCAAAACCACTACCCTCTCTCTCCCTACCATACCCAACCTCTGATTAAGAGATAATATGTAGTGAATCATTCATCCTGAAACACAGTACAGGTTTTAAAGCATAGCAATAGATTCAACAAGATCACTGTGCTAGCCTTGGGAGTTTTTGGAACAGGTAGGCTGAAAGTTTCAAGTATCATTTTTCTCAAGTTGCATCCCCCCCCCCCTTTTATTGCAAGGTATACAAAACAGCCATTGTTTCTGAAGTTCAGAGGTGTTTTCAAGCTGGTAATATCAGACTTTACCCCATCTGTTTTCATTTGACAGGTATTCATATTGCTCATTTCTAGTTTACCAAAAGGAGAATAAAAAAAAAAAAAAAAACCAACAAAATACTCTCCCTATTCCTGAACCTCCCCCAACTACAGCAATAGGAGTTCATTAGTTCTACTTCAGCATCTCTCAGGTGAAGAAAATACTTTGTGAGAATATATTATAGTCTTGACCTGATTCTGTTCTTCGTGAATCTTTTTCATTGAGACACTTCTCAAACAGAAGTAACAAAACAGCTCCCCCTTCTCAGCTGCCATCTCAGTCAAAAAAATCACACAAGCAAAGCCCAACAAAAGCCCACACACAAAATTCCCCAAACAACAGCAACAACAAAACCACACAAAACCTAGCAAATAATAAAAACCCCCCAATGTTTTGAATGTACCTACTTATTCTGATAATTTTAAATGAAGATCTGTCTAGACTGTGTTGTAGGATAGGATTCCTCTAGCCAACGAGTCCAAGACAAGTAGATCTACCCACCTCAGAAAGGTCAGCACTACACCTGCAGTTCAGCTCTCTAGCAGAAGATGCATTGTGAATTTTGATCCTGCCTTATCTTCCACCCCCTCTTCTCCTACTGTAATATGTAGAAAATGGCTACTTTAGTTTTGTTTTTTATAAAGTTTTGAGCCACTAAGATGGTTCACTTGGATACTTTTACCTGAAAATATATGAACATCTGCCACACCACTGCAATCAACTTGCATTTACTTATATAATGGGCTGACTAAAAATTATCTGCAGAGTTAGAACAGAGTAAGAACATTTCATTTGACTAAACCAAATGTGAAGTACCTGTGTTAACCAGCATTTTCAATGCAGGTCACCCAAATCAATTTTGTGGAGGTCCGTTAAATACTTATTTGTCTCAATGAGGATGTACAATCCTATGTACGCTTGTTAAGGGAAATTAGACGTTTACTTCAGTGTGGCCCTTAATACTAGTTTTCAGTTTTGAGGAGGGGTCTCTGCAAATCAGAATCTTTCTTCAGAATGTTTTCAATCATTGGGTATTCTTGAATGGAGCAGGGAAATTAATGGAAAGCCACCAAGTTCACTTTGACCACAGCACTATAAACTTGCGTACCACCAGACATTGTTTATTTTCAACAAGAAACTTTGCAATGTGTCTGAATTTATTATTAGATGTTAGTTGCTATTTTACTAGTCCTTTACTTTTTATACATGCATGCTTATATGCACCATTTATCAGCATTTCAAACTGATGGTAGTCTCCACATATACCATTACAGTTTTCTTCTACATATCTTCAAGAGTCATCAGTGCAAACAAAGAGTAATGCAGCAAATTATGACAGGATCAGGTTATGTTGATTAGAATCACCGCTCAGTGATGAAGAGCTTCCACTGAAATCTTTGTACAGAGCCACAAGAAATTGCTTTATAAACAACATATATGCTCCTCCCCCCCCCGGCACTACCTCTAAATACAGAAATCCTGGTAAAAAAACCCAAACATTTTAACACATTAGAATATAATCAGCAACTAGTCATTTGAGCTTATGTTGGGGAATAATCAACATCCTTATGAGAAGTAAGCATTTTCTCTTAATCACAGTATGCAGCAGCTGACTGGCAAATAGATGTCATTGCTTAGTCTGCTAAGTAGAAACCTCTGAGCAGTTTTATTTTTGTAGAGCATCTCAGTATAAGACGACACACACATTTGTGATAAAGCAGATAGAAAACCACAACAAGGTGTAGGTTACTCAACAGTCACTGTATTAATTTTCATATTGTTTTACTTATTCCATGGAAAGCTGCATGCAAATGTGAAATGATCATGTAAAAATGTTCTCAGATGAAGCACAATGTCAAAAAGGTTGCCTTTCTCTTGCACTATTCCTTGTCACAGTATGGGGTGGATTTCAAAGAGCTAAGCAATAATCCCATCCTGAAAATTGGAAAACATTAATTTGGGAGAACATGCCAATAAGACCTTATTTACATGGGAAACACTGATGAATTTTGCAATCTCTATAAAAACAACGCTATCAGAAGGGTACTGGCAGCAATTGAAGTGCTAACGCTGCCTGCCTGCCAGTATCTTTACCACGAAGAGTTAGACAAGTCAGTAATTTAAATGCAGGAGCCTAGCCCCAGGGAATAGCGCCAGGAGTAGTAATTACCTTGCAAAAGTGGAGAAAAAGTACTGAGAGTCAGCTCTGGTGAGGTGCCTGTGCCTGGAATATATTATGCAGAATCCAGAAGCCCAAACTGATTAATACTGTTTGTTCAGTTAATGCAAGTAAGTAACAATCTTTGAAAAAAACGTGTCTCAGCCCTACAAACATAAGCCATTTGTAGAGTACAATTTCCCTCTTTCTACTAGCATCACAAATATACAATATTTCATAAGCAGCTGTGATCCAAGATCTTCCTCTCATACACATTAAAATAACAAAATACTACATTCTCTCCTTAATTGTACAACTAAGTGATTCCAGTCCTGCTCCCATGGTCTTGGAAATCAGTTTATATCCTCCTTGCAAGGAATTTTTGTTTAGCATTTGTAAGCTCATTAGACCTGCTTTTGTTTTACACATACCACAGTGGGAAGTAAGTGTATGGCTGGCTCTCATATGGATTACCACAATGCAGAATGTGTATAAAGACAACAATTCTTTACAGTTTAGCAGCTCGCATAAGAGCCCCCAAATCATCCTTAGTAGCTAAACTGACTTACTCCAACACAAAGTTAAAGAAAAAAACCCTCAGTTTTAAAATATACATCCTTCATATTCTTATTTCAAAACTGAATCAAAAGAGTAAAGGTGAAAGCAAGGAGAATATGTAACTGAGAAACTGAATGACAGTCATCAGCATAATGAGAAGAAATTGTTGCCATGTCCATTCTAGATTTTATCTGCTCCCCTTCCTACTCTCTCACAGCAAATGACAGTAATTACTGCATAATATAGCTTTTGGGCACAGGATAAAAAGCAGGGAAAAAAGGAAATATTAGAAGCTTAAATCTAGCAAACCATTCAATTCCTTTGCTAGACTTTTGGTATTAATAGGACCAGGTTCATTCAACTGGTTTAATTATGAAGAACTTGAAATCGAGGTGTTGTGATGACAGTGGAATATATTCATTCTATGAGGAATCTGCAACAGGTCTACACCTCACGAAAAGCTCTTAACCTCCTGGCAGAATTCGGCTCTCTAGTTAATGATATTAGCTTGTGCATGAAAGAAAATGTTTAAATGAAGTTTGATTTTTCTTCTTACTGGGGAAAAAAAAAGAAGGATCTCACCTCCTTTGTGCCTACATGGAACAAACAACACTGACCCTGGTGAGCAAAATCAGCTTGTGGCAGATTCCTTTGATGTCAGCATACATCTATGCCACTCTAAAAAAGAAAAATCTTTGGTAGGAAGATGAGTCATATTTTTGTTATTCTCTATTAACATGAATAAATTATTCATCAGCATTAATCATGTGAAATTCTTTGCACTTGGATCCCTTCAGAGCTACAAGATCAAAAACCAGCCCTTTCAATGCATCTCAGCTGGAATTTAGAGGTGTCTATTTAAGAACAAAGAAAGACAGTATAGATGACTTGTAAACATATATTATCTGTGCTTGCAGTGTTGGGTTATCTGAAAGAAATGAGTTTCTTAAATCTGGATAAACATAGATTTACAGTTGAGATATTTAATGATTGAAATCTTTCTCTAAAAGTCCATCCACTCAACCTCCAAGAGCAAGCAAAGGAAAGCTGGAAGATGACAGCTGGTCATGGGCAGTAGGTAACTACAATTCGAAAGTGATAAAAGATGCTGATTCTCCCTCTTCTGCCAGTTGATGTTGGCAAAAAAACATCAGTGATTCTAGTGCACTTGGACTGCTCCATTCCATGCTAGTCACTTAAGCTTCCACTGTAGTGTTTAAACAGAAATTTGGCTGCTGACAGGCAATGAAGATCTGTCTTCCTTTCATTGCCTTCCCTTCCCTAATTTTCTCATCTGAAATATTGTGCACACACCATCGAATTCTCAGCATAACAAGTTGAGGTCAGGGGGTGGTTGTATTATTTCTATAGCTTTCCTCAGTATATTATCACAACCTGGCATTTTCTCTTGCTTTCACTATTCTTTTTTTCCATAATAGTCAAATAAATAAAGTTTCTTCATATATGAAGGCAACAAAAGTGAAAGAAACTTAGTTTGAACACAGAAGAATGCTGTAAATAATATTTCTTAATTTACATTTGCTCTTCTGCACATTCACTGTCAGTCTTTACAGGCTGTGTGAAATCTGTTTATCTGGGAGTCCTGAATTTTGACTTAAGATGAGAAAGGGGTAAAATGTTTCCTACCCTGGGAGTTTCCCAACTCTTTTTGCTGTATAACACTGCTATGGGTCATTAAATTTCAAGAGGCTTACATATCACTTATAGTACAAAAATACAGCTTGGAAGTCTCTGTTGCATGACCATGCAGGTAAAATTTGGTGGTGGTACAGCAGCAAGAAGACGAGTAGTAACTGAAACTGAAACTTCATACTGAGCATGCATGCAATTGTTAGTTTGGTCCACATTGTGCTGCCCCTTTGTATTCCTTTGGCCAAAGACACTAGAGATTTACAGCTTTTTTTCTTCTCTGTCTGTGACACCCTCCAAGTACATGGCACAGAGCACCATATTCTACGTTGCTGTTAACCCAGGACAGGGTGAAAGCTGTAGCACAAGACTACAGAGTAGAAGTGCACACATTTCAGTGGTAAGATCAAAAGAAGTTTGAAACCAGCTCACCACCTTCTAACAGCTTAATACTACCCATGATATACTTTCTCCAAGACTTTAACATGCAACTAGCTGATAAGGCATACAAAAATCTAGAACAAGAGGGGAACTACTGCATTAACATACTGTATGCACCACTGAGGGTCTACAAGCATGGACTAAATGATCAGGACAGGGGCATAACAGACAAAAGCATCCTGCATATGAAGATTCTCAAGATCTTTAGTACAGACCCAACATCATCAGATAGTACTGATATTGCTTGCTGTGGCTGCCTTGCAAACCCTGGCTTCAGTAGCCTACAAGACAGCACAGATTTCAGACTGCAATCACCTGTTGAGGAGTGCCCTACACTCAACTATCATAAACTGTGGTTGCGCTTATGGTTAAATTGTGCAAGCAAGAATATGATGTATGCACTAAACCCCAAGCCATTTACTCAGGAATATCAATCATGATACAGAACTTCTATCACCCATGTTTTGTAGTCAGTCTGAATCCCTGAGCAGCACTAATGAATGGTGACCAGTCTTGGCAGAATTTCTTTTCTCCTACTAGCTTCTGAAAATAGCAAATATTTTGGAAACAGTAGCACTTGCAGAGTATACCTGTGCCATTTTGGTATTTCATGTCATGTCTACCCCTAAGAGGTTGTTATGTGAGATCATACATCAGGGACTGAACAACATGCAGCTAGCTTAGTTGTGCAAAAATGAAGATCAGCAGTGTCTAAAGAATGATAACTTGTTTGTCACATCAGGACAAAAATCACTGAATGCCATACCAAATGACACAGATGGTGAACCTATTAAAATTTATTGCTTGATATCCAGCCAATTTCTTCTACCCTGGATGTAAATTGACATGATAATCAAATGCTATAAACAAAATTAGAGTGCACTGTAGTACAGCATGATATATTAAAATTTCAAATCAGATACCATAATAGCTACTGCTTTATGATTTTAAAACACAAAAATGTTACTTTTATTGGCATAAATTACTGAAGGTATTCGCTAGATTTCTTGAAAACAAAACAACAAAACACACAAATATTCGAAATGCATGCCTCTCACAACACAGGTTATTTTTACAACAGCAGAGTCATTTGCTGTGTTTGATATCTACACAATGAAAATTCAGACCTCCCCTGTCTAGTGTGTTATCAATTGAGTAACTGATGTTGTTTGATTTGGCTCAATTCTTGCAAAAGCAATCAATCACTATGGAATGTCTATAACTCTCCATCTGAATACACTGTTTACAGAGTGCTGAGCATATGTTTTAAGGAACAACAATCACAACTCATTACCAAATTCTTCCTCCCCCATCTTCAGACACCTTTTTGTGCACAGAAAGAGCTTAACTTGAAATAGATTTATGATACTTCTGAGGGACATCTTCTGTCCTTTCATGATTCCCATTATATTAATCTATGTGTAGAAGTACTACTGAAAGATGTTTAACATGTCAGTGATAAAGTTGAAAACAAAAAAAATCTTGCTTTTCTAATAATAGACCTGATTAATACGTCGAACATTTCTAGGCTGGAGAAGCACTCTAGTCAACAGAATTTAGCACATACTGTATTCTGTTACTATCTACTTTTGAAACTGCTCTCTATAACATTACAAAGAAACAGTTTTTAACTGCCATAAGAAGAAACAAAACTCCGTAGAATCACATATGAATCCAACATCTCTATGCCCGATTTTGGTGAGACACACTGACACATTCAGAAATACTCAAAACTAAAAATCTGCTGATGACATCTCTGTGTACCTATGGAAGTAGGGAAGGGTAAGATGTAGTAACCCAGCTGGCATTATGAAGTGTCAGACAATAGTCTCAGAATTTGGAAGTTAAAACATCCTCCATCACCAAATTAGCTGCTCTTTTTTTTTTTTTTTTTTTGGTACTGTGAGCTCTCTCTGTCCTATCCAGTCTACCAGGGAGCTGTTGTTTTTGCTATGAGCTGAAACACTGAAGCAATTCTTTCTTAACCACTTTCTACTTCTGTCTCATCTATACAGCATCTGTGTATATCCTGATGCTAAACTGGGCACACTAGACAGAGGTGGAAGAGAAGAATCAATAGAAATGACAGAACAAATCATGGCAGGCAAAAAGATCATAAGAATGCAAAAAATATCTTAACACAAATCAATATGATGAATGCAAAAAATTATTATTAAATCAAGGGTTTCCCAGCCAAAACCACTAAGAAAACACAGATGAAATAAACTGATTTTTTGGTAATATTTTTTATCATCATCTTTTTTGCTGCTGTCATCTCCTTTCTTGAACAAATAACAAGGGAAATGGACCCTGTCATCCACTTTGGCCCAAAAGAGTATGCCCCTCCTCTTTTCTGCAAAAAAAATTTCAGTTGCTGAGGAACTGGACAAACCCAAGACAGAGCAGAAGAGGTATTTATGTTCTAATACTGTTGAAATAATATCCTTATGCTGCATAACTGCTCATCCAAGTACCTGCAGGGAAGGTTCCCTAGTTGGAATAGGTTGCATATAGCCACATTGCCTGGAAGAACACAAAAAACCAAACCCAAAATCTGGCATCAGTGGTTTAGATGACTACATACTCTGTTCCATGACAGCTATTTAAGATAATTAGCATTACTGAGCTTTACTAATGAAGCATTGCAATCTGTATTCCAAATCCAAACAGGATGCATTTCTCCTTTTTCATCCCTAACAGAGAGAACATAATGCATAATAGGAAGGATTAGGCATTCAGAAACTTGCAGTACAATCCTGTTTGTTTATCAAGGAAAAACAGTCCTGGAGAACTGGCTTGCATACCCTTTTATTTTTTAAGCTGTCATTTAATATTTCATCAATAATAAGGAGCTACCGTTTTCTAACTGGTAACAAAACCTAAATATTTTCCATTCACTTCTGTGTTAAGGGGAAAAACAGAGTATTTAGCCACTGTTTTGTTTATTTCCAAATGAAACAGGATATAATACAGTACATTACTGTCCTGGCAGAACACAGAGAGAGGTAGAGATATTTTTCCTTAGACAGCTTTATTCAGAAGAATCATGGAATGGTTCGTGTTGGAAGGGACCTTAAAGATCATCTAGTTCCAACCCCTTACCATGAGCAAGGACAGAAGCTATGTTAGTTCTGAAGTTCTTGATTTGATACTTCTTAGATTATGTGAAAGTCAGTTATTTTTAACTGAGAAATTTGGTTCACAAGGGATATTAAAGCTATCCCTTGTTTTAACTCCAATCCTGTTTCTCCTACTATACTAATACTTACTTGTACTGTCCTCATTGATAACCTGGAGGGAGAGGGATGGACAAACTTCTAGATATAATATATGGACCCAAGATGCCTACTTCTTATTTTGTCCCCCTCTATTTGTTTAGCTCATTCCATTCTGCATCCGTAGAATTCCCTTTGAGGAGAGCTGAAGGCAATTAAAGGTCTTGCATTTGCTAATTAAAAAAGGCAAACCTCAGTAACTGTTAGCAAGAAAAAAAACATTAAGAATGGGCACATTTGCTCACTTCACTAGACAATCAAAAGTGGAAGAATTTTTTGTTTTGGAGTTAACAAATTAAGATAAGGGTTGAGGCCAGATGTACATAGCACACAGGTATCAGAAATGGTGAGACTAATTATGAACTTCTGATTCTGCTAAAATTAGCAGCTCAGTTAATGACACAGTGGGGTCAAAATTTCACCCATATGTCAAACTGATTTATATGTCAAGAGTGCTCGGAAGCTCTGCCAGAATTAGGTTTCCTGACACAAGAGCCTATTCTGAACAAACCTTTAACCTCTCCTTAACTGGAAGCAGAGTGTATCATCAGCATTACAGATATAGAA
The DNA here is from genome assembly GCF_033783945.1 of Neopsephotus bourkii. NCBI lineage: Eukaryota > Metazoa > Chordata > Aves > Psittaciformes > Psittacidae > Neopsephotus > Neopsephotus bourkii. The sequence goes on along the minus strand of NW_026901215.1, from coordinate 2,860,148 downwards.
TGTTGAAAGCTACAAATGGGGAAAACCACGCTGTTTATGCACCCAGACCTGAAAGTAAAGCTTAACCTTTGGTCATGCTTTTTATAGTGTCAGCACACTAGAACATATATATCGTAATTAATCCATCAAAGCAGACATTTCCACTGGCACATTTTGCACGCAGAGTTTTCATGACAGAACAGACAATACAATAGCAAACTTCTTAAGTGGCATGACTCATTAATTGTTCAAGGTTTTCCACTCCAGAGGAGGGTAACTGAGGGACTATGTAAGAGAGAAATAAATTCTGCTGCTGAAGCAGTATCCTTCATTTATTGTTTTCATGGGAGGGAACAGATAAAAACCCTACAAAATAAGTTATCTCATCTGACTCTCAAACCTTTGGCATACTTTGAAATCACCCATTTCAATTTATGCCAAAGCATGAGCTTACACTCTCAGGGCCAGAAAGAAGACATGTTTAACAAAAAATAAAAGAGGAAAAAATGTGACTCATGACCATTTCATAAAAACACAGGAAAAAAAATCCCAACCATCAAATCTAGGTAAAAAATAGTCACTGTACACTTGGCTCCGAGGTAACTGCTCCAGTCCATCACTTTTGCACAACCAAATATTCAAAGGATTTCAGTCTCTCTGGATGGCAATTTTCATTATATCTTAGGCATTTAATTTTTAAAATACTTTTGTCACCCTATTTCTTTCTCCCCTTCTCCCTCTTTTCTAATTTGGCTGGAAAACAGAAAAAGTTGGTTATTATCTGAGTCAGACGAGCTGGCAGTTATACCTGGCATATTTGTATAAAGCCACTTTTCTTGGAAAATAAAATGAAGATATGCAAACACCCATAAATGATCACAGATTTCCATCTGTTTCTAATGTAGCATTCAGAGTGAAACGAAAGAATCCACACAGAAAGAAAAGATTTCCAGAATATTGCAGTAAGAAGCATCTTTTCATAAATGGGCTATATGCACATACGTTTTGAGGAAAACATCTTACCTATAAAACAAGACACTGATTCGATCAAATTAGTCATAGGACAAGATAAAGTGGAATAGATAAAGGAAACTGGAAATTAAGCCTTACTGGGCGTTGTCAAAACCATCAAAAACTTCATTTTTTTTTCAATGCCTCCTGTATCTTGGATCACAAGGAATCTTGCTTTGTCAGCATTCCCTCTGAGAGGACTAACCATATGAACAGTCAAATGATATATTCACTAAGAAGATAATGCCCTTTACCTGACATGTTAAGCATCCTATGGGATGGAAAACTTGATAGAAATCAGTAGTGGTATTCCTGCTTTCTCAGGAAAAGAAAAATTAGAAGTGTATTGCATAGAGAACATCAACTGTTGCACAGTGACCAGAGATGAGCAGTTTTCATGACATTTAAATTCTGATACTACTAGATTCACTACTATATCAAAGGCAAGCTACCAACTTTTTATATGCAGAGTGACAATGCCCACCTGGCTCTGGGAGCATTAAGATTAGTTCTTGTTGAGAAGTAGCTGAGAAAAATTCTGCACTTCTTGTGTCACTTGTATAAGTGAAAACAGAGCCTTCTCTCTTGACTTCAGTGGAAGTAAGACAGTACTCATGGCCCTCTGTTATAGGTGTTTTTGAACCAAAATTAATAGATTGCTTTTGCCTGAAAACAGTGGTACTTTTGTGAAGAAGCAGATATTAGGCCTACACAGGCAAAGGAGAATCACAGAGTTTTTATTTTCTCAGAGGATACATCATTCCTCGGTGGGTGGGGGAATCACAAAGAGAGTTCATGAATCTCTGAGTCCCCTGCTGTCAAGAACCACAGAAGAAATTGGTATTACCTAATCAAATGACCTTCCAGTTCAGCTAGGTTCCACACCATGGTACTGGGCATGTGCTCCACACTGAGTTTTGAAAATTATCTTTACTAGAAAAATTGAGACCTATATTTGGCCACAGGAACAGTTTTGTGAACATTCTGTAATTGCAAAGGAAACTTGCTGAGAGAAAACGAAGAGTTTTAATGACACAGGGCTGAAATTACATGCTAGATCCTAATTCTAAAATATGACAAAGATATGAAATGCAAGAACATGAAAATATCAAATTAGAACTAGAAAAATAAAGCAAAAAAAGACAGTACTGTTGCAGTGTGGAAGCAATATTTTGAGCTGTAAGAAAACCAGGCAGAAGGCAGAAAATAAAAGTAGGTGGCAGTATTTTAGCAATATAATCCTAAACTGCTCTCAACAATGCAGGGACATAACTAAGTATGGTAAAGAGCAGACTTAGTCTGTTATTATATTTTGAAACATAGGAGGTAGAGAAAATTGGGAGTGAAATTGAGATGAAAAGGATGGGAGAGAAACTTTTGTCTCAAAAGACTGAGACGAGAAGAGGGGAAGACAATTTAAGATTTAGTTTTTATTTCTCATTATCCTCCTCTGATTTGGTTAGTAATAAATTAATTTCCACAAGTTGAGTCTGTTTTTCTGAAGGCAGTAATTAGCAAGTGATCCGTTGCTGTCCTTATCTCAACCTTTATGTTGTATTTTTCTTCCCTAGTACACTTAGGTAGGGGAGCGATAGAGCACAAGCAGCTTGGTCTGCACATGGTCAACCCACCCCAACTATCTTCCAGATATTTCCACTTGTAGATTAATATTTTTTTAATATAAAAATCCAATCAAATTTTTCCCCAATTGTATGATTTTGAATATAATAATTCTTGTATTCCCCTCATCCATTATCAGAATCTAGGTTTCATTTCCAAGATAGACCTCACCATGTGAAAACCAGCAGGAATTAGCTGGCAGGTAGGTTCTGGACCTGTACTGATCTCCAGTTCTCCAACAGCATGTAAACCACTCCACTGTGATGTTCTCAATACAAAGTTCCTTTTATGTTTCCATCCTCAAAATTATTTCTGCTATCTCTCCCTTCCTCTGCAATCTTTATTGCATGTACACACTCTCATCTATATGCTTATTGTTAACACATACGTGCTCACCTCCCAGGCTTTTCTGGGCAATCCCTTCAGTATAGTCCCAACATTCAGCTCTGCCCAATAGACAGTGGGATCCTCTGCTACTGTCAGCCCATTATTATTGTAATGTAGCCATCTAAACACAGCATGGACTCTGCTGTTCACTTAAGACTTGGGTCTAAAGCAATCCTGCTACTTTTCTGGCATCTCAAAGTGTGCTAAAATGTAGTTTATCAACAGCGTGAAGCATTTGCAGATTTTCTTTGAAGTTATTTTACTTGTATCTGTCGGATTTCCTATATTTCCCTTTAGGGTAGCAAAGAAAGAAAGTTATATCTCTTGATTTAAAAAAAAAAAAAGACGTAAATTATGAAACAACATCAATGAAAACTTTTGAAACACCTCGGTCCACGAATTCTGTTTACTTATAAAACAAATTAAGTACGGCATTTGCATTTTATAATTGACCAAAAGGGCCTGTTTACACTCCATGTTGTTGCAACACATATCTCATACCTCTGGGGGCCATTCTAATGACCATCACATTTTTAGGAGTTATAAACCAAGTTTTACTAAAGCAGTTCAGTCAGTCCAATCCCTGAAATCTATACCCTCTAGAGATGCCTCACAAATTAGCTGGAAAATGAGGTTTCAGTGTTTATGATATACTTGTAATTAGAATACACCTCTCAATGAGATTAAATTGTCATTCCAGAATATGATAACAAGAGAGACTTGAGGATTTCTTCACATTTGATATAAACTCTAAGACAATTTTCTGAGAGAGAGGGGTGATGTGGCAGGCCTATAGAAGATTTTTTGGTTTGTTTTTTTTTTTTTAGGTGCGTATGGCACAATAGAGACATGTTAATAAAGCACCGTTATTCTATGAAATACATCAGTCTGATTGAATAAGGAAAACCCCTTATTCTCTAATAATCACCTTGAAGAAACTGTCCCCCTCCCCCAGGATAATCCTTGCAGCCTAGTGAAAAGCTGTTCTCTGTTGTTTGCTTGGTATTGGTTAGAAGAATTCATGGGCATGTGCCAAAAGCTCAGCACTTTTGATCCGTATTTCTCCAGCATTCTACTTTGAAAAAGATCATGGAAATTTTACTCCCTGCCGTTGAATTTCAAATAGACAAAAATACCAGTTCCAGTCCATTTGCACAGCCTCAGGCTTCATTGCCATCAACTGCTTGTGTCAGACCAAGCACTGAATGAATCAGATTTCAGTCTCATTAGGTTACTGCTTAGAATATTACTCCTGAGTAAAAAGAATAAAGGTTTGTTTTGGAAGATGTTAGTTTCAGGTCCCACCTAAAAACAGCAGCCTGAGAAGAAACTGCAGATCAGAGCAGTAAAAGGCTGGAATATGTGGTCACTTTATGGGGACACACTAGAGGACTAGAGAAAAACATCACACACCTGCTTCAGGTGATCATCTCCAGGCACCTTCCACTATTACTTTGGTCTGCTTTTCCAGGTAAGATTTGTACCTGGGTGACAAGTAACAGACTGCTTAAACTCCCGTTCCAGGCAAGCTGAAAATGTCAGTGTTGTGATTCAAATGAAGACTCCTATTCTGTACATTCTGTACATTAACCAATAGAGAGCTAATCATCATTCTCTATGTAGTGGTGAGTGATACCAAACTAAGTATCTGCTGTAAGAGAAAATTAAAGTAGCAAAAAATACTTATTGGAGCTTTGAAGGTCAGGGCTGCATAATGAAGGATTTGTGAATATGTGAAATTGGAGAAAAAATATGGTATATTCTGAAGCTATTTTCATCCCATTAACTGAAGTAAGAAAGAATAAAAACAAATGTTTCAAAGATTGGTTTAGATATCTGACATGCAATGAATGAACATGTCTCACACCTCCCCTTTTTCTTCCCTCATAACTTTTAGATATGGGCTCATTCTCTTTCTCAATGCAAGTGCAAAGCTGCTTTTTTTGTTTGTTTGTTTTTGTTGTTTATTTTTTTGGAGTCTGATGTCCAAGTGCAGGAAGATGATGGGGTTTTGTGGGTTTGTACTTTGTTTTTGTTGACAAACAAAACAAAACATCATACGTACTATTTCAGGATTTTTCTAACAATTGTCTTTTTCATTTCAGCACTCAAATAGCTTCCTATTCATACATAAAATAAGCATCCTGATTGTTCACTTTACTACACCACTGCCCTCCTCGTTTTTAAAGATATCTTGTGATATCCAAAGATGGTGGGCTTGCAATAGCTTTGACTTTGATCATTCTTGAGCAGAGGGGAATTCAAATGCCCCCAGAAGTCCAAGAAACCATTGGCTGACTGTTTCTGAAGGTGAGACTTTCAGGGGAGGTAGTATCATGCAAGTACTAATGATGAAAAATAGGCATAGTAAAGCAAGAGAGGTATAATTTATCTTATTCTATTGGAAAAATCATTCAATCTTACTTGCAACAGGACCTGCTGGAATGCATTACATACAAATGGACTTGTTTAGTGCTTCAGTGTATGGGGCTTGGTAGAGAAACAAGGGAATAAAAACTTAGTTTGTAACTGCAAACGCTGTGTGACACAATATATTCTCTTTCCCTAGATCTTGGATGAGCTAAACAACAAAAACAAAAAAAGGAAGATATTTTTCACCTTCCCTCTAGAAAGAGAAATCTACACTAATACTTGGTTATCTAGCCCATGTTTAGAATCTCAGATGATGATGGTCCTACAATATCTTCTTAAAATACATATCTGCAGCAGTAAAGCAAGGTATAAAAGTCCCTGTAATTTGTTTCCTTCACACATCTTTAAGTGAATTACTCATGTTCTGCTCTTACTGACAAAAAACAACCATTTTTGCCTGCCTTTCAAAAGCAAAAGCTTTGAAGAGCTAGTGTTTCCTTAAAAACCAAAACAACCCACCCTCAAAATATCTGTAGGCAGTTCCATATCTCCTGGATATTTCTGCCTAGAAGATGTCCAGTTCTAGAAACCTTATTTCATAGATCTTGTCCTGCGTCCTTAATTTTTGTTGTTTTATTGTGAATCTAGTTGCTTTTTAAGATGTTAGATAAAACAGAAAACCTCAGTGTTTCAGCTAGAGATTAAGTGTTGTCAAATAGCTCTGAATAATTATCTTTCCCATTTTCTGCATAATGTCTCTCACAGACACACTCTAACAAAAATATATTCTGCATGCAACATTATTTTTGCAAAGACACAAAATGGTGATTAACCTAAAATGCACCACAGGAATAGCTTTAATTCACTTAATATTTCCATGGAACAAAGCAATTGTCGAAAACCTAGGTGCAAAATGAATGGCTTTGAATACATACAATGAATAGACATGAAAGGCTGGTTACTCTTAACACTGCTATATAGTATAGGCCCCAATGAAACTGGCTGAAGGCACATCAGTGTTAGCCACCACCTGTCAGGTGGCACATTTTACTTGAAGAGTACCATGTGTCTTTTACTAAAAAAAGAATATTCAATTAAAAGCTTTGGGTTTTTTTTCAGGATACGTTTCAACTTTGAACGAATCAGCTTCTGAAAAAAAGTTTTCCGACTACCTGCAAGTTCCACATTTCAGCCAGCTCTACTGTTAAATAGTACTCCAACACTTTCAAACTTTAATCTCCTGTCTAAAGAATATTAAAAGACACACACACAAACCCCAAACCAATTTTAGGTCACAGTAGTACTCAAAATGCACCTTCGTTAACTCAACTGTGAGCATAATAGTTAAGGCAGAGACACAGCATCCCTTTTGCCACATAAAATGGGAAATGTGAACGTGGAGATTTGGAGAAAACAGTCAGGAAATACAGTATTTCCAGACTAAGCCTACAGATACATTTGAAGTTCTCTGCTTTATGTTGTCTCCCTGGTGATAATACTTGAACTGAGGAATAATGGACTTTTCTAGTCGCTGGATTAACTGGAGAGACAAAGAGTAAAAAGGTAAATGTCTGGATTATAGTCAGGTAGCTAAAAATATAACTTTACAGTATAAGCCAAAGAAAAAGCAAGAAAGTTAGAGTTGGACTTCATTTAATAAGAGTTTTGAAACTTTTCATTTTGTCTAAGCTTGAAAAAAATCTCTGCAATACAAGAAATACATCTTGGGATGCTTAGACATACAGTGATTGTATGTGTTATTTCTGCATTGAAGCATTTAAAAAAACACCTTAGAGTGATACAGCCTTTCTTTATTTAGGGTTAAGTTCAGTAATCTTTTGTTTCTCTGACCAAAAAAGCAATGACAATGTTAATGAAAGTACACTCAACATTCACACATCAGCTTTGTCTGTGACAGAAGAACAGTACAAAGTTTGCAGTCAGTGAGTACACAGAGGTACTCAGCTTCTCATTTAGAAACCCTTTCTACAGGTCAGCTCAAGATGCATTAATCCATGGAAAGCATTTTTTTCTGCTAGTATAATTGTTGTGAGATGGAATCTGAAATAGTTATGTGTACAAAAGAGGGTGTGTGTATCAGAGCTGGACTGTTAACAGCTAACAGAATGCCATTTACTCTATAAGGTTTATGTTATTTACATTTCAACACATTCACTAGGGAAAGGCAATTTTCAAACTGTTAAGTCACCTTCACAGATTATCTGAATTCAACTCTTCTTATTGTAACTAACCATATTATTTCATTAGTGGGAAGGTATGTTGAGGTCAAGACTTGCATAGCATAATGACAGTTTCTCCATTAATCCTTCCTATTCTTTTAGTAATAACAAATGGATACAAATCAATAACTTTCAATGAAAAAGATAAATTTCTGAAGTGAAATAACTTAGTTTCCTTCTTTTCCAGCCAAAGTGGTGAAATCTGACCCAGTAAATTCTAAGGACTCCAGTATTGCAGTAGATAACCTTAGATCCTATACATATACCATACATCTCATAAAGAGGCATAATCAATCTCGAAACCTCCTGGCCTGGTCCAGTAATCACAAGTTGTCTAGCAATTAATTCACACAGTATGACAGGCAACACTAGACTGCACTGAGAGACTGCTGCATCCCTCAAAAGTTAAATAGATCTCTTACATTTCTTTAAAGGATAAATAGCTGAAGGTAGAGCACTAGCCAACAGTTATGGTGTAACAGTTGAAAAATTTTATTTCTAGAGCTTTTTTCCCCCATTGGTTTCTGTCCCCTGCCTTGCTCTCCCACTTACTCCTTTTTCCCAAATCTCTGTTCCCTCAAAATAATGGAACAAATCTATTTATATACAGATCTACTAAATAGTAATCCTGGTTATATTTATAAAACAACTACATCAGCAAGGACTTCTGACTCACTAGAGAAAAGCTGTAACACTGTATAAATTAAATTGTGCCCACAGTGTCTTGGTTCACTCAGCTGTGAAGGATTAAGTAAGCCTCCAGGGCAACATTAATGATAAAGTGCATAACGCTGGGGAGATGCAGGTGATACCTAAAGATTGTGTGAATTATGTGTCCCAGCTGTTGACTGACCTAAGTGAAGGCAGGGAAAAGGGAGCATGAGTGAGGGGAATGTGTTTTATATTAACCTACCCCAAACTGCAGATGAAGAGCATCCAAGATTCCACTTTACAATATTTATGTTCTTTACTGATACAGGATTTTTATCCTCATTTTTGCTCTATACTTATAGCTTTTCTTTAATAGGATAAAAATTGCTAACTGAGACATAGGCGAGCACCCTTTTCTGTTCTTCATGTACACCAGAAGAGATTACTGACCACATCTGACTGAATCTTGACATTCTGTATCACTACTTTGCAGCAAGATCTTCCATATTTTACTGGAAGACTGAGCTCCAGGTAAATTACATCAGACTTACTAAGTATTATTTCAGTCTTCTCTAACAATCTTATGTCAACAGATCTTTTCACCTATGACTGCATATATAGGAAGAAAAACAGACCCAAGAAATCAAAACCATGAAACACTTTTAAATGCATATTTTTTGCTTAACACAGACAACTGAAAATAGCTGGACTGAGAGCAGTGAGACAAAGAACATATGGAGAAACCAGAATTATGGTCAAGTCCCCTTTGCAAGATCTGAAACATTAACCCTAACCTAAGATGATCACTTCTTCCTCAGCACAACTGATCAGATGCTTTTACAAGATCTTGCTGTCCTGAAATTGTGGTTGAGGCTATGAGCCAGGGAGGCAGTCAGTGATAAACAGAAGTTCATATTAGCAAAAGCTGCGGTTAATAAGCAACAGGGTATGTTTGAAAGATAAATTGTGTTAGTTTATGAAAGATAATAATGGCTACTCATTTGGGATTAACAGCCTGCACTTCTGAGTTAGATATCTGTAGAGCACCAGACTGCATTCATTGGACGCTCTGCATCTGGGAGACACCATAATTGGAAAGCTATGATCTTAAGTCATTGCCCCCTTGGTCAAGGTGATAAGTGTTTATCACAGATAAAAGATGATCTAATTAATGAGTAGTGAGAACAGAATTAAGCAGGCCAAGTTTGGGGTGGGGATCAGCACAACAAATGAAACAATAAGTATTATTATGTACTAAATACCTTTTACTGTTCTAATCTCCCATCTTCTATCAGAGACCTGCAAACATCAGAAAACATCAAGAAACACAGTCCATTTTCTGTGTCTGATCTACAGTATTTACCCAGAGGGTCCTATACTCTATTTATCCCTGAATGGTCATAATATAGTAATATAGTAGCTTCTGAGAATGTTACTACAGATATTAAGTACAACAAATAGGATTGCAAATAAAAGTGAGTGATATTAATGCACTTTGAGGTGTTTTACAGTGAAAGCAAATAAACCCCTCAATTATCCCACAACTTCTGAATGTCAGCCTACAGGGTCTAGATCTTCTTTTCACTGCCTAGGAAAGAGTGTATGTCCGAAACAGCTGTAGTCTAAATGAAGCTGGTCACAGAGCCTTCATCTATGCTCATTAATTAAAGGTGATGTTTCTCAACCAAGCTAATAACTTATGAAATAACTTGACAGCAGTATCTCTGATCCACCTATTCTGGTCCACACAATAAAAGATTATGCGCTGGGACTGCAGGAGCTCAATCAAGTTATGTGTAAGATGACAGAAAAGTTATTTATGAGTAACTCTGGGACTCCATAACTTTCAAGAGCAAAAGTGGTTTGGATATATAGGACAAGAACACTTAACTAAAAAAATTAACTTTCACAATGCATTTCACAGGATCAGGAGCACTTTTTCCTTTCACCATGAGTAGATTAATATTGTCTTTAACCTAATCAATTGTGTGCTATTTGCTTGCCCGATAGCCTTGCGTGCTCATTAGCACAGAATTGATTTTCTGCTCTGGCCTCTGTTATTCAATCACTTGTCAACCTTATCTCAGGAGAACAGGTAATCATTGTGGCTGAAAGGGTCAGGTTTGTCTGCTTGGCGTATTTAAACATGCCCCTTGTAAGTATGGTCTTCAAGAGCATGCAACTTTCCATCTTCTCGTGAGATGGTGGATTGTCACAGGTTTATTACAAACGCCTGTTTCACAGTCTGCTCAGAAATACTGTGTATGTATTGAAGTTCTAGAAAGAAACAGACCTATGTCTAGGTGGGGTTTGAGGGCTTTTTCAGGTTTGCTGTGGGGATATCCCCTTCTCTAAAGAATAAAATAAATTAATTGATCAACAGAAATGTTCACACACAGAATCCTTTACACTTTAGAGGCTATTCCATCAAAATCATACGGTATTCACACGGAATAAATACCAGGATGGCATCCTGACAGCACACCATTAATTTCTGCAACATTACTCTGCTGGTTGATAGGAAGGATTAAGAACAGCAAAACATTTAAGTTCTAAAAAATGAAGCAGAAAATTTAACAACAATTATATAACTAATAAACGTCCTTTTCAAATTGATACTGGCAATTGAATTATGTGCCAGGAGTTACACAAAATTCTGCTTTAGAAACCTGTTTCTAATGGTCATACCTTGAATAAGAGGAGGTTTCTGTACATGCAACTGCTGGTCTGTGCTTCAAAACTAAAAAATAGTTTCAAAGTCAGGGAACCTCAGAGTCTGTCAACACCTCACTTCATACCCCGCACCTCACCCACTCCCCTAAACCAGAATCTTGGATTCTATATATATATATATAGTGAAGCTTTACTCTCCCTGACACTTTAAACCGTGTCTGCTCCCTGCCGTGCAGTTCTACCTCACATTTGTATGGCCATGATGCTTTTCAACTGAGCTGATTCAGATCATTAACCCATAAGAAAATTCTCCAATTTGTTTTGCTGTCACAGTAAGCCTTGTCAGATCATGGCAAGGTCTGATGAATACCTGAGCTGGTGGAACAGGATGCTCAAGGTTTTGAAGAGATGACTGCCATAGTTTCAACCAAACAATTACAGGAAAGAACCATAAGCAAACAAAGTCAACAGATGTTTCTTATTATATCATGGCAGATTTGTCAATGTATCAAGGAAGAAAAAATTCTATTGCTTTTTAAATTGGTGCATATATATTCTATTTTATACACTAATATAATGAGACAATTCCACTGGTTTCAGAGAATTTACAGCCTCTAACAATCAATCTGGTTACAACTGTCTCATGGAGAAAAATAAGTAATAGAATTTTAGAAATAAAGAAAATAATTATGTCATTTCCTTAACATGTAGAGGAAGTATTCCAAGGGAAATTTGGTCAGAATAGAAACTCTATATTGTGACTGCAAGTTTAAACAGATGTTACCAAAATAGGTACTCAGAGTTCATAAACAGAGTCAAATCTGAGCACCAGAATCAATCCACAGTCATGTAATGACATTACAATTGGGTTAAAAGATGCCAGGTTTTATACATGGAAGTGGGAACTTTAGCTGAATTTTACATTTCAGGTAGTACAAAATATGGTTTTTGAATCTTTTACCATATTTGCCAGATAAACTCCTCAGAACTACTCAATAGACCACACAGTATTAATTCAACATCCAATCTGAAGAACAGTAATCTAGAATCATAACACTTTACCTGTGCAGTGCTAAATCCTCACAGTAGTCCCTTCATCAAATATAGAAAGTTTCTATCCTTCAGCAGTCTGCTTTTCCAAAATTAGCTATTAAAATACTATCCCTGTTAACTTCCAAAAGGCGACAAGAACTTAGAGATGAGGGGTAGCAAACACGGTATCTGAGGCATCTTCACATCATGATGAGTCTCATTTGATTATCTCTTATTGCCTGACAGAATAGCATGAAGAAAACCCCAGCCTACCAGTCATGCAGTTGTTTGCTTTATAGGCAGGTTTAATCAGACACAATCCCAATGATACCTTTCAGAATGTTATTTATATTGAATATTCCACAATTAGATCCTCCACATAATAGATCAAGAAACTCATTTAGAATTTGTAAATTGCTTCTGTCACCCCGACTAATTTATTTGGACAGGAAAGCCCTTTCAGTGTTAGTCTTCAACAGCAAAGTGGTTAAAACACATCACAGAAGCCCTTGGTGTAAAGTTTGTGCCATGACGCTGGATTGTATCACTGTACAGTTATCACTCAGCTCTGATATTTGTCATGGATCATTAACCAGGTGCTAAGGAGACAAATGGCAGCATTTGCCACTTGACAGCTTGCACTGTTTTTATATCAAGAGCTTATTTTATCAACAAAGTACAAATAGTTCTACCTTCTTGCTTCACATTCTGCAAGTTCATTGCAATTCTGTAAAGACATTAAAGTAAAAAGTTTTAGTAGAGAAGGAATTACTTCCTTATGCACAATTTTCTCAAAGTTTAAAACCCTAATGGCAATTTATCTGTTATATAAGCAATTTCCAAGTGTAATTTATTTTCTTTTAATCTCATATCTTCCATGTCACTGTACTGCTTTCCTGAAAGTTTGTATTTTACAGTACAGCCAAACCTTTTAAGGGAGAAGCCACTGCAAAATTCCAGTGGCTATTTTACTTCAAAGCATTGTATAATAAACACAGATCAATGTTATTTGCCAGGTCTTCTCATTTTGCACCCACAGCAAAGAAGTTAAACAGGAAGGAATATGGAAAATTAGACTGATTTTATGATGTTCTGAGGCGCTGTGTGCACTTGCAGTAACTTTACATGGCTGCACTCTCCTATCACAGTAAAAGAACACCATCCACTAAAGGGTATGAGAACTTACCTAAATCACTTGGGCATTTTACAACTGGGAAAGAGCTCATCTAAGTAGTTTAGGTATGCAATTTTTTTATACTTAAGAACATGACTGCTTTCAGATATACTTTTAAATATATTATGCTAGGAGACAAACATGTCTCCTCTCTCTTCAAGTAAATATGGCAAGGTTTAAAAAAACAGCCAAGCAAACCCCAAGTATTTCCTCATGATTATAGTTGCAAGCAGTTAGCCAAAGTAAACCAAAATACTTTTAAGCAGTTAATGGAATTGATTACTTAGAATCAGGAGACAGGAATTAATTACTAAGGTTCCAAATGTGAACATGATGGTAATAATTAACCATGTCAAGCAATAAATTTTTCTTCACACTACAGGTCCAATAAAATAAAGAATATTTAAAATTAAATCAAACTCTTAAGACATTTAGAATTCTGATTCTTCCAAAGGCCAGGCTATAACAATACAACATATGAAAGTAGATGGGTTAAGATCAATTTCAATTGCTTGAAATTTTAATTGTACTTCTTGGCTTACTGTATAACCACAGAAATAAAGAGGTGGCTTTGAATAATTGACTTGAGTTAGCCTACGCATTTGTAACAGGCTCAACAGCTTTCCTTTGGATAACCTCAGATTCCTTAGTTAAAAATAGATTTGTATACAGAAAAATATATATTTTTACAATGAAAAAATACCAGGTGAATATGGTCGCTAACAAGCTGAAATGTATTTTCAATTGAATTGTAAGAAGTCTTCTTAGAATAATGATCTATTCAATTAAGCCTGAAAATTAGCTTCTGTTTGAGCAAGGGTTAGTTATTAAAAGTTTAGGCACACAGGAGTTGCCCATTAGTTAGCAAAGATTGCCAATTTTTTAATGCATATTCTGCTGTTTTCTTTCTGTATTCCTTATGCTAAAAAATATATGAAACAGCAAGTAAATAGGAAGGCTGGCATAAATGTACCACAGTGAAATTAAAGTAAAAATGCTCCAGAATGATACAGTCCTGAAGTCAGACAGAAGGTGTGATTAACATATGAATACGTATGACGTATTAACGATGAATACACATGACACCTGTCTTTAGCTTTTCCCATATTTAAGTTAGAATTGGGTGCAACAGAAAGATTAAATATATTATTGCTAAACTTGAGGCCATGTGAACTTGGAAAGCGTTCTCACAAAGAAGCAACTCTCTCCCAGAAAGGGATCTGGCCTTCCTTCTTAATGAAGAGGGAACTGGAAATTTTATGTGATGATGTAAAGACTAACTTTGCATCTATAGAAAAGAAATTAATCTTTTATAAAATAAGAATTTTAGAAGATCCAAGCTCAGTTATAGAGTGTCAGAGAACCTAAAAGGCAAAAAATAATGACTTAACACAATTTAGAGCTCACAAGAATGGAAACTAAGTGCAAATGATTAAGAATCAAGCAAGACTGGCCTATGAAAGGTAATTAAGATCATTTCCAAAGATAAACTATTCTAATATCCTTACAATATCCTTACAAAAATATATATATATCTGATCCATATTATAGGCTTTGAAAGGTTAGGATGGCAGATGTAATCCTCTGAATGCAAGGAGTTCTAAAGGATGTTTCCTCCTTTTAAAGTGAGAAAAATAGATCAGTATTTTTCTCCTCCCTACATGTATATGCTATATAGCTCAGTATAGCAGAAATTTCTAGTTTAACTAAATATTACATGAAAAAGTATTTAATATTGTTCTGAACTTACCACCTACTACTTTATATGAGGACGCTTGCTCTTACCAGGAAAGGAAAAGTTTCTTCCTTCTCTGTCACAGTAATTTCTTCACTCTTTTTCTCATATTCTCAGTCATGCCCTTTAACACAGATCATTATGGCACTCAACCAAGACCTTTCTCTCCCATGATAACTGGTCATTAGTTTTTGCCCTGTGCTTCACCTTATTTATTCAATCATTTGTCCACTTGACTTCTCTGATCTCCTGACAGCCCAGCTAGAGGTTCTTTGGTGAGGGACTTCATAACACTCGAAACACAGCACTTCAGCTGGATCTTCCAAGTCCATTTCCTTGCTGTTAACGCAGAATGGAAACAGTTTTTCTTTTTTAGACTTTTCAGTTTCTGCTGGCTCTCTCTTTCTATTGTACTTAGCTCCATGTCCACTGATTCTACTTATTTGGCCAGTATGGACACCAGACTTCGTAAAATCTGGTTCCCAAGACACAGATCTCACACAGATTGCATGAAACACTAGCCACTCTTAGTCAGTCTCTCACACTTTTTCAGCAACAGGTTATATACTATTCAAGAGCTTAGCTGTATCTAGTCTTAATCTCTTTTCCAAGTTACAGATTAATACAACTTCAACACAACAACGTAGCTAGATGAATTTGTATTTACATTGTCAGGAACACAACAAGTACCAGAAAAATGTGACACTTAGGGTCCACTTGAATCAATAATAGATGGTCAAGAGCATAAAAACCAAGGCAATAAAAGAATGATTCATCTCTGGTATAATGTCTCTGTGCATTGATGGCTGCAGTAATTCCCAAGATGAAAGGTGCATTCAGATCATGATTTTATAGCCACAGGTGAACTTGCACAAATTTGCCTAAGCTCTCTTGAATTTTCTATTTTGTCTGACAGAATATAATTTGCATTGGGTTCTACAATAGGATCATGCATTGTATTAAAAAAACCCCAAACAACACATGGTTTTAGGATTCTGGCTGCTAAATGACACCCTATGAAATTAATGGAAGGAATAATGAATAATCTTTGTCCCATTCATCTTCCCCACAACAGTAATATTTTATAGAAAATGCAGGCATGAAAGTCTAATTTTCCACCCCCTCCTTTTGTGGAGATACTGAAGAAGAGTGAAAACAATTTACACCTGCTTGCATTAATATGACACTGTACAAGGAATTTCACAATGAAAAATAACATTCTAGATAAGGAGATAAGAATTTGCAGGTTTACACTAATAAGAATTAACCAAAACTTTTAAAACCATGTTGATGTAAGTTACAACTTTTCCCACATCAATATACTTATACACGTCTATTGTTTGTATTTCTTTAAGGTCGTATAACAGTAAGTTGTTCAAATCCACAATTAAGATTAATGAATTCTGAGGGGTAGAATACACATGTATAATAAAGAGATTTCAAAGAATGGAATAGTTTTCTTTCCTAGCACACAAGCTTTTCCTTTTCAATATTTCAAAGATTTTGACTTAGTTCAATAAATATAACAAGGGTGTTTGCAGTGAGACTGTATGAAAAAAGAAAGTTTTACTAATATGATGAATACAAGATATCAAAACCAATACACAGGATTTTCTGGAATGCTAAAAATTTATTCATGTTCTAAAATACACAAGCCTATTTATATGTTTAGAGAAAAAGACTAGAAAAAGCCTATTAGCATGCAGCATGGCCATCCAATGATTTTTGTATCATAAGTAATTACTGTTATCAGACTTGGCATTCAAGACAATCAGATAGGCTCCAATAAGATTGCTATTATCAGGCAGAAGAAATCTGATAATTTAGATGTTGGATTATCGTATATAAACATAAGAAGCCTTCCACAGTGTTATCTCCTTCAGAGGTCCAGTTCTAGAACAATTTGTCCAAATGAAAAACTTCCTATAGTTGTACCTCATTACCTAAAGATCTGTGAGTTTCTGTGAACTTAAAATAATAGTGCTTATTGACCGGAGATCATACAAATTCTCTCATTTACTGCATATAATGATGAACAAATAGCAAAGAAACTCCTGGAAAAAAAAGCCTTAAAAGAACGAAGCTAAGTGCCTAGCTTTAAGCACACAGCTTAGAAAGATGTAGGTTTAATGATTAGTTTTTACAAGTTGTTGTAATATACTTAACTGATCATATCCAATACAAAATAATCCTTTCAGTATTTCTGGATTGCTTTATGTAGACTGCTAACACAAAATGATTTTTGAATAGCCAGATGAACCTAATTCTTCCTAACATTAGTAAGGAAACACATGTAAGGTGGAGATAGCTTTAAAGTACAACGTGCTTTAAAGTGCTTCAGTGCTTTGCCAACTAAAGCCACTGTCTTTCAGAGTTAAGGTCTCTTATGACATTTTTAGAATCATTACTGTTTTCATATACAGTGCAAAGGAATATGAACTGTTTAAAGCCAAATATACTTTTGCTTTTTATATCTCATTTTATTTCTCAGTGTTGTCTTTGCAGCTCTCATGTAAAGATTCTGAAAAAACTAATCGTCCTTGGTATTTGTTATCATAAAGCAAACTCTACTGACCAAAACAGGCTTATGTAGCTAGCAACAGCATCTTTTGAAACCTTTCTGAAGGGAAATCTGTAGTATCTGGAAGGAAAAGATGTCTAATTTTAGGAAAAAAACCCCACTTTTAGATGACCTGTAAAATACCAAACCAAAACACTGAAATGACTTTTAAACTATTCAATCATATCTTCGGTTTTCTACAGGTAAAGTTAAAATAAAAACTTAGCTTTCACTTCAAACTTAAAGTATTTTTAAGAAGGAAAAACATTCTGACTATTCAAAAAGAAAGAAAAATCTGGTTTGTATACTTTAATATGGCACTTCAGTGAGGGCTCTCAAAAAGTATATTAATAAGAGTCACCATGGAAAAATTTAAGTTAATATCCCTGAGAAGCAAATAATTTTCAGTGTTTATGTTCAGTAAAAGCAGTCATATTGTGAGATGAAAGTCTACAGGTAATAGCAGACAGAAAATTCGGCATCTGTTTGCAATGTAATATGCCTCCAAAAACAGGCAAAACCAATTATTTCAAACTGCCTACCACAAATCAAAGAGTATTTCCTTAAATAACTGCAGAAGTCTTGGGCAATATGTGATAAGACAGACATGAAAAAACTAGAGGGAGTTTAGAGGAAAAAGCAGATAAATCCGGAAAAGCACCCGTTTTTTGTTTTAAGAGGATTAAAGGAAGTTAAAAAATAATAAAAAAACCCCCAAAACAACAACAACAAAAAAAACCAACACAAGCAACTTGTTTGGGTAAGCGATGACTAAGAATGAATAATATATCAGGCATAACATATCTTTAGGCTATTAACTTCCAAGTGGGAATGGATTACTTAATGTGGCTCACAAAGCATAGCTAGAAACAGCAGCATTACATTATGACAATCAAAATGCAGGCTATATATAGAGAAAAGCTTACTGACAGGAAAATATGCTACTTCCCAAGAGAAGCAATAGGAATTAAATACCAAGAAATTCTAAGACTGTTTAACTCCATTGCATTAAAAATAATATTACATAAGAGATTCACCTGAGGGTACATATGTACCAAAATCATACTAACTGACTAAAATACAACAGGCTCCAATAGAAAGATATCCTGTTCCCAATTGTTTTGCTTGTTAAAGTACTTGGGAAGGGAGCACTCCCAGGACCACTTTACAGACACAAATGTTTCCCCAACACACACGATCCTAAAGCCAGTAATAATTCAGCAGTCAAATTTGGAAGGGGCACCTGGATATTTTCTGGTCCAACCTTCTATTAAAAGCAAGGTCACTGCGTATCAAATTCATCTTATGTCCTGTCACATCCACTGAAGTTCTGAGTATATTCAAGGATGGAGATTCCACCACCTCTTTTGCCAGTTACTTTCAGTTCCTCACTGCTATCACAATTAATTACTTTTTCCCCAATATCTAACCAGAATTTCACATGTTGGAACGTGTCTCCCTTACCTCTTTTTGAGAGTGTAGAGTGAAAGGACAAGAATCTTATTTTCCTCCTCCATAAGTTCCCTTTAAGTAGCTGAAGATGGGAACTGCACAGCCTTTCTATTTCAAAGACAGATAACCCCAGATCAAAATCTCATTGCACAAGATGTGTCCTCAAAGGACTCTAATCCCTTATTTGCAATCAAGCTCCCAATTGTCCATGCACATGAAATGAGGAAGATCCTCTTCCAGAATACAGACAGTTCCCCAGTACCCTTTTCCTCCTCCCCAAAAAGACATAGATTTCTACATTTCTACTCACAACAGGAAGAAAACTACACCATTATGAAAGTAAAAATACCTTCAGCTTAGAAACTTAAAAGCTTTAATTCAAGAATTATTTCAACAACCATTCTGACAGAATCCAGTGATTAAAATAATCCAGTTAAGGGCCCACATACTCAGATGTTCTGCAAGTATTTAGCAAATTGAAAGAGGCAGTAGTAGATGTCAAATTAGTACATTATGAACTTACTATTGAATTTAATATTTTGGCCTGCTGAATGCATTGTTAAGACAAGCTAATTGCACAGCTACCAGAGGATAACAGGATAAGGTTAACATGGGATCCTATGGAGGTATTTATTTATTCCAGTAGAGTAATTTTACACTAATAATGTGGTGACTACATGGTAATGTATTTTATTTCATAATAATACTGAATGAAAGACTCCACTAAATCTAGCATGAGCAATCAAGATCCAACAGCATTTTTCTGGAACATTTTTCCACCAACTTCATATTTCATCCATACACATAGAATCACTTGTACACAATTCAGTGAATTATAAACAAATTCCCTTCTTTGCAACCACCTGGAATTTCAGGAAGAGCAGCGGGTGTACTGACATTTTCCTATTAGCTTTTGAACAAAAGTGATTTTGCTTTTAGGTTTGATCAGAATGAACTTGGCATCAATTCTTCATGTCTCACCTGGTTCGAAGACACGCTGGATGATTGTGGTTTATCACAGAAATCACCCATTTTTGACTGTTTGCTTCCTTAATTGGCTGCCCCTGTGCAATATGGTCAGATGTGTAACAAGAACTACACTGCTTTTTTCAGGAAGAAAAATACATTCTTTTTCTATTAATAGATGATGTGGTCAAACAACAGAAACAGACAAGCAGATGATCGAACAAAAGATGTAGAAGAGTAATTTTGTTATGCAGTATTTGGAAGTGTGAAGAACAGAAGGCCTCTGATTTTCTTGTAAAGAATGAGGATAACCTACAGAGAACCCTGGGTAACTGACCTATATGGTAACCTCTGAAAAAAAATCCAACCCAAGACAACCACCATAATTTGTAATTTTATTGAATGAATTATTTGTTTGGTTTTTTTCTTTATTAAAGCCTTCTGATCAAATACCACCTAATGCTGAAAACAAATATCAACAGTGATTATCTCTCCTATGAAGAGTTATTGAAAATATTTAAGCCATCCAAAATATTTAAGCCATATCTATTAAGAGATCCCAAGTCTCTGTAACTGATTTAATTTAAAAAATAACACTGTTTGGTATTTTTATATATGTTTTGAAGATATAGTTAATCAGGTCTTTGAAAAAAGCATCCTAGTGGTTTTCTTTCCTTTTCTTAAGTGAATTGCATGCTATTTAAATTAGTTTAATTATTAGCTGGAGCTCTTTTTTCATGCCACCTTCACAGACAAAGATACAAAGCTTCTTTTTTTTTTTCCCAAATAACAGAGAGAACATTTGCTCTAAAAATATAATTCTGAAATTCTCTTTAGGGGCCAATGTTCATCACTACGTATCTTTTCCATAGAGCAGTCACAATGGTGCACAGGGACATCAGTGAATCTTTACTAAACTGGCTGGAACAACAAGAAAAGTGGTTATTTATGTTAACTTCACTTATCTGATTATTAGATTATATGCAGTGAGAAGAGATTGGCTGCTGGAAGCAGGAAGAGAGGGATGGTGGTAATGGAAAGGAAATCAGAACCAAAACCCTGCTGTTTTAGATGCAGTCAGGGGAGTGGAAACTGGCTTCACTAGAGATACAGATAATAACTACTTCTTGCAAAAACTCACTCAGACTATTCAACATCACTAGTATTGTGCAGAATAAGTACTTCAGTGCCTTTAGTGAATACTTGGTTTCTCAAGGAAGCTTCATGATTGTAATCCTTTTGGGAACATTTATTCAGCAATAATTACTGAATTGCATCATTACTTTCTTACTGGTTTAAAAATGCAATGCAAGAAGGCACATGCATAGTGTAAAAACAAACCACTACTGGAGTGACAAACCTTTTGAACAACCCCATATATAGATAAAAATCTCCACAACTCAAATGGTGAAGCATCGAATTTTTGATACAGATCATGATATTTTAGTTTGCACATTTTTCCTCAAGCAGACTTAGCCTTCATTTGCCATCTTATTAATACACTGCTGCCATCCACGGGGCATTTTAACTGAAATAGCCTAGATTAAGGAAAATGATCAGGAGAAAAACATATCCCAAAACATCAGTTCACATCTATACCTTTACACTTTTATTTTTAAATTGGCCCTTTTAAAAAATGTATTTATCATTGCCATGACAATATTTTAAGCAGAGGTTATTTGTAGATGATGTAAGTCACACAATATCTTACGTGGTGGTGTCATTATTTTGTATTACTGTGTGTTACTGGTACGTAACTGGAATCTGTGTCACTGTAACTCAAAAAATATCGTGTTGGCATGCAGTGTTTTACTTCAGGTCTTATTACACTTGCACTGAGCGAGAAAACACTCACCATTAAAGAACTATCTTTTCTCTACTACCTGACAGGAGCCATTGAAGTTAATTAAACGCCAAGAGTCACAATGGGTGTTGAATTTGACAGTTTACTTTTCAGATCCCTACAGATCAACTGGTAAGCTTACCATCTTTGAACTTAACATTTAACATTTTACATCTTTGAATTTTAACCTTCCATTTCATCAGACAAGCATCCCGTAAAGCTTGCAATAAATATGTCTTATTTTGAGTTCACATATCTGGATGCCTGCTCAAAAAGGAGTGTGTGCTTTGTTCCTAAATGCTATTTTTAAAAAAGTATATATAAAAACACAAATTCATTTTTGAACAATACTATGAATAGAGGCTAGAAAAGGTCTAGTGCAATAGAATAGAAATATATTGGTTGTCATGGTGAATAAAGCTGTGTAGTAAACTAAACATGTTTCATTTTGTTTAAACTGTTATTCAGATATCCATAAAAAAATGTTTTCTTGTTTGGAAGAAAAATATGAGTAGACCACAAAATATTTATTTTGTTGACGTGAGTACATATATAATGTAAATATCTTTTATTTTCAGGAAAAATATCTTTTTAATATTAAGACAAACTGAGGTAGAACACCACCAAAAACCCCTGCTGGATCAGTAAGTTAACTAAAGCTAAATAAAGCACACAGTGTCTCATATATCCTAGGTAACATTAAGCCTGGAGCCATAATAGCTTGCCATTCAAGTTCTGAGTAGAAATCGTCAAGTGAACCATTTGTCTGATAGCAGTGTTTCAAAAGATCTGTCTATTAGAAGAAAATACCATTTTCTTTTCCAGTTATCTGATTTATATATTAATTTACAGAAGATAATCTAGGATGAGTGACACTTACATAAGCAGAAAGATACATCACATAAGTTCATTCTATATGCTCATAGGAGAGGTAAAGTTTTTTTAAAGTCTTGATTTTATGCTAAGATGGCTTTTACTGCAATTCTTATCTCTACCTTTTAGTACAGGATGTGCAACAAGAGAAATATTTCAGTCATTTCTAAATACCAAACTACTTTTTAAAGCACTTCAGTGCTACAAGAATATAACAGAATCAAAGAACGGTTTGGGCTGGAAAGGACCTTAAAGATCACCTAGTTCTACCTCCCTGCCATTGGCAGAGACACCTTCCACTAGACCAGGTATTTCAACAACCTGTCCAACCTGGCCTTAAAGCACTTGAATATTTTACGTTCTTCAGAGTTTTGCAGTTCAACTTTATGCTTTGTGGTCAGCAATACCTACAGCACAAATTTCTTTCCCTCATTTTTTGTCCAGCTACTACTGCCCAGACAGGAGTGTATCAGAGACAGCGACATGCTAAGTGTATTTAGCAAAATACAGAACGTTGTCAAATATTTACTTAGGTATTCTATAAGTAGAATATGCCACCATATGACAGGCATAATATTGATACAAACTTTATTTAATGCTCTAACCAGACCTTGACTTTATAAGAATATTAATTCACTTAAATTCACATTTGGGTAGTTACTCTAGCCATAGTGAAAACTCCAGCTCCTAGTGAAAAACCATGCCTTGCAAATGACAGAATAAAAAATTTTAGTCTGTGTTTCATGTAAGACTTTGGATCATAGGAAATAATTATAAATGAATGACTCCAAAAATGTCTAGAAAGAAAGAGAACAATATTTTGAACAAACAACCCCCATTATCTGGCAATATTAATTATAAGCAATGTTGTAGGAGTGCACTAAGATAGAAAAGCAAAATCACCCAATCTTATTTAGGAAGAAACAGATGTAAATGTTAGTCTGCTCACAGCATGGCAGAACCTGAGAAGACACCTCCTGTAAATGTTATCCAGGTCCCATTATATTGCTTTGCTTCTGACATCTGTACTACAGTTCCCTTCCATACTGCTAAGGGTGAGACTGTATTTTTTCCTCTGATCTTACCCTCCTTGGATTAGATTTTAAAAGCATGTGCAGAAGTACTGAGCAATACTAGCAAGGAGCAAAGCTGTTACAAAACCAGACCACAAACAGGAGATGTGCAGGTCCTTGTCCAGTGAAGTTTGCAAAGTTAGGTAGCAAAAGTAACTTAATTGGTTGAAGAAACTTTTAACCATAAAACCAGAAATATGAGAAACAGCAGTCAGATGATCAACCAGAAAGGAGAAAATAACACCACTTCAGCAAACAGTTTTATGCAGAGGATATAATGAAAGCAATCATGTCATGAGCAAGAAGTAGGAATTACAGCTAAATCCAAGAGTAACACTAGGAGTCTACGATGTTTCTCCCTCCAAGTTCTGCAGATTCAGCCCCGTGATATTGGATTATAACATCTTTCTAATATATTTAAATTCCTTTCCTCAAAAACCCCAAACCAAGAAAACCCACAAAACCACCCATCAAAATGCAAACAACGAAAACCCATAGCAACAAAGAAAACCCAAACCAGAGATTCCTTTGCCTCCACCACATGCTTAATGCCCCTTTAAGAAGAAAGAACCACTCAAAATGCCTGGGAAACATTTTTCAATGAAATGTTGCATTCTTGACATGAAAGAGGCCATGACTAACTTTTGTACTATGAGAAATTTTCTCAGCCCCTCCCCCCCTTTTTTTTTCTTAAATTGCTAAGATTTTCAAGCAGGCTAAGAGCTAAAGAATTCCAAGCTATCATCTTATAGCATGAGCACATGAAGGAAACAGTTAAGATTTCTGTGATGTTTTGGATGATTTGTTTGAAGCATTAAGTTAGATTCATGCTTACTGTCTTGCATCATCCCAGTGGCTTCTGAAGCACTGGTAGTAGAAGGGAGAAATAGGAAAGAAAAAAATCTTATTTTATAACAAAGTAGGTAAAACATAGATACATGTTGGATGTAAAAGACAAAGCAACGATCTCATGGTAGTTTCTGATCTTCACATCATTCTGAACTGTTGGCAAAGAGGCTGCTGAACAGACACACTACCATTGCACCTATTCCTCAAGGCAGCACTGGAGGACCTCACTGGATTCTCACATATTCTGCTCACAGAGTAATGGCAGTTACACACAAATAAGGAAGACATTCAGAATTTCCAGTCCAGCACCACAACTTAAAGAGTCTGTCTATGAGTTACTAAAATACCATTCTGCTCCTACCCTAATTTCCTTTGGTAGGAAAAGTAAAAACAAACAAACAAAAAAGCAGATTCATTCTGAATATTCCAAATATGTGTCTTTATATTTGCATGTTCTAAATTTAAGAACTATTTTAAGCAATCTAAAGCAATGACAGAGAGAATGAAAACCTTTAAGGTGCTATTTTTTTTTTCCAGTTACACTAAGTTTCAAAAGAAAGTAGCGTTTGTTTCCAGGTATAAAGCAGAGAAACAGTTTCTTGCAGGGTGATGGTTTGACTCCCCAGTCCCCAGATATTTGATTTCTAACTGTTATTTAAAAAGGGGGGTCAGGGGGGCCGAGGGGAAGTCTCACATGTAGAGCTTTTTTATTTTTTGTAGGTAAGTATTTAAAAGTCAATTATGTCATACTGTCTCCCATCAGTTACACTTAGTGCAAAAACATTCTTAACACATGCTGACCTCTTTTAAGAAGCAGTGTTTGAGTCAAAGTGCTTTTCTCAGCCCTGCTGAGGGAAGGCTGTTTCTGAGAAATTATCATTTTCGTAATCCCATAATCCTACCAAATGGGAAGACATCACTTAACAGGTTATGAGCAAAGCTTATTGATACACAGCATGCTCCGGCCACCTTCAACCATAGTTTAGAAACTGCAGAACTGAGAGGAATAAAGCTGCTGTACAACCTTGACAACCGATACACATTAACATACACTCTTCTACAGAGCATTTTTCAGTGATGAGGTAATGTTTTTCACATCTAGCGCAGAGACTGACCTAGCCTAAACTCTAGTAAAGACAGAGAAACTTTGACAGCGCATATTCAGAACTCTTTTTTTTTTTCCAATAATAGGATTCTATGCTCTGTACCAAAAAATTTCAGCTCCTGTACAGTATACAGGACATATATAAATAAGATAACTAGATTAGACACTTGAAGGCACAATGCTTAAGGATAACAGATTAGATAACCAAGAATTCTGCTCTGCAGGATCTCTTGCTATTCAGCAGACAATTGTGTTTTCTTCCTCAGAAACAAACCACTATTCTGCCCACGAGATAATTTACAGCTTCTGCTGTTAAGTCACCAATGTAACTGCTAGCAAAGACTGAAGAGCATCTTTAAGAACAGATGCCATGTTATGGAAAAGAATTCAGCAAAGAGTTCAAAGCAAGCTAGTTTGACAAGTTTATGTATTATCTGTGGAAGCAGGAGATGTGCCAAAACAATGTGAAATCATTTAAAAGTAAATTAGAATTAAAGTTTATTGAACTGAAAGTTATTTGAACAAAATAGGATAGTAAGGATGACAGCACTCTCAGAGAGTATAGTGTTGAGGGCGGAATTGCACAAGTTCTGTGAAGGAAGATTTTGAATCTTATTGATGCTTTGTTGGATGCCTCAGCTTCTACCTTCCCTAGAACACTACTACTTTAACAGCTTTAGCTCTATGTCACATGCAGCTGGCACCAACCTACAGTTTGATATAAGCAAGATGCTCAGAACAATACTTCTAAATAAAGCAGAAAAAAACCACCCAATTAATAACCAGTACCAAACATTCTCAAAAAAACTTTACTTAAGTTCTCTTACCCCTCCAGCAGATGAAGTGACTTCCAGGAAGGCAAACCGGACTACATACAGCTTTTGTTAAGCAAGACTTTCTCCTCTTTTTCTTTTTAATACAAAATCACCTTCAGCTTTTTGGCTTTGTTTCTTTCTCTACTGCTCCTCCTGAGTGCTCTAGATCAAATGAAACTTTTTTTTTGGCTTGTTTTCTAAAGAGCCTAGCATCCTCTCACGTCTTATTAAGGAGAAACTAATGTTTAACTGGAGCCACCTGCTTGATTTCTCCCTCTGAGCTTTCCTCTGATACAATTCAGGTGTGTGAAACCCAATGCAAAAGACTTTCAGGTTGGAATATCCATTGTTATTGCAACATTGAATATCCCTTTTTGAATAAAATGAGTGCCTCATGAGGTAGGAAGCAAAATATTGTCCTTTCAGTTTTCTGTATGAATGAAAAGATCATGGAAAGACTTCTGCACAGGCATTCTCTAAACACTGCCTAACAACTTCCCTGAATGAAACCTTTAGATATGACAATGACAAGCTAAAGCCAAGCACACATTTATCTTTCCTAGTAAATGAAATAACATGGCATAGAGACACCTGCTTTCCCTTCCTCATTGTCAGAAACACGCAGTCAAAAAACCCTGCAAGACAAAATAAACAAAAAACCAAACCAAAGAAACCCTCTACAAAAACGCACTGAATGACAGTGAAACCGGGTCAGTGCTTCAGGCTGAACTCAGTCTTACAGAAGCCATGGTGCAGATACAAGAAAAAACATGGTGAATGGGAAGGGTATCACTGAACTGCATTTATTTTGATGTAATTGTTAGCTATGTAATCATCACAGTATTTCTGGAGTTATTTCACACCTCTTCTATAATCTCCTCGAAGTAAATGAGATCTGAATATCTCTTAATTTCCAAAAAACCCACATTATTCTAGAGAGAATGGCATATTCCAAGAAAAGGCCAGTAACTATAACTGGTCTGAGTACAAAGAATTACTCTGGATTTAATCTGCAATCTCTATACAACATTCTTTTTGCAGATTTATGGCAGAAGAAATGTAACAAATGTGTTTCAGGTTCATTTTGCTTGCTTATTCCACTTTCAACTGTTGATATAAAGACAATTTGAGTAAGTTGTTGAAATTTGGTCTTTGTCTATCCTATGATGAAAATCATTCCTGACACCATTAAAATAATGTGATACATACGTTTTGCTGCATTCTTCCAATATCATATAGTCAGTATGCAAAATCTGAACTGTTCCTGTTAAACATGGTCATACATATGTATATGAAAACATAGTCATAAATAGTCAAATTCCCAACTCCTTGTAACAAAACTTTTACTTGTTTCTTAAAATTGGACATCCTTCAAGTGCCTGTGCTGTTTGCTTAATATTTTTTACAATAAAGTTAGTTTAATCCTTCAATCTATTATTATTCATTTATATCACTGAATTGCAATTGAAATCAACACTTTAATTCATTAAAACAATACATTCATTGCAAACATACAGATGAACAAATGTAATTTGAAATTGCTAAAAATGTAAAAAAAAAAAAAGAAGAAAAAGAATTGATCCTTTGCCTAGCAAGAATAGTGAAGGATTCTCCAAAATATGGTGAACATATTGAAAATTAAACATGTTGCAGGAAACTACCGTTATGTAAATGCAGAACAAATACAGAACTCTCTTGAACTGTGAGCATCATTTGGCCCAAACTTTTTCACAATCCAGATGACAATCTAAGAAAAGAAAAAGCTCAGAACCACTTTTACATACTGTTTGCCTAATCAAGCACTGAGAATTCTGGTTTTGTTTTTTCTTTATAGTGAAAATTGTTGCCTAGTCTGGCAAATATAAGACTGAGGTAAGAGAAAAATCCTCTTCTTATTTTGGAGCCAAATCAGTAAGTAATTAGATTGGACCTGCAGTGCCCATTGTACCTGATTCATATTAAGTGGAAGACTGCATCCCCTATCATTAATTTGGCTAGCTACTTATATAATCCCATTTACTGGTATTGTACTCTCTCTTTACAACTCCACTACAGTGTCCTCTGAACCAGGCAAGTACTTTGTGTTTGGCTCAAAGCAGACTATCACCATTTGGAAATACCATGGCTCACATTCTCCAAAATGCTTGACATGTGACAACATTGCAACCAAATTTTCCATAGAAGTAAACATGCTGTGGGAAAGAATTGTAAGTAAAGAAAGAATTTTGCTCAGTCTGTATGTTATTAATGCAAAACTTATATAAACATCAAGCATCACACAAAAAATTAAAGTCACCAAACATGTGCAGGGGCATCTCTGTTTTAATTGGGCTTTCCACCCTAATTAGACACTACTTTAGTCATATCTTTCAACCTACATAAATGTATTAATAATGTATCTATTAATTGTGTTGATACTTCATTTCAGAAATTTTCTACTCATTTTCATTCTTAAAACAGTATTTTTAAGGAATAATTTCTAATAAAAACCCCACAGAAACAGAACATGGATTTTTTTTCAATATTAAGAATAATAGCTTAATTAACTCAGCAGGGCTTAATGATACACTGAAGCAACTGATGAGTGTGTTCTTAAGTAATAATGTTATTAATAATAATTGTTCTTACATAACAATGCATTTATTTTTATTATTAGCTTGACTTTCAGAGATATTGAGCATCACAATAGATTAATATTGATGCTGAAGTAACTAATAGCTTCCAAAATGAGGCAATTGAAGTCTTAAGCTCAGCTGAGGAATACCCACTGTCAACCTTTTACAGGGTAATGGCTCTGACAGTAAGTATACGGCTATGACATGTAAGTATTCAGCTGCAGACATTCTGTTGTCTAGATTGATTTTATCAATAACCTTAAATAACCACTCTCTGAATAAAGTATCTGATTTTGAGGCATTTTGTTGAAATTTATTTTTTTTATAGGATCCTTCAGAAGTTCAGAAGAAATCAACAGCACAGTCTCATGCAACACAGTTATCACAAAAAACTTGAACGTTTCCTTTTAATTAATTATCCAGGGAAAACAGAAATCACATATTTGAGGCAAATCAGTACAGCAGAAGTTGATACTTTTATAGCCATTATAACACCTTAAACAGAACCAATAACACAAAAGCTTCATAATGATATGAGGCCTTGGGTGATATGGTTTAGAGCGAGGTGTCCCTGCCCGTGGCAGGGGGGTTGGAACTTGATGATCTTAAGGTCCTTTCCAACCCTAACTATTCTATGATTCTATGATTCAGAATTCAGATCAGCAAATTAATATTTGATACTTTCCTCTAAATGTTCGACTCACATACATTAACAATGTGAATGTGAGTCCGTTAATTTCTTTTTTTGAGTTGTCCTCACATGCACTAGTTATTGGCAAAATCTATGGTGCCTAGCAGTCTTATAACCAAATATCAAGAGGAATAATGCAGAACATCCACTCAAAGTAATTGAGGACAGAGATTGTGGCTATAAATTAAATCTTTGGTGCTTACCCAGTCTTAATTACTTTGAATAAAAACTTGGAGAGAAGACGAAGGAATGAATTGTTGAACCCATTATTAATTTATTCATGACCTTATTTCAAAGGCATACCAACATCTAAAATTAAGGTTCTATTGGAATAGAAACAAATAAAATAATGCAACAAACTGTCATCTATTCATCCATTCAGAATCGGGTCTATTTGCTTTTTTGAACAGATGGAAAATTTTATTGTCGTTTGGACTTGTGAAGCTGATTCAGCTCCAGTAAGGGAAATGGAATTCTGTGAGGGAAATGGAATTTCCATTCACAAAGATGTTGTCAATTATACAAGGCAGCTTTGTTTAACTTGGAAAAAAAAGTTGCCAGAAATCTTGTATTCTGTGGGGTTTGCCCTCCAATAGAATAAAAATAGGATTAGTGTTTTTGATTTTAAATAATGAACAAGCAAATCTTGATCTGAAACAATGCTGCAGGAAAGAATTTTGTTATAAATTTACACAGCTACTTGCAGTACTACATTTTAGCTGTGACTATTTGCCCCAGCTGTTAAACTCTGAATGCCTGTTTCCCAAACTAGTATTGCATGTACCATTTGCAAATACAGAACATGTTCATCAATGTCAAATTCAAAAACAGCTTCCTGAATATATTTTGTACTTTATATTCCAGTGGGCTTCAAATCTTTGTTTAAAGGCTTCTGTCAGTCCTTTTTATTTTGGAATTTAATTTAGTCATAGAAGGTTAATTAGTCTTTAGATTTATAATTAGAGCAGTGAGTCAGCTCTTCCCATTCTGTGTTATGGCCAGTTTTATACTAGAGTCTCAAAAGAAGAGAATGCAATTCATAATTTTATGCAAATATCCTATCAATCATCTTTAAAAGAAATGGAGATGGAAATCTTGCCTTTGTAAGAATCCTATGCCAAACGATTTCATTAGAAGCACTAGAAAGAATACTATGGAAGAAGAAGGTCTCACACCTCATTTATGGGGAACTATTTACATTAGAGGGGACTTCATTACTGAAGCAGGGGGAGGCTGCAAGCTCTTTGACCGAACTGATGGGTATCAGGAGGAGTTGTTTAGACAAACCCCAAATGTTTCACAAGAACACATCAAATTGATCAGCTTTTGGTAGCACATTATAGTAGAGCTTTCCTTCAACTTAAATATTTATATGCAAATAATAACGAAGCTTATTTTGCAGGAAGTCCTTTTGCAATTTAAGCAGAAAGGGAATTATTCTATTGTCAGAATTCTTGCTGGAGCTGAAATCTGAGATTAAATCAGATCTTGACATCTACCTTTGAAGCCTGAAAGAGTGAATTCCTCATTTGTGTTTCTATTTACTATGGTCTGGTTTATTTCAGGTCACGTTAAGAGGCAAATAAATCCATATGGCTCAGTAAATAATCTCATAATCTACAGACAATGGATTGCTTTGGCTACCTGGGCAACATATTAAACGGCATGTATTCCTCATCCACAGCAGGCCAGTAAGATTCAGTAAAATTATGGCTGTATCAATTAAATAGTTACTCTCTCATCAGATGTAAAGTTATACAAGCAAAGGGAAATATTTCTACAAAGAGAGTTCAGTTTAATGCTGCATGGGGGGAAATGTGTTTGGACATTCTATTATTGTTAGAGTCTGACAATGTCCAAATTAGAAATACAGAAAACCCAAATGCAGAAGGATTTGACAGATTTTTGTCACTATATGCATTATGTATGTGTACAGATTGGATTTTTATATGTATTGCAGTTCTATAATTCCCTGTATTAAAATTCATGCTATGTCACTGTCCTTTATCTTCAAGGAAATAAATATATAGTAATACTAGTAGTCTCACCAGAGTTTAACCAACTAAGCTGATCACTGTAAGTGATCTCATTTGGAAAGAGATAAGTGCTTTCTTGGGGTGGTTTATTTCATTCTAAACTAGTATCCAAAACACATGGAGAGAATCACTTATGAAGGAATATTTTTCTCCCCAGTGATTATAGAGGGATCCTACTTTAAATGCCTAATTTTTGGTTGTCTAGGAAAGACATCCCAAAAATGTGAATTTTTATTCAAAAATTGATTTGGGTACTGACTTTTAACTAATTTTAATTGACAAAGGCTAAGAGACAATGAGAAAGCACTGAATCAGAATTAGCTGCAGACACAACTTTGGAGATTATGGTATTTCAGCTTGTTCAGAAATCCTTTTCATTTCTCTGTTCCTTAAACTTGAAAATAATGAGTCCCCTAGACAAAGAATTTGTTAGAAAGAAAACATTCTCTCATAACATGAAACTGCCAGATGGCTTTTAGACATCATATAACATTTCTTTACACAACTTGATAAGAAATGACAAAAAAATCATTAAAAGACAGTTTCCAAAATACAAATGTGATTGAAAAAAAAATAAAAATATTTTTCTGAGCCTACTTGAATAAATTCAGATGACAGGAAAGGCCTTATAGCACTGATGCACAAGAAGTTGTACCTGTATATGTGTTCGCTTTTCTGCAAAATTTCTAAAGAAAGGAGTAACTACATATCCTCAACAAACATAGCTATTTCTTTCACTAACAATTGCAATGATGTTTCCAGCCTGCCTTATCCTATCTATACCAACAACCCATTTAAAGTTTCCATCCCAGTCCTGTAGTACATGGGCACTCACACTTTAATGCCCTGAAGTTTTTTCTATTCTAAGATACTTACAGAAAGGATTTTTAATAGCAAAAGAATAAAAGAGTAATAAGATTTGTTCAAAGTTATGGATATGTTTAAGGAGTGCAATACTAATAGCATCTATTGAGACTCACAACAGTTTACAGAATAAATATATTCATTACTGGTGTATTACATGAACCTCGGTAATGCTATCTGAAAAGCAGACTACAAGTAGGATGGTTTGTGCATCTCTGGCTAGTGCAGAAGCAAAAAATAGTCATTATTACAGCAGGTTCACAGTCTCAGGCTTGTGGGAATGGCCACTGCAAATAAGGCAAATCTCTTGGATAACAAGGAATCTAGACCATTCTTTTAATTTCTCTTTCCTTCATCCTAATTTATTCTAGTCTCATACTCTGAAAACATATGCGACTAGAATTCTATCTTGAAGTCTTTCATAACTTAATAAGCATTACATTTACTTTTGGAATCACTTAGAAATTCCCCACATAAAAATTTCTATTGTAAGTTACAGCCCAATGAAGCTGGCTTTTTTTAGGTTTCTAGCATATTTCAAAATGAGATTTGGAATTCAGCTGCACTTTTGGAACCTCAATCTGACCAACAACAGCCCGACTTGGCTTAAACTGATTTTATTTTACTAATATAGCTTTGCTTGTACTTGTGGCCGTGACACAGCTGCTGTTTTTCATAAATTTTCACCTAGAAAGATTTTTTTTTTCTTTCAGCCCACTTGTGCATTTCAGGCAGTATTCTCATGGAAATATAATGGTCAGCTTTAAAGGCTCTGACAATATGATTTCTACAAGATCATTCCAGGTTTTACAACCATGCCATTAACCGTAATTCAGTCTTCAGGCTTTTCTTGTTCATGGGGCGTTCAAGACTCACTAGCTGTCACCTGTCTTCAGATTCATAATAGCCATATTTCTCCCTCATGATTTTCACTTACCTTAGAACCCCTTTACTGGCATTTTCTGTTCATCTGTCATTGATACTCTTTGCCCTGCTTTGGAACATCTTCTCTATGAGATAGCAAAACTGTCAGCATCTTCCTTACTTAATCCCTAACTACTTTAAAACCAGCTTTTAAAACAGCCTTTTCTGACCCAACCAAATAGCAACATTACTGATTTTCCCTCAGCTTCTCTCAGAAGCCGAGTCAAGTACCAGCTTCAGGTTCTCAGTTAGTTTGCTTGTGCTCTCATCAAATTCCATGACTGCAGCTGAGAGCTCATTTCTCTTTTAAACAGGAAAATTTGGGAGAGGAGGATCTGATTGTAAGTTTAAAGAGAACTGGATAACTCAGGCCACAGTTCCCATGAACTCTGCCAGGACCAGCTGGTTTGGATGTTCTTGTGCTCACTTTGCCCATAGCTATTAGCTTCCAAAGCAGACTTGGCTGTGTCCGGATAGATGCCATGTCATCCCTGTGTCCCAGTAAAAGATGATTATTTTTATATTCTTTTAGTTGATTCAATTGCCTAAAATTGTGAAGGTTCTGCATTGTAGCCTGTAAAAGTATTTGTGTAGGTTAACTCTGAGTGTTAAACACCTCAGCTTTGAGGCAGGAGGGTGCGCATAAACACCGGACCAGATGCAACATCATCTGAGGAAACCCTGGGCAGCAAGAGCCAAAATTGCTGTGCACATGGCCAAAATATGTGCAGCGCGTTCAGCATCTCTGGAAGAACCGCTGAGCCTATGTGGTCAACTGTGCCCAGATTCCTATAGAGACTTTTAGCTGACTCACTTCAGAAGGGATCCCAGGGAGCAAATTAGACTGTGTAATGACAAGTGAATAGGCCCTAGGAGCAAAAATAAAGACAGATTTGACAGTGTCGAATCACACCCCAACTTCAGATCTCCATAACCACACTATTAATAGTACTAACTGGAACACATATTGAACTCTTAACACATAAGCCAAGAACCTAAACAAGCATGATAAAGAGATTGCATCCAACCTTTATGGTGAGTCAGGGTAGAATATAATTCATATAATGCTTGAAATGTCATCAGGGGACTTTTGTCAGTCTAAGGGAAATGATTCACTTATTGCAAAATAAAAGTCCAATCCAAACCTACATAAAGTTCCCTTTTCAATTATAGGACTGAAACATATTTTGCAGTCATATTGTGTTAAGGTGACTTTGTTATCACTGCAGCCTATAGTCAACGAAAAAGCGAAATAATTGCCTTGGGTACTCAGTAGCTTGAAATCTAAAGCATATCTGGCTTATTATTCATGAAGTTTTGCCATATGT
This sequence comes from Neopsephotus bourkii, assembly GCF_033783945.1. Lineage (NCBI taxonomy): Eukaryota > Metazoa > Chordata > Aves > Psittaciformes > Psittacidae > Neopsephotus > Neopsephotus bourkii. The sequence continues at coordinate 2,825,279 of NW_026901215.1, read as the reverse complement.
AGGTAGAAACCAGTTGCAAGAATAAAATGCTTACATCTCTAGCTTAATGCAGTGGAATTACTTTTCTGGGTAAGGATAAAGTTTTCTAGAACCAAAGGAGGAAACCTGATATTTTAGGGTTTTGATGCCATGAAGACCATCTTTTAAAGTAGGGATTATTTTTATGTCTGTTTTGTTTTTCAATTAACCCCTTAACAAATCAGCCATATAGGCCAAAAGAGGGTATTTTCAGAGTTTTAAAGAGCTGTTTTTGAGTACTTGAATTATACAGGAGTAACTTAACTACACATACACTGACTCTGCAATCCCAGTCAGTTACGGTGTAAGAATACTCATGGCACGCTACTCTGATATACATTAGATACATAGTTCCAGAGGCCACATCATTAAAGTTTTAGCATTATCTTGCTTAGAAAAACCCAGCTGAAAGCTTGTTGCTAAAAATTACTACTTCAAGGACATTATTTATCTAGTGTTGAAATAATAACATCTCCCATTCAGAAACCAGATAATAGTAAATCATCAAAAAATGTCTTACAATCTACACATAAGGTGAAATTAAATATCTTTATAAAGTTGGTGATTCCTTTCATAGCTTAGTGATGTTTTTTCCCATGTTTTTTAAGCATTATTATTATTACTTGATAGCAGTGTGGTTTAAATATTAGATATCATTTAAATATTCACAGTACGTCAACATTCCTGTTATTTAAAGTTTTTAGTAAATGACATGCTATTTGCTATAAATACCCTTTAAGAACCAACAAGCTTGTGTTAACTTCAAACCTTTCTTAGCTTAGTATCACTCTTGTTCATTGGACACCACACTAACAGACAATAAATCCTCACAGTGGAAGCACTTATATTTGCAAATTAAAAGCCTACCTCATAAATCATGCAAACAACCCTTTTATTGTAGTTTCACCCCTAGCATTCATTGGATTTGACATATGAATAAGTTTTAAGTAGTTCTTAAGTCTATTATTTGTTCAGCTTTTAAAATTACAGTCAATTTCTTAACCAGTTCAAACAGTGTGTCGGTGAAAACACTCATGCACATCAATAGATACTTGTGAATGCACAGCAAAATACAGCCATGGCAGGGGGTTTGAAACCAGTTTTTCTTTAAGATCCCTTCCAACCCAAACTACTCATGATTCTATGATCCTAAATATAGCTCAACAGAAAAACAAACCAAAAAACATCAGTTCTCTAAGGGGGTGATTATGATGTGCTGTGCTTTTAGTCACATTACCCAGCCAACTGGTGACTAAGATAAATCAGCTGTGTGCCTCTTCTGAGGAACGACAAATGGAGCGGTTCTTTTGAAATCAATTTGTGGAATTGCCAACATCAATAGTGCTCCTGCTTTCATCTCTGGGTAAACAAGAGCTAACGTTGTCCACTTCTTTTCCTGAGCTGCTGTAAAAGGGACTTACAACATTGATACGTGAGCTGTGATCTTCAGAAATGCTTGTGTTCAAAACTCACAGGAGCCAAAAACACTAGGCATCACTTGCCTACCACAGACAGAACAAATAAGCCTGAAGCTGTGCCTTGAATATCGGTTATATTGTCATGGTCTTACTACAAAGGGGTCCTAAGACAGAGGGCTCTCTTCTTCCTCCATATTTCCAGATACAATACCTACAAACACAGATTCATGCATAAGCACACCACACTGACATTTTTCTTGGCTACTTTCAGCTACCATTTAGAATAGACATGCTGCATTGAAAGTCTTGAAGTTTCATTTTAAAGATTTTTGGGGTTTGATGACTTCAGCCTACAGTCTAGTATCACAACTCTCTAAACTGAGAGGACAGGATGTTCTGACCACAGTTGTAACTTTTTGGTGACCCAGCACAACAAAATGAATATTCACTTTAGCATAACCTGTTTAGTGTGTGCTACTATAAAGGAGCAGACATTTTTTACTCAGTACAATCATGGACAGAATTAGTTCAGGGCCTACAAAAGGCTAGTATCTGGTAATACAACCAAACATAGGATTGTCTTTTATATTAGAAATAAAAAAGTTATCAATGGCTTAATTCTGATTCCAATTCTTTTTATTTGGTATAAAGCCCATGAATATCCAAGTTGACTAAGTACACATTCTGTAACTGCTGTATTTAAATTAATCTCCTCTAATTCTATTCTTTTATTTCCACTAAAACAAGTATTTGCAACATCTCTGTTTTCTTTGGGAAAGACTTAGCTCTCTCACCTTAGAGTTTTGCTGTATAATTTTGGATAAAATTTCCTTTTCAAAATGTGAACTTAAATGGTAAGAAAAAGAAAGTAAATAGAATTTTAGCCCAATGAATTTTCCCACAATGATGATTTCCTCTACTGGATTTTCTTTAGCACATCCTATTATTATTATCTGCAAACAAGAAGCTTATTCAGATGTGTTTTGATTTTGTCGCAGAATTGTTAACATAGCTGGAATAAATTCGGAGAGGAACTACAGGGGCAGTGTAACACATTTTCAAAAGGTTTCGTAAACACCAGGTATCAGGAATAACTACCATAACATTACACATTTAGTACTTACACAGATTTTAGGTGAAAGAACATGGAAGTTTGCTTATTTTTCTAACTGAGATCACTTGCCTTGCAATATGTGATGCTCCTTCCATCAATTCCAGCCAAAGTAACTAACCTCAGTAGCCAGGTCCATTTGTGGCATAGTTCCAGTTGCCTGCTGGGGTGACTGAATTGGAAAGGATTGTCCAGAGATTAGAGTGCGCATGTACATCACAAACTTTCCATCTGACCTTGGACTGCACACAGAGACTGAGATTCTGCTTCTCGGAGTTCTAAGTCCTTGCATCTATTACCCTCTACTGCCAGCTAGTTTTAGAGGCATAGTTAATCTGAGCTAAGTGTTGTCTTTAACTTTCCTGTACATTTTAGAAGCTGAGAATAACATTGTTATCAAACTATATAGGTTGCTGTGAGGAGAGATATGAAAGATGAAGACATGCTTGAATATCTGGATTGAGGAAAATAAAAGAGTCTGAGACCAACAGGAAGACCATCCAAGTTTCAATCTCAAATCTTCTAAGATCATGTACTACAAGGTATGTGGAGAAACTAAAAATATAGTGCAAATTGCACATCTCTAATCATGTCAGAATTTCCAAGTGTTAGGGAAAGAAAGATAGGGTGTCTTAATACCTCCCTCTCATTAACACCTATTTCACAAGAGGATAATAAGGCAGGAGGGCTTAAACCACCTCAGGATGGGGCAGTGCTGTTGTGTCCAGAACATGGCAGCCAGCCCTATACTCAGGCTCCAGGCCTGAAGGTGGTGGTCTGCAGTAAGGACAGCTTGCTACCCTGTGATGAAGTGACCTTTTATTTCAGGAAACATAATTCTTTGGGAGCAGAGGGCCTGTTCCTTTCTATATCCTACAAAAGAAGATGCTTTCTCCATATTCACATTAAAGTTTTCTCCTCCTCTATATGTAGCAGCAGAGATCAGGAAAGATAGTTGAATGTTTGATCAAAATCTTAATTAGAACATAAAGCCAAACTGATTTGCAATTCTCAAATCTTTCTCTGCACTTCCTTCTTTGCAAATGATAATTGCTGAAGTGGCATTTCATAAGAGGATTCTGCCTGTGACATTCAGACATACTGGCATTTGAAAAAGGACTAAAGATACACTAAGGCAACACAGCATCTCTCTGGAACAGTACAATCTGGTCATTTTATTATTTACCCTTCACTAGAAGCAGTGGAACAAAAATAACACTGATCTGAGGGGAAAAACCATTGTTTATGAAGATGTGATTGTCTCTTGAACTCCTTCTTCCTGCCAAACACGTAGAATATATCAGTAATACTATTAATCATGGGGTTTTAAGTCTGGGTATCATATGACAAAGCTGTTATGACAGAATAGGGAGGGTAACGAAAGACATGCAGTCCAAAAGGTCATGGTAGCTTTATATCACATGTCTGAAAGAAAGTTAGATGGAAAATCTCAATAGGAATATTGACTGGGTGAACCAGCATCACTGATGCTTAAACCCAAGATCCTTTAAATATGTAAATAATGTACAGTTGAAAAGGTGTCATTTCTTTCTAAGGCTCCTTAAAATATTATTTTCCAACAGATGGACATAGAGTATGATGAATTAATACTTCAATCTCATAGGAATTTTATATTAAAATACTGATTCCACTAAGCGTACACTCATGATGTGGTAAAAATGAGCGTAGCTCTACAAAACAGCTCCTCATTAAGATTAGAAAGGGGGGGGGGGAACCCAAGCCAAGAAACAAGGCAGTAATACTTAGTAAAGCTATCCCCACTTAATTTCAATACAGAATTAAAGTAAAAAAAAAAAAAAAAAAATAGACAACTGTCCATTTGCATTTCTGCATCATCCCCATTTTCAAAAACAATAAGAAAGTGAATTTAGTCATATCTGACAATAAAAAGTTCAGACCATTTAAGGCAGTGGGATTAAGGAAAAACAAAAACAACACAAAACCAAAACAACAAACCCCTATCACTGCATAGTGCAAGGATCTGCAGTAGCTCTTACATTCTGCTCAAGTACATCCTGCTCAGCTATGCTAGACTTCAGAATCCAGTGTTGTCATTTTAAGAAGGAACGAAGTATATTCTTAGTCCTTACTATGCATCATCAGTTTGTGTTAAAAAAAAGAAGGGGGTGAGGAGGACACCCCCCCCCCCCCCCCCACTGGGAGGCAGCAGAGAATTTAAAGCATAGAGAGAAAGGGGGGTGTGGGATGGGGAGGAGGATGCTTCCAAAAGAATCTTTGAACTTTAGCGTGAATTGATCCTGTGATTTTTGAATCACATAAGAACATTTAAGTATCCTTTTTATTCACTTCAATGGACTTGGCTGAGACTCTTAAAGCCTTGTCAGATAATTAACGCTCTACAATGCAACTAAGAAAACTTCAGAAAGATATTAATATTTTCACCTTTACTCCTTTTTCTCAGTTGAAATGAAATCATATCACTATGTTGTTAAAACTTATAAATACAGGCAAAGACATACATTATTTTGGTTTCTTTTTAAAGCAACCTTTGTTTTGATGCTAAATTTCTGTGGGTTGGTTCTTAGCACATTCTGAATAAAGTTAGATCCTCCCAAATTCAAAAGATTCCGACACAGGCAAAAACTGATTGCCTATCATTTTTAGCATCTTGTTTCTTGATACTGAAAAATAGGCACACAGCCTGCTAGGTAATTTGTATCTGAAAACTGGGTAAAATTTAGGCTGAAAAAATTGTCTTTTTTCTTTACCATGGGAATTATTAGTAAGAGGTACTAACAAACTAAAAAGCTGCTTTCTTAATTATACATTACTAAGAGCAACATAGTTGTAAAGTAGGCAGAGGCTTTCCATCGGCTTTTAGTGAAAATAGAAATCTAAACAACTCATTTGAAGCATTTACATTATGTTATGATAGAATAAAATGGAAAACGTATATTTCCTGCTCTCCAGAGTTTTCAGATTTCTAACTGCTGCATGCTCAACTAGCTGTTTATAGCTCTCTAGATAATACTGCATCCACAAATTTTTCCCTTGGCTCTTTTGTGAAATATTGGAGGAGTCCCAGTATTGTAATACTTTTAAAAAATTAACACTTACTATACCCTCATTCATTGTGCTCTAATTTGGTGCTAGTTCAGTACATTACTGCAATTTAATACTGGAACTTTTCCCATCAAGAGCGATAGATGATAAATCATCAAGAGATTGGTTTTCCATTTCGATTTGTTTCTCCTTAAGTATTTAGTAGCTTTTCAGAAGCTACATAGTGGGTCAAACCCAGTTCTGTGTTATCTGAATTCAGGGATGCATACATCATTGAAACCGTGTTACACAAACAAACATATGAAATGAAATAACTATCCCTTGCTACATCAGAACACACAAGGATGTTACATAGGGTCTAATTGAAATACTTGAGATTACAGAAGCATCAGAAACTTTTAAGTCGAGGAACTAACTCAATAAACCACTGCAAATATGGGTCAGTTTTAGGTGATATGCAAGAATACTGAAGTACAATATAACATCTCTTTATCCATTAAAATGGATGGGTATGCAATAAGAAAAGTAACATTAAATATGTCAGGGGTACGTCATTGTCAGAACATAGTACTTCAGCATAAGTTTTCATACAGGTGGAGTCTTGAACCTGGTTTTGGAGATGATAATACATTAGCCTAATTTTAAAATATCCAGTCCAGCAGCTCTGGAGAACTGAAAAAACAAACCATTTCCACTGAAGAGATAAAATAGCAGTGCATTTAAAGGCTACCAATCACTGAAATTGAAGACATCTACAGCTGCTCTTGACAATTTTAGCTAAATACTTGGCCAAATATGTCAGGATTATGCTTATATCCTTTCAAGGAGATAATGCTCTGTAAATATTATGTCACTGGTGGCAGTTGTTTCTGTTGATGTCAGTAGGGCTAATAAAACTGCCTAGCAGGCAGGGCTCAGCCTTTGAGACACTGTCTGTTAAGAGTTTTCACATCTCATGTTTTTGCCTCTTTTCTTGGGCCTCCCCCAATAAAATATTTCAACTGAAGTTCTATGTGCATTTTGAATGTAAATTTTAAAAATTAGTATTATAATTTTTCCTTATATACAAGAATGCAACAACATTTGGAACAAAGCATAAGGTATTATTTTCATCCTTTTTCAGTTAGCTTTCGTGCATGTGACATATTCATAAATTTTACCAGCAGAAATCAGAGTTTACAGAAAAGAAAGAAAAAATAAGGCCTATAACATGGCAAATACCAGAGATCCCAAGTTTACCTATTAAATAATAAGAAATTTACAATAGGCTGGCTAAATAGTAGAGGACATTCTAAAGGGCAGTAAATTGGACTAATGGATTAGGACAGCAAAAAAGACATTTCAGATACAGGCATATCTAGGTCTGAGAAATGATGATGTCTCTGCTGCTGGCTGAGTAGCAGATGAAACAACACATGGAGAAACAGAAGCTAGACTTAATGATGAAAATTTCTATGGATGAAGCAACTAAGGTAAAATTATTAAAACAAATGCATGTTGGCATATTATTAACTACAAAACTAATTTACAAATTATAAAATCCCACTAAAACAGCACTGCTTGATGTTTAGCACTCAGAAGTCCATAAAATCTCAACTTGCTTTTTCTTTTTTCTCCTTTTTTATTCTTTTCCCAGTTCAGAAAGATTATATAAACACAAGCATTTCTTACCATCGGTACCAACCCTTTCCACCCTGCATATGTGTGCACATATAGAACACATATGTACACATACACAAATTCATTAAACGTTTGTATAAAAGGAATTGAACATAACCAAACATCTTGGAAAAACACAGAAACCAGAAAACAAAACAGACGTTCCACCTCGAGAAACAAAACTATTGGAAAAGCTGAGGTCTCAACTGTTTTCAAAGTTAAGAAAACTGCTCTTGAAGTTTCTATGTGTGCTTCTACCTTGCTATTAAAACTTGGGCAGAGAAGCTCATTTAACCTGAAGACAGTTCAGAATCAATTTAGTTCTTTGCCAGCATCATGAACCACAGACTATGTTGATGTCTCAACTCTGCTGGGTGTATTGGAATACAAGCATAGATATTTGATGTACAGAAAAAACACAGATAATAATAAGGTCTCCAGATACTGGGATATCTCTACAGATGTCATTCAGAGATATTTGTGTTTTGACTTTCCTTGATTAATAATGGCACAATAGTGTTAGTAGAACTAAGGAATTCTTTATTCCTTATTTATTATTATTTATTCTTTTAGACAGGAAAAAGAATGAACCAGGAGAGCTGGATCACTTGTAGACAGTTCTGTTGCTCATTTCAGCTGTTTGCTAGTGCAAAAAGCTTCAAGCTGGAGAATTTTATATAGTAACATAATAAGTATTGTAGTTATTTATTATTTGTGTTCGTAACAGAGACAAATATAATTATGCAAGTGAGATTGTTGTTATGATGCAGAAGCTAACTACAGTCCATTTTTGCATGAATGGATTTACAAATCTATGTATATGCTGCTGTGCCTCAACACAAATGGTTTCAGCATCAAAACCCAATATAGATAAAAAGTATGAATCTATGTATTTAAAATATACGCACAGAGATATATATACACACATACCATATTTGCATGTACCATAGAAACAATACCCTTTAATCTAGATATTTTAGATTGGCAATTGTGAAATGTGGGAATTCCTTTCTACCTGCTCGGTCCTGCAGAGAAAAATACAGTTCATTTAGTTGGTGGAAGAAAATTATTAGGTAAAGTGAAGCTGGCACATCATCTTTGGAGGTTATAGGAAATCCTAAATTCTTTCTATTCTTTCAAAGGAGATGATCTTTGTAAGAACACACTTGTGTAGAACCTGCTGAAACTACCAATATTTTACTATGTCCCATTTTTCATTGGGGTACTTATAGAATCATAGAATAGCATTTTGAGCAGCAGACATCTTTTAGGAAGTTCCATGATTATAGTTACAGACTTAGAGAACGAGTTACAGACTTTGTAGAACACAGAACAAATAAACTCTGCATTCTGTCATATTGATCATGGAATTTCTGCTACTTTTTTTGTAAGAGGGTGATAGCTTCGGAGGGACTGCATTCTTCTGGAAGCTATAAACAATCTTATTGGTATTTTTCTGGAACTTACAGTCTGTTTCGTATGTAGTCATCATTAGTTTGAGAAAAAGTGTTTTTCTTGGGTAGGAGGTTGATGTATGTTGATTAAGATTCCAAATAATTTTATTTATTTCCTGTCATACTTAGTTTTGTTTAAAGCCCAGATTTTATGTATGTTTCAAAAGTAATTTCTTTAACTGAAATACTTGATTCAGTAACTCATTCAATTAAGAACGTAAGTTGTTATGGAAACTTGTATAATAATCAGCTTCCACAAAATCAGCTAAAACATCTATTAATACTTGAATGAATTTTATGTGCTTAAACTTTTGAGAAACAATGAATTTTAGGTCAACTATTTTTCCCAGTATTTTACAGTTGTAATGATTACTCAATATGTTAACATGGAAGAAAAAGTGGTATCAGTAAAGTTTGTTCCACTGGAGACTTAAACTGAAGTTTCTCTTGACAAAGGAACAGGATAAGAAAAGCCTACACTAAAAACTTTATCTCTAGATTTTAATTTCCTTAAATTATTTCTAAATATGGAAATTTTTCTAAAGCATAATTAATACACAAAGAGACAAAGATTTTAAAAGATGGTAATGGCCTCCAACATGATTTTTTTGCTTTTGAGAAGCTTTTTCCTCTACATAGACCCTACCAGTTTTAATAAATTTATTATTTCAATTAAAGCTCCTATCAAATATTGTTTAGAAACCACCTTGTAATGTAGTTCAAAAATTGTAAAATTAGTGGAGACTGTTGAATAAAAAAGAAAAGTAAACCTGCATTCTACAGTTTTAAATACGTTTGAACAGCTTTGATTCAGGTTTAAAATTACACATTAATATAATTTTGCTAATAATTATAGTTTTTCATCTGTTATATCTATAATTGATTTTCTTGGCATTCCAGTGGGTGATTAACATGAGGAATATTGGCAATATGTCTACAAGAAATGTCAACAGAGGCAGCTTTAACAAAAGTCAAAAGCAAAGCTAATAAAATCTAAAAAAAAAGCAGCAACATTTCATATGCATATGATTCTGAGTGGAATCATGAGGAAAGGTCCATACAAACACAACACACACAAGGAAAGAAGATATACTGCCTAAAAGAGTAGCAGAGAAGTACCGCTTGCAGTAGCTATAGGCAGAACAACCATATTGACACTACACTGCTTCTGTAGCATAAGTTTAAAGGAATTCATCAACAGAGCATGCTGGCAAAGCCTCCTGTGAAATAAGAGAGGTCCATAGCAGCTCATTAGTTCAGTTGTTTTCTGCTGGATTACATAAAAGATTTCCAAAGACCAATATCACTAAGATAACACATTAGGAAAAGTGACAAAGTCAACCTCAGTGGAAACCTGGTCTTGGAAAGTATCATCACAGGAACCGTGCTAAAGATTTGTGAATTGGAACATAATGGGTGGTGTTTCCTTGTCTCCTATGATTTCTTCCTTTCTGATTTCACACCGCTTTTTGTGTTTTTTCTAAGTTCTGGTTTTGACCTTAGTTTAGAAACAATGCTGCAGTTCATCAAAGACAGTAATGCTTAGTTACAATTTCTGATTTCCAGAATTTTCTGATCTAACTGCTGCAGACACAGCACATTGGGATGCACTCGGTACGTACTACTGCTATAAACACTCCACAGCTCTGGCAGAAATAACTCTGGGGAGTCCTAATTTCAGTGGGAATAACTCATGTTTCTCCTTCTGTTAAGGCAGATTATTATTGCTGTGTGATACTTCAATGGAGGGGAATGCACATTCTATGGTGTAGGCAAATGATAGGTTTATACAACCCAGGTCAAGAGGAAAGAAAAGCTGACTAGGTCACAATACCAATAAGCTACTGTACCACGATACCTGAGACAGATATATTTGCTCTAGTACCTGTCACTTCAGTTATTTTAGATATTTCAGTGCAATGCAGACATACTGTATTCCATTTCTGTGTAAATCGAGGCCTGCATACTTACAGAGATACAAGATTCCTAAGCACTTGAGGTTGTTCTCCATAATTTTAGTGATTGTGAGGTTTTCTTCATTTAATTTAAAAAAAGAACAGGGAAGAAGCATTATCAAAGCAGAAGGAAGCCCTGAATAGGGTTCCACAAGTATATGTTCTTAGTCCATGATTTCATGTTGTCCTGGCAGGAAAAATAAAGATTAGGTTTATAAACTTTGCAGACTAGTAAAGATTACCAGTACTTAGGCAGATATGCTCAGAACTCATACTGATCTTGACAAATGGGAGATTTGGTCTGGTACAAAAGGTGCTTTTCAAAAGAGCAATATAAATTTGCTATACACAGCAAAACTTTAAGGTACCTAAAACCCAGTATGAGAAACAGCTTTGTAAAATCAGTTCTAGGGACCATCATGGAAACTTAGCTGAGCATATGTCATGATAATTGGTGAAATCAATCACTGTTTCATGATATGGAAACAGGCCTGTAAGATACATGAAGCTTGTTTTCTGCTTTTGTACTGATATTGAAAACACCCGAGCTGGTGCTTTAGATCTGATTTTGGGTGTTAAGTGTCAGCTGCAATACTCAGAAGAGAACAAGGAGAATGACACAAGATCTAGAAACAGATCATTAGTGTGCAACATTTCTTGCACAGGGAGTTGAACAGACAGAAAATATAGTGAAGGTCTTCACTAGACAACAGGTCTGAGGAGCGCAAAGGAGCAATTTCTCCTTGCCATTTGGTAGGAACAAAAGAAAGAGCAAAATATTTCACAAAGAAGGATTCATCTAAGACATTAGGAAATTCTTTTTTAGTGGTACAGATGGTCTAAAGATCTCTCAGTGGGATTACCTGCAAGGCTGAACCTCCACCTGTTAATGGAGGCTATCATAGCAGCTTATGCAAGTATCTGTAAAAAATGGCACAGCACAGTTAATGCCTGAAGACGGTGAAACAGGAGGCGAGACCTTTTTGTGCTTGCCTCTTGTACAGAAACTGGATTGTGACTGAAGATACATATGTGGCTCAGCTTTGTGAGGAGTGTTGTGAGAGAAGGGAAGAAAATCCCTAAAGTATAATTAGTGCACAAGCTCTACTAGTATACCAACATGCACAATGTATACATACATTTTTAAAAGGACACTGTTGTTAGTCCTAGGAACTGATCTCAGGACTTATGTGGTAAAGTCTCAAGAGATACACAGATATCAGGGTCACTTTTAAGTTACTAGTTTTAACTTCAATTTCAGAAACCTGGCTAGAATGATTCACAAATGTCTTATGATTCTGAATATTTTTGCAGCATTGCCATGGCAACCTGGTGTGATAGAAGCAGGGGATATAAAAGTCACAGAGATCTGACTAAAAGGATGTTGAGACTTTTTTAAAGAGAAGAAAAAAAAATGGTGAAAATATAAAATATCTAAAATACAAAATGTATACCTGGACTCTTAGATGTCAGATGTCCGATACCAGAACTTTCCATGTAGAAATGACACTGTTATTCCCTTCTCATGTTATTGTTAAAATAAAATACTACATCACAAAAGGATCTAAAAGGTAGAATATTTTGTGTCTTTCTGACCTATCTCATTATAAAGTTGCAAAGGAAGCATATGTTTTAGAAGTCGTGGTGAGTACTGCACTTGTTGCTCTATCCCCACATGTGCACTGGAATACAGGAATGGAAGATTTTGGAGCACACTGATTTATAGATCAGCAATGACAGGCAGCGATCAAGAAACTTCCACAGGAGAAAAAAGGTCTAGAGTGCTATGTGACAGATTTATCCTAACTCCTTGGTGTCACAGAGGGAAGAAGCCAAATAGGTACAAAACAAGTGTTATTTTGAAAATGGCAACCTGTAATGCTACAGGGGTATGGCTAACTAGTTTGCTGCAGGCAAGCTCCGATCTAAATAAATAGAGACAAGAAATGCACCTGTAATGCTGCAGCATCTAAAAGAGTTGGGGTAAAATGTAGATGCTCCCTCTATGGCCATGGCTTGCTTCACCACTCCCAACATATCTAATGAGGAGGGGCACAGATATTTAGGGAGTATTGAACTAATGTGCTCATATTAAATTGATTCCCACTGCAGGTGTAAACTCAGAGTCAGTGGAAATGCTGTAACTTGCTCCCATCCATGCTAAGCATGGCAATTTTAATGAGCTAAGCATGGCAAGTTTAATGATTCATTAAACTCAGCCTGCTCTGGGATAATCCAATATTGCAGAATATATTCTAACAACATATTAGAGAAGATGTAAGCACTAGTTGGAACTATTTGCAATCTTTGGTATTGTGATACATCCAATATTTATGGGATATATTGTGTTTAAATAATAGCAATGGATATGAGTTTACCTATATGATCTTAAAACCAACAAAATATAAAGCACAAAAAGCACAAACCAAAACAAACCCCCCCTCTTATAAGATTAACAGTACTTGTTGCTTTGGAAACATGACATCATTTTATATCTTTATAACTTTAAAATAATAACAGCTTTGTAAAGGAAATGGCAATACAACTGTGCCAATTAAGACAACCAAATAAACATTAATACAGAGAGACCTTTTTAAGCTTATATATGTATGGGGAAAAAAACAAACAAACAAAAAAAAAACCCCAAAAACCTAAAAGTGATGTTGACACAAATTCTTTACCACTGAAAGAAATACCACTGGTGATTTCAGTAGATTCTGACAGATTCTGTAAAAAAAAGGCCAAGTACTTTATTTTTTGTGATTTCTGAAACTGTCAGATTTTACTCACTGAAAACACTGAATAGTTCACAGATAAAATGAACCTTACTCTTAGGTGCGTTTCCTTAAACTACAGCCCCTGAATTATGTGGTTATTACGAATTGTGGCAAGGCATTATAAGAGGGAAAAAGAAAGGCCTTTAGTGTCTCACAGTAAGTCCTGATCAAAATGTGATGAAGAATATCTGGTCCAAATTGAAAAAGCAACATTATTAAACACTTAGACTATAACCTAGACATTGAAATCCTCCTGTCCTGTTCAATAGGTTGGTTACTGCCAGGAACCACATAATTCTCATCAGCTATAAGTTCACTAACTGTCTTGTAAGAAATTTTTCCCATATTGCCTTAAAGCAATAGCAAATATGGAGGCTGGCATTCTCTAGGCTGGAATTTTTATACCAACCTTTAAATTGCTGTAAGGGAAGTGGTCTGTGTAATGTCTGTTTTAAAAAAAATTACTTATACATAATCAGCAAAAGAAATAATTTGTTAGTTCTTATATTTTCTAATCTATTACAAAAGATTTCTTAGCCATTTGGAAGACAATTCCTGTTATTATTCTTACAAGGATAACAAATTACAACAGCAATTCAAACGAACAACTCCTCCTTGTTTTTCACAAAAGAATCCTCCTGCCTTCAGGTTTCCATTTCCCTAAAGATTACAACGATAAAAGATTAATATACTTAATTCATTGGAACTTCAGTTGTATGATTTTGCATTCTCCTTAGCTCAACTCCTAATTTGATAACAAATGAAATAAAGGATTGTGATGAATTTATGCTATACTCTTGGCTACTTAAACCTTTGCATTTGCATCTCAATTGCTTTCCAGAGCACCGAGCCCAATGGCTGTGATAACGGACTGGAAAAGAAATTTCATTGCTACAAATGGACAATCTCCACCTATTTATGGAAGCTATAACACAGCAGTTCCAAGAGTCCTGCATCTTGGTTTTTTTCATAACCTTGTTTTACACTGAGTATATCTTCACTGCCTTTTTAAAGGGTAGACATTGGATGTTACTGATTTCAGAACCTACTATTCATCATGCAAAACATCTTGAAGGGAAATAACAGATAGGACAAACAAGTTATCTCTTGAAACCTCACTTTCTCTGCCTGAGCACACAGTCACAGGTTTTTACTCCCTTTCTAACAATACTTTTATTAATAAAAAGAATCAAGCTAACTCTTATTAATAAAAAGAATCAAACAAAGTTGATCATGAAGTTAAGAAGTTAGTGACATTAACATATAATTGCACTTCTTCTTTGAAAACAGTTATAGAGCAGAAAAGACTAAACTGTGCTTAAGTTTTTCACTTTACTGAGAGCTCATAGAAGTTTTAATAATGGGAATGTAGAAAACTCACATGAATATTTACCTACCTACATCTTTAGCAAATTTGGAACTACGTGTTTTTAACTAAAAATCTATGATTTTATATGGAATGAGAGCAAATGAGAACATATTCTGGAGATATAGATAAAATGGAATCTGTATCTAAACCAATATCTGGATGTTGCAAGTCCAAAGTCTGAAGAATGACTTGCAAGAAAGTGATATAAACTAATAAGTTAAAAAAGGAAACTTTGAAGATTTTCATCTTGCACTGTTATTTTTGATAGTTAAGGTCAAAATTGAAATATATGAACTGTAGCTGAAGTATTTGAGACATCAGAGTTCTGTTGACCAAGTCTAAACACATAACTTCATTTGTCTTTTCATTTTTTAATACTGCTGAAGTACAGAAAAAAACATCTTTTTATCTTATACTTTACATTACATGATACACTAATATTTGTATCAGTGAAATGATACCACATATAAAAATGGTTCTATGTGGATTTTTAGTCAGCTTCTGATAACCTCAATAAACTTTTCAATGGTGAAGATATTTTAATACACTATATAGACAGCAAGTTCCTGCTGATAGCTCTCCTAATCTACAAAAGTGAAATAACTAAGACTGAACGGTTGCTAATTTAAGACAGTATCTGGGCCAGTTTCACCATCTGGAAATTACCAATAAAATTTGGTAGAAAAGCAGAAAAGTTTTTTCCTTTGGTAAACTTAGTCACTAGCAGAAGATTTTGAGACATTCATATGCAGATAAGGAGAATTACAAGATACACCCAAATTTCAAACAAGGACTATCACTGCAATGTAAAGAAACAGCAGGGAAATAATTATAAACTCACAATGGAATTGAGTTTTAGCAATCTTCTGACCTAGAGGTTGCACAAATGATAGGAGGAGGATGTAAACCTCTGATCTGAAAGCTGTGGAGCTGAACTTGAACTAGGAATCTTCACAGAGTGCACAGAAGCAGCAGAATTTGAAAAAAAAAAAAAGGTGATATTTATGGCAAGTTATTAATTTATTCTTGCATCTGTTACTTTTCCATACTTTCATAAAAATTCAAATTTTGCTCAACAGTAATTAGTGCAGTTGAATGGATATTTAAAATTCTTTGGTAATTTTTATTTAACACTTTTTTATTCAGAATTCCCTGTAGCAACTAGAGAAAAGTGAGCTATACGTTCAGCTCTGTTCTCTGGCCACTA
The DNA here is from genome assembly GCF_033783945.1 of Neopsephotus bourkii. Lineage (NCBI taxonomy): Eukaryota > Metazoa > Chordata > Aves > Psittaciformes > Psittacidae > Neopsephotus > Neopsephotus bourkii. Next base: position 2,809,266 of record NW_026901215.1, on the reverse strand, counting down.
ACATCATAGATTTAAAATAGATTTTGTACTTTCAAAACATGCTTTGTTACACATTTTATGGTTTCAGAAAATGATTTGGTGAATTAAGGTGAAAATTTGTTAAAAACTAATATTAAAAGGATTACTAAAGGATTTGGTTTTTCATTTACTCAGATTTTAAAGCAATTATGTAAATTAACAAATACTATCTATTATATATAATTGCATCATAATGGAACTCAATAATGTGGCATAACCAATAATCACCTTCATGACTTTACAAAAGGGTCATTGATCTGCTATAAAATTCAGTATTATTAAAGCACCACTGTTCTGTGTGCTTTAATAACAGAATACTAAAACTAAAAGAACATAATATGCAAAAAAAAAAAAAAAGAGAGAAATGCTATTCATGTAGTTTCTCAAATTTGGATTTCTTTTTAATTTAGCAGTATAGACAACATAGTAATTTTTGCAGTAAAAGGTAGTTCAAACACTCCCCCCACATACACCAATATTTTCATTCATATCAGTTGGGCAAGATTCTTAGACAACTCCCAATAAGTATGTTTTTACTCGTTTTTTTATATTTTATTTTTATATATGCTCAAATGTAATAATCTGAGCCTGCAAAAGTGCTAGGGTTATATTCTATTACTGAATACAGCTGTAGAATTTACTTCTCAGTACTGGTATTGATGCTAGTCTAGTAATAAATAGCTGAAGTCAGCAAATAAAAGCATCTTTGAAAAGAGAGATGATTTCTGGTTTCAGATCACCATTAACAAAGTAGCCTTTACCTATCCCTCACTTTCCTCAGAATTATAAAACACTGATAAGTAATTTTAATCATTTGTCTTACTACTCAGCCCACCTTAGGACTTCTTTCTTGCTCCTAAGGATTCATATTTGGTTTAGGATCAAAATTTTCTCAGGGATGTCTCTTTAAACTTCACTATTTATAAAAAGTTTCCAAGCTTTTTTTTTTCCTTCTCCTTTCTCTTGTATAATTTGGATGCAGATGCTGCAGCAAAACATGTGAGACTGAACACACTACAGAATATTAAAAGCAGAACATTTCCTTTTAAGGTCTTAATTGCTGTCTTCCAGCTACTTAATTTTGAATTTAAGCTGCCTCCATATAACCACTTGAGTAAGGAAGAGGCACCAAAAGTACTAATTAGATTTCAATTTACCTACTCCATCATTTTCTTTAATTTCCTTTGACTCAGACAAAATAGGCACTTTTCATTTTCAAATATACCTTATGACTTGGATCTGGTAAAACCAATTATTCTATAGCTACTATGTCCTTCCATTCCCACCTAATTCTGAAGCATTTTTTTGTACCTGGTTACTTAGTTTCAGTTGTAAACCAACTTTTAGTTGGGTCAGAAGATCAAGACAATCCAGGCAGGGAGACAAGACATTCCACTGCCTAGACAGCAAGAAACACAGTTCTGTTCTTTTTCCTGTAGAAGAGTGGTAGTTAAAGCAGGGAAAGGAAAAGAATAGTAATGGTTTGGACCTCACAGCTCTCCTCCAGCTGCTCATCATAATGAGAAAAGAACTAGGAAGTTGGTTCTGCTCCTGTATTAATCACCTAGCAGGTAGGTAAACTTGACTCTCCATTTCAATGATCAACCATTTAGAAATAAGTAGTGCAGTGCTAAAATGTACTGAAGTGGTGGCATTACCTAATGTTGACAAGCTTCTTAATGTTGACCAGCTTCTTATCTGCTGAAGACTTATCAGGGCAACTATGGAATTCCCTCAGGAGACAACTCCCTCACCCTTTTTCCAGATGGCTCTATACATTCTCTAATATGCCCTAAGGCTGCAGTGAATTAAATGCCAAAATATTATGCATAAATTTGCTCAAGGAATTCCTCTTCTGTTCATCAGAGGTGGTTAATTGACCAAGAAATTTCAGCTGTATACCAAAATTGTTCAGACTAAAAATACTTAATAATAATTTAATTTAACTAAAAATTACATTACAAAATAGCAATTTTAGGATTTTTTTTTTCTTTTGGTTTACAAGGTTAGTTAACCTTTGGTTTGAAACAATCCTAAATGCTTTAAAACTATAATCCGAGTTTACAAAAATTCTTCATTAAGATAATGAAAAGAACTCACAATGTACAGACTGATTTCTAAGAGATGTTTCTGGTAACAATCTGTTTTTAATAGGAATGATATTATCATGTTATTACATAAACTTATGGGAGTCTTTGCTCTGGCAGCAGAAGGTTGTGATGAATCCTACTGAATTTATAGAAGCTTTCATGATCACTCAGAGGAAGGAAGAAGTGCCTTAAAAATCTGCCTACTACTTTTGTATTTTTGGAGGGCATTATTTCATTTACCAGTTACCTTTACTGGCTTCAGAGCTGATACACTTACATACTATTGCATTTTACTGTTCCCTCCTTCTATAATCTCTTCTACTTTTGAACTGTTTGAACTGTAGCTAAGAGAAGCACCAACATATCCAGAACACTTCTTACATGTCATAGTCTTGGAATTATGTTAAAGATTTCAGTTCTGCTGTAATTTAACAACCATTTATCTGGTTAAACCCATCACATCTAGAACATTTTCTAATACATCACAGCAGTCATCTTACTTTCTTATATGGCTCCATAAAGGAATAGGGAGGAAAACACCTTTAGATGCAAAGTGTAAGAAGCCAAAAGCAAACAAGTGTACATAGCCAGGAGCAGACACTGTTACACTGAGCTGCCTCTAGTAATGAAACTTTTCCAAACTTACTATACTATAACTATATTAATGAATTACTACCTTCATGACCCTATCACACCACCTCCTTGAGGGTCACTGATGCTATATCATTGTGATGTAGGTACTCAGCTTTAGCACAAACCTTTCACTGTATCTCCTGCAGAACTGGCTCCTTAGTGTCAGTCTCAGACTTATCAGTATTACATAGATCAAAGCAAAGTAGCTTTAACAGGTAGATCAAAGCAAAATAGCAGAACAGATTCTGGACAAGTACCCCAGTGCTTTCACTAAAGGGGTCCAGGAAATTTCCAGGCAGATGGAGGCAAATATACTTACCTTACAGCAATTCAATTTTCCTAATGAGGCTGCTGCAACAACATCAACACAGAGCAGCCCAGCTGGTTGCAATATCCCATCATCTATGATTAGGAACACAAAAACACATTCCTCTTGGTCTGCAGACTCTCCTTCACTGTCATACAGCTTTCTAGTACTTACATAGTAAGTACAGCACATTGTCTCCAACATAACTACTGTAGTTTCATATTTTATTACTCTTTACTCTTAAGTAAATAAATCCTGTACTGTAAGCTGAATTTTCCTTTATAAAATCTAATTATATCAAGATTTTTAGAGAATATTGACAAAGCTGTTTTCATAGAGTAGAATAAATCAATATTGTTCATTTGTGCACTTTGATGAGGGAAATATTACTACCATTAGTTGCACATGAGCAGTCAGTGACTTTAAGGGGAGAGGAGGGTTAGTGCATTGCTGCACATATATGTGGCTGACAAGTTTGTTACTTCTTCCTCTTTAAAGTCTCAAGGAACCACAATTATTCCACTGTAGCCTGTCATTCCCTCCAAGGCCCTCGGAAGAGCTCTGAGCACTTTTTATGAACTCAGAACTTGCCTTTAGCCTAGAATAAGGATGAAAATGAATTAAACACAGTATTTTCCTCAAGTGCACTAAACACACTGTATCTGGTGAATGGGTAGCAGACCTATCAGCTGGATGTTTCACTGAAGCACTGTTATTATGTCCTCATAAAATAATTTTTATAGTAAATTAGCTCATTACAGAGACATTCAGGAACCTTTTATCAGTTTATTCTCATTTATTATTTATACAAGATTTATAAAACATATAAACTATATATAACCTGCATCTTTTATAATATATTGACATTCCTTACAGCAAAACACTTAGGAGGTAAAATTCCCCAACTCCATTCATCTCATTTTTTAACACTAATATAATGATAAAATAATACATAACTCTTCATCCAGAAGTATCTGGCTGGATAGATTTTTTGAAGCAAACTAGGTTTAGCCTAGGACTTCTAGATTGCTGCCAGAAGGTGGAGGTTGCACTGCTGTCCTTATGTATGAACACACTGAATTTTCACTGTATGAGAAATTTCCAACCCCAGAAATCCCAAGCAGCTCAGGCTGATTACAGTTTGTTTGTTGTGCTTGACACTTACAGGATAAATGAAAAGCTTTCTTGGAAGGATACCCATTCCCCCTGGCATAGCATTCATTTAATGATGTTCACAGTTATCTTTACAGCAAAGATACTGGCTTATTATGAGCTATCAGTGAGCATGTGGTGCCATGTCTCTCGCAAGAAATTGCCAAAATTGATAGAGACTGCAATGAAAGCAAGCTGTGTAAATTAGCTGTGTAGGGAGTTGCATAAAAGTCACAGTGCATGTTAGAAATTAAGTTGGGGACACTCAGTCTGTTCTATACAGTGCATATCAGTATGCAGTCACAGAGTAAAAAAAGAATATAGAGTTTTCACATAGATGTGTCCATGGCAACTATTTTCGGTTGTCTCCAAAGATGTTTCGAGCACAAAGGACTCAGATAAAAATCATGCTTGGAAAGAAGACCAACCAAGAACCTTTGTTCAACTTACATTCTGTTTTGACAGAGGCATGGGACTTCTTCAATTCACAAACCAATTACTAGTCCTTTTCATGGCAGAAGAAAATGAGGGGGAGTTTTCATACACACAATGTATATAAAAAGAATTTAAGATTATTGTAAATAGATATGACATTAGAATTGTAGCATTCTGTAACCATTTTCCACAGTGTTATGAGTTATGGGAGAGTTATGAGAGATAGTTAAATATAATCTATGAACATCAAGAGTTGAAGTAATTAACAGGTACGTTTTGGAACACTTAACTGGAGCACACACACAAAAATACCAGAGCACAAATGCGATGACTCAGAATCACACTAGTCTTTCCCTGTCTGACACAGGCCTAACGTCACACCACTGTTGAAACAGGTCTCCCCAGAAGTGATAAGACATGCACCAAGAATGCAAGAATGCACACTCTGTAAAACTATAATAATTAGATTACAAGATAATTAACTGTTTAATGACAATATGAGGAATAAATCATACTGTTTGCTTGTTCAATTTAGATGGTCACTGCACAGATTTGTTCTGTGGATCACAATATTAAAGGAAACTAAATATCTGTTTCTGAAACAGTACACCTATTAGAAATTCCTACCATATCATATACCATGCCATGCAGTAAGTCTTTCAGTCTTTTAAAAATAATGTTAATTTTTGCCCCAGTGTAGCACCTTTTTAGGACTCTTCTCAGTATTTGTTATAATGGAATGACGTGTCTCCCATTTCAACAGTGATTCTATTGAAAAACAAGTATCACATTTTCCGTTGAAGCTTGACATTATCTTTAATTTTTACTGCATGAATCTTTCATTATTTGTTTTAAATTTACCAGAACATCTTTTGCCAGTTCTTGCCTTTTTTTCTAAGTTTTCTGACTTCTGAAGCAGATTTATTTGCTGATCAATCTGTCTCTCCATTCCCTACAGGCTCTCTGCATATTTGTCATATTCTTCTCTTGAGTAGCCATTCACTCAGTAGGTTTGAAACCATTTCCTGCAAGAAATTCAAAAGTCTGTAAAGACAACTCTGGAAAGATATGCTTAATAACAAAAAACTCAAAAACATCAGGCCTCATCAACACTGCAAGGCTTGAGCTTGTCATCACAGCTGAATTCTCTGACAAGCTCCCTTAATTTCTCAAAGCCTGCCCATTTGAAATAATTAAAAATGTAATTAATAACCCATTTGGTTTATGTTTCTATTAAACTTAAACTGAATTAAATCAGGGTCACTCAATCCAGAATTATTTCCTATAATCAACTCTTAATATGTTATCTCTTACCATTTAGGCTGCAACATTATACAGCTTGTTCTTGGTTCAAGGGCTGGTCTTGCTTGTCAGTCTCCTCTGGCATAGTCAGATAGCCATAGGCATACACCATACTAGTAATATTTTGTCTCCAAGGTATACAAAAGAAAATGAAGTGTCCCTCAGTGAAACAGCTGTGTTCAGAATCATCCTTTTTTTTTTTTTTGTTAGTAATGTTAAATCTAGTCCTGGGGCTTTATAGTAGCAATACCTCAACAGAAAGCCTACAGCATGTCTCAGAATTTTATTATACAGTAAAATTGAGCTGGAGATTACAGTTTTTCAGACTCAGTCTACACTTTAGCATATTTAGTGTCAAAATGAGTGAAATGGTCTTGAATATTCTTGGTCACAAAATACAGCAAACAAAATATACCTGTGGGATTTCTTTTCTTGTTGTTGCTCTATCTCATTTATAGCTAAAAAGATTGAATGCATTGTGACCTTGTGGTCCGCTGTTTGCCAGTTGTGACTTCTGAGTCATGTACTAGGGGCAAAATATTCAGCAGTAATCAGTACTTAACTGCCACCAAAGCAGAAACGTGGAACCTCCCATTCACTTGTTTAAGCAAGCACTCATATTTTAAAGCAAAGTTCTTTCATTTGAAATTCAGTGTAAGTAGATCACAATTCAATAAGCAAAATGTGAGAGAGAGAACAAAGATAACAGTCTTTCTGCCTATGTCAAGATACATACTTTTACGAACAGCAAAACATGCAACCAGATATATCATTGCTTCTGCGGCTTTGCTAGAAGCTAAGGATCTGTTCCTTCTTCATTCATGAAACTGTCTCCAACTACTTGTAGTAGTTTCCATGGATCTTGGCAGGATCTTTTATTATCACCAATGTGCTTTTGTACCAGTTACTCCAGGCAAAGGCGTAGCAGATAATCAGGCAGTTTAGTGAATTATGAACTTTTGACATGTAAATTAACGGTCAAGGATTAATAAATACAAGACAACAGTGAGGATTAATGAAGCTAGACAACAGGAAAAATCCTCAGTTACAAAAAGATGGCACACTGCATCCAAACATTTTAGAACAATAATTTTTCTTCCCCTGCAGAGAATATAGAACAACTTTCCATGGTACTAGAGTATTGTGCATGTCTGTCATTTAGAATCACAGGTCCTTTAAATTTACTATAAAGTTTTGAGCATCCAGAGGAACATCAGCAAGAAAACTACATGTCTCTGAGCTACTTTCACCATGTTTCATCTAGGAAATGAACAAAATTACTCTCCAAGTGGATCAAATACATTTTTCCTATCATTCAGTGGAAACATTCAGACAAACTCACACACATTAACCTATTGTATTTGATTCTCATGGACTAAAATAGTCTCTTGATATTTCAGAAGGTCTGGTGGAAATAAAGTACCATCACTAATACATAGTCGCATAGCATTGTTTTGTACTTGTTCTCCAGCTCTTCCATATAATGTGCCAAGGCAAGTATTAGACTCTTATTATTTTTCTGGCTCATCAACAGAGTAATAATATTTCATATACTTACATGAAGATAAACACATCCTTTATCATGCTTATTGTCCTCTTCTTTCATGCTCTCCCTGGTTAATTACCAGCAAACAGATCCACCAGGTAACCCACTGAAAGGAAACTCTGCACCCCTGCAGCAGCAGGTGCAATGTATTAGCTCTAATCTGTACTTCAAGATGGTGAGAGGGGTCTCTAAAGTGAGGAGCCAAAGTATTCAAGCTCAAGCTTGGTTTAATTCTTTAATGGGAAGTGATTCTTTCTAACTATTAAGTTTAAACCCTAGGAAGTTTGAAAAATTAAGTAACAGCTCAGAATACAGGTGCTTAGTTAAGCATTCTTATTACACAGAATCAATACCTTATGTACACCACATCAGTATCAGTAGCAGCAGTAAAGCTTCTTTTGTATGTTTCCATACCATGTTGGTTTTTCACAGGTTGAACATGAGAGGCTTGAACACTTTTCTAAGTGTATTTAATGAAATCCAAAAAGGGGTTTCAGATTTATTCAAACATTTACATTGCTTTGTACACTGTCTATTGACCTTTTATATGTTAAGTTTGTAATTTAGCACTCTTAGCCACTTGCAGTTTATTTTTTGTGAAAAAGGGTCTGTAGAGCTGGAGAAAAAGCATCAGAAGAATACCGGGGTTAAACCAAAATAAATAACCTTGCGAGGGCTTAATATTTTCATGGCTGGGGAAAAAAACAAGTGAAACACAGTAATCCCCAAATATTACAACACCTACCAGCAGCCCTGAAAGCACAGGTTAAATTCACACAGAGCAAAACCAAGGACTGTTAACAACACTCTACAATATACAGTTCCAATATTGAGCACAAAGTTGTGTCCTGTTTGTGTTTGAATGGTTACAGGTGGTTTTTCCTAGTTTCTCCTAGATGACTAAGGAAGTAGTTGGCATGGGTAGAGGAAGTCACTGAGGCACAGAAATCTGCTATTAAAAGGTGACATGCTGTTGTGGTTTAACCTCAGCAGGCAGCCAAGTACCATACAGCTGATCATTCACTTTCTCCACACCCCTGGTGGGATGAGGAGGAGAATCAAAAAAGGTAAAACTCATGGATTGGGATAAGAGCTTAATAGCTGAAATAAAGTGAAATATAATACTAATAACAATAATAATGTAAAGATAAATAACCAAGAGAGATACAACTTAACAAAACCCTCACCAGTGATGCACAATACAATTGCTCACCCCACACTGACCAATGCTCACCCAGTCCCTAAGCAGTGATTGGCTTCTTCCAGCTAACTCTCCCCAGTTTATATACTGAGCACAACATCATACAGTATGGAATATCCCCTTGGCCAGTTGGGGTCAGCTGTCCTGGCTATATCCCTTCCAACTTCATGTGCTCCTCCAGCCTTCTCGCTGGCAGATCATGACAAGCTGAAAAGTCCTTGTGTTAGTATAGGCACTACTTAGTAACAACTAAAAATGTCAGCTTGTTATCAACATTATCTTCCTACTAAATTCAGAACACAGCACTGTACCAGCTACTAGGAACAAAATTACCTATCCCATCCAAAACCAGGACACATGTACATGGGTGTAGCTATTAGAAATTGTTTACAAAACTTGCATGGCCCATCTAAATCTCTGAATTTTTCTAAGCTTGCTACAAATTGCATCTTTCATATATAAGAAAACAGAATTAGCCAACCTACATCCATTTACCAGCTTGTCTGCTGTTCATTAGTAGGAATTATTTCCTATTAATAGAATTAACTACTATTCATTAGTCCTACCATTAGTAGGAAAAAAAACTTTCCTGAATCTCTGAGGCAATCACATGAGTTCTGAAATATGAGATCAGATTAGTATAATACAGTTTTAGCTTACAAAGCCACGAAATACCATAGGTGGTTGAACTTAGTATGGAATATGATAAATTTTATTCATCTTGAGTTTTGAAAGTGCTGTTAGAAGTTTGCTTTGTTCTAAATGGATAGTCAGGAATCAGATGCGATAGAAAGAGTACCTTTTATTGGATTTTCCAAACTCCTTTGGTACTTTTGAGAACACCATTGTAAATCCCTGATTTAGTAAATACTCCAGTCACATGGACAGTCTGATTTATCTTGATGAGAATACACAAATGTTAAATGTACCAAGATGAAAAAGAATACAAAATTGTACTGGAAACCTTGAAACTTCTTAAGATAACACTTGTCCATGTGAAAGAATTGCTAATGCAAGGCTTTTGGATGATTAACATAATGAATATTAAAAGTATGCTTTATTATCATCTAGTTCTCATTACTTTCATAATGAGAAATTTGCATGTACATGCATTTCCGGGTACAATAATATGCTAGATTGCATGCCTTAAGGACAGACAAAAAGATAGAATGTGTATTTGTACTGAACTTGTCCGGTATGAGGTCAAATCAGATGGTCTGGATGTAGGAGCAAATCCAACAAGAAAGGCAGCAATGGAAAACAAACCAAGAATTGCTTAAGGAAAAATGAGCTAAAGGAAATGGACAAACACATCAGAGTGAGTGAAAGTACTGAAAAAAAAAAAAAAATCAGTGGTAATATGAACAGTTATCTGTTCCTACGTCCAGGAACATGATTAAGACAGAAATCTTAGTATCTATTATTTCAAATGAGGTTTAGAGTTAATTATTAACCATCACTTCACCCCCTGCAAGTCAATACTAAGCAGCCTGTTGTGTAGCTTGTCTCCTCTGCCTTATTTAGGACTTAAGTTGCCCTTTTATACTGACTGGTTTTTATTGGATTGTCAGTATTATTCCGCTTTCATGCCCAAGCAGGATCTTCTAAACCTATTTGCATTTAATTGTAAGAACACAAGTAAGTAAAGCTTAAATTTTTCTTAATTAAACTCCAAACAACAAATCATCATTAGTTAGACACCCTGCAGGGACAGAGATTAGAAGTACAGAGACAAACCTTAAAATCTGGTTTTGCGCCTGCAATGCAATATTTACAGAACTATCAGAACAGTTTGTGTATTTGTTAAAGAGGCAAGGATATGTTAACAAATAATGTAGGAGTAAATACTTTATGCAGTTCCACATTCTCTTCCCCCAGGAAAAAAAATAATAAAATAAAGCCTTTCTGAAAGCAGCAGAACCCACCAAAAGTTGTTATATTGCCTACATTATATGTTATACACATATATGTTATATATTGCCAACATTACTGATGAGATCTGACTTTCAGCTCATCCTTCACTTAATCACAGATCATCAGCACAGTGTGGACTAATATAATGAAGAGAGAGGAATGATAATATACACAGCTCAGCTTGTTGAAGACGACTCCTAGGCTAGTCCAGAGGATCAGTGACTCCTTTATTAGACTACATGTCTTTGGCCATGGACTTTAGAGTGCTTGGCATGAAGTACTCTGGTCTATGATTAGTTTCTGGGAGCCAGATTAAAATAAATATTAATGAACTAATATAAAAGTATCACCAATATTCAAACTAACTAATCAGGAGCCACACACTCCCAAAGATTTCTGTCTATTAAATTCTACAGTTGATTTGTTTGTAATTGTGTTTTGAATCCAGAGTCATAGAGGTCACACTTCCAAAGGCTCACTAGCAACTGTGATGTCTATGACCTTACTTACGTTTGATTTTTATTTATTTTTAGGAAGTTGATACTTTTAAATAGCTAACAGTACCCATACTTGAGTTTTAAGACAAACAAGACAGGTTATGAGTCATAACACAGAATTCACAGAAATATAATAAGTCATGTTCACAATATCTATGTATGTTTTCAGCGGAGGGGGAGGAGAAGAGGAAGGGAGAGACACAGAAAGAGGGCAGACACAGATTATCTGGCTTGAGCCTATTGGAGGAACTCAGGAAGCTCACAAATAAATCTTGGGATTTTCCTATGAAGGTTAAGTTGTGAAGTGTTAGCTAATCAAGTCTGCCTCAAAATCAGTCTCAACATCCACTTGAGATTAACAAGTGAAATAGCAATCTCCACTGGTGACAATCACACAGACTTCAGAGTAGAGTTCTTTCTTTCACTTTTCTGATACCTAGAAATGCTTCTGGTATTTAACTGACTGCTAATTTAAGAATATTATGACCATGCCTGTCCCAGTAGGTAAGCTTTTCCTTTGGGAGATCTTTTGCCGTTCTGCTTTAAGATCTCAGTTGTTTGAGGTGGGCTAGTAAGTTTTTCTGCAACTTCAATTTTCCCTGAATCACATCTTGCATTCTACAGCAGAGAAATATGGTCCATTTAGTTGCTGCTGCATTCAGTACTTGTAGCTGTAATCTTAGTTTTACTATGACCTCTTTTGCTTTAATACTTTAGCTGACTTGTATAATTATCATATTCTGCATTTGCATTTCCTCCATTCTATTTTTGTTTTCATTTTGCTAGCTTCAGCTCCTCTTAGCAGTTGCCTACTTGAAAAGTGACCTACAGCTAGACACTTCACATTTCTACTCCCAGAGTCCGTTTAGACCAAAGGCCTGTGACTAGGATCATTTGAATTAAAAGTGCATGATCTTAAGGCATGCTGGGCTACCCAGAAGAGCAAATAAGAGTTTCTATCTAGGGAGATTAGACATTAAGTGACATTACATTCAATTGATTTTACTTGTCCTTAAGTGATACTTTTCAAACCAGTAAGCCATTTATCATGTATTCATTCTTATATATTAGGCACTGGTAGCTATAGATGTCTCTTTTTCGGGCTTTATGGTTGATGACTACATCAAACAAAACTTCTGAAGGTTTAAGCATTTGCCTATATTTCCCATTAAAATGTTTCTTAAAATTGTCATTTTCTAGATAGTCATAAAATTAAAGAAACTCACCCTAAAACAATAAAAAACAAAAGTGACCCAACACTACCCCCTCCAGCCCCTGAAAAATTTATGACAATTATTTCTTTAACAATTTGCAAAGCTCTCATATGACACTATACTGTATGGCTGTGAACTTCAAATGAGACAGTATTTCTCATGCAATATAGTGCTCATCCTGAGGATTTCAATTGGGTGATCAGTTCAGAAACATACAGTTTTAACTCTGTAAGTATTCTGGTTTTAGTACTGCTTTGTTTTGATAAAATGGTTAATCAAACTGAGGAGTGCTTCACTTTTCACTGATTTTAAGATCCTGCAAGTTTATAACTTTTGACAGCTAGATGTCAAATGCTGTTCAAAGGCATCACAGCACCTCATGGGATTCTAAATTTAGGCTAGCTCTACCCAACCTGTGTTCTTCTTTTAGTGCTTTAATTTCTAATCATGATGTTTGACTGTGCAAGCTGTCTGAATATTTTGATGACAAAAATAGTCATAAAAAAAATTCATTATCATTACAATCAGTAGTACTAATACATGAAACAAAACACATGTTTATGAATCAAGGAGACAATTTTATGGAGACATAATTTTAAGAGAACTTTGATAGTTTGCTCTAAAGTATATAATTGTTATAGATCAGGTAGCTGAATCACCTACTATAGCACTGACTTTTCTTCCACTATGAACTAAACCTGAATATTGCCTATGTGATGATGCAATGATTTTTATTGTGTTGCTGGACATCTGCGAAGGCACTCTTTTATTTGGGTCTGTTTAGTACGATTCTTACAAACATATATTAGTGGTAAATTTAGCAAATATGTAAAATAACATTATTATTAAAAAAACTATTAATATATTTCTATCACTAGTTATGAACTTTGTCTTATAAATATATAATCCATTCCACTGATGATTTTAATTACTTTTGCAGTTAGGCATTTGAAAAATTGGACTATTTATTTGCAAAGGTGAGGTGACTTTGAGCCAGAGCTGTTTTCCTCAGCCTCTCCTGATATATGATGTCAACCTGAACGATGAATGCATATATTTACTAAGTTCCTAGACAATGCCACCTTTTGAAGGCGAAAAACATATCAGAAGACAGGATTAGAACAAATTATTAGGAGATTAGTGGAAGCAATCTGGCATGCATAAATGCAAGTTCTCTATTTGTCAATAGACAGTGTCTTCAAAACAGGTTTTTGATCACAATATTGTGCTTCTGACAAAGGCAAACACTGTGGGATATAGGAAAAGCAAAGTAATCAATCAATTCACTCTATGTGGCACTCACAAGATTTCAGCTGCAGGCTGTGTCCGATTTAAGCAAAAGACCAATTGGAGAAAATCCAACAAATGCAATAAGAATAATAAGTAACCTGCAAACATTAAACATAAGAATGGTTTGATGGAACTGGATCTGTTTAATCTACGAAGAAGAGATGCAGTATAAAGCTTTATATGCACAGCAATTACCTGGGGAAAAAAAAAAAAAAAGAAAAAGAAAAATAAGCTGGGTTTACTGTCAACACAAGAAAAACGAAAACCAAAGGTCTCTGGTTGGACGGGGAAGACAACTGGGATTTTAAAGCACTGAAATAGGTGGCCCGGGTAGGCTATGGAATAATTGCTCCCAACTAACATGCCGGAGATTTCAAAGTAAAACTAATGAAGAAAATTATATTTTTTCTTGGTATTCAGTGAAGTGGAAATAACACTAAAAATGACACTGTTATAGTATGTTCTGACAGTAGAACACGATGCAAGTGTGTGTGTTTAGGTTTCTTTCCACTCAGAAATAGAGGACAGAAGCTTCACAAGTTTTCCACTGTGACTCCAGAGATTTGGAGTCTCCACCTAGCAATTCTGAAGCAGAAGCATTCATAACAAACGAAAAGACCATATAAATCTGTAGCCAGAAAGTAAAGTACAAAAGATGTTCTTTCGGTATTTCTTGTGAATAGATAGATATCGACAGAATAGTCAAGCTGGACTGCAGTGACTAAATCGTTATGTTTATGGGGTTTTCTACTTCTCTTTTTTATAGCCTTTATCCTGTATGATGCCCATCAAGAGCCTTTGTACATACATGTAATAACTATTTTTTTCTACAGATTCAGTAGTATGATATAGCTAGAGAACATGAAAAAAAATCCCAAATGGCATTTAAAAAACCCTACACCTTTTTCTTACATCTAAAAATAAATAGTCAAATACCTGATTAACTTCAGTTTTTCAAGAGCAATTTTGCAACAGTATCTTAATTATGCATTCATGAACTGCAGATTTTATTTCTGTCCTATAAGCCAACCCTTTACAGGTTGCTGATTTTAATTTATATTCCTTTAAGACAAGGCTAGGTGATATTTGTTACAGTGTATATATACACGTGTATATGTGTTAGGGTATATATATACACACAGAAAGCGTATTTGCTTAAACATCTATATAGGTTTTATACATACATTTAAGCTCAGGACATTAACATAGGATCAATTTATATTGAAGAATTAATTTTTTGAGCATTTGAACATATCCTGCAAACATGAAGTATATGAAAGCAAATGTTAGTTCCACATACTCAGCTCACTGGCCCAAGAAATGTCTTGACTCCCCCAGCAAATATTTGATCTTTAAATTTACTGAATCTTGCTCACCAAAGGGGGAGAATAGAGTGCCAGAAGAGTTAAGTTTGTCTCAGTGAGCAGTTGGATCTACAGTTATGAGTTACAAGGAAATGGATGGTCACTGATGAAGGAGACTAGAGGGAAATAGATTATTGGCATAATGGTGTCATATTAAATGTATCCCCTTAGTCAAAGGAGAGCAATATAGTAAAAACAGTTTAACAGATACCTGAGAAAGCTGTTTGTCTGCAAAAGGTGAAGAGAGGCAAGGTCATAAGACATATTAGCCATCTACCTAGTATGGAGCTGAATGATTCAAACAAAATTTCCTCAGCAGCCTTCCAATCCCACCTGAAGGATTTTTGTTGCTGTTCTCTGTTTCTTCAGTTCACAGTGCACTTGCATTTTACACAGTTTCCTTTAAAGTAGTCATCAGCCAGTTAGTTCTGACTCATGGCACAACCTTACAAGACTAAGATTTGGTTGTCTGAATTCTTCTTTGCTCTCTGCTGGGAAATTATTGTACAAACTTAACACTAAAGGTAACTTAGGAATGCTAGTGCTTGTACAGACCTGTTAACAACAATAAGGAACAGCAAACATGTCTTTGTAGTAGATAGAAACACTCACTGGAGAAAAATAGTATTATTACCTAAAGCTATAAACCCCAAACTTTTTACTGGTGGATATCTGAAGGCAAGGGAGAGGAAACAGGATTTAGATTTCTTCACAGCACACTCCTCTTCCAACTTGCAAATGGAAGCAGAAAAGGCAAAGTTCCATTCTAAGGATCAAAAATGAATGCCTAATTGAAAAACTTACACCAAATTAAACTGAACTGTCCAAGAGCTCAGTGAGGTATACTGTTGTACTTTAAAATGTCTTAACAAAATGCAACCTAGAGAAAAGAAAATGCCGAAGTAAGGAAAAGAGGCAAATAATCAATAATCAGCTTCCTTTTTCCCCAAGTGCAAAAATAAGGATGCTGCAGTTCTTTCCTTTTGCTGGGGTAACAAATTAAGCTTGTAAAGTCTGAAGTTTTATGCTGTTTTTTAGTCAGACCACAAACAAGGTGCAATTGACTTGCCAGTGCATATTCCCCACCAGCTCCTTTTCCAGATCTAAAGTGATCTCTCCTCTTCAGCAGGAGTATCAGAGCATCCCACATCCCATATAAGGCTTTGATGTTCAAGAAAGAATTATTAAATAGAGCTAACTGATTTAAACTTTATAAGGAGGCATGTCACCTTTTAGTATCAGCTAACGATTTCAGTATTTGTCAGGAATTTTTAGCTGGCTTTTACTTGAGTACCTGCTAAATTCTCCCTCCACGATGCAGGAAATGGTATTTTATACCTTAGCTGATGGGAATATTATTAGATAAGACGTCACAAATATTCTATCTTGTAAATGGCAGCAGTTTCTGTACATAGACTGTGTCCTTGTGTGCTTTCTACTAAGTACTACAAGATAATGATTGCTGAAGAATCAAAGAGCATGTGAAACAACTATTCAAAATAACATTCTTGCTGTCTTTCACTAGTGAAATACAAAGACATTTGTCTATTTGTAGTCTCTCAGGCCTTCTGAGTAACAGGTTTTGTATTTTCTTGAGATGTAAACATAAATTATACTTGGCTGTTATACAATGAATTGACTAAATAATAATAAGACACTACAGGTCACTTGTGTAATTTCCACAGGCAGTTGTCTGAAAAAATTGCCATCATTTTGGGCTGTAAATAAAACAGAAAGGTATGAAAAATTATGAAGGAATTAGAACTATGAATGGCTGGAGAGTCAAACATCTTTCTATAAGAGTATGTGAATTGACATAAATTGCCTTATACATGATGATATTCCCATTATAGTTATTCAGGAAGGGTAGACCCATAGACTCTATTTTCATGCCAAAGATGTAACTGTTAGAAACCTTAGATAATATGAGGGCATTGATGGACATTCTCAGAACAGGCTTATACATTACCATAGGCTTTTTCTTCCAGATATTTTGTAGCCTTTTCATGCAGCAACAATAGTTTATTTTCCATTTATAAATGCAACTGCCTCCTTAATATTAGGTAGTAGGAAATAAAGGCACAGGCATAGAAATTAAGGCATAAGAAAGGCATAGGAAACAAAATGAGCCATTTCAGGTCCAGTCTATAAAGGGACAAGACAGAAAAATGGTAAGTACATGATATTTTCTATTTCATAGGCTTACACCACTAAGACTGTTTGCATCAGTCAAAATGTTAAACACCATGTAAGATAATAGTCTGTTTCCCAAACAGGAAAAAAAGCAAACATAAGGAAATATATGTTCTTTCTACAACTGTAATACAAGTCGGAGCGAGTAGCAAATACCTCTTCTTCAGTTCCCAGACGTATGCTTAGCTCACTGGATTAGACCTCCTGACTGCACAGAGGACAAGACAATCCTTTCAAGAAAACACATTAAGAACATGCTTTTAGTAGGCACTGTTGCTCCTGAAAGAAAAAAGAACAACAAAAAAACCCTAAAAAAATTAAGGCTCACAAGCAGTTTCAGACCACTGATGATCACCAAGCAATAAACATCATGTTCAAACATCCGGCAACCTTAAGCACTTTCCAGTGAGTTGGGTAAAACCTTATTCAAGGTCACTGATGTGATGGGATTTGTCATTCTTGACCTGTCACCAGTATAGGTCAAGTCAGTATAGAATAGTTTGGTACTTAGCTTTGGGCTTCTTTTAATCCATTATTATTGTGAACAGGAAAAAAACCCAACAACCCCTTTTCTGTGTTATCTAGAAAAAAGGAGCTCAGTAAGAAAAACAGAAATTAAGTTCACCTTTAAAATGCTTTTGGGTAGTGGAAACTTTGATTCAAAGTGACAATTCTAATAATATTTTCCCATTTTATTTTGAGTTTTCTTCAGGCTGTGAAAAAACAAATTAAAAAGGAACATAAAATTATTTGAGTGGATGGAAGATAAACTGTTAAATAAAAAGACACAGAGCAGAGATTATAACCCACAAACCAAGCAAAAATATGAAATTAATTAAATTTAGGTAAATTTAGTATTTAGTAACAGCAACTAAACCTGGTTAACTTTTTGTGTCACAGATTTTAAAGCTGTTGTTAACCACATTTATAGTTAAAATACTGTTATACAGGAACTGACCAGTATTTTCAGAGACAAGGATCAAAGCAAATAACATGCTAATAATTTTAAAGTTTGCCCAATTACCACATCATTTCCATTACGTATTATGCAATATTTATATAATGCACATCAAATGAATAGAGTCAGAGTATTAAGCATGTTCAGAAAATAGTGTCTCATCTTGGTATAGAAATTTGGTGTGATGATAACAAACAAAATGTTACCTTTTATGTACTACAAGTCAGACAGAGATACTATCTTTCCTTGGAAAGTAAATTTGCACAGTAGCCATGGAGTCAAAATAACACTGGCTGAGTTATTTTATCTAAGGAATAATTTCTTTCAGGAAACAACTAAGTAGCATATATTTCTTATTAAAAAAAAAAAAAAGAAAAAAAAAGAGAGCAATCTAATTTGACATCCTTTTATAATTCAAGTTGAATGCCCAAAGGAAAAAAATAAAGACATATTTCTCAATATACAGATGTATTTTCATAGAACAACATGTGTTCAGTAGAAGTTAGAAATAAGCTCTCAAGGAGTAGGAAATTCATGGTTCCATTAGTCGAAGTGCTAGCTCTGTTGATTACTTTCAAACCTGATTTAAATGATTTATTATCCAATCTCCATATTTTATTATTTTGGCTTGCACATCTTTCAGTCACATTACTGACCATAATTCCCTGCAGTCATTCAAATAATAAAATAAGTCTGTTAGTTTGATTTCCTTCATAGATCATTTAATACTCATCACACCTGGATAACAGAAATTACTTAGGTTGTAAAAGTGGAAGAAAAAAGCCTACAGCTCTGTTGAGAACTGAATTTTTCAGATATTAACAGTGCCTTATTATATCTCTATTATGACAACTGACTCATTTGACTTCAGATCATCTGCAGAAAATGAGCTTATGGCTCAACTAAAGAGCAAGAATTCTATATCGTATACATAAATTATAATACTAGCTGGTCATAACGTGCTTTCTTTATGTAGGTCTGATTTCATGACAGTAACTTGATTAACATATGAATAACAAAGAAAAAGTATTCCATAAGGTTGAAAGAGCAGAATGAAATCCTACTTCCAAAGAATTTAATGATGCCAGGATATAATCCCTGTCTTGATTTTCTAAAGCAACCTCTTAAAAAATATGTAAGGTATTTAGGCCTGATGGAATGCTGGACCTGTTATATGTATACAAAAGCCTATTCAATACCTTGAAAAGATGTAGCTATGTTAGATTCAGACTATGAATCCATTTTATAAGAATGAAAATGTTTGATGTTAAGAAAAGTTTTGTACTTAACATTCCTACTTAGACAATGATATATAGCAAGATAATAAAATGTACAGAAATAAAGGAGACAACAGTGGAGATATTGTGCAGGAAAAGATAATGTAAATCTAATGGTGGAAGGCTGAACCTTGAAGTAAGTTCAGAAAAAAAACCCTGAAATAATAGCATATATTGGTGGACATCAATTTAAATACTTTTTAAAAATGTTTTTTAAATGCTGACTTTCTTCTTGGTGACTTTCTAATATTTGAACAAACATTAGTTATGTTATTATCCATATATCTTTAAAAAATAAGGTAAAACAAAGCACATCATCCAAGAATATAAGGATACAGCTCTTGCATTAGTGGTCATAGATGTCTATTTCTGAAAAATAATTTTCAGAAGTTCTTGTGTTTTCTCTTCACAAAGGGGATCCCACATAAATACAAGAAATGTGCCTATCAATTTCTATATAAAACATTTTTCTGGGCTATGATTTGGTATGGGCTATGATTTTGATATGAAGTATTTTAGTAAATTAAGTTTCAGAATATACTTGTAATTATAGTGTTAAGCATGTATATATACATGTATATACTGAGAAAACAACAAATTTAAGTATTTTTTCTTACATGTCTGTAATAATAAGATCTGAGATTTGCCTTTTTAAATTTTTATATGCCTATCCTTTGACTGAATTTGTCAATGAGGTTTACAAAGTAAGTTAGAGAAGTTATGTGTATACATTCAGATTATATATTTGCTAAACACATTTCAAACCAATAATGTTTTGAGGACATAGTTTACATCTGGACTACTTCTCTATTACAATGATACATCATTATCTTAGTAATTTTGCCTCTTGCCGTAAAATGTGCTGATAAAGACAACTGGAAACACAAGTAGTATAGATTGAAAAAGTATCAACATGAACCATCATTAGCTGTCGTTGAAATGCTGACAAAAAAACTTCAACAAAGCACAGCAAGCACATGGAAGAGCCAGGAATCCCTGGCCTTAGGAATCCCTCTGCAATATCTTTACTACAAAATCATTCCTGATAACTAACATGGTGCATGACTTAAAAGGGCATTTAACTTTTTATATGCCTATTGTTTGTTCTTAAAGATGAATATGGACAAAGATTCTAATAGTATGATCACTCTGAGTTAGCAACATTTATAAGGGTATCTTGACTACCACTGACCGTGAACTGAATCATCATGCTGTGATTATATTCCAAAGCCTGTGGGGTTTTTTGAGAATATTGATGATCCAGAGGACAAAAAAAAAAAAAAAGAAAGAAAAAAAAAAAGGATTTAGGAGAGGCTGACATCAAACAGACAATTTTATCACATACTAAGAACAAAATAGAAGAAATCCCAGGGGTTCTCACGTCTGAGCTATACTTCAAGTGGAAATTTTTCATTTCATACTAGCCAGAAATGCAGGTAGCAGCACATGATCTTATTCTTTACTGTATGCTTGAAATAGTAGAAAGATTTTCAGACACTAGAAGGATGAAAAGGAAGGGTAATAGCCTCATTTTTTTATTCAGTATCATGTTCAGTATTTTCAGTACACACAACAACAGATTTCTGCAGAAAAAAAGGGATCTAACTGTTTTACAACTATGGAAATATTCCCTTTGCCCAAGTGGATCCTTTCTTTTGTCATCTTCAGTGAAAAAACCTGAGCTGCATGTAATTGTAATTTATCTGGGAGTAAAGATACCTTTTCACTTTCATACATATACTTCCTGAAGCCTTTATTATAGCTCACTGTGTTTGTCTGCTTTAGAGAAACTACCTGGAAACAATGGAAAGCACTGATAAGTTATAAATCATACCAGCTGACAAGAATGATTGGCGATGCAGAACTTTTTCATCCTCAAGTGTTTAGACGAGAGTATGTCTAATGACAATGAGGAAACACCTCACAGTAAGCTTTTGCATACACCACACATTTCCTAATTTATAAAATACTGTAAGCACTAACAGTACTGAATATCTGAGATCTCAAAGAAATTAGGATTTAACACTATGCTTTGGATGCAGTAATATATTTAGCTTTGGCACTTTGTTGTAACTTGATATATGCATATAAATTGAGAGGCTAACAGTGTAAAAAATCCAAACACACCAACTTAGATATTGTTTTCAGATGCCAGCATTTCATCTACTAATATATTAAAGTGAACCAGAGTTGCTAGGACCAAATTGTACACAAGCATACCCTCAGGTTGAGGGTGAAGGAAAGCCTTCAGAATCAAGTTGAAGACTTAAATTATTCCCTTCACTTATTTGATCTATTTTTGAGAAAGTCATACAGAGGTGTAATGTAATCATTGCTAAC
The DNA here is from genome assembly GCF_033783945.1 of Neopsephotus bourkii. Classification (NCBI taxonomy): domain Eukaryota; kingdom Metazoa; phylum Chordata; class Aves; order Psittaciformes; family Psittacidae; genus Neopsephotus; species Neopsephotus bourkii. The sequence continues at coordinate 2,787,535 of NW_026901215.1, read as the reverse complement.
CCTGAGTAATTAAGGCAGCAACAACAGCAGAACCTGCATTCTGTTGCTTCCAACTTGTCAGGACACTATTTAATTTCAAATTTCATTAGAGAAATCTATGTTCAACTGGATTAAGATTCAGTTAGACACACATATTTTGTCATTTATTATTTGGAAGGATACATCTCAATCAGGAATAACAATTTCTGTGGAGTCTTACAGTTTCTTAGTAAGAAAAGGCAGAAATCTTTGGCTCTCACTATAGTATTTTACCTTTCCCTGCACTGGCTCCTTTATACTGTAGTGCTTACCACAGCAGGCGTGGGCTTTAAAAGCCATACTACTAACCTGGAAAGTGAAGGATCATGAGCTTTCACATCAAGAACCCTGGACAATGCCATCATTTCTTAGGAAAAAAAAAAAAAGGTCAGTGCAAGAACTAAAGAAATTTACAATCTGTGGGTCCTTTTTGTGAGTCTGCTACAACCATCAGTGACAAATTAAATAATATGTGATGTATTAAATATTTATAATAAATTAGGAATTATACTTTAAGTACCTGAATAGCCAGGAAAATCCAGATTTCTGTATAGAACTTGAGAAACTTTGTTAGAAAAAAATCCTGGCCTGAGATCACACAGTTCCCAAGATCACTCCTACAGTGCTGATCACTGTGGACTTTATTCATTAACCCTGCTGAATCAAAACACTCAGTTTATACATCTCAGTTTAAAGGGGCATGATTTAAACCAATAGGCATGGATGTCTGGATTCACTGATTTTCTATCTAAGGATAAAAAAAACAATCTATAAGAAATCACTTACATCACTAGGGCCTAAGTATGTTTAATTGTTTACCAAAACGGATGAAAAAAACCAAATCCCAAGTAAACAAACTCCTGTTAACGTAGCCCAGGATGTGATTTAACATAGAAAAAGATGGAGACTTTTTTTGTGGGAACAAAAATTTCAGACTCTTCATTCATGTAGTTAGTGACACCTCATTAGTTGCTGAAAACTCATTAAGTTTACACTTTGGAATTAGCACAGCAAAACTAACATATCACTGTTAATTCTGAGGCCAGTAGAATAGGAGTATAAATAGATGAATGGTCATATGAAGAAATGCCATATCAAGTAGTGAATGTAAACCCAAATGTTATGATTGATATTGGGATAGGCAAGCTGATCATTTCTAAGAGACATTTTGGTAAACATGACACAAAATGTGGTTTCTAAGCAAGAGTAATTTCAGTTTTAATCCTTAGTTCCATATGTAACATCACTTTCTTGGAGATTAATACCTGGAAAAACTAACAAATGCTGGGTTTGATAGGTCTGATAGGAATCAGGAGTATTTATACATAACTGTGAGAAGTACACACATACTGCTTGAAATAGGTGCTCTCACTAACCTGTTTTTTTCCACTTTTATGTTCAAGTAGCCCTCGCCTCAACAACTGTACCACCTTCCCCTAAACAGAGCTCAGCTTAGCATAGTTATCCAAAATTTTCTGCTTTTTCTTTTGAAGTTATGGTCCAAGTACCTGAGAGAAATTACTTTGAAAGCAAAGCCACAATTTGTTATGAACCTAGAAAAAAACTAACTCTAAGTACCATTGTAGCTGATTCGCAAGAGAGGCTCTTCATGTTCAAGTATGCTCTTACTCTCCTCATAATCAACAAAGATAAGAAGGGGAAAATGGATGCTAATATTCAATAGTCAAAACAGGAAAATTAAGCCTCAAAGACTGAATCTTCTGGCTTTCTACACAGACTGAATGAAAGAAGAGATGATGGCCATTTATTTTTCCTTTGTTATAACAATAATATGCCTGAACTGGACCCCATTGGAACTGGACCCCACTGCATAAAAGGCTGCCTGATGAACATTCCATTTGCCATGTCAAATTGGTACAGCAATGGTGTCTTGTGTGAACCGTATTAGCAGCAACTGATGAACTTTCCCAGCTTCCCTGAGCAACTGCCCTTATCACCGGTGTAGTAAGACCTGTAAAACAAGCTGGAAGTAACTCTTTATTTTGTACCTATTGGTAAATTACGTGACATTTCTGCCAGAAAAAGCCTCACAAGCTGCCATACCAGCTGGAAATACTTCAGTTTAGTATAACAAGTGCAACACTGAAGAGCTTTTATATATATGACTAATTCAGTTTAGCTTCATTTCAAATTAATGCATTGGGACAGCCAATAATAAAGCTATTAAAAGAATGAAATGGCTGTGGAATTGTCAAAATTTCTCCCTTAGCCTGCATTGAGGAAGAGAATTTTAGCTACATGGGTTTCCAGTCAGTGGCAGAAACAGTCATACATTACATTCAAATGTGCATGAGGTTTTTGAGGAAGGGATTGGAGGAAAACTCTCACCCGCTGAACAGCATTATGCACGCATATGAAATTTACTTTAGTTAACATGACAAAAGCGATAGAACTGCAATTAGACAAAGAAGGCCCCCTATCAGGCAAAAGCCTGTCCAAACAGATGGGCTTTCCAATACACTTGAAGGTCAAGAGATTATGAATTTGCCGAGCATGTCAGTAATCACAATACTTTATAGTCGTCTTCTGCTACAGCTACTGGATCTAACCTGTACATAACTCAACAATTGAAAGGCAAGGTTCATAAGGCAGCTATCTAAACAAACTAAAAGAGAAAGTAGACCCTCTTATTTTTTCCTCAATTGGAGAAGTTTATTAGGGAGATTTATTTTCACTGTGGATTTTGTCTGTAATCACAGAAAACTCAACCTAGAAACTACAGGGAGAAAGTATTCCTCAAAGTTTCTTCTGTGGGACTTGCTTTGAAGTAAGGAAATTTACGAAGAGAGCGTTGTGGAAGAAACACAACTCTATCCCAGCCAAAATCAGGACACAGAGGTAGTCCATCTTAATTATCAAAGTCTTTTTCTCCGTATTTGGAAATTACTTATTATTTAGTCAAATGGGTCTTAAGTGTATTTATAGGCCAGTACCTAAGTGAAACTTAAATGCATATACAAAGTGCACCTCCACATGATATGGTTTAATGAATGCTTCAACTACATAGTCAAAGCAGGAAATTAGTATTTAACACAATTTGGATTAAAAGGTTGGATTTGGAATTCTGAATTTTAGTCTTTGGTCAGATTGAATGGGGTCATTTAACGAGCTACATGTGGTCAACGTCTTTTTAGAAATTTCACATGAAACAGTCTCATGAGAATAAATTCTCAAAGGTACACCAAGGCTGTGAATATTTAACCCCAAATAACCCTACCCTAATATTATAATTTCAATAAACAAAGCAAAACACTCTTTTTGTTGCACTGATACAAATCTCACATAGCACTATTTAACAAATAACATTACTCTAGTAAAAGTTTTCACAGAGGATGTAAAGTTCTTCAGGACTAAACATACAAAGGATATAAAAAAATTCTGCTATTCTCCAAATTGTAGTTTTTGATAAAACCTCATTCTTCATGTACCCTTTTTTAATCTGTATCTATCTTCCACTGAAGTTTCCTTGCTCCATTTGCTTTTTATTATCCCTGTCCCTTGAGCCTAAAAAGACTGCATTTAAACAAAATTACCTACAGAATGCAATACTTAAGTCTATTGTGCTCAGTGTTGATTTCTCGTTACTTATTCTATTCCTCTTGATTAATCTGTCTTTACTTTCAGCCCATCTTTCTCTCTTATCCTTCTTCACATGTTCTTCCTTTGTTTTTCAAGGAAAAACCCAGCCCAACCTCTCTGATAAGTTACCATCATCTAAGACTCAAATGAAGTTTGGAAGAAAATTCTAATTAACTGAGAACACTCTTTCAGGGAAATCTCTTACCCTGTTAATCAATCCCATCCTTTAAGCGTAGTTTGAAGAATGTAAAAGGGAACTATTTCTATTTCTTAGCTGTCTGAAAGTAGGCTCTGCTTCATATCTATTTCTTCTTTCAACATCTTTCTGCTTTTATTTTTTTGTCACAGGGAAACTTTGTATCTACCAAGCTTAACTGGGACACATGAAAGGACACACACACACACACACACAACATACTGGATGGAAAACATGGAGGTATTATTTAAACACTGGTGACAATATGACTCACTCAATCTTCCCAGAAATATACAATCCATGGTACCAAACATTCTCACTACTAGACCTTATTTCCTGATTTGTTGCCCAAATCTACAGTTTGTTTTGAGGAACCAACTGACTGCCATCAGCTTCTTTAACAGTACCTTATTCTGGCATTCAATTTACTGTACTAGCCTACAGTAGTATCGCTGGTCCCTATTTCTTTGTAAACAAAAACTAAAGGGATTTATGCTTTAGAATAATGAAAGATAAATCTCTGTATACCCAGTATCATTTCAAGTCAGAATAAAGACTGATATTCTTTAAAAGAATCATCCAGTCTGTCAACTCAGCGCAAGTGTGCAGTGCAGCACAGATTCTTATTCAAATGAAAAGCCAGCTTTTTAATTTTAACAAAATGAATCAATTGTGCAGAAAATGCTTTTGTACAGCAATAATCAGACATACTTTATATGCTTCAGATTTTTTTTGTAAAAAAGAAAGGAAGAACTAGTTCTGCCAGACTAAAGTCATGGCCATAAATATTGTTAGTGGTTTGTTTTGTTTTTTTTTTTTTTTTTTTTAATGGAATCAGTAAATCCATTAAGATAAATCCTTATTATATAGTATATGTGGACTTCCAAACACTTCATACAGTCCTTTGTCCTTTGAAGACAAAGGACAAAAAGCCTTTCCCCTCATTTGCAAGAAAATGATTTTGTCTTGGATGGAAAATGAAAGTCATTTTGTTTAAGGGTTAAGAAAACAGTGGCAGAAATTAATTATAAGGTTGCACAATGGAGTTTAGTGGTAGTCTCAAAGGAAGGCATCCTGGACCTCCATTGCAAATCTGCATACATATATATGTATGTAGATAGATACACACACACACACATATATGATCTGAAAAACTGTGCTAAGTGTTTCATAATGATCAAAAGTAAAACTTACTGCAAAGGACTTCAGAAAGATCTTACAAGACAACATAATACGGCAATAGAATTGCAGCTGATACTCAGTATGAATAAATATAAATTAATGCACAGAGGGAGAATAACCACTAAGAACATATACATAGGCACAAGTCCTAAGACACAACTAATGAAAATCAAAACCTAGATACTGTGGGAAGATAAGCTCTTTCCTTAGAAGCAAGGAGAAGTTTATAACATTAGAGAAATAAATAAAAGAACTGACCACAAAACAGAAAGCGTGTTTTATGACTTTCAGTCAAAAGAAAAAATAGTATATAGCAAAAAAAAAAAAAAAGAAAGAAAAGAAAAAGTTAGAGATCAGGCTGACAAGGAGGTATGGAAAACTTACATAAGATGCTCTAGAAGACCATATAGCCAAACGGTAAATGAGTTGGAACCTACTCTGGTAGAAAAAAAAATAATCTGGTTAAAATCAATAGTAATAAAACGAATCAGTTCCACCATAAGATGCACCATATGGTCATACAAGCACGGGTGCCAAAACAGGTGATAAGGCTGCATGGGGACAGGGATTAAATGAATGAGGGAATACTGTGCTTACACCTTTCAGAGACAGTGCTGGCTTTAAATGTTTGCCAAACAGCAGACTAAGAGACTGCAAAAATTCACCTCAGAAAAAAAGGCAGCAGAGGAGTTATATAAAGATGGCATGACAAAAAATTTATAACTGAGCTCCTACACACAACAGTGCAAAAATCATGAGTGCACAAATTTTTACTTCACTTAATTCTTAAAAAACTGGCGGGTACCAATTTATAATTACCTGACAATTCCTTCTGTACAACACAAGTCATTCTTCAGGCATCATGTTAATTAAAAAGTATTAGTTATGTTACTGAACTACTTATCAAATACAGAAAGCATTTATATACATTTTCTTCCAGTGACACAGCTTCTTTAAGGGACATGAAATTACTTTCCTAATTTGATCACCTCTGTGACCGAGAAAGAAAAATGGTTTCATTTTTTTTCTATTAAAATTTACCGTTACTGGTAAATCTTTTGATCTTTTGATCTACATCTTGCACTTCCACTTCTTTTCTCCCTTGCAAGATCACAGTAAGCGAAAACAGAAAAGGCAACTGTGAGAAATGAATGAAATAACAAACTGTAATGGACAACCTGAAATTTGTAATAGATACTATCAGCAAAATTCTTTCAAGTTCAAATGCTGACATCTTTCTTTTATCCTTCTTCTACACAGGTGTAGCTTACATTTAAAGTTCCATCCGTAACCAATTCAGTAGAATACATAAAGGTGCTAAAGCCTGAACATACTTGTGATGTCTACTAAAAGTTAGGAAAGTACTGACTTGTTCTTTCTTTCATTTATCACAGTGCTTTGTTTAGTTTCAGATAGTACTAACAACATGTTTTAGTATCATCCTCATCCTAGAACAGAGGAAACACAACATTTGAGTTTTTCCAAGGTCATTATGTCCCCAAAAACTTGAAAGAAAAAAACATCTTCAAAGAGGAAACATATGTTAGAAAGCAATTCATGATGAGCAATCATTAAAAAACACTGATCCTTACAGAAGCTGACAATTAATGACAGTTCTAAATTTAGAACTGAGTCTTGAAAACCATTTTCTCTGTAATGTTCCAGGGACATTTTGTTTCTTGAGAGAAAATAAACTTGTGACCCATTTACAACATAGCACATAACCTCATGGCTCTCAAAGAATATAAAATAAACACCACCCATTCTCCTTCAGGTTTTTATCTTCCCAACTTCATTAGAAAACTTGCCTCAAGTAAAAAAAGTTAATATCTGAGGTTTTTCAGCCTATGATGAATTATGTAACAGCTCAGGGAAACCCATATGGCAAAAGTTTCAGAGTTGAACCATAGTTAAATTTGAATCACCAGAGATCTCTTGAAATAAAATTAGTGAGAGAAAGACTATTAAGCATTTCAAAGGGCTATTTCTGCTTGGTATGATTCATGCTGAAAAACAACTAATTTTTTAATTAAATGAGGCCTAGCACAAAGCCAGACGACTTAGGTCACCATCCTGATGAAGAAAGGCTCCAGCTGGCTGACCTTGATGCACTATTAGCATCTAAGCAGAAAAGGGAGAAGGTGAGCCTATGCATACTACATGTCACAGTCACAATAGACCCATTATACATTAAGGCTCTATTATAAGGAAGGGTTTTTCATGTATTTCCAGAGTGGCTTAGAGCAAACAAATTTTTGTTGTTTAGATTGGTCTGGCAAGTCTTTAAAACCTGCTGTACCTGGGGACCCAGATGCAAGGGTTGGCTAATGCAGAAGAATGCCTGGATCAGCATTCAGAAGATCCAGTAGCAGAACAGTATGTGCAAAGCTATCACAAAAGAATTGGTTGACAGTAGGAACAGTATTGTTTATTTGGGATTCAGCAGACTTAAAACCCATTATATCTTGTGTCATGGTTTAAGCTTCATCCCTTCACCTTCTTACCAAGGGTTTCAGTCCAACATATAAAATTTTGGACATGGCTTCCACTTGTCTAGACAGAACTGCATAGTTCTAGACAAAGAATGCAGCATGATGTTTGAATTTACTCTCTTGGTGTAGTGCCACACCTTTACCTATGCCAGAGTCAGTCCCATGCCCTGCAGATCTTAGTCCTAAACAAGCTGCATACATGAGCTGAATAAACAAATTAAGAAAAAGCGATAGCAAAATGTTATAGGGTTGCTTTTTGTTTCCTATGAAATCCTTAACAGAATGTTTCAAGCTTCAGTCTGTCTACAGTGAAAACAACTAAAGGAAACCAAAGTGTATTTTCTTTTCCAGGGTCACATTCAAAAAAAAACCTCATAAAAATAAAAAAAATAAAAATAAAACAAATGAAAGAAAAAAGGACACCTCCCCCCCAAACGAGTAGGACTGTTACAGAGAATTCAGTGATAGAATCATGCTCGTTTGTCATTTTATATGAACAGTTTTCAGACAGTGCAAGTTATTATAAATGAACAATTTTTACTCTCCCTTGACCTGACCAGGGAGTTTATTTTAATTTCTGTTGAAAGGATAATTTGTATTAAAACATACAATCATTCTGTACATCACTTTAGCCTCTCCACCTCCTACTTTATGTTTCACACACCTACTCATACTGCCCCCTTCCTCTCAACCCCCCTCTTTTGAATGAAACACCCAGATCTTGAAATCTCTCTCAGAAATGCACACAAGAACATATTCCTTGGCAACATGACTCACTCCACTGTCTTAGCCTCATTAGTAAGCAAGGCAGATGCCCAGATACCAATGCTGTCTGTAGCACATACACTTTTATATAACATCTCATTATTTATATATAAATGTATAAAGCCTTGTCTTGGGAATACAGCATCAATTTTTGGCTGAACATTTAGTAAGATTCACTCATACAAGTATCTTGTTTATTCTAGTTCACTTTGTGGTTTTCTTCTTTAAATCTTGTCATGAATTATGCTTACTTAGAAGAAAGTAAACCCCCTTTGGGAAATTTCCCCCTGAATGCATTGCATATTCCAAAATGTCAATGGCAGAACCTCTTATGGTGCAGCAGTTGACAGCCTGCATACTTTAATCAAGCCAGAAAGTTTTAATTATACTGCTAGAGGCATCCTATTAACATTTATTTTCTATAATAAGGACTCTACAAGAAATTAATAAAATAGAAATAGGTCTAGCCTGCAGTTCTTTGGAAAGAAAGAGGAGGGCACTCCTATATTTCTTAAAACAGCCAAATCTGAACATTATCACCATAAAACAATCATAGAATTGTTTAGATTGGAAAAGATCTCTAAGATCACTGACTCCAACCATTAACTCAGCACTGCCAAGTCCACCGCTAAATCACATCCCTGAGTGCCACATACATGTCTTCTAATACCTTCAGGGATGGTGACTCTACCACTTCCCTGGGCAACCTGTTCCAGTGCTTGCCCTTTCTGTGAAGAGTTTTCTGAGCATCCAATCGAAACCTCTCCTGGCACAACTTGAGGCCATTTGCTCTTGTCCGATCACTTGTTACTTGGGAGGAGAGATCAATACCCACTTTGATATAATCTCCTTTCAGGTAGTGGTAGAGAACAATAAAGTCTCCCCTGAGCCTCCTTTTCTCCAGGCTAAACAAGTCCTCTGCCTTCAGCCACTCTCTCGACCCTTCACCAGCTTTGTTGATCTTCCTTGAACACACTCAGCACCTCAATGTCCTTCTTGGACCAAGGGGCCCAAAACTCAGTACAGTATTCAAGGTGAGGCCTCAACAGGGCTGAGCACTTCACTAGTCCTGCTCGCCACAGTATTTCTGATACAAGCCAGGATGATATTGGCCCTTTTGGGCAACTGGGCACACTGTTGTCCCATATTCAGCTGGCCAACACCCCTAGGTTCTTTTCTGCAAGGCAGCTTTCCAGTCACTCTTCCCCAGGCCTGTAACATTGCATGGGGTTGTTGTGATTCAGCCCAGCACATAGCCAGGCCTGGCCTTGGCCCATTGATCTAGCCTGTCCAATTTCTTCTGTAGAACCTTCCTTCTCTCAAGGAGATCAACATTCCCACCCAACTTGGTGTCATCTGCAAAGTTACTGAGGCTGCACTCAATCCCTTTGTCCAGATGATTGACAAAGATCTTAAACAGATCTGGACCCGATACTGAGCCCTGGGGAATACCACTTCTGACTGGCTGCCAACGGGATTTAACTCCATTCTCCACCACTCTTTGGGCTTGGTCATCCAGCCAGCTTTATGCCCAGCAAACAGTACACCCATCCAAGCCATGAGCAGCCAATTCTATAATTCGTTTTCTTTTACAGAAAAGAAAATAAAGCATTTTGATTGAAACTGCTAATTATGCTTTTGGATACTCTAACTGTTCTAACAATACCAGGACCTTTAAATAAAATTCTCCTCCCTACCTATTTCCCTTTTTTGTGTCTTCTGGCATTTAGTACTAGGAGCAGGTAGCCCCCATGCAGTTGAGAACTGTGCACCTGAACAAATACAGCTGTAAGCACAGCATGTGTCTTGCCCTATTTAAGCTCACCTTGAACAATGTCAAGGCAGGGGATTTTAGTTTGGGAAATGGAGCATCAAATACAAGGTCTCCTCAGATGTCTGCTTTGGGAAAGAAAGGCACTGTTACAAAATATCTGTTGGCCTTTGAAACAGATTAAACAAAAAAAGCATGAGGACTCTGCTGTCATATTTTGAGAGAGATTTCCTCCCCATTTTATAAGGGTAGCAAAATGTTTGCATAAATTTATTTTAGATTTAAATGTTATACTATCATTTAAGTCACAACTTCAGATCCTGTTGAATAATGTTTTTTGATATTTCATGAAATATATGGAATTAATGATCTACTTTTGATGACCTGTACCTTCAGGCCTGGGGTAATAATTTGCCTCGGTTTTTATTTTTTATTCAGGGATGAGCTCATTAACCACAGGGTTCCTGACTTCACTCCAAATCAGGTAGTTCTTTCTCTACAAATTCTCTTTAATCTTCTATTGGATACACTATTTCTCTCCCTGTCCTGAAAGTACTATTTATGTAGCATTATTGTTACAAGCATTCCCTTAATCTTTCTACGCCATAGGTGGCAGCACTGCCAGAGTGAGAAAAATAATCTATATGCCATCAGTAGTGGATGGGAAGTTACAGTCAGATGATAGATAGGACTATTAATATATGTCACTAGCAGAATAACGGGTGGTTTGGCTGAAACTACACTTAAATACAGCTCTATTCACAGACTTCTTGTTTGACTGAGCAAATAAATATAGCACATTTAAAATTGTATAATCACCCCAAAACAGGTAAGATACCACAGCTTGAAAAGGGACTTAAATTCCTGCCTAATAAATTAATTACATGGAATTTAAACTCCCAGATGCAAAGACATAACCTTGAAACTATGTCCTTGAACTATATAGACTAAGTAACATATAAACTGAAGAGGAAGTTCAGTGTAAAATTTCTTTAGACAGAAAGATCTCAGCTATTCTAAATTGTAAGAAATGATTAAGCCCTGGAAGACTTAAGTGTTACGTACCTCACTGTAGCTGGTAAACATAAGTATTCCTCTGCCTACTCTTCGAAAGGTCTTTTGCCAGTCAGTTTTAAAGCATGCTTCAAATTAATCCCCTCTTAAAAAAAAAAAAGAAAAAAAGAAAAAGAAAAAGAAAAAAGAAAAAACTCAGAGATTGTTTTCTTTTTCAAAATGACAAGAAAAAGAGTGATATTTTCCTTCCCCTTTTAGATGAAAATTTATTCACTGAACCAGTGACCATTCTGGTCATTCTTTTTACTTCTTTAAAGTGGTTTTCAAACCTAAGTATCTACCACCTAAAACAAAATGCACAGATGCAAAGACAGATAAGCTTTCAAGCTTCCTATAGAAGCTATGGTATTTTCCATATGAGAATTAAACAGCTACTTTTTGGGGGGCTAGGGAGAGAAGAAAGATTGAGTATTATTCTCTGGCCTATGAACTACAGCAGGCAATTGGGAAGATGGATTCCTAGGTTGACCTCCAGAATAAAACCACAAACATAACATATATCAGTTAGGCAGAAAACTGAGGGAAAGGGGATCTTTGTTTAAAAGTTGTCCATCTCCCTCCTATTTCTTTCTGTTCAAATGTAATCACTTCTCCAGCTTAGGCTGATTCCAGCAACAAGTACAGTACTGAGAGTGCAGTGACTGCTTATATAACAATGCATTTACAGCTGCTTCTATCTGGAACACAGGTGCCCCTTTGATATTTTTCTGGCTAGACAGACAGCATAATAATTTTCTGGAGAATCATCAACAGCCGTTTTTTAAAGAGAATTGTACATCTTCACTACCACTAATTATAGTAATCATCTTCTTCCATAACAAGCTCAGGGCTTGCGCCAGAGCAACTAATTTTGCTTTTACTCCCGACTCCAAATTACTATTACATTGTCCAACCTTCTCTCAATTAAAAACTGTCTAAATGTTTAGCCGGACTTAAAGCAGAGCAAGTAATAATATTTTCTTCAAGATACAGCTTGGTTTCTAGATGTAGCTTGTTAAGCAGCAATGGATTCAACTATGAAGCAGAATAAAGAACTACATTTTGAGGTGTTTCACAAGGGAGGAGGTGACACTTATATTGTACTATCATGTTTACAAAAAAAGTAATTGATTAAGTAGTACCTCAAAAACACTGGTTATGTCAGTGATGAATTTTGAAGTAGTCCTCAATACCAATTCAGTTTTGGTGAACAAAAAAGGAGTGAACAAGTTAGTTATGCTGGTTTAATAAGGCATCAAAATTTGTAGTAATTTATTTGAAACTAATGTTCATTAGGAAAGTATGATAACCAAAAAAATGAAACAATAACAGTAAAGTGATGATGGATATATTTTATAAAAATAATGAAATAATGACATTTTAACACTTTTGACATTTAGAAAATTCTCAAAGTGAAGTTATGATTGACCTTAAATTTAGTCATGACATTGAAAATTATAGTATATATAGGCATATATCAAAAGCTGGATACTATTCAAAGAAATTAAAATAACAATAATATAAAATATAGCATAATTATTATCTCAACTTCCTCATGCAATTTCCTGTCTTTTAAGAAGAAAGATAGTCTGTCCTGTATCATATCCAAAGTCTTTTCAGCTTAATTCTTTTCCATACTTTAGCAATTATAAATACCTTGTGATTTTAAAATTATTTGTACCTATGCAAATCAGACATTTTCAACTAGTACTGAATTTATTGTCTCTGCATAGAATATGACAAAAGGCTGAATTCTCTGTAGGCTCCTTGTGCTACATTTCTCTGTTAACTGGGCTAGGAATTTGATTTTTCTGCTCAGCATTTCTTAGACACACAGTGTTGAACTGATCTGGCTTAACTCAGACACCTAAATGCTAAATGCATAAGCCTGAGCCAGTCACTCCCAATCCCTTTAATAACTGAAGAGCAGGCATCTTTAACTGCTAATAATCACATCAGATAAACTGCATCTCTTCCCCTTCCCTCCTTCCCCCAACTCTTTACAAATAAAGGAATTATCCTTGAAAAATAAACATGTGATTGCCTTAAAATTATTAAAATTTTCCATTTTTCACTGTTGTGCACTGTTTTGTTCACAGTGCAAGTTGAGAAAGTGCAATGAGAGAGATTGTTGCATGATAGTGCAAGGTCTCTGTATACTTTATGTACCCTTCACTGTAAATGCCAAATGTCAAAAAGTTGAACTTACTAGCTTGTAATGGAACTTCAGTTGTCATTCTCTGTTTCTTCATAGCCTTAGTGTCCTTAGGTGTTCTTGAGAGATTAGGATAACCTTGAGAACAAAAGAAAAAGCAGAAGTAATTTATTGCAAGCAGTACAACTGCAGAGGGTATTATGTTGATAAGGGAATAGCCCTGGAACATGACAAAAGCAAATAAAGCAGGCAGCAATGTACTGCATGTTTAAGAAGAACTTACATAATAGGTAAGTACTGAGGACACAATTTAATATCCAGCATGGCAGCTTTTGATATGTTTTGTGGACATCAAAACCCCATTCTTGGAGATGAACCACTGCTTCTCAATCCTCCCTTTCCTCAATACAGACATACATACACATTTGTAAAAATTATCAAGAAGAACAAGCAGAAATAAATGAAATATACTTTTTTATATATTCTAAAGGGTTTATGTGTATAGGATGAATTTTAAGTAAGACAGGCAGCTCAAAGTATGCTTCAGTATATATATCATAGTTTAAAAATCATAGTTTAAAGAGACAACAGTTTAAAAGCAACATATTTTTAAGATAATTCTTCTAGTCATTAAAAAGGTAAGTATGAGAACAACATAAGTAGAGGTAAGTAGCTTAAAAAACATTCAGAAAACAATTTCCCATGAATTTTATGAAGTTATAGAGTTAAAGGGGGAAAAGATAAACGTGGTAGCTTAAAGTTTTGCTCTGGGAACGATTCTTTTCTTTTTTCATGCCCCACTTGAACGTATTTCAGATCCTTCAAAACTGCAGCATGACATTTGTAGATGCTCATGTAGCTAATGGACAAATGGGGTCTTAGTTCATTGAAAGTTAAGTAAGCAGGAATTAACAGGGGATCATGAACTCTGATAATTTTTATCTTTTTACTCAAAGATCAGATCTTCTATTGCCTCTGGCTGTTTCATTAAGGTATCATGGTCTCTGACCTGTCAAATATTTTGATAACCAGGGAAACAAGAATGTTTGCCCTGTGTTCCCACAGCCAAAGAGCCAGGAGTGAAGAAATCAGTTTTCCAGGATCTTGTATACAGGAAGTTATATTTCTTCTGTAGCTATCCCACACCTATTTGGAATTCAGTCTGGTTTATCCCATATTATAAACTGGTATTCTCAAACCCACAGTTAGGTTACTAACATTTCCCAGAAGGTAAGAATGAAATCTTTGATCCTTGGAATAGCAAAATCTTTGCTCCACTTGACAAAGATTTGGTTTCTATCTCCTGAGGAGTAAGAATTTCAAAACATTTTCATATCCCTGTTTCTATTACTCAAATTAGAATAATAGAATACTTAGGGTTAGAAAGGACCTTAAGATCATCTAGTTCCAACACCCCTGCCATGGGCAGGGAAGCCTCACATTAAACCATCTCATCCAAGGCTCTGTCCAACCTGGACTTGAACACCACCAGGGATGGAGCATTCACAACCTCCCTGGGCAAGCCATTCCAGTGCCTCACCACCCTTACAGGAAATAATTTCCTCCTTATATCCAATCTAAACTTCCCCTGTTTAAGTTTTAACCCGTTACCCCTTGTGCTGTCACTATAGTCCCTAATGAAGAGTCCCTCCCCAGAATCCCTATAGGCCCCCCTTCAGATACTGGAAGGCTGCTATGATGTCTCCATGCAGCCTTCTCTTCTCCAGGCTGAGCATCACTAACTTCTTCAGCCTATCTTCATATGGGAGGTGCTCCAGTCCCCTGATCGTCCTCGTGGCCCATCTCTGGACTTGTTCCAACAGTTCCATGTTCTTTTTATGTTGAGGACACCAGAACTGAACACAATACTCCAAGTGAGGTCTCACAAGAGCAGAGTAGAGGGGCAGGATCACCTCCTTTGACCTGCTGGTCATCCTCCTTTTGATGCAGCCCAGGATACGGTTGGCTTTCTGGGCTGCAAGTACACACTGAAGCCGGCTCATGTTCAGTTTCTCATTGACCAGCATCACCAAGTCCTACTCATCAGGTCTGCTCTGAATCTCTTCTCTACCCAGCCTGTAGCTGTGCCTGGGATTGCTCTGACCCAGGTGTAGGACCTTGCACTTGGCATGGTTAAACTTCATGAGGTTGGCATCAGCCCACCTCACAAGCTTGTTGAGGTCCCTCTGGATGGCATTCCTTCCCTCCAGTGTACCAACCGAACCACACAGCTTGCTGTCATCAGCAAATTTGTTGAGGGCGCACTCAATCCCACTGTCTATGTCAGCAACAAAGATGTTGAACAAGACCGGTCCCAACACCAATACCTGAGGGACACAACTTGTTACTGGTCTCCAGCTGGATGTTGAGTCATTGACCACAACTCTTTGAGTGCGGCCATCCAGCCAGTTCTTTATCCACCGAGTGGTCCATCCATCAAATTGATGTCTCTCCAATTTAGAGACAAGGATGTCGTGTGGGACAGTGTTGAACGCTTTGCAGATGTCCAGGTAGATGACATCAACAGCTCTACCTCTCTCCATCAGTTCTGTAGCCCCATCATAGAAGGCCACCAAATTGGTCAGGCAGGATTTCCCCTTAGTGAAGCCATGCTGGCTGTCACCAAGCACCTTGTTGCTTTTCATGTGCCTTAGCATGCCTTCCAGGAGAAATTGTCCTTTCTGATTTATTTTTTTTTTTATATTAATGTTGCCTTCTGAAACTGAGTTCAGCTTTTAAATCAGAGTAAAATCACTTTTTAAACTTTCCATTATGTATTTAACAAATACAGACTGTTCTCTTCAGATATTCATATTATTTCTCTCTAGTGAATCTAATGCAGATTTGTACAGTATATAGTTATTGCTGTCCATGTTCCTCCCTTAATTATGGGGAAGTTTTCTTGCAATACATAAATCAACAGTTTAAAAACTTCATTGCTAAAGAGTTGCTACAAGGCACTAATATACAAAACATTCAGTGCATATAGTACATAAGAAAAAAAATATTGTTTTTCTCTCCTATTCTCTAATGTAATTCATTATGTAAATCTTTACTGTATGTCTATTGATTTCCAGGTACAAGAAGACTGAATCTTTATTTTCTCTTTTTCTTAACACGAAAGCTTTTTTATCCACCTTATGAGAGTTTTTGGCTGCAATCCACATACTAACTTGGATGTAGGGACACTCTAGAAGCCTTTCATGTGGCTGGTTGAAGAGTAGAATATTCACTGAAACCGAAGAAATGTAACACGCCTGCACTGCAGTTTTCCCTGTTTTGGTACTGTTGGGCTTTTAGCTGTATTGCTGCTTGTTTTTGCAGATTGTTTGCAGTGAGGGTGTATGTGTTATTTTTGAGGCTTGAGATATTGAGGGGAAGGGACATGGAGCCCGGGAAACTACTGCTGAAAACACAAAAAACTTGAACTTATCTGTTTAATTCGTCTTTCTGCTGAGGTGAAAAGGCTGGCTCTCTTTTTAAATTATTATTTTGGCAGGTGTACTGTGTCTTAAGCAATTTTCTTCATTCCAGTCAAACATATTTCCATACTCAAATCTCTGTGTAAGAAAGCTCATGTTGAACAAATTGTGGCTATTGGTATTTATATTCTACACACAGTAAGAGCACCCACACTATCTACCTAGCTCATTACTGAATATTGCTTTAGAATGCCTTCAATATGAAAGGTATTATTACAGTATCAAATTCTACTCTAGTCTGCATTTCAAATTCTTGATTAAAACAGTATTTTGGGCTAACAGGTTCTCTATTAACATCTCACCTATATATTTTACCCGAATAACTCTAAATAATTGGTTACAGCTAAGGAAGTTTAAGGCTGCTTAGAATAATAGTCTGCTGCTACTGCTTCAAATAAGATGTTTATTACAACACTGGATTCGGTATTATAAAATGTTATATTCAATCAACTACTGCCAGTATAGAAGCACCTAAACTTCTGTGGTGAAGGAGGGCTATAAGACTGGGGCTAGCATCATAAACTGGTATTGTAAGCATGCAATCTTTGAACATAAAAGTAAACAGTAGATTGGCAATCAATTTTTTCATCCATAACAGAATGAAATAAATTAGTGGTTACACTAAATAATACTTACTTTGCAGTAAGTAATATATCTACTTACAGTTGCAAGAGTATGGACAGTATCAGGATCTCCTTTTTTACTTTTCAGAATTTAATCAGATGCACAGCCTTAACATACATGTCCCCATAAAGTCAATTACAAAGATGTATTTAAAAGAAATTAAAACAAGACACAGAAAACCAAGGTTTGTTTCTGCATCATTTTGCTTGGCTTAACATAATTTGCTAGCATTTTGTGGACTAACAGCAACCAAGTACTCTGAAGGAAACAGTGTCAGAATGTGCATTTGTTGTGATCCCTTGTTAAAAACCAAACTTCAAGTCTAGAACCCCTGAAACCATGAACACCTCTGTATCCCAACCCTAAAGAACAAGCTGGGCTTGTTAAGCCTGGAAGACCGTGCTGTTGGGAGACCCCCTTGTGAGGAAGAGATGTGGGAAGCCTCCCTGTGCCATTACCCCAGGCTATGGAGCCAGTTTTACCTCAGGCCCTCACCTTCCCAGCAGCATTCCATTGTGCCACCCCCTGTAGGGCTTCTCTTTCTACCTCTGCTGCACTGGGCTTGCCTCCCCTCAAGGCATTAGAGGAGACAGGCTATTGGCCCAGGCTGTATGGGCCAGTGCAAGGTCTGTGCCCTCTAATGGCGCCTGATTCATGGGCCATATTCTGCCATGAAGCGCCTCCTACATGCAAAAGGTGGCCCCACTATCACAGGACAACACAAAGCCTTTTATTTCCAGGTGAAACCAAATCGCTGGTACAGCCCAGGCACTGGGATGCACCTCACAGAATTCCTTTCCTCTGCATATGTGTAGCTGCAAGAAAATAGGGCAATTGTAGAGTAGTATTTGCTAGCTTCTAGTGAGTTGTGGCTCAAGAATTCCTTCAATCATAGAATCATAGACTCATAGAACAGTTAGGGTTGGAAAGCACCTTAAGATTGTCAAGTTCCAACCCGCCTGCCATGGGCAGGGACACCTCACACTAACTCATGTCACTCAAGGCTCCGTCCAACCTGGCCTTGAACACTGCCAGGGATGGAGCATTCACAGCTTCCCTGGGCAACCCATTCCAGTGTCTCACCACACTCACATTAAAGAGCTTAAAGAGCCTAACTTAAAATTCCCCTGTTTAAATACCTCAATTACATTTAAGATTGGATCTTCTTCATAAACAAAGGGGCCTACATCCTAAAAAACAGAAGTATAAAAGCACTAAATTTGAAAGGTTTAATGCTCAATACAGCAGTGAGCATGTTGAGACAAAGACAGCTTCAGAAGTAATTTAAGGACCTAGGTCAGGCCTAGTTGCGATCAGGTTATGTTGATCCATTAAGCAATTTAAATATGCATGGAAACTGCTTTATCAAAGTACTTTCCTGACATCCTTACACACAGGGAAGTATCTTTCTACTATTCATATAGTCGATTTCCAAATCAAATCAAAGGTTCATTCTAAAAATCAAATATGTGAATTTTAAAGGAGACTCCTTTTCTTCTCCAAAACAGGTCCCCCAAGGAAAGAATTACAAAACCTGCAGGCAGATTTGCAGGGACAGCTGATGGCCAAGAAATTGCAGCCCTGGGGATGGTCAATAGTGGTAAGATCATGGAATTGCAACTGCACGGGTAAATGTCAGATACCTCAGGAGCAGACCTAGAGAAAGAAAATGAGACATGCATTTAGCCTTGTAACATAACTTGTTCTAGTGACCTTAGAAACTAGAAGTTAGTAGGAATACATCAGAAACATTTTCATCTGCATCTGAAAAAAAACAAACACTGATGCTTGAAAAACTGTCATAATATGCTAAAATTAATCCTTACATATCTTGGATGATATTTACATTTTTAGGAGACTTTTTGAATTAATTACACATTTTTATAAGTTCATAGCCTCTGGAGAACTGCATAATTTTTTTTTTCGCTGCATATCTATGGCAAGGAGAATGGTTTGTTTCAGGGTTAACTGAGTAGTTTACAGAAAGTAGGGGAAAGAAACTGAGGTGCAAGATTTGTATTTAATAATAGTAAAAGTTATCCATGAAAGTCATAGCTTTCAGTGAAGTACAAACAATAAAACCAATTAGGATACAGCCAGAAAGGAAATTCTGATTTTAAAAAAGTGTGATCTATTCTGTCACTTGTTTCTTCCATGATAAATAAAAAGTTTGAAATCATGGTTTCCACCAGGATAGCCAAGTAACTCTAGGCTATAATGTTTCTTTTATCAATGTATAGAGCAAGATACTTTAAATGCTGAAGACAAAAAAAGCTTGTGAAATTTTTTACAAACTCAGCCTCAGTTCTGATGACCTTGCTCTAAGCACCTCACAGACTTTGAAATGGAGAACACAAGTTAAAAGGAACTATTAAAAAGCTGAGTCTGTTGAGGTTCAAAGTTTAAAAATTTGTACCTTTCAATGCAAGATAAAACTTTGAAATTTACTTGGTTTTGCATTATATCGCCACTCATTCACAGTAATGGATTTTCTAGCAGAGACCTTCACGAAGTGAATTGAATCAGAAGCAAGCAAAATATGTGCAAAACTGTAATTCAGACCAAATAAATCTACTTTATCTTTCATTTTCAAATGCTAAGAAATTTTTCACCTCTCCCTAACTCCTTAAGTACAGCATAGCAGCTAAAATCCCAATGACTGGTCTTCCCCCAAGCAGGCACTGAGTCTTGCACCAATCTTGCTCTGAGTTTTCACTGAGTCTTGGTTCCAACTTGGTCTGAATTAAAATCCAGTGTAGTTGTGTACTGAAGGAAGCAAGACCAGCTGCTCATTGTGCATCCTACATATAAAATATACTGAAAGGCAGGATCAAAGGAATCAGGGTTACTGCAGTAAGAAAGCTGGGAGGAACTAAGAGTGAAATGTGGAGATGAAGGGGGATGCGTTATGACCTGAAGCCAGCAGGAAAGGAAGAATGATACATAGTGCATAAGCCTCCAAGGAGATTATAATCAAATAGTAAGAAGAAAAGACAAATTGATGGGCTGACCACAACCTGAACAACGAGTCTACAAAGGAGTCAAGAAGCCATAGAAAGAAAGCCTGTAACTATGTAGGTAAAGAAAATGAAGCAAGACAAGCTGAGGTAGATATTAATCTAGTATTGGAATAATAAGGACAAAGCAGACAAGAAGATTGGCAAGGGCAAGCAGTAAAGTCTTGGGCTGTGAGAGGAAACTCTGGAGTCCTCACGGAGGCTGAGATTTGGCACTTATGGTTCTGACAGCTAGGATAGGAAAAAAACATCAGCCATGCTGATCCTTCATTGCATTTAGTGCTAATGAACACCAACCATAGCTATTACTGCTGTCAGTAACTCAAGTTCGTAACTCAGACATCTATTGGGCAAATTTAATGGGTCCCCTACATGCTCATCTTATAAGATAAAATTAATAAACTATAGTTTTAGTGCAAGTTCTATGTGTACATGTGATTTTAGTAAATGTCTCGTTTCTGTCTTCAGCAACATAAATTGCTGGAAACAAAGTGAAAGTAAACATGCTTGAATATGTGGTTTTCAGTTTTTGCATAGCCTGCTGTTTCATGCTGAACCTTAACTTAATGGAAAGCCTAGGTAAAACCACAGAAATAGAAGGACTGTATTTAATTCCTTGACAAAACATCAATTTGAAACCTCAAATGAAAAAGACACATTCACAGCAGGAGATATAGAACAGTAATCTTGGAGATAACTATGTGAATGTGCTACAACAGTCTGTAACTAATTTCCTGTTTGTCCATAGGATTATCCCTGTGTCAGTGGACCCTCAGAGCTAAGCCTACAGCTGATGAAATCACTTTGCTATGAAACTTACCTCCTAGATCACACTGAGGAACACACCTGGGTAACCTGGGATAGACCCTATGTGGTGTATCATGACACGGACTCAAGTTGATGAGGAGACTCAAATCCAACTTTATTACAATCAAGCCCTTTTTATCCCCTTGTTCAGTACTTTCCCAACTTGTGCAAGCATACCATGTTCAATCTCATTGGCCCCAGTAAAAATCCTCAGGTAAATAATCCAATCACAACGCTTAGTACCCATTGTCCAGACAGCAACAGTTTCACCCCGCCGTCTCAGACCCTCTCGCAACCCCCACAACATCTGGCTCCAACTGAGACTCCCCACACAGCAACATCATGGCCCACCCCTTCAAGGCTTGTTTTTTGACCTTTCCTGTCCTTCAATGTTCCAAATTATCTTCCCAGAGCTTGTTAAGCATTAAGGCCTCAGAGCTCATTCCCAAACTGTTTTTCATGCAAATTTTATCACCTTCACTCCCCACAACCCTACATTTTAGAATGCAGTCAAGAGTCAAGTTTCTTCTGTCTGGCCTTGCAGTCTCCTTTGTGATGCCATTTTACGTTTGTTATCAGAGACAAGACTGCAACCCCCTTGCGCTGACAGGCAGCCCAATAACACATATCACAAGAGTAAATCGGATGGGTAAGATGCCTTCACTGAAGCTAAGTTCAAGGTGATTCAAAACAATATGAATGCAAGAAATTGAGTAAGATCTATTTCAGGTTAAACACTTATAATCACTCCTTCAAAACCAGATTGCATTATTTTTTCTCACCTAATGAATGATCCCTAATCTCTTAAAACTTCAAAACCATTTGAAGTCTATCAAAGAGTGTTTTGTCCTAATCTGTATTAGTCTTGTGATTGACATATATGATGCAGGCATTAGGAACAAAACTATTATGAAGTACCAATATCAACCTGGTTTGAGTGAACTCTGAAAAGGGAACAGCTGACAACTACACTGTGCAAAAATGAGCTAGGCAACAACTGTATTGCTACAGACTTCTGAGATTTCAGGGTATTCCCACCATATATTGCAACAAACTAAAGCACTCTCAAAGCTTTTCATGACAAAGGAAAGAGGGGTGAGGAGGGAAAAAGACCAAAGCTACCTCTATACCTATTATTTGGATGCTCAGAATCAATCTTATCCTGAATCAGAAGTTACCTTAAGGACATGAAAAGGGATCTTTGGAGGAAAAAAAAAAAAATCAAAGAAAGAAAAAGAAAGAACATGTATCCTAGTAGAATTTTTCATGTTTTATAAGTTTTTTATGTGTCTTGATGAAAAAATAAGTATAATGAGAAAATTCCTGCTCACCTCTAAGAGAAAATATACTTTATTAATTCCTTTGTTTCAGTTGCAAGCTTTGTCACTATAATTAAATGATTTGTTTCACAAGATAAAGCTCTTCTAGAAACTAGTATTGTATTTGCATTTCTATTAATTATTCTGTTGGCATTTTATCTTGAAAAACACAGTGCTTAAATTACAGCCTTTACTTTTTTGTACTGTTTATTTTGAAGGCATAAGATTTTCTCTGAACAGGTATCTATGAAACTTTTACTAAGTAATTCAGATGTTTGGTTTTTAAATAAAACTCATAGATTCTCAATTTAATTTAGAATTCAGCATTTGCTCATTTCTCTGATTCAGTGTTCAGAATTAACTTTCTTCTAACCATAAACTCAAAATTCACAGTTCTCAGGACCAAATGCAAGCAATCCAGATGGAAAAATATGGTACAACAGCCTAGTTACCTTTACATTAGAACAGCAACAGATGTAAAAACATAATAGATAAGTGAACACAGTTATATACGTCTCTTAACATCTAGAGTTGCTAAACTTACAAGAATCAATTCGATCAAAAGCATCAACCAGCACTTTAATGAGAGTAACTATCGTGGTTTAAGGTGGCACAGAATCAGTGATATCCTGATATTCATCCTTCTGCTGTAGAGGATGCCCTCTCCTTGCAAAGTGAGCACAGAACGTGTGCCCAGCCCTCAGTCTTCGAATTTAAACACACATTTATCTGTAACTTTAATTAAAAGTCCAGAAATTGGCTAGAAATGATTGAAACATAATTGAATTTTACTGACTGTGTCAAGACACCAGTCACTTCTGACATAATGGGCAATAACAAAGCATGTAGGAACTTCTTTCTGTTTTTTTTTTTTAAGTATTTGTCTGTGCTCATGAAAGTGGAATACCTGACTCCTTTAAAATAAGCTGGATTTTTAAAATCCTCATGTTATTTTATGAGGAGAGATCAAAGCATACACAATGTCTGTCTTGCACATTTTATTTTACAAAGCCATATTTACATCAAACTCTAAACAGGGAACAAAAACTTAAGAGCTGCTATTGCAGCTCTCTGGGAGCGTGCTACCAGACCAAACAGTTGGCTGCCCTGCTCGGAAGAAAGAAACACATCACTGTTAATAAGAGAAATCAAGAATGTAGTGGAAAAATTAAGAAAAGTAAATAGATTTGTTAGTTCTGTGCATCAGAATAACTGCAAAAATGTAAAGAGAACACATATTTGTTGAAATAAGGATATTGTCTCTTCCGGTTTATTTCTTGATATTTTCTTCATTTCAATTTATTTAGTACTTTAAAGCTTGGATCTCCCATGTCAGTCACTGAAATGTTTTAGAAAATAAATTGAGGGCTTTACAGAGTTGCCTGAATCTGGTGACTTTCCTTGTTCTAAACTTTTCAAAACTTCATTTGCTTTGAAGAGAAAGGCTTACACAAGCTTGCATAAAAATAGTACCTGATATTTATTCCCTGTGTGTTAAACACTAGATGACTCTGGTTTTAGTAATTAGTTCTTGAACTACTACCCAGTAAAAAATATGGCAGAGCATATGCCTCTAGAACTGTTAAAAACCCTTTTCTTTTTCATGGCTTCATATTTTATTACATTTCAAAGAGCAGGTGGGAGAAGCCTGCACAATAATACCATGGCAATGGTGTCTCTTGATATACAAGTGTGTGTTTTGTTGGCTCATAATGACAGGAAAAGATTAAAAAAAAATCTTTCTTAAATAAAATGAAGTCAGCTGAAGCAATCCACTTAATCCAATACTTAAACTAATTGAAATATTAGTGAGGTAAGATTGCCTAGATATAATAGCAGAGATAATGTTATTCAGGTAACTTACTGGAACAGTTATTCTTTTAGAATGTAAGCAGAACTTCAGATATTCAGATTATTACCTGATGTTGAGATATGAACATTGCTATATTCTCCTTCTAAATGTTCCTCTTTAGCCATTCAGATACTTGCACATTACTCTTCACTTTAACAAAACCTTAATTTTGTTCCATTAATTTTCAGGAATTGTTGTCTTTTTTGAAAATACTCAGTTATTTACTAAATATATGTGCAGAGAGTTCTCTCCACTGTTCTAATAAAGATTAGAGGGAAACAGAGCTCCTGTGATTAAATTTGCTTGTAAGAGGATAAATCAGAAGCAATAATGGTCTGTTACAATTAAAAGGCAAGAATTAAATGACCACTTTATGACAAAACATTTCATAAACCTTGAAAAGTAATCTCATTAGAGAGCTAAAAAAAAAAAAACAAAAACCAAAAAAAGAAAGAGTAAAAATGTACAGCTGTGTATGCCAATGGTTTCACACGATTTTGAAGTGAATATAAAAAAGCAACTACAAAAATGGACTTTCAAGCCAAGTCAGACATTCCAAGGGATGTGTTGTTACGGATTAACACAAATTGTATTAATTCCCATTGTCAAATATAAATTTAATGTCAATAATCAGTTAAGTCTTATGTTAATATGTGAACTCAATGCGTGTGCCTCAAAACACTCCATTAAAAAACAGCCCCAAATCAAATCAGTTTAGCCTCACTTCCAAATAATAAAAAGAGCAGATAAGACATCAGTGTCTGTAAATTGGTGTAATCTGTCTGCAGGATACGAGATCACGCTATCACACATTTGAAGATGTGGCCTTTGCTTATTTTCTTTAGGAAATATGTGTGATATACCTATTTTTTATAAATAGCACATAGCTTTTGGGTTTTCTGCTTGGCAGCAACTATCTAGAATTCCAGAACTAAGTCAGAGAAAACTATTCGTGAGAAAGCAAAAGGAGTAAGACAATTACAAACAAAGCCTTCACACCTTTCATACATGCATGTACAATTACTAGTTCTGTTATGGGCAGCATGGCTGACAAATTTTTCTCTCCTTAAAGCTAAGACATTCTAAGAGAGTAAAACTTTTGAATCTGTGATAACCTGGTATTGATGAAAGAGAGCAGGAGGGTAATTGGGAGTTTACAGGTCTGAGAGAAGTCATCCTGACTATCCTTCTGTGTGGGAGAATGCACTCTACTACTATCCTCACCAATTTTAGTCCTTTCACATCATCTTCTTTTCTGTAGAGAAAAAAAAAAAAAGCTATGTCTGATTTGAAAAAGTTTTTGAATCCTTTTTGATCAGGTATAGTCACAGGCTCCTGAAAGAATTCATAATTGCTGGATTTATTTGGTCATGCTGTGTTTAACGTAGTTTGGATATGGAAGACAAGTTCCACACTGTATTTAATGCAGAGCTGCTAGGCTTAAGAAAATAAATTCTGTTTATATATTGTCTACCAGGATTTATAAGTTATCTACCAGGGTAATTGCTCTTCTTTGCAGCAATAGCAAGTTATTGATGTAATAAAATAACTCGGTGTAAAATAAATCTCTCAATTCAAGGTCCAATCATAAATAGCATAACTCTCAGTATAAATAAACTGGGCCTAATTTTCCCTCTCTCTAAATCATTTTTCCCTTTAGATTTAAATAGTGTGTCATTTTTCTCTATAATACATTCTAACTTCTTTGTGTTCACTTGAGTAATTTTTTCCTTTATTGTCAGTTTAAGTGAGATCTTAGTGCTCTACAGATCCTCCTGAGTCTCCAGGTGAAGATTATGATAACTGCCAAAAGCTCTTCCTGAGGTTTTAGTGGCAGCAATAATATCAGCAGCAAATCAAAGATAATCCAGGAAATTCTTCTCAAGGATCTGTTCTCCCCTGAAGATTTTGTACGAAAGGTAGTGTTTAGGACAGTGTCTTGTATCCTATATCACTTTAACTGGATATCTTAACTTCTTTTGTTAAGTTTAAAAGTTCTTAGCCTACTCAGATAGATTCAGCTGAATTCAGTTTCGTGTGATTTAGCTTTATCTGATGGCCTCCATACAAATAATCTTAAAGTGCTTTACATTTGAAGATAAGAAATGGGAATAGAGTGTTATAATAAATTTAGTACAGTTACCCTCATACAAATAGAAAGATTATTTTTGAAGATTGACTAGAGCCTGAAGAATGGGAGTAGTAATTGAGCACAGCAGGAAACAAAAGCCAAAGATTTGAGAAAAGCTTTCAAAACCTATATGTGGGAATTTATATGCTAATACCTGTGCATTCTCCACTTGGAAATACACAACTGATAGCTCTATTAATAATTCATAATTAACAATTCATATTGGTACTGAAAATTAAGTACTAGGTAGGAAAATTACATTGATGTGGCCATACATATGCTCCTTCAATCTAACGCACATTTCTGGATTTTTAATTTTCAATAGAGTTTAGAAGATAAAGCAGAAGGAGCAAGGCTGAGTAGCAATATTTTCTTCAAAATTCTGCGTTTTGTTGAGCTAACTTCCACAATTTACTATCCTATTGGCATCCTATTGATGCCATTTGGAAATTCTGTTCTTAAAATTTTTGTCAGGAATGGAGCTCAGTAAGGCAAAAAGAAAGAAAACCGAAGAACGATTCAACAGATGAGGAAGCAAAAAATGGTATTTTTTTTCTTAGTGTCCAAAGATAAATACTAAAAATGACATAAGAAAATAAAAACATCTACTGGAAAAAAAAAAATCTGTGGAAGAAACACACTTTGGAAATTGATTGGGTCATGAATGTTAAAGATAAAAAGAGCTAGGATTCTGAAACTGTGAATAGAGGCAAAGATTATCCTCATTATTCTGAGAGAGATCAGAAAATCAGAGAGGAAGGATTTGGAATTTCTCTACTGCAATCATTAAAGGTGATTTTACAAAGGATATGAATGTACATTGCCACATGACAGTCCCTAAAGCATAATTAATTCTTGTGCAATTCATATTCAAGAAATTAGTTCAGAACCTTGTTATATATGCTTAATACCTTCAAGTATTTTGTACCAGAAATCATTAATATTTTTTTTCATACAGTTCAGTATCCAGCAATAAGACAAAGTTGAGAAAGAGCCCCAGGATATGCTCATTTGTTTTGCAAAATGTAACTCTTCAGAAAGATGATTCTGAATCAAGTCCCAGCTCTATGCTTCTCTAAGACTTCATTTGCTTCACCTTAAAAATAAGAAGAAATACAGGATACAGCAAGAAGAGGTAATGCTTGTATATGGGAAGAGCATGTTAATACTTTAAGGACACTGTTGCCTTCCTTTTCTATATTCTTTACCAGATGTAGCTCAATGCTTTCTGAATTTAACAGGTCCTTACAGTAACTTTGAAACGTGAGTTTATGTTAAACAAAAACAAACCTCAATCTTCAGCCAATGAAAATTCGTGATCTGTCAGCACTGAGTACCTCAAAACTAAATTATGTGTTTTTTCTGAGAGGGATGGGTGTTATCCATACAGAATTAAAGAAGTAGAAGCCCATGAAGAAAATGCGTTATTATTTGAAGACTTACTGCAGTTATTAATGGGAATTGCCTTTGTTGCCCTATATATTCTCATCACTTTATTTAAGGAAATGAATCCTAATTAAAAGTGTTTCTAAAAGCTCTATAATTGTTTCCCATTATAAAATATGAATAATAAATACAATAACAATAAGTGCTTGTTCTGGAAGATTCTGTATCTTCATTAATGTTAGAGATGCTAAGTAACATAAGTATGAAATGTAATGTAGACAGTCCAAAGCCAGCATAAAGGATGAAATATAGGAAAATGTTCTATAAAATATATTAAATAGTAACCAAAGCTAACATGCCCACCAATTCTTAGATACATTATGAACTAGAGAGAAGATCACTTTGGAGAAAATTGCCAGTAAAGTTACCAATAAAAAATGCCAATGTTAAATGGCTAAATCTAAAGTTAAGTTTATAATTTAAACTTCAGAAATAATCTTTTTGAGAAAATACTCACTAAAGCAGTTGCTGTTGCCAGAAGGTGTCTGTATTATTTCTTGGATCCTCAAGATAAAAGCTCCATTCATAAATTATTGTTTGAACAATTCTTGAATGAATGTACTTTGAAGAGGATTAATTTGTCACAAAGAAAACATGTGGAATTAACAAGATAATACTATTTAAAGAGCATGACAGCACTACTTGAAAGCATAGCCATCCCTCATATACGTAGAAGGGCATTTTTTACATTATAGATTCCATTTTGGGTGTAATAGAATCAAGAGAAGATCAGGAAGTGAAAAGAAGGAAAACAGCTGTGATGCTAACTGCTCCTTGGATATGGAAACAACATTCTTTTAAAATTAAGCTCTAACTTTCTGCAAAAGAACAACTGAGCCAAAACACGTAGTGCAACAAAGGATTTGTTAGGAAAGCATGTCAAAATCTTTCTGAACAGATAATTGGTTCTAATTGTTAAAAGAAAAGGAACTGGGAAGTTATTTCACTTGAAGTGAGATGTAAGTGAAATTGGTGACAAGCTTTTACCTTTGGTGCATGGCTAAAAAAAGACCTTTTTTAATTGTCTTCCAACCTTACAAGAAAAACTATGAGAAATGTCATATAAAACATTATTATTCATCTTCCTTCCTGTTTTCACAGATCAGTTTTCTTTTTCAACACCTCTCAAGCACCTTTCTTTCATCTCAGTAATTCCTACCAGTCTCACTTCTTGCACATTCCACACATGTAAATTCCTTCTGCAGCCCTTATACACATACCCACTTGTCTCTCTTACCCCATCATTTAGTACTGTTCAGTATTCTCAGTACTTGTCCCAGCAGCAAACTCAGCAAAAGCTTGACTGACTGTAGTAAATCACGTCACATGGCATGGCAGGAGACAATGCAAAGAAAAAAAAGAGAAAAATGGTCCTGTACAACTTAGGTTCATCTCTTTAGATTATCAAGCCATGAATTCTAAAGTATCATTTGTCTTATGTAACTTTTTTATAAATTCAGTTCTATTTTTGCTGTTATTTTGGTAAAACAACCTCAAATGGATTTTCATTGTATAGTTGCATCACTTCAATGAAGCAAACTGGGAATTTACCAAAAGAACCACACACAACTTGCTAAAAAATAATCACTGAAGTTAGAAAACTTAAATGGTAATTTGAAAGGAATGTTTTTTGCATTCACATCAATGAGCAATTTTGAACAACAGTAACAGACCAACAGAAAAGAAACAATTGGTGAGGATGCCTCAGCTTTTACATTAGACATGGTGTGAGTTTTATTTTAGACAAGATTCAGTCTGGTCCTCAGGGTGATATATCTCCACCAGTATATGGCTCAAAATGCTCTAAATCCACATTATTGTTCTAAAATACAAACCTATTTACTCACATCTTGGAAGTCTCACCACCACAACTTCCCCCTCCCTCAATAAAGGTGGTGGTGGGGAAGGTGTTCTTTTCCCTTTCCTCTTATTGAAATATTTACAGAATGATGAAATACTTATGCCTGTAAACCAAACACCTGTACAAATGTTTGTCTCATGACCTCCACTGTGGTCCTTTAAACCCACGCAGCATTGCCATGGCAGAGGGCCTATAATAATGCCTGAAGAAACATTTGCAGAAATGGGCATAATTTTTTGGAGGCTAACATTTGTTGTACACACACAGTATGCACAAAGTAAATGTGAACAGATACATCTGTAAAAAAAGCCAAGATGTTTATAGGTAGTCCAAGAACAGAAGATTGTCATAGTTGTTTATCATAGTTGGCTTTTAGAAACGATTCAACAAGATGTCAGTGTGCCTGGAACAGAAGCAGCTAAAATTGGCAAAACAGGATCTTTAAAAACTGTACTATTCTCCACAAGTGTCAAGGTTACTCCATACCTTGCATGTGCAAAAGATTTGTACATACCTACGACACAGTGCTGCTCTTCAGCTTCCTGGCTTTATGTAAACTTAGAGGAAAATAAGTAAACAAAAAGTATTTGTGTATTATGAAAATGACACAATGGTGTGTTTGCCAAAAGATTCTAGAGGGTTTGGACAAGTGTACAGGAAACATAAAGAGTTGTTACCTGCCCAGATATTTGGATCTGAAAGCTGGCAAGTCCTGTTTCTGTTATAAAATATATGTAGAATTGGTGATGTTTTAAATTTTCATATTTTTCCCACCTCTACAGCTTAAAAGCTCATGAAGTGAAAATGAAGACACTTTCTCCCAGCATAGTTTTCAAGCTATATTAAAAAAGCTAACTCCTGCCTACATCTTCACCTTATGTAAACCAGGTTAGCCTACTGACTTCAGTGCAAATACAGTTTAGAGGAGTTCTCTTAAACATACCAGTAAGATTAGAAATCACAGCTGTAAATGCTCAGACAACTATCTTTTTTTTTCCTCACCTGAGATGATAACATGAAGACTTTGGTAACTGACTGTACTAAAATCTTATTTGTGTAGAAATTTCTTATTTTCTACCAATATAACCATATAACATGTTATTGCGTTAAAACCATGCAACCTTCTTAGGTTATTTTTTTCGGTCTTCAGTGACAAATTCTATTTTTAAACTCTGAAATCTCTGAATGTGTTCATAACATTTTTTTTTCTTTTCCAGATGCAATGAAAGAATGTGACAGATTATGTATGAATTAGTATATATTATTATGGCTATTATATATAGCCATATTATCCCACCATAGCTTCAACAAGCAAGGTTTTTAACATATTAAGACATTATCAGTAGTTTCAATACCTCATCATTTAAAAGCAAAACTGACTTAATGGGCTGGATGAAAGATGGTGTTTCCATCTAGGGAATCATTGGAAAGTGGGCTGGTGGAATTTAGGCTCTTCTGAAATAAGGGCATTCAACAATCAACGTTACTATTATCCCAATATGAAATAAAAGAAGTGGATGGATGTAATAATTTAGGTCAACATGTCAACAAGAAGTTGTTTGACATTTTGGCAAATGTGCAGTTTGACACAGTTTCAACTATTCTGGCTGCCTGTACAGGCTGAACAAATCATAAACCCAAGTCCCATCTCTAGCAATGAACCATACCTATGGCTATAAAAATCCTCATCAGTAGTCAACCACTCCCCTAAGTAGCAAGAAAAACATTGAAACACACCTAAGGAATTCACTGAAAAGCAAAAATAAGCGTATTATTTTACTACTGAAGAAATAGTGTGGAATTTTAAAAAACAAGAAAATGGTTAATGTTATGAATATGCAGAAAACCCATTAAATTGTCTCCTCCTGTCCTGTCCCTCAGAGACAATCTTCTGGTCAATGCCTGTCATTGCAAAGCATTTCTGCAAACGTTTTTGCAGAAATCCAGAATTAGAAGATTTTAACTTATTGCTACTCATTAGAAGAGGCTTCCTGGGAAGGGAATATCTGAATTTCCAATTACAAAAGGTACAAATTTCATCTGGTTAAAACATTCTCAGGATGTTTAGAGCACTCAGAATGGTATTACAAACCTTACACATAAAGACCTTCTATCTGGATGTTTTTTTCACTAACCCAAAATCTTGAGGACACACAAATATTTGCAGATAGCTGCTCTCTGCTAGAGGTCTCACGTATGTTCAAAGTTGACCCCACAAGGAGATGTTGAAATTAATCACCTTTAAAATTACTTCAAAGTACAGGTTTTAACACTGAACCATGACTATGGTTTGCATCTTCCCAGCTTTAAATGTAGTACAACCTTTTAGAATGACTAGACAATCATCTCCAGAGCAAAACAGAATTTACTGCTATTTCTACAGTACTGATATGAAACCTCAGGATGTTTTTCTATAGTAGTTAAGTTTGATCTGTATCAGTACTGCCGTAATTCTGTCTTGCTCTGGCTGTACATCCCTGATTCTTCCTGGATGCCAGCAGTTGTAAGTGATGAATTGCGAGGTGGAGAAATTCAGAAGATAAATGGGGGTGGGATATCTCCTAGCAGACAAATATTTCTTATACATACAACACAAAGGGAAGGACTGCTTGCCCACAGACAGGGATATATGGCAGAACTTCGGTAACACTAACTTACAGTCTTGCAGAGCTGCACACTTAGCATGCACCCTTGCTCTTTAGAAGCTTAAAACCACATATATGCAATCAGCTAAAGAATCAGGTATAAAACAACATATGTAGCTCCTTATGACTGCTAGCCATAGAAGGAATCAAGCAAGTTGGCATGGCAGAAAGCTTAGGGTTATATTTCCCAGATCTCAGCAATCCTGTGATGTACCAGCATCATATGTGATACTTCTAAAAACATCTAGGAAAGCTACTGGACATGGTGTCAGAAGTGTTCACCTGTCTCAGATTAAGTTCAAAGAGATATATGACAGAAAGGTGCAGGAAAAAGTTGAGGATGCAATGGAATGGGTTCATCACCTAGAAAAGAGCTTTAACTCTCTGTAATTAATTACAGACCTCTAAATAAGCTGACTACAGTGAAGAAGCACATATTCCTGGTTTTGGTTATTACTGTGTTCTGGTACAAAGTTTTGATTATTACAACAAAAATTAGGGAATTGCCAAGCTGGGCAGAGCTCAGTCTATCTCAATGTCCTCCTAAACACTGGCAGCAGATGGAGGGAGAAAAAAAACCCTCAACATAAAATATTAAACATTACATACCAGGAACTGGAGGCAGCCAGAGCTTTAAGGTGGGTCTGCCCTGCATTTCTACTCTGCTCCCTACTCTGAATTCCAGTCTCTTAAGGCAGGTTTTATTATAACAACATCAAAAAGAATAAAATAATTTTTCATATAATCAAGTGTTGTGGTAGGCTGGGTGTGACTGACTTTGGGAGAGCCAATCTGCCGTTTCCTGTGTCCTCATAGGACAACTACTTTCCTCTATACCTTAGTGGCTTTGAGGGTTGAATGAAGCCCACCAGGTCTCTGCTGGTGCCTGGCAATGTTCCTCCCTCACCTGGGGTGGTTTGGTTGTGTATTTGCCCCCTTCCTGCTGCTAGAAACCCTGCAGTTACTTCCCTTGCAGCATCCTCTCCCAGTTTGCTTTGTAAAATGTCTCAAAAGCAGAGCATGTTCTGTTTCTCTAAAGTAAAATGCCACCTCCACCTTCCTTCCTTGCTAGAATAGATAAGCCATAATAAGACAACCAGGATATCTTACACAGCGTCATCTCTCCTCATTCTTACCCAGCTGAGTACTTTGCCTGTGTGCTGCACCATACTTGCTCCAGAAATGCACAAGCTGATGGAACACATATTCTCCATCACAGTGTATGCAAAAGGCCTATAACCTGCTTTTGTTCTAATAGAAGATTCACCTGGAAGGAAATCAAATTTTTTTAATTAGGGGCTAATGATGTGAGCAAAGTTTCATTAAAAAAAACAAACAAAACAAACAAACAAACAAAAAAAAACCCAAAGCAAGAAAGAAAATATAAACTACTTTAAAGCAAATCTGTTAGCCTTTCACTGCAGGGCGCCACTTGAATCTGTGACATTTACCACCGTATTTGATTCTGTATTTATGTTTACATTTGATGTTGCTAGGAGACAGCAGTTTCCTCATTCTAAGCAAAAAGTAACTAAATCAATATTTTTGTAGCATATCAAATGCAAAATTTACTAATCTTTAAGGGGAATGGACAAATTTGAAAAAGAGGAGTTAAAATGAACTCTTCTGCCCTTCTGCTCGAGATTTGTCCTCCAGCCAAGTGTCCATTTTTAATACCTAGTTAAAGTCTTCCCACTGCTGCTTATGCCTGGGCCACCTGTTCCCATAATGCACTCAAATCAGCAGGTTCTGGCACTACATTAGGTAGTTCATAAAAATACTAGTTCAACATCAGGTATTTAGAGTGAGCAGTCTACACCATGTGACTGGAGTGCTATTCCATTTCCATGAAAAAAAATTGTTAGAACTAGGAAAGAAAGAAGAAAAAATATGGAATAAATCTGATTGCAAGACAAGTTGGTGGATGTGAAGGAGAAGGGACATGGAAGAAATGCCTGAAGTGTATTTGTAGCATAAATGTTAAAGGGATAGTGAGGTGGAAGGAATGCAGATCATAATTTGTGGAGCTAAAGGAGTGTGAATGTTGTTGAATGAAGAGAAGCAAGAGGCAACTTGTCTATTGATAGATAAGAATAGGAAGAGCAGGTGATAAATCATTTCATACAAAGAGGCAAATGAGTAGTGTATAAAAGAACAGAGTCAAGGGGGAAGGGGAAGATAAAGTGATAGATGGCTAGCAGATTGAATAGTCAGGTTAGATAAATAATTCTTGAGTGCAAGTTTTAAAAGCTCTCTGAATTATAAATTTTAAATTAACCTTTGTATCTGGCCTCTGACAAAACTTTGTTATCCATAGGTATATATTTACAACTGGAAGAAAATACTCTGAAACACAGTTACAAGCCCTTTATACTTAGCTCATGGGAAAGCTGGAGCTTTCTGGTCTGTTCTCTTTAACTTCCTCTCATTGCTCCAGACATTAGACTTTTTCTAACAGCTCACATTTCAGGCAGTCAGTTAGTATTGCCATTCCAGAAGCTGAGGAGAAAGAGGAGCTCCTCCTCTTTATGGAAGGAAGAGCTTTTAATTCAGTCCAGTTACAGCAGGAGGCTTAGATCTCTATGACTTTTTCATGGTGTAATGGCACTATAGTGATCTTTGACATTCAGTCCACACGGGGATTATCCCACACATAACAACATACTATGAGTGAATCCCAACCTTTTAAATAAACAATACTAGATCTCAAATATTTCATCCACTAAATCTGAAAAGATTTTGATTGTATTTTCACAACTTGAAACTGAGTGTACAAACTGATCAGGTCTGTGTCTGCTGTGTATTTTCTAGTAAAGTGAGAGGCCTGCTTGAATAGAGGTAGCTTTCTCTAAAAAGAACGTGATGCTTAGCTGAGAGATATGTCAGTTCTGGAACTTGAAGAGGGGTTTAAAAGGCAGTTCTTTGTATGAAATAGTTCAGGAAGGTAGAAAAAAAATAATTATGAAAAAGAATAAGGCTTTTTATGGGCCATCTTGTACCTGTGAGGGCTAGTACAAATCCAGAGCCAATGAAACCCAACTATCCCCTTGCTCATTCACTCCTGTGTGTCTGCTTGGAGACTTATAATTATGGGCAAAAAGTAGGTCCATTCCACTAATGATATACTTGATGGTTTCTTCGTATACTTTAAAAGCTTTTGTAGCTCAATGTTTCATTACTTGTGGCAATCTGCAATCCAGAGGACTAGTGATAGTTAAAAAAATAAGCTCTAGGAGTTATGAAGAAAATCTTTTTATCTTAGTCAAAGCAGAAATCTCAGTTTTCAGAAAAGATGCAAGGGAACAAACACAACATGAACCTAAGTATTACAGTAATATACCTCCTGGTTCAAATACACACGTTCCTTCAGGATTCTGATCATGTAAATAAAATCCCATTTTCCCTTTTAGATTTTGCCATGCATGTGAAGTGGATATAAAGAGACATTGTTGAATTTAAGAGAAATTATTGAAATAAAATTAGATTTTCTTAATACCTAAAACTCACTGAAGTATGAGTCCTCTGTTTCTTTGTTATGCAGGATTGAGCCCTTCAGAACAGCACCTTTGCAGTGACTTGCCACTTAGCAAACATCAATTACATTTCTCTTAAGAAAATACACTAAATTGTACTGCTTGTTAAGATGTTGGATCTGTTAATTTCCATTTTCTTCTGGGAACAAGGATTAACCAAGTCAGTCTTCAGAGAGCTACATTTATTGTGTTATTGTCATTTCTTGATAAAGATAGAAGAACTATAATACTGTCTTATTTGACTGTGGCCCAGCTGACATACACTCATTTGTTTGCCCCACCGTAGAGGAGTTGGGACTTCTGCCCCTCTATTTCCCTTGGTTCATACCCCTCCACTAATACTGAACACGTACATATTTCCTATGCTTTTTGACATCATCAAGCTGGCAACTGTCTCATCCAATTTACTGGAGCAAACCAAGGTGCTGGCATGGCTTTCTTGAATGGTAAATATCATCCCTGAGTGTGTAACAGCTGAGAATGTTGCCTCTAGCATCTGCCCACATGCTGCAGGACTATCTGGCACATCCACAATCTGTCTGCTAGAAGGAGCACAAAAATCCAACCCACAACACACATGCAAATACAAGCGTTCAGCTCTAACTGAAGTTAACTCTTTCTTTAACAAAGGCAGAAATATCACCATATATGCTTCAAAAAGTGAGGTTAACAACAAGAAAATCAATCACTTATGCTACCCACACTCTGCCTCCTCCAATGCTGCAAACATGATACAGTTACGGGGGAAGAAATTCTGTCAAATTTCGTGTGGTTACTGTTGCTTGGGTAACTACTTCCTTGGTAACTACAATGCATTCTCAGCACGTCTCAGTATCAATTTCTCTTAGGCTCTGAGACACTCAAACCTGCAGTATGGTGTGAAGAGAGAAAAACAAAAAACTAATAACAACAAAATGAACCTGAAGGAAAGAGGAGAGAATGAGCAAAAGGTTCGATGCTGCTGTTGTTTCAAGTAAGACTAAATGAAAAATAAAGTAATTGGAAATGTATCTAAAGCTGTTTTTACCACTTTTTGGAGGAGAAATTGTTGATGTATGTCAATAAGTGTGCTTTGAATCATAAGCATGAAGCTGGAGATAGATGCCTTTGTGGCTCTGGAGTACTGGCACTGCGTCTGGTACAGGAAGTTGTCTATCACTGGTATTTTCTCTTCTCAGCTCCCGTTTGTCAGGGCATTTGCTGCTGAATCCACACTATGCTTTAGAATTCGGCTTCAGAAAACATCTGTTAAAAATAACTCATCAGTATTTTAAAAATAATTTCTAAAGAAAATCATTATAAAAGGAAGAGATTATAAACCACAGAGTCCTTTCACAGATGGCTCCAGAAGGGCAGCTCTGAGAAGCTGGGGCACCATGAGATACTGCTGTTAAATCAATGACAGTTTCATCCTCAGTAAAATCATATTGATCTTCTCTGTCAGAAATATGTATTTAAGCTCTTTGCATAGGATACAAAACTTGGTTGATTCACTGTTTCATGCCAAAAACTTTGCCTTCTGTTTACCTGGACCTCTGATCTCTCTCTGACAGCAGGGCCATGCAGGCAGCTCAGCATAATTTTTGTCATGGAAAACATACAGGAAATACAATTTTTATAACAAACAAATGGAAGGAGTGCTCTAGTGATAGATTCAGCTTTTTTTTTTTTTTTTTCCCTTCCTCCAGTTTTGCTTTTTCTGGGCCTTCTATCAGAATCATTAATGTGCCATTTCAGCAGCCCAAATTAGCTAATAAGGAGAAAGAGAAAAGGAAGCGCTGAGAAGTAGTGCCACATTGACTGTCCTGTGCACTATCCTTACAAGGCAAAGTAGATTCAACAGCCTGTACAGTTTATAAAAATGTGTGCAAAGGAGGTTTCCTATTACAGAGCTAGAAACTATTAGGATGGCAAACAGGAGAAAGAAGGATCTCTCTCCTGCTCTCATTTGTATTAACTAGCTTAGGAGTGAGAGTACCTCTAAGCAAGCATGGAAAAATAAATGAGGATGCTACAGAAGTGATTAAAATTACCCCTGTGATTTAATAATAATTAATGAAATAATTTAAATAACCCCTGTTCTCACTGTAATGAACTATTCTTTCTCCGTGTGTCTCTATAAACATACAGATATGTTCAGACACACACACACACTCCTGCCTTTTCAAGGACACTAGTAAGTCCTTTTGTTACTTTTTGCAGACAAAATAATTAACTGGCTGAAGTTATTTTGTTCTCATAGGAGGAGCATCATCCAAAACCATTAATAGTGTCATTTTAACACTTTTAGTTCAAGCATGCCTTCCACCCACACTCCAAATGGTGGAGGATATATGCAAACCACATCTCTTCCAGGAAATTCAGTAGCATACTGAGTCAGTGGAAACATTGGTGCTAAACTGCAGTAATATACTCACCCCTTTCCTAATGCTGTTTCCTGGATTAAAGAGAGGAACAAATTAAGAAATCTGAAAATGGAAGACTAGACTTTAAAGATTGTTTCTGGGAATACAGCAGTTTGCATGGTATCTACAGGATAATATGGGAGAGAGCAGGAGGATTACTCCTATTCTGATTACTAGAAAAGAGATGATGGAAGGATCCAAATACATCTGTGTAACAGTAATGAAAAGGATAGTATGTCTTTCTGTGATGACTAAGGTCAGCACTAATTTCTCATGAAGTATAGTGTCTTAATTTAGAAAAAGAAATAAGAATGTCCAGAGCACCTGAGCTGATAGTATATTGTGCTACTATTCCCAGGTAGTTGAAATACATCTTCAGCATATGTTTATGGTACTTCAGGAATGAAAAATTGCAGTGGGAAATGTCAAGTCTTCCACGCTGCTGAGATGGCATTTAAAATGTTTTGGCAGTGCTCCTTCCCCTCCCTGTGAAGTTTTATCACTCTATCCAAAAGCACCAAGTAGCCATTAGAATCAACATTATTCAAATACTGATGCCATCAAAGCCCTAGTGTTGAATGCGAAGTTGTAGGTCTTCTGGTGTATAATTATTTTTACCAAATTATTATTTGATGAAAATCAGGAAGTTACATATATACATATATGAATATATACATATATATATAAAAAACCAAAACCTCAACCCAAAAACAAAACCAAAACCACAAAGGAAATGGGAATAACTAAGGTTGTCTTTCTTTTTTGTAAGATGTTTTCAAGGGTTAAATTGAATATTCCAGAAATGCACATGTAGTGGAGTCTTCATTCCTCTCCTGTCAGCACTAATGTAGGTTGAATTTAAATACTGCTGTCAGACTCCTTGTTTGGGTTGAATGAAAGAAAAATGCTTGAGTAGATCAAGTTTATTTGTAAAGTTTATCAGTGTGATTTCATCCATAAATTTCTGTCTTGTACAATAATGATATATTCTTGAGTACTATAATACTGTATGAATACATAATTTAATGTATGGTATAGGCTTTCCTAAGCATTTAAAACCCCTCTGTCTAGAGTTTATTGAATATTTCACCAGTGAAAATAAAAAAATAAAATTAAGGCCAATATCAAACACATGTGAAAATAAACCTCCAGTGTCACAGCACGTTAGTCTTGCATCTTGCATGTGGCCTTTTTCAGTAAGCACCATGTAAACCAAATAAAATCCAAGGGAGACTTTAGTATTTCACATTATCAATTCTTAATTCACATAATAAAGATCTGTGGGTTACTACAAAATCGGGGTTCTGAGTGTTGCTAAGCCACAGTCGAGAGAATGATTTTTGGGAGAGCCACTATTACAGCCTACTTCGAAGGCTGTGAAATGAAGTGACAGCAGATATACACTCATGTAATAACCATGCCTTGTACTGACTGGTACTTCAATGATTGCATATGTCAGTTTGCAGTGATTTGAAAATCTATGTTTAGAGAACTATTTAATCATACCTTCTGTTTGTAGTTTCTAATGTCGTTGAGTATAGTACTTAAATGAAAATGAAAAATTTATGTAACCCAGACTGCAAAAATTCAGAAAGGATGAACCAATTTGAGATTGTATCTTTGAAGTCTATACATTGACATTTAACTTTCCCTGTCTCCAAATACCAGCTGAATGAGAAACTGCCATTTTCATTTGGACTATGTTTTGATCTTCTCACAGTGCACACCGAGTAACATCTTACTTCAAGATTAGCCCACCTAGTCATGGTGGGACAACTTACAGGAAATGCTTTAGGGAAAGAAAAATTTGGAAAAATATAGAAACTTGATCTAAGAAAATAAAATAAAAAAAAAAAATCACTTGTATTATCTTATAGGATCAGATTCCCTTCCTGTCATTCTGCCTTAAAATATTGCTGTTTCTTGCATATTGCTGGCTTAATTCAAGCAAATCCATCCAGTGTTTTAGAAGTCAGTGTCCGTATATTTAATTTCTAAGAAGACACAGTTATGTCTACAGTCCATGGAATTGAATTGAAATCATTATTCTTGCCTTCCAAACATGCATTTGCAAGCACATCAGCTTTTCTGTGTTTTTTCTTTTTAAATATATTTGCCATAAATCTGAGGAAGGAGTTCTTTTGACATTGAATGAATAATAAACTACCATTTATCTTTTAATATGCTGCAAATCAAGATATCAGTTTATGTTACCCCAGTGTGCAAAAGGCACTGCATTTCTTTGAGATGAGATACAGTGTGGTAAAACTCATTTTCAATACAGTTTTACTACAGAATGTTGTCTTTCTATTGAAACATACAGTGTCTCTCTGTGAAGCATTCCAAGGCATTCACAGGAAGCTATATTGCTCTTCAATATTAGAATACACTGATAAATTTTCAAAAGAAATGTTTTTAATACACAAAGATTCTCTGAAGCATTTTTGCACGGAGATATATAATTAAGAAGTTATTCAGAACAAAACTGCACTGAAATAGTGGGGACTTCTAGTCAGAGCAAGGATTTACATAGAACAGGGACAAATATCCATCTCTTTTGTACCTGTGGTTGAAGTCCTAATTGCTGGGATATTGGTATTCTGTGCCATTTCTCATACTTCTTTAAATATTCATTAAATTAATGAAGGGTGATTTGGAACATTGCCCATGACGTAAATGAATCAGGAAGAACATCTCAAATCTCGGACTCCCAGCAGCTATTCCATTGTTGATCTCTCTGATGTTTTCACAAACTTAATTTGCATGGTCTCAATTTGTTTCAGTGCAGAATAAAGAACAAATGTCAAACCCCTGAAATTTAAACAGAGCTTCTATTTCTCGGGCAGCCTTCCTTACCACTTCTAAAGACATTTCCTTTGGCCCAGAGGAGTCACATTGTGAGAGACAAGACCCAGGCACAGCTCCATAGAGTATAGGTTTCCTCCAACTAGGATAAACAAGCAAGCAATTTGTCTAACCACTAGTTAAACTTCTCTCTGTAGATGCAGGGAAGCTCAGACAAGATCAGCTCCAGGCAAGGAATGACTTGCAGATGAGCACAATGGGCCATCTGTGCCAAACCAAGACCCTGTATTTCCAAAAAGCCTTCTAAACCCCAGCCAAGGAGCTAAAGATGGCACCTTTAAGGCATTTAGAATGGTAATGGAGAAAGTCCGGAGAACGTCACTGGCCAGGGGGAACAACTATTACAGGGGCAAAACAGGGGTCTTCCCAGAAATGTCCATAGAGTTTCAGCCCATGACCTCACCTCTTTTGACACTTGCCCTTCACCACCACACCACAGCTGCTTCTCTCAAGTCTCTCCAGTAAAAGGAATTATTGTATTGCCTCTACTCTGTCACCTTTTGGTTTCCTTACATTTGCTTTCCTCTGAGGGTTTATGTTTTCTCTTCCTCACTGGTAAGTTTAAGGCAGGGAAAGTGCAGCTCCTATCATTCTGCCCCTTTCTCTTGT
Organism: Neopsephotus bourkii; assembly: GCF_033783945.1. Classification (NCBI taxonomy): domain Eukaryota; kingdom Metazoa; phylum Chordata; class Aves; order Psittaciformes; family Psittacidae; genus Neopsephotus; species Neopsephotus bourkii. Next base: position 2,745,707 of record NW_026901215.1, on the reverse strand, counting down.
GGTTTTCATCCTCTCCTCCATTTGTTACCATAAACCCCATGCTTATTAGTACTAAGTAGAAGAGAGTAGTTACTCTGCTGTGTTAACTCAAGTGCAACTGAACTGGTGGCATGTCTAGGATGCAGATTTTCAAAAAAAATAGACATAATAAATTAGCTGAAAGCATTACATACAAAATGGTTTCTCCCTCAAGTCAAAATTGTCACCACAGTTGCAATAGCACAGGCTGGACTTAGCTATCTAGCTATTTCTGTCTTCTCTTTCTTAATTATCAGTATATTCACATGACCATAGTTTCTTCAGTGCTTATCTATATCAACAGAATTTCTTATGAATGGTGACTCACACCATCAAATATTATCAAATCACTTTCTAAAGCAAATACTTTAAAGCTAACAGAAATAAGGCTGCTGCTAAATATTATGTCTACCATTAGCTTATTTGCTTTTTGTTTTCAGCTTCCTAAATATTAGCCCTATTAAGAGAACACTCTTATAACTGAAAGCTTTTATGATACTTCTGTCACACTTCTAACACATCCAAATACTTGATGTACAGCAGAGAGTCAGTGATCTTTTCTCTTGTACTTTAAAACTTCACTGGCATCATTAGCCCAGTGGGATAGACACATGAAAGAGAGTTACAATAGAGAGCTATAAACTTGTGTGTGCTAGGGAAAAGCTTAAAAGCAACATTCATTGTTTGCTGTAATAAAATGGCTAGGAGCCAAATTCAAACCAAAGGGAGAAACAACTTCACACAAACTAAACTATAGGCATTATAGCTAATGCATGGCATTAGAGTTTATATGGATTCGAAAAGTACATGTACTAATTTATGGAAGGAGAATCCTCTAGGTATCTTAAGAAGAACATACCATCTTTGATTGAAGGAATTCCTGAGCCACAACTTAGGAAGCTAGCAAATGCCACTCTGCAATTGCCCTTTCATATTTTCCCTGACACCTGCTCATGGCACCTTCCAGAGGTAGAATAAAGCACCCCTCCACTGAGACAGCTTTTATTAACACCACACTTTGTAGAGGGCAAAGATGCTGCTGCTGGCATAGCAATGCCAGCTTGAGATAGCCTCCAAACACCTTTTGTGAAGCTGCTGAGAAGTCTGATCCATCTATATGAGGTTAGAGTCAGGTCCCTGCAGCTGCTGCAGCTCTAGCTTTAGGTCAGTGCACTGTGCTGGCTCCTGTAGGGGTCAGTTCCTTGTGCCCCCGGCTGCCTTCACTTCTAACCCTAGAAGAACACTTGGGGTGCCAAAAGTTCACCTGTAGATTCGACCTCAGAGGATCCTGGGATAGGGAGACCATGGCAAATGAAGCCCTCAGATTGTACCAGTGCTTTTTAGGACTCAGGTACACATCTAAACCAGTAACACCCTGCTTTGTGTCCCTATTTTTTCCCACCTACACGCAAGCTTCATTATCTAACTTTACCTTATGAGTAGCTATGGTGATCAGATAGCACAATTCTATGCTGTTTCTTGTGTAGCATTTTTTATCAAAACATTTACTGACATATGCATAAAAGTCCTAAGCAAGTCAACTAAAACACAAATGAGAAAACAGGCTGCTATAGTATATCTGTACAGCAATACAAATAAACCTTTTCTTTCCATCCTAAAAATCGTAGGGCTTAGATTGAAAACTGGGAATAGTACAGTCTTGACTGTCCTTAAAAAGTAACAAATGTACGACATAATATTGCTAGAGAAGAGACCTGAGAGGTACTTAAGGCAGCAGCTATTAAGATGCAGAACAGCAGCTGACTGACATAACAATTGATTCTTACATGCAGCTTTTGCCAAAAAAAAAAAAAAAAGGCAAACCACATGGCAATGTGCTGCTTGGAAGAAAAAGGCTACCCTGAATTTTAAAACAAAAAAAAAAATCCAGGAAATGTACAGTGCTTAAGGATCTGAGTCACTCTTTTGCAGTAAGTAGGCTGTGGTTTCATGTAATGGAACTGAATGCTTTCTCCTTAAATGTGGCTTACTGGTTCAAGTAATATGAATTCTTCTAGATACTTCATTTTCTTAACATTGAGCTTACGCTCATTTTAGATTTCCACAAAGATGAGTAAAAGGATAGCCTGGTAAAACATAAAAGTTTTCCCTTTTCATTATTCCTCCAATTACATCACAGTATGTAACACTGTAAATATAGAACATACTCTGAATTTTGGGAAGTACTTGTATGAACAAGAACTTAATGACGATGCATACATTGCACTCAAAGTAATCTCAGTTCCACTGAATTTTCTATACTATTTTCAATGAAATGAAAAACAGGATAAATGAGGCAAAATGAACAACTTGCTTTTGGAGCAACAATCTGAACAGATTACTTTTTTCTTTTTAAGATTACTTTTTGACCCACATGTGTTATCTACACATTGCCATTATATGTCAAGAGAGACTTTTCCCTTTAGGTGCTGGCTGTAGTCTTAATAGTGCCCAACATACAGTTAGCCTCATTGTTGCAAGGGCACACTACAGACCTGCAGTCAGCTGATTGTCCCCACTGTCTCCCAGGGCCTCTTCTGGGACGCTGATGCTTTTGGACTTTAGAAAACTACTACTAACAGCAAAAGGATCTTGGTAAGCCTGTTTTCATATTCTTCTCCCCTTTTACAGTATTGATAGTTATGAAGGCTGGAAAAAAAAGCCCTTTTTAGCATTCTTCTGGATTATTTTAAGTACCTCCTATATATCATCAGACCTGTAATCATTCAATCTAGCCAAGAAATGCCTGTGCTTTTGAGTTGACAAGGCTCTTCATTAGATTGTTGAACTATTTTCCTACCCAGGAGTAACCCAAAAAAGGAAGAAAATGGTACTACACTTCCAGTTGTCTTCATAGATCAGTAATTACAGTCTACATTAACCTTTTTCCATTCAAAAGCTGATCTATGAAAGCTCTGTTTCTTCATTAAAAATAAGCTTAAGAAACCCCCACCTTTTTCATTATTTATGAACCTTCAGCTTATGCATGAACTTTCCTGATGTCCAGCTGATCAAGAGGAGTTTATTAGCTTCCAGACTTCACACAGCCTGCAAAGAATGGTTCAAATTTTGAGTTTAACTTTTTGCCCCAAACTGTTGACATTTTCACTACCTTCATTTGAAATAGTGATATTTATATTCTACATTTCTCTGAGTTGCATTTGGGTGTATCTTCTCAATGCAACACTCTAAGGCCAAAAGAAAGTTGCAAACACTTGCACATAAACAGGGGTATTTTTATGCACAGAAAGACATGTTTAGCAAATTGCTTAAGGAAAGAATCTGCTACAGAGTTCAGTTTGGTATGTATTTAGTACCCCTTCAAGTCTTCAGATGACCAAACTTTATTCAGACCTTCCATTTTGAAAATGTCTTTAAAGTGTTGCAAGTTCAATTGGAGTGCAACTTTTTCTGCGCATTGTTGGTAACAGATGCACCTAACTTAAGTCTATTTAAAAAATAAGGGGATTGGACCCATGATGTTGTAAAAAGATCAGGATAACCATTCTGAGATTGAAATTTTATATAAAGACATTGAGATAGTCAAGGTTCACCTCTGCACTCTTTTGAATGGCCAAAGAGAAGAAGCAGAGATAGTGAGATTTCTTCCCCTTGGGTTTCTTAAGTAACTCCCCAGTCCTCTTCTGTACTAGAGAGAGGAGTATTTTCTTAAGAAAGACTCCCAAGAAAGAAGGGGTAGGCACAGCCACAGCTTAATATTTACTATTGCAAAGACATTCTCTGTTATATAATTCCAGTCAAACATTCAGCTAATCATAACATGTGGTGCCAAGACATCTGGAGGAAGAGGACATACTTTCATACCCCATCTATGCCTGTCCAAGAGTGGAATTTAAGCTTATGGTCCAGAAAAGTCCATTATCATTGTACATCCCTTCAGTACCACAGTTTTGGCGTCCAGTGGATGCTGTGCTATTTTCCTAAGACAAAAACTATAATAGAGTGAAGCAGAATAGAGCAGAGTGGAGCAGAATATTTCAGTTGGAAGGAACCTACAACATTCATCTAGATCATGTGGAATCACTTATGACCAAGGAGGTGTTTCTTGCCTGAAAGGAACATAACTGCTGGTGACCATTTTTTGATCATCTTAAGATGATTTAAAAAAAACCAAACAAACAACAAACCAAAAATCTTTTCAATATTTACTTGCCTCTCTTCTTCCCCTAGGTTCATTTATAAATGTCTAGTCAGTGGAATATTCTAACCTCTATTTAACCATGTCAGAAAACCAATTAATTAGTAGACTATAACAGTCTTGCTGTATATTTTTCTTATTATACACTAATGCTTTTTGGCAGAATTCCTGTGGATGTACTTCTTTATGGTGATTTATGGTATATAGTATCCTGGAGGCATTCCAAGCTTAAGCTTTTTCTCTCCCCTAAGAAGGAGAAGGAGAACTTGAATACAGAATCAGAGAGTTATGCTTTGTTTTTTAAATTTTGTTAAAAACAGGCTGGAATTTGGAAGATTCCTATTGTTATGTACAAGAAGAAAAAAAACCCAAAGGTTTTAAAACTGTCTCATAGGACACATTTTGAAACTAACACGTGAACTGCCATTATGCATCTGTTAGTGTAAGTTGTGCTTCACAGTCTTTCCTCTCTAGTTGTGCCAACTGCTTAGGAGCAGAAGAAACCATAAGCTCCAGGAGCCAACCTGCCAGTGTTGTCTGTTTATGTAGTCTGATAGAATCTACATGGGCTGGCAGACAAAATTGCCCTTTGCATGCTTTGTCTCTAGGGGAATTTGGAAGTATGTCCAAGATTTATAAAATAATTATAATCACACTATACACCAAGCACAAATAGCAGAGTGTCCAAGGGCCTTTTCTGAGCAACTTAAAACCGTGGACAAACAGAAAATAATGGATAATACTTAAAAGAAAAAGCAACCAATTTATGCATCAAAGTTAAAGTGGGTCACTCTGCAATGTAAAGCACATTTTTAGTGGATATAAATTTAGCAGCTCTCTGCAGCACTATGCATGACAGCAGTCTTGTGATATTTCAAGTACAGAACAGGTCCCTGGAGACAGCATGTAATTTACAATGGACTAACCATAATAAACTGCAGCAGTCAGAAAAGGAGCTGGTTCCAGTGAAATAAGGTGTGTTGATCTATTTGTCTTATTAAGAATGTCCTGTTGAAGAACTAACTTATCTGAGATCAGATAGAAACAGGGAAGTTGGCTGGTTGGTAAAAAACATGGTATGCCAAAATGGAAGCTCTTCTTCCTTGTCTGAGAGCAAGGAAATAAAAGAAAGAAAACAAATACAAAGGATAGCAGTACACTTCTGCAGTTGACTAATAACTAGCAACCCTTTCCTCTAAGTGCACAGCAAGTGCCTGAATGGTTTTTGTGCTGGTAATGCTTTATCATAATGGGTGCAGTAGCGATACCTGCAGGGCCATGAGCACTGCTTTCCTCAGCTTTGATGCAAATTAATCAGGCACCAGGTGCCTACAAAGACACTCTTTATTTTTGATATATCTGTTACCTCATTATTTCACACAGTGCTTGCAGGTAGAGTGTGGGTGTCTGTTTGCTCTGTTCATAGCTACCGAGGACTGATACGTAACAACAAACACAGAAATGTGAGGAATGACAAGCAGACTAAAGGTGCTTCTTTTCAAAACACAGGTGTATTTAGTATGTCCACCCAGTGCAGGGATCTATGCACTCTGCATTCAATGAAAAAAATTAGGTTAATGCATTGCTATTTAAGGTCCGTAATCTTTAATTCTAGATCCTAAATTCTTACAGGCCTCTGACAAGATGAGAACCTATAAAGGACATTATTAGCTTGGATGTCTGAAGAGAAAGCATCATTTAACGTTCTCTCTTTCTGTCACATATAAGTAAACAACAGTTGAGAGGCAAAGGGTCACAGTAAATCTTGTAGGATCTTTCTATTGTAAACTGTTAGGATGTGTCAGTGACCTCAGTGTGTGACTACACAGTTTGTTGCCTTCAGTGTGCCACATAACACCCAACCATTCTGGGACAGTCGGCTTATTGTCTATGTGGCAAATGTTTTTAGACATTTCAAAGCATCCATCTAAATTCAAAATACGCAAAAGCCACGGTAATCTGAATTTAATTCATTAAATTAAAATGACATGAGTGCAACAAACAAAGTGCAAATCAATCAACTGTTTCATAGACATGCATATTCATGGGTCCTACCTGTTACAGCAAGCAGAGTTGAGGAGGCCAAGTCTGCAGAGATATCACCATGCAGGAACCTCATACTCCCACTTTATCAGGTTGGTCTCAGAGCTATACCTTCAACACACCTCACGTGAGAATTTTAAGCTTTTAAATGAAACATCAGCTAAATCAATCATAAATCATTTATAACAAATCAGAAATTTTAAAGGTAAGATCATCAAAGCATGCAAGCTTTGAAAGTCTACAAATCTGTCAAGTCAATCCTAGGGTTTTCTTGTCCTACAATCCTGCTTCCTCCTCATGCCAAATCTAAATATTTTAGAGGTAAGCTGACTGCTGGTGTGCGTAGATTTTATTTTTCCAGGTATCTTGATGGAAAAAGCAAAAAAAAAAATTTCAACTCAACTCCCAATATTTATCATGAAAAATTAAAAAATATTTTAGCTGAATGTGGAAAAACAACGGGAGACCAGTCCATCCTCTAATGCAACTAGTCTTGTTTATTGAGCGCTAGGTTACAGGTTATATAGCATCTATAATGAGCTCATTATTGGTTAATTGCTAACCATCAGCGCCGCCCCTTTTGTGGTTAACTTTAGCAAATTAGAGCCTCTTTTTACACCCTGTTATTGCAATTAGGGACATCCCAGCCGGCACAAAGACACAATGACCTTGCCTATGATTGGTTGCCTGGCTATTGCTTATACCTTGCTTTTGTTACTGGCCCACAAGTCGTACGTGCTCTTCATACCCCCGCTCTCCAAGCCATGTATCAATAAAACTCTCCACAGCTGAAAGGAAAAATGAACGCTCCCAGAAAAACATTTCCACTAAGATATTAAAATAATAGCATTTTTAAAAAGTGTTAAATAATGTCCTAACATGATAGGATCCCTTTTGCATTGTGGAAAAATTTGGGTTTGAAAATTTTCTTAAAATAAATATTTTGTACAAATTTAAATCCAAATATATTGCGAGAACTTGCAATCATATAAATTATCCATATAAAACATCCATATAAATTATCCATATAAAACATCCATATAAAAAATACCACGTTTTCATGAGTAAATACCCAAAATGCATATGCTTTTTCCCATACATATTTTTGGTAGAATAAATTTTGTCTAATACTGAAAAGAACTTCTGTTTTGTCCATGCAATCATAACTGAGCAGTTCAACAATCTATGGCGATATAAAAAAAATAATAATTTCATGTTTTTAAAAAGCAGAAAAGGATTTGGAAAGGTCACATTTAATGACACAAAATCAAAACTAATCTATTACTGCATGCATTATGAGTTGCTGACAAAGACATATTTACCATGTCCTTTTAAGCTAGAAAAGTACTGGCCCACACTTCTTGGCTCTTCCAGAGATGGATCTCAAACAAGAAACTAGCAAGCAGCATGTTGTTTATCTTCTCTGTGAAAGAAGAATGGTACAGGGCATTACAATATGACTTTCTGTATTTTCAAATGTCCCTATCACTCTATTTCCTTAGAATTAAATAATCCACTTTAATTCTGGGACAAATGAGCAAAGCCAACTCTGTTCCCAGTGCTGGACAGGTTTTGCATACAGCGTGGTCTCCAGTTCAGTAATATGCATGAATCCTTGCAAAATCCAAGCAAAACATTTGCACTTAAGAGTCCAACAGATTTGTCTTGTTATCTCAGTCATTAAAGGACTTCCCTCCCTTCCTCCCCCGATTTAACTACTCAGGGTGTGCACAGTAAAAGGAAGTGCTTGTTTTTCAAGGAGGTGCTTAACAACTTGTGAAATCCATTGGGCCCAAGGTTGCTCACCAGGGTAAAGAGAGTAGGATTTGGTATTTGTTTTCAAATATTGACAGATGTAAAATACACCCCTAGGGAAGAACTACAGACATGCTGGACATCTTTTCCTTCCATGAACACCAGGAGATATCACCTCATATGGTTCTCCTGTAAGAAATCTGAAATAGGAAAACCAGGTGATGGACGGCTAGGCTGCAGTTAAAAGACAGAGAAACATGCTACGCCAGAGAAGCAGCTTGTATTTATTTTAAAATCTTATGGTGTGAGTGAGAAAACATCCTTTACTTTTCATCTGCCTGACCTTTCCGTTTTGTTTTTTTTTTGTTCCTTCCTTTTGTAAATTTTAGTTTGGATTTCATATAAAGGCCTTTTCTATTTTTTTCTCTCAGCCTTAATTAGTTTGAATGTCAAACCTGTTCAGTAATCACATTGCTTTTGGTAGTAATGAAAGCAAATAAATAATTCTTAACCTTTCTTAGAGAGATCTGGAGATCCTTCCAAAACCAATTAAGACTTGTCTCATTCACTGGAACTAGCCAAGCTCTTCATGATAAGTTTCATGCTAAGTTTCCAAACTCATATAAAGAGGGCAGGGTGAGGAATAATTTTTTGCTACGCATGGTCTGAAAACCTTCAAATTTTAAAGTATGTTATGAGTTGGAGAAAAGAATATAAATTATGCAATGCAGATTACGTTTTGTTGCAGTTTGGGAGGCTGGGAGGGTATGAGCTGGATTTCCATTGCTGGTTTGTTTTTTTTTTCCTTTTTTTTCTTTCTCCTTTTTTTTTTTTTTTTCCCAGTGATTTCCCACCTGTCTGGCCCATATTTCTACTGCAGATATTTTTTGAATGGTGACTAACAACAACAATAATGAAAACTCCTCAATCTGTCATAACATAAAATACAAAAGAACAGCAAAAACCAATCCAATTTCTCTGCAAATCTTGAAGATAAATCTTGCCGTCCTGAAGTGTAGGATTCGATCTATTATCCACATTGCTTCTCCTGTCAACGTCTCCTCCCCTGAAAATACAATTTCTTTACATGACATCAACATGGAAGGGGAAATATCATCCTCAGTAATAGAACTGCACTAATTCTTCCTAGGCCAAATTAGCTTTTGTGCTATGGGTTTATCACTGAACTTTTCCCCTTTTTTGCTGCCGTCAAAGAGCATATGACAGGACTTAACTCACTGTAAGCTGCACGACATTATACTCCTGTGCCTGTTCGTGGTCACTCTTTGCAGTATCATCATAAACATCAGGGGCATAAAACAAAAAGTTTAAGATTAAAGACTGACATGATCGACTGGACCCTTCAGAAAAGGTGTATGGAAACATTAAGCATGAAGACCTCAAAGGCCACAGACTAGTTTCACGTGGGCTTAGAAAGCATCAGTCAACCAAGCTTAGAAATGTGAATATGTGTGACTCTACATATCCATAAACATATCTCTACTCAAATACCATTTGAAAAATAAATAGCACAGAAACAGAAAATGTGTGCAGTTTAAATGATTTAGTTTTAAAAACATTTGTAAGGGAATGTAAGTAAGCTTTGTTTTCTTGGCTATATTCTTTGCAAAAAAGTGAAAGTTTAAAAAAAGCGGTCTCGGCTGGAAGCGTGCCCTTAGCCATTAAATGCCAAAACGAATGCAGGATGTCAGCTCTGACAATCTGTCAGAAAGAGGGGAAAAATCACTTCTGTTCCAAGAATAAGATGTTTTCAAAAGTTCTGCCTTGAAATTGAACACACATACACACACACAGACCTCCCTGGGCCTGTGTTTCAGTCAAGGCAAACACATCTCCATTTACATAAGCAATTTACACCACCTGAATACCCAACCCCCATTTCTGTACATAACCATAATTTTTTTATTTATTGCTTGCCTAGACTCATATGACCATCATAATAAATCAGTCACTCCAAATATCCTTCAAGAATAACAAGCATTACAAATTAATAATGTCATGCTGGTCATTAATTTTGATAACCGAAGAATTTGAATTAGTGAACATACTTGCTATGTAGTTGTTAATGTTACATTTATTTTATATGCAGCAGTTACAAGGTGTTAGAAGCCAGTTCCTATTCTTTCACAGCTGCTCAATATTTGACAGATGTGCAATTTCATTCTTTAGGATCATAGAATCATAGAATCAACTAGGTTGTAAAAGATCTTTAAGATCATGTCCAATCACTACCCAGGACTGCCAAGGCTACCACTAAACTACATCACTGAGGGCCTCATCTACACAGTTTTTGAACACTTCCCTTTAGTAAGTTGAGAACTGTGATGCTAGATAATTTCTAACATATTTTGTCAATTTTAGATTATCAAGATGTATCCAATAGCACAATTTACCAATAAGAAACCAATATTAATGTTTCTTATTTGCAGTCAAGCAAATTGAATAGAGGAAAGGCCATGTTACACAAGTCATGAAGTAAGTGTTAAAACTCAGAATAGAATAAAGAGAATAAATTATTCAAATACTCTGCAGCACAAGCCTTATTTTTATGCCAGTGGATTTGATATAACACCTATTAGGATGTGATAACATTACATGCTTTTATAGATACATACAGACAAAAAGGTAGACAGACACTTTTTGATTTGGAAATGATACCAATAAGTATAAATATTTTTAGACCCTAAAATCACGAACCAGTCTTAAAGATGAAATACTTTGCATTCAAGCTTGTTATCATCTCTGAAAATAAAGGCCAACAGCACATCACATACTTGTAAGAAGGCAACTGTGCTGCCATTTTAGTCTTTTTTCAGAACTTATATCTACTGTTCAGAAGCTTCAGAGGAAGATGTGATATATTTTAAACAGTGAAGAGATGAAGTCATACTTGAGTCTGGAATATATCACTTCTCATGTTCTATGTCTCCTGATACAGAGCCAGCATCCTGCAATCAGCAGCTCCTCACCTCAGTACCAGCCATGAGACTCACAGATCTTTCCATCTTCAGTCTCCGCTCTTTCTCTGAAGAACTAGTGCTTTTTATCCACAGAAAAGAGAGGCAGAAGAGATCAGTCATTAAAGCAGTGCTGCCGAAGGGCTAGGAACAGTGTGTAGCCAGGTGGATAACTTCAAAAGGAATTACCAACTGCTGTCTGCATTTCCAGACAAGAATGAGGATTTGGCAGTTTTAGCCTTTGGCAGTTTTAGCCTTTGGCAGCCTTTGGCCTGACAACCATTTGTTCTCTTTTCTGGTGCTCCATCTGCTCCCCCTGGTTGGATCAAATAAAAAATCCAGTTGTGGTAGAAACAATGGGTACGTACAGCTAAGACTACCAATAAAAACCCTGCAAACTCCCCCATGTAGTGATACTTGGGGTTTGGAAACACAACTATGAATTCCTTTTTAATAGAGCTTGGCTGGCATAGAACAACTAATAGATGTGTACTGTTCCCTCAGTACAGCAAACAAACAAATCTATTTCTGAAGCCTATTTAATGAATACAGAAGCAAGATCTGTATTAGTGAACATCTTATATCTTGGGAGCGGGAGACAAGATCCAGTTTCTGGATCCTGCTACTGCCAATGAAGTTTTGTACCAGTCAGAAGATGAAATAGAGCAGTGCAGATGCCTCTCATGACCATGCTTGACCGCTCTCTCCTGCTCATCTGTTAACATTTTTTATAATGCAACAGAATCCTCCAAAAGAAAAACTGCTAAATCCTCTATCCTAAAAGGGTCAACAATTTGGTCATCCAGGACCTCTCCTGTTAGATGTTATACTTAACATATAGTTAAGTATAGAAGAAGAATATAGAAGAGGAAAGTATGGAACTTGGATATTCCATATCTTAAGCCCATATAGGCAGACTTAAGACTGTTTAGACCTTTTTCAGTAAAATGATATACCATCTCACCATCACCAGCTACCATATTTCTATAAGGATGACAACAGGAACTTACCATCAGTAACACATTCCCAAGAGAAGGTGTTAGTGAACTTGTGAGATTTTCTGTGCTGTTCTCCTCTCTGCATTATTTTAGTGACTAGCACTGTGCATCTCAGTGTACATTGCCTATATTCCCCAGACACTCAAGTCCCCCTGACTGCTGCGTAGACAAATTAACACTGAGTTACAGCTCCCTCCTAGTATAATAAGCCTAGACTTGAGATGCTTCAATGCATGTTAAGCCTCCACTTGAGATGCCTCAGTGCCCAGCTTCCTGATGTCCCTTTCTGTCCTATATTCATAGATACTCACTTCAGATGAGAACTGTAATTTCTGCAGTTTTGAGAAAAGAGCTTGCCCAACATAACACAACTACATATACATCTTTTCGGTTTTCTTTATTTATATTTTTTTAGTTCAAGAATTACACACTAGCCAACATTATTATATATTTACATGCTGAAACTGGCTGCAATAATTTTAAGTTCAAGAAAATATCTCTTATGTGCTACTCATTTACAATCATCATTTTACTACCTCATATATCCCAGAGGTTAGCAGTCCTTTTGAGAAAGACATGAAGATCTGATGCAATGATATCCACTAGTATTTTGCATTTTCTAGCCATTGGAAAATGTGCATTATGTGCATATAAGAAAGGCTACAAGGTCATTAGTAAGGCTGATGATTACTACATTATGAAGTAAATAGTACTAAGTAAAAAAAGATAAATCAGAACTGTGCAAAGACAGTACTAACAGAACCATTTAAACACCCATGCAAATAAAAACGTGATAGAAGTCAAATAATAGTCAGTTTGTTAGAATTCATCATGTTTCAAATGTTCTTTTTGTCTTCAACTGAAAGTAACAGGACAGACCATGAACAATACAGCCTGGTGAGTATCTGTCAAATGACAGGAACAGTGAAAACATACAAAATGCTATCAAATTGGAATAGATGACCTCATGTCTGAAAAACATTAAAAAAATACAACCCTTAGTATGAAAGTAGAGGTGAGATTTTTCATCAGTTAAGTTTCATTTTTTTCTCAAAGCACTTACAAAGAAAATAATTTTATACTTATGAAATGTTAGTGTTGCATATTCTTGTAGAGATGATCTATTTCAATTTTATATTAATTTGTATTTAAGTTATTACTATCTTTACAAAGTAGAATAGGGCAGTCTTTTTGATCAACATTCCATTTGCTTCTTAAAAATTTTGACAAAGTTCCTAGTGCATTTTATTAAGCTTTACCTTTGGTGTTAAGCAGTGACTTCTTAGATTTCCCTTTTAAACAATTTCTGGAGTGAAGATTCTTTGGCTTTGGGGGACTATGCTATCTAATGACAGTCAAACATCCTTTTATTCTTTTTTTTTTGTAAAGAAAAATATAAGTCTACTATTAGATACCGTAAGAGATACAGATTTCAGAAACAGACGCAATATGCAGGCTTTCGGTAATGAAATCACCAACAGCCGAATTCTCACTTACATTGGATTCCTTCACCTCTCCACTCACTGGAGCAACATAAAGGTGCCTTACTGTAAGTGAAAACCAGTCCCTGTTTGTATATATATGCTAATCTGAGTACTGAATGCCAAGTTACAAGCTTCTGTTGCCCAAAGATTTTAACCATACAAGAGATTCAACTGTGCTAGCAGTGGCTGCAGTGGTTATTTTACACTACAGTACTTTTTTTATATCTGGAATCCAAATCTGTTTATGCAAAAGGGTGTTTAAATTACTCTGCTAGAGCACTGCAATTATTGTACTTAGTAAAAAAAAGTCACTAAACAATTACTGTATCTATTGACTGCTCATTTACAGCTTATTGAATTATTTACATAATTTTAGGACACATGAACCTAAACCATAAGTAGAATTAGCTTTTTGCCTTACCATAAAGTACAAATTAGAAGTTAAAAATGTTTAAGAAATCTGATAATATTTACACACGTTCAGCTTAAGTTATGGTTGCTCACATTTTATGTTCTATGTACACATAGCAAAATGTTATGATCACTACTGATGTATTGTACCCTGGCCATCCCACCCTAGATTATTTTATAGAAATAGTTAATATTTTTGCCTTTTTTTCTTGGTTCCCTAAGGATTTGTTGGTTTTGGAAACTTACTAGTGGACAATGTTGTTATAAAAAGAGAGAGAAGAAATAGGCAAGCAATGTGAGGACTAGTCTAATTTCAGATGCTAGGAGGTACAGTACTATCATCATGTCAAACAGTGCAATGCTCCATACGAATTATAAGCATTGATTGACTGATATAGAAATACCCAGTTACCCTGTATAGTAAGTTGGTTTTTTTTTAAATACATTAATCCTTTTTTTTTTCTCAAAAATATATTCATACACTGCTTGATGGTAGAAACAAAACTATTATTGGCTTATTCCTTTAACACACCAACATATGAATGTGTGCGCAGATATATACTCGGTACGTGTATATATACACACATATGTCCATATAGACATCTAGGTACATGTCCATATGCACATATAGCTTGATTATGTTAAACATCTGTTCACTTTAGTACTGTGTTATAGTATAGAATTGGAACACAGTCTAATAATTACAGTGAAAATTAACTGAGGTTTAATTTTAATGCATATTTGTCTGAAATAAATTTTCCCCTGGGTGTAAGACCACCACTCCTTTTCTCCATACATTGTGCTTTTGTACCTTACAGATTTTATGTCCTTTTTATCTGAATGTAAAAACTCTCTGAAGAGCTCTGCGGCATGCTGTTATCTAAGACTCTGGTTTCCTCCCCTGGGAATGAGAAAAGAAATGGTGACAATGTCATTGCTTGAGTCTTTCTTCCCAGCCATTAAATTGTGATAGGATAGAAACATAACATTCCTTATGCAAACACAGAAAAATGTTGCATGAATTTTCAGTTCTGAAAATGTGTATCATAGTTACTAGCAGTCATGTACAGTATATATTTACAGATTGATCTCAAAGATTTTGTTAAAACTGTGCCATGTTATAGTCATAATTTGCCCATGAATTTCACAAAGATGAAAAACACCTTAATTGCTGGCTATTATGTCTAATAGAACAACAAAATGTGCAACTATAATTATATTACAAGGTTTACCTAAATTATTAACTTTGATACTTTGCTTATTGAAGCTAACAACAATTAACATGATTAAAAGATCTAGAATGTTCATTTTCAGTCAATTCTAAAGTAAAAGCAAATTTATTCCAGTTCACCTGGAGGGTAGCATATATAGCAAACCCAGTATCTCCTGTATGTTGGCATAATTTCTCACTTTCACTCAAGTACCTCGGAAGAGGAGAAAGTGCTCACCTTGGGCTTGAGTTATACTTTTCCCTTGACAGTGCCTCGCCATTCTTTCTCACCCCCATCTTTTTATATCACAGTGTTAAGCCTTAGTACAAAATGATAGAATCCTTCTCTTTCACTAATTTTATACATCACATTAATACCCAGAAGGGCATAGTAAAAGCAAAAAGTGCTCCTTCCCCACATATATCTTTCCTAGTGACACCTGGGCAGAAACCAGACATTTTCTTTCACTCTCTGAACAGTGACATCAGAGAGTATTATGGCTTGTACTGTAACTTCAGATAAATGAATGTGCAGTTCTAGGATTCAACCTCTGTGTTTTTTGTAATAGCTGATGCAGTAAACCAATGCAGAGAGTTAACATATTCTCCATCAGGTTTTCTATTTGATGTCTATCATCCACAAACAGGCTGTGAGCTCCCTGTATTCACACTACGCTCTGTGAAATAAAAAAGGAGTTGGCAGCAATTTGCAAAATAAAAGTTTGTACAGAAGAATAATATAAGACTGTTTTTATTTGTGATAATAGTGTTTTTAAAGAACAGACTTCGAAGGGAAATACCGAATTTTGATGACTCCTTTTCTTTAAAGTGGGAAAAAAATCCAACAAGATTCATACCTATCAGTTGAAATTTCAAATGCATCTGCAAAGTTTATTGCATTATGCATGAAATGCAGTCAGAAATTAAGTATGTGGATAAAAAGCAACATTTTGACTTGAAGAGTCAATTGCATGATGAAAGCCTGTCTCTGCATACCGCAGAGTCTGAACCTGGAGGCAGTACGTGAACATACACACAACTCCCTGAAAGCAACAAGGTAGTGTGTATGCCTGGCAGATCCCATTGCAGGCTGAGGACTATTCTCTCCCATTTGAAGCAGAAATAAGCATAGTATACGCTCAAAATGAAGTAAAAAAATAGGCCTATTTCCAGAATTGATTACCTCCTATCACTGTCATTCACTGTCAAACAGGGAAAACAACCCCCAAAGAAACTTGTAAAAAAAAATTTACTTTTTTTAAAGTAAGAACAAAAAAACCATAGAAAATATTTCATGAAAAACACTCTTAAGAACTATCTTCAAACATTGCCAAAGGAATATTTAAATGGCGAAAAAGTACCTGCCTGAAAAAATCCTTTGCTATTTAGAAGATACTTGAATTCTAGTTTCTTTCAGAGATTTGTAGAGATATGCAGATGAGAGGTAGTGTAGATACAACAGATGTGGCTTTTAGTTCACGAAATACTTTGTGTCAAACAACGCTGGGGATCTGGCTTAAGAAAAAGTCATCAGAATTTTACTCTTTTTATACTTTTCTTACGATTTTTTTTTCCTTACAGAAAAAAGTTCCACAATAGAGTAAATGACAAACTCCCCTTTACCTGTAAAATTCTACTTTCTGTCTATTCTATTTTGCCTATAAGAGTAAAGCTCTATAGAGTAAAAAAACTTCTCACTTTTATTTCAGAAAGTTTTCTAAAGCAAACCTGAAATTTGTTTGTTTTTCAGTGGAAATCACCCTAACGCAGGAAACATTCAAGAGTGTAATTAAACTCTTAAACTAATGGCTACCTTTTTTTTTTTTTTCCATTTAAACCAGCACATTAATGAAAACAAAATAAAAAGTGAAATGGTACTGCCTAATCCAGACTGAGAAAATACCCTGACAGCTTCTTGTACTTAAATACATATGCTTGGCTCTTTACTGTTGAAAGAGGTATGATACCTTTAATCAAACTGGACATAAGGTGTTAAACATCACAACAGCAGCAAGCACAACACTGGAAAGATTGCAAACTTGCAAGAAATCACACAACTCCATGTATTTCAGACTAAGGTATGTACTATAACCAACAACATTCATTTGCACAGTACAGATAGGTGTTTGTGCATATATGCACACACACAGACTTTTACATACATGTAGCCTTCCCTCTCCTGGGTGCTGTATTTTATACTGCTCTCCAGCTCTCCTCACCCTAGAAAAGTAGGGCACAATTGCAGCCACCTAGAGAACTGATTTTGGCACTTTGGACCGATGATCTCCTTTCCCCAACACAAACCAGCAGCATATCTACCCGTTCAAACTTTATGCATTTTTACAACATTGCTACATTCCTCTACTCATCACAACTGCAGCTGTTGCGACTGTGAACATATGTTCTCTCTTTAAAAATCCTAACAAAACTAGTGCTTTTTGCTTCAGCTTCTGTGCACATACCCAACCCTGATATTACCAGTCAAAGGCTTAGTTCTTTCAATAAATATCAGGAAATACCTGAATATGGTTGGGAAACCTCTGACCATCATCATCTTTGAAAGATGATAGGCACTACTTGTTTTCAAGTTTACACATTTAAAAGGTAAAGTGTATATGTTTCATAAGCATTATAACAACTTAGTGCACTCTCTTAAGTGTAGATGCACAACTTGGATATGCAGTTTCCCAGGGAACGGTAAGTATTTCTGTTGAAACTAGAAAATACCGCTCTATAATTTTTACCTCTAAACTCAAATGCCGCTCTAGAATTTTTACCTCTAAACTCAAATGGCCATAAAAAAAAGAAGGAAAAAAAGGAGTGAGGGACAATGAGACAGACGTGATTGTCAAAATCCAATCTGCCTTCACACTCACAATGCACTTATATTTTGATAAGGGGATATGTCCATACTTCAACTTGACGTATTTAAGATTTAGCAGATATAACCAAAACATTATAAAAACAGACCATAGAGTGGGCCAGCAACTAAGGTGTTTTAAAATAACTTTTTGTCCTGAATAGAATTTTTCTAAGTCCCACTTTTGGCTGTACAACCGATTTGAAGAGAAATCCAGTTCTTGCTTCCTGTGTGGCTTTGTTTCTTAGTTCACATAGTAAAGCCAATAGACAATATTGAAGAAGGAAAAAACAACAGGGAAGAATATGCGCGACCATCGATCTATGGCATTTACATCAGTCAAGTCAGGGATGGTAATTTTCAGTTGAGATGCACGTCTCCGTAGCCTACTTTTCTTCTGTGCCACATGTCGCTCCAGGGCATTGCGACCAAAGCTGTGTCTGGGTAAGCCAGCTTTCCGGTACTGGATGCTTGAAGTGTCATACGCCAGCATAGTGCTTCTAGGGTCCCCAAGCCCCATCACCGCCTCGGAGGCAGCCATCTCATTTTTAATTTCAAGTGTGCTCAACAAAATATTTTCATGTGGATCCATCTGTAAAAAATAAAAAGGAAGACTTAGCAAGAGAGAAAGGAAGTCAAATCAGCTGCAAACTGAAGCCATGCTGACGAGAGCTAGACCTAACATTACTGATTTATTGGACGTCAGCCTGTCTGAAAGACTTTAAGCATAGCTGCTACTATATTTATTGTTTATATTTATTTGTGAACCCAAGAAACACTAAGGCCAGTATAGCATAATGGAATAAATAGTATTCCCCAGTGAGTAGGAGCAATACCTGAAAAAAAGTACAATGCTCAGCTTGAAAGTAGGATTCTGCCACTGGATAGGAAATCCTGGGCAAATATTGAACTTTTGTGGGGTGTCAGAGAGAAATCAAATGAAAGAGGTCTGCTCTGCTTTGGCTTTTCTTCTTTCAAACAAAAGCTTCTGCTCTGACAAAAACTTCGGGTATTCACAAGGTCTCTCTGCCTCTGCAAAATGAGGCTCTGAGCATTGCATAAAAGAATGCAAATTTTAAGTCCCTATATCCCAAACAGGACTGACGGTTACTTGGGGAAATGCACCAACTCAGCCAAACTATACCTATGAGGAAATTCCATTCCCCAGTGCTAATGAATTTCAGAAATATAGTGCATGCTGTGGAAATCTGAATGCTGGAATAGCAGAGATCTGCAATTTCAAGCAAAGAAAATAACATACAGAGTGTAATCACGTCAAACGTGCTTTGAACAGTTGTTTCAATTGGTAGTTTTAGCTACTGTATATTTATTTTTAAATGCAGTTCAGTGAGATAAAAATACTAATCTGAAGTTGTAAAGAAACCCTTCAGACAAACAAGAGGATTTCAAAGATGAGGAACTAATTTCTACTCTTAGGCAACCTGGAGCAGATCTGAAGTATGGTAGCAGAACTTCAAAATAATCCGTTTCTAGGAAACAAAAGTAAGGCTATTTAGGAAATTGTAATTCTCCTCCCACTTTTGTCTAAGTATGCATTTTAAATTGTATGATTACAGGGCAAAGTTGAAGTACTTTAGAAAAAATAATAGCTAATGAGCAGCTAAATAAGTACACTGACTTAGTGATGGTAGTGCAGATATACTCCAGGCCAAATAAGTGATGAAATTGTTCCAGAGCTCCTTTAAGAATAACTCAGCCAGATTATTAATTTATCATGTACATAATACATACAGTGATTATTATTGAAAGTGCACAAACTGTGACTTTTGTTGATTTCTAAACAATAATACAGCATCAGTCTATTCTGCTTAGAAGGCAGCAGCAGGCACCCTGCTGCACTACCCAATATAGCACTGTATTTGCCATTATTTTAAGAAAAAAACCCTTTCTCATATTTTACACGGCACTATAAGAGAACTTGGTTGAATACAGTTTTTAGTAGCATCCACTGTACGGTATTATGAACAGGAAAGCCAGATACTTACAAAAGTTCTTTGAACCTACTGAAACGCTGTCATTTGAGTGATTACATCTGTTCAAGTGATGCATAAAAATTAGCATTGCCCTGATGCCAGATTTCCCCCTTTGTTTTTTCTCCTCAATATATGTGAGTTTGCACCCCTCTAGTTTCATTATATTTTAGGTTTAGATTAAGTGTCTCAATGTGAAGCAGCTCAAATCATCTATTTTTGCACGCTTTCCATCAAAGCCATGTGAAATCTTTGAATTTTCTATGGTGTTAGGGAAATCAGTCTTTTCTGAGAAGCACTGAAAAAGTAGGAAAGTTGAGCTGTAACTCAAGAAAAATTCCTTTAACAACTTTGTAGCACAATATTAAGCATGGTGAGGAAACACTGTGTTCTAGCCGGGAAGGCCATCAAATCGTTTCTCCTCTGCCTTAGACAAAACTAAGGCAAAACCAAGGCAAAACCAGTATTTTGCTATTATAATACAAACCAAAGCAAACACAGGAAAAACCTTTCATGCATCTATAAAAATTCTAAAGAGAACTTTTGAACATTTCCTTCTAGTAATTGTAGTTATTTAGAAAATTCTTATGTGTTTTTTGGGTAAGACAAAACTGGCTTTCAGTTTTGTTATACGATCTCAGACAAATTATAAGACTTTTAGTATCCTGAAAAGAAAAACAATTACAGGCATTTGGCATTCATTCATCCCAAGAACATCTAAAAACAACAGGGGAAGTGGTTTACAAGAGGGGTGCAAAGCCATTTAGAAAGTACATTTTCCATAGTTTCACAAAGCCTTAAGAAAAGAATAGAAACTTCCATTCCAATGACATCAGGGGAAGTTTGACATACCATCCACTAATGCAGTGGTTTTACCCCATAGACCACAGCCTGGGTTATTTTCACCTCAATGTTGTGCATTCTATGATACTATTTTGGGTAAGATTTTAGTGCCAACAAATTTGTTCACATCTTAAATCTTCTTAGGCTGAATCTACTTGGAGTATTTTATCCTTTTGATCTGCAATGATACTAGAAATTTTAGTGCTTTTTATACTGACATACTTTCTATGTAACACCCATACAAAAAAAGTTATTTTAGCCTATTAGAGTTAGATCCAGGCATGTTTTAGTGACATGGTATTACTCCTCCATTTTTTTGTTTTGATTCATCATTTCTGTTCTCGTTCTAGTGTATTTCCTCACACAGGAAAATGCTACAGGTATCTGGTAATCTTGGCAGTAGTTAGTAAGATTAATGATGCTGGGCAAAAAAAAATCATTTAGAAATATTCTAAACTGTCTCCTAGGGCAAAGTGTCGTCTTCTGCATATATCACACTGATAACAGAGCTGGAGCACAGCATTTTTCAATATTCCAAGAATTTGTCAGAAGAATGCAAAATACAGTAAAAATTAGTGATGGGCGAACCTTCAAGTGTTAGAATAGCCAGGTAAGCACAACAAAGTTCAGGTGCTTCTCAAGCACTAATTTAACCTTTTTGTACCTGGAACAGTGGATTAACCATAACAAGAACAGCATTTTCATGGTATTTTGAATTCCCAGTGTGGAGGACTCCCAAAGTTCCAATCCAGAAATACAAATGAATATGAAAAGAGAGAAAGAAACAAACAACAAAAAAAAAAAAAACCCAGAGAGAAATTAACTTAACTTGTCAACCTTTGACAAAAGGTTCCTTTTCAGATTAGAGAGAGCTGGGAGTGTTATTTCCACCAAGTAGGTTCGCCCAACTCTAAATCAAACATGCTTTTGTAACTAAATGAAGCCTGAGATAGAATGATAATGAATTACATTAATTGTACACAGCACCGCCCCATTCAAAAGGATCCCAAAGCGCTTTACAACCATTAGAAAGAAGAGCCACTTCCCAGTGAAGCACAATCACCTCTCAGGTGAAATGTGGTGACTGACAGTGCAGAACAGTACACTATATTTTAGTCAAGGAAATGGAGAATGCTGTAGCCAATTGAAACTATGGGGTGGGTGAGTGGTGGTGGGGAATGTTAGGTAAGCAAAACAGTTACAGAAATTGATATTTGGCCAGGTGCTTGGGGTTGAGATGACCACGCTATTAAAAAAGTGCCATGGGATCTTTAATGACCATAAGTGGTCAGGACCTGAATTTTAAGTCTCTGAGGATAAAAACATTAGAAAACAATGAAAGATACCTTTGTTGAATACATTTCTGGACAATGATATGTGCCAATTATTCTTCTGTCCTGTAAGTTAATAAAATCAAGACCAGTTTCCTTAGAGATAAGGCAGCTATTATCTGTCATTTAAAATTAAAGCACTCTAGGGTAATAACAGGACAACTAATTAAAAGATATAAGGACCTCTAAGCCAACAATTAGCCTAAGTACATTCTGGCTTCAGAGGTGCTATTACTGCCTTGCTCTGCTCCTCAAGGTAACATAACGTTGTGATGTAAATGTATTTTTTCCAACTGGTCACTTGACCAAGGAAGGTATGATGATATGAAAACAATTGTTAAAATTATTCTGGGGGAAAAGTAAGTGTAAAAGTGATTTCAAAAGGAGGTGGAAGAAGGTTAAAAAGATCTCCTGGTGCTGAAGGATTGTTCAACCATAGAACTAGACTCTTTATGGTGAACAGGAGAGTTCAAACCCAATGGAGAAATTCCCAGGGACAAGAAAGGATGAGAGGATGAAGATGAAGAAAAAGCAGCAGCAAGTACCATGGAAATAAAAAGTGGAAGCAGAAGTGGAGGAGAAATGACCAGAGTTCAATAACCATGCAAGAGGGTGGTGTTTTTTTTAAAAACAATCTTATAGGTGGATGGCAAAATATATGGTGGAAATGATATTCACTTCTAGGTCCAGGTCCACTGGAAGAAAAGCTGACTCTGGAGCCTTGAAAGGGGCCATGACCTTTTTGATGGCCTCAAGACAAAGGGAACACAGAAGAAAGCATAGAAATGTTACCATGATACATTGTTCCTGCTACCTAGAAACTCCAAAATGATGGCTTTTTTAAGGAATTCCTCTTAGACTAATACATTAGAAACTGTAAAATACAAGGAAATTTTAGCTCACACACACATACACGCACATTACACATGTACATTAGAAATCCTCCAAGGATGACTAGATCTCTGAAACTATTAACATGGAGTAAACCAGCATCTTGGTGATTATGATTTGCTATTACACCCAAACAGCTTTATAGTAGGAGGAAAATTTATATTGATGAAAAGATACATTATTGACACTTTTCTCTCTTTATATACCATTTATTTTCACCCATAACCTTCAACTACAGGCAGGTACTGACAGCTCATACTATGTCAGAATGGCTCAGAAACCATGGATAAAACAGACAGGAGGGCTGGAATTTCTGTTAGAAAAACCTTGTGAAACAAAACAGTTGTAAATTCAAAACAGATATCCTTTCATCAAGTAGGGCTGCCATTAGCCAAAAGCAAAATATGTGAGCTAGCCAAAAGCAAAATATGGTGAGCTAATCCATAAGGGAGAACAGAAGTAGAGAGTTTATTACAAAGAATAACACCTGAGCTTAGGTCTCATCATTTATAGGTCCTGTGAACAGAAATTCTTAAGAACTGAAGATGGAAACACATTCCTCTCACAATGAAGACCAACATGACATGCCTAGACATGTAATTTAATTTGTTAAGACATAAACACCTCAGTACCATCTATAGCATAATTTCCTGCCTCTTAGCAGCTGAGCTTTGTTTGGAAAACCCATAACATCCCATTCCTGACCAATCACAGTAGCTACAGC
The DNA here is from genome assembly GCF_033783945.1 of Neopsephotus bourkii. NCBI lineage: Eukaryota > Metazoa > Chordata > Aves > Psittaciformes > Psittacidae > Neopsephotus > Neopsephotus bourkii. Next base: position 2,722,011 of record NW_026901215.1, on the reverse strand, counting down.
AAGCTTAGGTAAAAGTACAAAGTACATGTAATAGGGATCTGCCACCTTATCGGCAAGTTTGACTTATTGATTAGAAACCACTTATCTCCAGGGATTGCACTGATTACACAGGGTAATGTATGGTAGGTAGATAGTGCTGTAAAAGCTGATGCTAAGCTCACTCTGGAAGAAAAAAGAATTAATAGTTTTCAAACGGCACCTGTCTAAAGCTATATAGACATTTTTGACATAATAACCAAGTCTGCTGAGATGAAGCTGTATGAACTCATAAAGCACAAGTGCCTAACACTTCAAAACATCCATACTTGAAACAATGCCCTTAAGAACATGTTTCCATTGTCTGTATAAAACTGAGTTTATTGCCAGCATTGCAGGAACTGTTTATGAATCCATGTTAGCATGCATTGGCTTGGATTTCATCATACACCTAAGATTTGGGTCAGACTGTAAAATGTGTAGTTAAAGGACAGTTAAATTAGGTTGACTTATACACATATAAGAAAGTATTCAATTTGTACATGTCTAAATGAATGCCCAGTTCTTATGCTACATCAGTAACATTTTGTTTTGAATACTGCTAGTTAGGTTATTCCTGGGTCATTTGGGCTGTCCTGCTCATTAACATTGCTCAACCTTTACCTTCATGTAGGACAAGCACTCTCTGTAGCATGCACCATGTCTTTCCTGGGAATTAGAATGTGTCCACTGTTGGTGGGAGACAGATTTTGAGAAAAAAGTATTTCTGAAATACTGGGAAAGAGTCTTTAAATATGTTCTAACACAACAGTTTGGGTGGTTGTTGAAAGTATTAACTTGATTTGGTCTAGGTAAGGTTACAGCCTAAAGAGCAAACAACAATTAAAGCATTATATTTAATAGTTACCAGTACTCTAAAGATGGGCAAAAAATATAAAGGAGAGACTTGAAATCTGTATCCTCCTTCTTACTAGTTTGGGATACTATAATTCTGGTTATGTAAACACTTCTGCTACGAACTTTGGATCACCTGAAGTCAATTTCTTCTAAATTGCAAAAAGAAACCAAACATGACCATTTTAGACACTATAAATGAAGCAGAGGTTGAAAACCAGTCATCTTCTATGTTATAATAATACTTTTATCACTTATTGCCACCCTAGCGTACACAACCCAGTGATTTCAAGATTCATGAGCACAACTAGATTACATCTAGCACATAAGATTTAGAGTTACAAATTATTTTTTGCATATAAATTGTCTGATTCATGGCCATTTAATTAAACCTTGGCAAACTCATTAGAGCTTATCTTCTTTGGGAAATCAATTCACCAAATTCACTAGCCAGGTGGTTTCTGGACTGCAGCTACATACATTTCTTCTACTTCGCTGTATATGATTTGCCTTACTTCCCCACAATTTGAAATAATGATATAAACGGCATTAATGGAATTTTTTTCTTGCAACCAAAAATGTATTTAATTCAGGGTCACAGGTGGATGCAGGTTAATTGATGCACTACGGAAGCAAAATGGATAATATGCTTTAAAGAAATAGAGTGTACACACACTGGTCTTACATTAATTAAATATGGCATTCAAAGGAGCACAGCTACAGAAAGAAAAACCTCACGCAGTTGATTTGACCTTTATTCAGATGTCATGTGGAATCCCGCTACAGATCGTGGAAATAAATCACCTTCTGACTGCTTCTGCAAAATGCTGCAGGCTAAAACTGGAACTTCCTCAAATTTCACTCCTATTAAACCTCTGGTTTCAACAAAACCCAAAAAGGCTGTCCAAGTGCTCTGTGCATTGCTGATTCTTTCATATGCTAGGTGGCTCCTTGATAATGTATGAATGTAAATTTAGGAGAAAGGCTAAGCTTTTCTAATCCATGCCTATTTTTAACTACATGCTCTTCAATAAACTTCTGTGTAAGGAACACCTTCTGACCCTGAATCAAGAGAATCAGTCCTGTAGTGCAAACTAAAGGAAAACTCTCCTTGATGAATCCTTTCAGTGAAATCTGGACACACTGGCAGTATTAGTTCCAGCAATACAGAGCAGTGAGGATCTGAGATTTTAGACTGAAATTTTAAAACCTTCATGTTTCCTTAGTGTTTTAATATCCTGTTCAATTTAGTAACTGATTCTGTGCATATAACCATTTTAAAAATCCTCTTTTTCCTGTAAGCTTTTACATCTTGTTTTAAACATTTTTTATGTGCTTAGTCATGTTTTACACTAGAAGTACCTCTACTGCATAGGGTAAAGTGTGCAGTTCTATGTAACAAATACTGCCTGGTTTTAGGTACCTTTGCAATAATTCTTCCTCGACTAGAGGTGCATTACATGATTTCTTCAGATAAAAATGAGCAAATATAGCTGTGAGCTGAAAAAGCCAGAGGCAAGCCAGCAGCAAATCAGAGGAGAAATAAAGGCACCAGCCAAGCCTAAGCTAATGAGCATTGCTTCGGAGCAAGGTACATTATTTCAGGCCTGCAGCCCTGTTAATGCATTTTACAGCTTAGTCTGAAAATTGAGGAGAGCGACCTTGTCTGTTTACAGCACAAAAACTATCACAGGTTGGCCTGCAAAGGGTCACATATATATATCTATGGATTCACACTGGCTCAGGTGACCACATTCCGTCTAATTTCACCCCTTTTTGGAAAAAAAGCAACATCTGTGTTTATGATAGTGAAAATATGCACAGGCTCTTCCACAGCCCACTCTTCCACTTAGTCACTAATAGAGTGATGAAAGTAAGTCTGGAAGCTGTCATGGAAATGGCAGCTACCAAAGCAATACCCGAGTTGGTTCTGTGCCATTTCCAAGTATGCTACTCTAATGGATGGCACTGTTGACACAATGAAAGAGTATTCAGTCTTCGTGTTCAAACAGCACATGTGCATGAGCCAGTGAATCCAAAAATGTGCATTTGGAGAAGGAAGATGTTGTGGTAGCCCCATTTCCTTGCTGGATTATACAGTGGCCAGAAACTGTCCATCCTCAGAGGCTCAGTTGTGTCAGCAACTGGCACAATAGTTAGGCACAATCAAGTGTGCAATAGTGAATGGCAGGTCTTGTTTGTCTTAAAACTCTGACAACGCACTGGAATTTTCCGAAAATGAAAGCTCTGAGGACAACTATTAAACTTTTCTGATTAAACCTGGTCAGACTTTTCCTTGGTCAAACATCTGTAAGGAAAAGACTCACCAGGGACAACTTGAAGGGGAAGAAAGTTACCACATTAAGTGCAACTGAGGGCAGGTTAAGCTCCTACTTGTTCTTTCCTTGCCATCTCATCTCCGTTAGCAGCTGTGTGCTAACTTGGGTATAAGAACAGTGGGTCAGGAGGGCAATGAATTGCAAGCCTGTATTTATTTACAACTTCTTAGCTCTCTAAGCCCCACATTCTTTCTTCACAAGAACATTTCTGTTGTTACTCAAACCTCTTACTGTGCCATTTAATCTCATCATCATATTGAAATTCCATGTTCTTTGCTTGGCACCCAAATTTCTCATAGAAAAACACTGTTAGTCTGACTATTTGACTTGTTTGTGACTTGACACTGTAATAGCAATGCATTGTAACTTTCAGGTGTGCTGTCTGAACACCTTACGTAAGACTACTGAGTAAAGAATTGTCCGGTGTTTTAAAAATACACTCAGTATATTTAGAAAAAGTCTGTGTTCAGAAAAAAAAACCTTTATCTGAACACGCAGAGGTTAGCAATGTCAGGTCACATTTATTTAAAAAAAAAAGACTGCATAATTCTGTATAACCAGTTTTATGAAGTGCTGCATAATATCCTGACACTTTTCCCCTCTTTTCCAGAGGGAAATTGCTTTATTAATGCTCACAGTAACAACAGCATGATTGCAAAATTAGAGAGCTTTATTTATGTGACTTATGTTACCATATGCTCCAGGTATATAGGCTGTGCACTTACAATGTCTCTGCATTAAGCTAGGTTGGAAATATCTACGCTTCAATTATTACTACAACTGTATGCATTCTAAAACTATATTCACTGATGCATTTACATTATGCAAAACAATGCTACTTCTGTGAAGTGGCAAATCAAATTACTTCTGAAGAATATAACAAACACCTTTTATATAAGAAATATTAATTTGCAGTAATTAACTGTTCTAAACCTGGATGACCTAACTATAAAGAAAGTTTAGAAATAATTTAAACTCACCTACATAACATGCATGTAAGAGTCAGAAAGTTAGGACTAGAACTGGAAAGCAAGATGCAGCAAATCATTATACAGTAATGCCTCTATAAGGTCTGATATCTGGGTTGAAAAAACCCAAGTATCACATCCTGTTTCTAGCCAATACCCTTCTAAGGAAACCTGAGCAACGTCTCAAAAAAGACTGACAAGGTGCTCCATCAAGGGATGAATCTGGAGCTCTTCTTTTAACAAGAGTCTTGATAGAGGAACTGATCAATACTTACAGTGATTATTATCTCTGTTACCTGACACACTTCCAGTCTGTGTTGCTTTGGAAGAGCATGGCATACAGCTGCTTTTCCATTATGATCACCCCTTGTCAAATGTACAAATGGCAAGATGCAAGAATTACTCTTTACAGAGGAAGAATCAGGCTTTCATAAAGCCCAGTACATTTACCATGGTCTTTACAGCAACAGTTATATTTTCCATTAAATTAGCACATAGCTGTAATGGAAGTTTTCTGATTTATCCAGAATAACAAATACACAGATATCATTGATATTGAAAAGGATTTCCACCTTACTTACACCTCCAAAGAAGGCAATTAATGTATGTAGTAGTCTGGATCAAATGAGTTAGACAAGCAACTGTGGGAAAAAACATCCAAAGAATCCAAAAGATGTAACAGCAGCATAAGCAGCAGGGAGACTGGGAATTTAGTAATACAGGAAAATACAAAGAGAATTCAGAGTTTGAAAAGTAATCTGTCTGAAAATCTGGAACAACACAAAGACTAGAAGATACACCAGACACATCACAGCAATCAGCGTCAGCAAGCCTATCTAAGCCACAGTTCCAAGATGGAAACATCCAAGGTAAAATTACTAGATCCAGCAATGTAAGAGAAAACGTAAAAAATCAAACCAAAATATTTTGTCTACTGGATTCTGGATGAAACTTACAGGGAATAAATGAGTACTGAGAGAGCACCAAGAAGTTCCATATTTGAACTGTGATAACAGAAATTAAGTACATTGAAATGGCTGGGGGTTTACCTCAGAAATTATTCGCAGTTGTACCAGCCTCTAGATTGAGATCCTGGTTAGGCTAATCATCTCCTTGAACACAAAGCCAGGCTTCATAAAGGAGAAAACTTGAAAGGTTATACCACAGTAGCTTGTTTCTCTCCTCCTGCCCTCTTGTCTCCCAAGGAGAAACAGAAACCAAAATTACAATTAGAAAGAAGGAAGCTTCATAGAGGCTTCTAGACCAAATCCTTCCAGACCATTTTTATGTAATTACAGAATTAACAGATGAAAGCTATGCATTTCAGTAAAGCCTTTGATACATTATCTTAAAACTAGTGAGTTGATATGTCCAGGATATATGTACAATTACTCACAGAAAGACAGCTGAATGATATGGTGAAGCCAGAGGTTAGAATTTGGCCCTATTTTTTAACGTATCTGATAACCAGCTGGAAGAAGAACAGACAATGTATTAGTGTCCTAAGCACAGGAAAAGACAGCATGAAATGTGCCTACAAATGATCAAAAGGATGCTGACAACCATCAACATTCCTTTTTAAAATAGAAAAGTTGACAGAATAAAACTGCATAACAATGGGTTATATATACTACACATACAACACTACTAGTTTACCTATCCTTATCTATACACTTGCAGTGCTATGCCATTTAGAACAGAAGAAATTCAAAGTCTTGAGACTATAAAGACAATAAAGGCATTTGAAGAAAAAGTGTAAGGTAAGACAATAATAGGCTTGCAAAGAGAGGTGGGGAAATTATGTGAATGCTATAGGAGTAGGAAGAAAGCCAGTAATTTATCTGTAAACAACAATACATCTGTTTACAGAGAGAAGAGGCAAAAGATGCTGAGTTAGACCAAAGGAATGAACTGCTGAATGCAGCCTGGGAAAAGCTTCAAGAGTGAAACGATCATGCACACAGCCATTTTAACCTGAAGTCACTGCATAGAAAATTAAGCAAGTCAAATTTGATTTAACAAGTCTGTGATAACGTATCTGCTGGTAACTGAATCTGAAACTTCCTTGAGTTTTGTGTCCTTAAATTTCTCTATGACTTTATTACTTGTGTTTCAGAATTCAAGAAGTAAACCAGGCCAAATCCTTTCTGTTCCTTCCATTATTCCAAACAGAGCCAACAACCTTTGACAATGAGGGAGTAGATGAAGTTACGATCTTCTGTGATGACTCACACCAGATACAAGGAAGAAATTTTATACTGTAAGAGTGGTGAAACGGTGGAACACATTGCCCAGAGAGGTGGTAGATGTCCCATTCCTTGAAACGTTCAAGGTCAGGTTAGATGGGGACCTGAGCTAGTTAAAAATATCCCTGCTTACTGCAGGCAGATTGGTCTAGATGACCCTAAAAATCCCTTCCAATCCAAACCATACTACAATTTGCAAAAAAAAAAAAAAAAAAGCAAAACAAAACCAAAATGACCATACTGGGCATATGATATATGAAAACTAAAGAAAGATTTGGCCACAGTTTCATCTGGAATAACTCAGGGGAAGTTCTGCAGTCAGCATGGTTGTATTTTCTCAAATGGAAGAAACAGGACATTCTCCTTCTGCATCACCAGATCTCCAAGGGATTACACTGAATTCAGCAGATACCAGTCATGGAAGAACAGCTTCTGTTTGTTGTGTTTCCGTTCTGTTTTATAGGCTCCTGTTTTATAGGCTCTTTAGTATCTTCTGAATAACACTGAGCAAAAATAGAGATTACCAATGTCTGTACCTGCCCTGAAATCTCTCAATGCCAGAGAAGTTGACAGCATAAATAGAGTTTGTATTAACTTCTACTTCAATTTTGTAAGTACCTGTCGATGCAAGGACTAACCAGCACTTCTCACCACCGTTTGTTTAAGAAGTTGTAAGAGGCTGTTACCAAAAAAAAAAGGGTGCTGGCTAGAATCTGAAGAGATCTATTACAGATTTGCTGACCTATAATGTATAAACAAAGATGTTGCACTACAAGCAGCAATTCCAAGAAGTATTTATCCACCTTTTTTACAATGTCTATGCAATAACAGAGCTGTACAGAAGTTTTCATCCTCATGTTTTGAGGCTTATTACTCATGTCATTAATCCTTTCTCACATGACATTTGATTCTGATAAATTCATAAAATTCCATGTACTGATATAAAAGGAATCTAGTAATATCACAAAAAAAACCACTTATAGTTCATAAAATTAAGCCTTTGGTGTTAGATCTTAATTAGAGATGAAGTATTTGGTTGGTCCCATTTCTAAAACACTTAGGGTTTTATGGAAACCTGCATCTGAACCAAATTCAGCATTTCAAGCCCATTTCTGTTTCTTGTACATTAAAATAATTATATAATATTTGTCCCCCTTTCATAGACCAAAGATTCAGGTCCATTAAATATGAATCTGTTTTCTTGCTGCTGGTCAAACAGAAAGAATAGCTGTCAGCTCCTTGCCTCCTCCCCAGAGCAGCCTATGAGCAGTAGGACAGATTCTCTGATCACTACTGTTCTCTCATCCTCTCCTTTTTGATTCTCTATCTATTATTTAAGGGATTACAAACCTGATTATTAGATCAGAGTCTATCTGGGTATCAGAGCAGAACTGCCCTAGACTATGAACCATGCTGGCCTGGTATACAAACAAACAGCTCAGTATAAAAAAATTCGAATGATGTAAAGTTGTTCCAAGAACACTGGGTTAATCCTGTAGGCTGGTGAGGTTTTGCAACGGTTATTGGAATTATTTTACTCTGCTGACTGGATTGGATTACTGCACTAGTTAGTGCTTTCAGATTCTAGTTCATGATTAGTGATTTGCCACTAGGTTTTGGCTATTCTGTTACATGGCTAAAAGAGCTATTGTATGAGTAAGTATATAGAAAATATAAATGAAATGGTATACAAAAAATGTACCTCAGTTACTGGTGACACCCTGACACCTGTGGACCTTAAATTTCCATTGATATGAGAGGAAAGACTTCAGGTAAATGCAGATCTAGTTTCATAAACTACATACAGAGTTTCTTACTTAATAGCCTTGATTGTTTGAAGGAATACTGCTTAAAAAAAATAAACTTTACAAATTAAATTAAAGCTTGCAGCATTTTTTACATTGCTGAAAAATCACCAACAGACAGAAAAAAATTTCACAGTGTCTTCATGAACTTTACAATGGTAAATGATGATCTATGGTACCAGAACATCAAAATTAATCTCATCATTATGCATTTGCCTTCATTCATTAAAACATTTCTCTCAAATTAAAAAGAAAATAAATTAATGGATGAGTGAGATGTGAGCCATGACAATATAATCCTTCATCTTAAAAGACTATAAATTATAACCTATAAAACTGTTTTATGCTATCAACATGTGATGGATTATTGCTGTTCCAGCAAAACTGGAACAAAATGTTTCTGTCTGCAGGCACACTGTGGTAATGCAGAAGTTCTGAAAAAACATGAGAAATTCCACTAGTAGAGCTGTATGAAACCTAGGTTTTCTCTTCACAAATAATTACTTGTAATCATTTGGTTTCTTCCTGATTTAGACTTTTTCTTTTAATTCTGAGTTGTTTTGTTCCCATTGGAGTAATCATGTTGAATTATAAATTCAAAAAACTTTCCATGCCAAAAAAACCCAACAAAACAAACAAACTAAATTGACTTTATTTAACTCTCCAATTTTGCCTGTATGTGAAAGTTAATACATTTCACACTGAGTACGTTTTAGCAGTCAGCCCAGATTTGCCACTGTGTGCAACTCATCCAAGATGGTCAAAGTGAAAAATGACAAGTGCTTTATAAGTGCTCCATTGTCATTAAGCATAATGGATACTTTTTCCAAAAGTGTGTTTCTTGGCAAATGTATTTTCTGCCTCAATTCTCAATCCCCAGGGAACCATTTTTAGATTTAAAATTAAGTGCACAGCACATTGATGTTTTATTTCTGCCCTGCGTTCTGCAGTAGCAGTCATTTTTCTCCTTCTTAGTAGCTGGTGCAGCGCTGTGTTTTTGACTTTTGGCCTGGGAACAGTGTTGATAACACTGATGTTTTAAGTTACTGCTCAAATGTTTAGTCTGACCAAGGACTTTCTGAGTCTCACACTCTGCCAGGGAGGAGGGGAAGCTGGGAGGAAGCAGAGACAGGACACCTGACCCAAACTAACCAAAGGGGTATTTCATACCACAGCACATCATGCCCAGGAGGTAAATTGGGAGTTGCCCGGAAGGGCTACTTCACTGATCGGTTGGTCTGGGTATCGATGGGTGGTACTGTATTCTGTTCCCTTGTTGTTTCCCTTATCATTATTATTATTGATGGTAGCAGTAGTGATCCTTGGTTACTGGACTCTTATTATCTCAACCTGTGGGGATTACATTCTTTCGATTATCCTTTGGGGGGGGGGGGTGGGGGAAGGGCAGAGAGAGCGAGTGGGCTGCATGGATCTGAGTTATTGACTGCACTTACACCACTACAGTTTCTGAGCAGCTTCTCATTTAGTCAATAGTATCCTGGGCCATTATACATTGAAAGTATGCAAACTTTTCAAGCTTTAAACACTTCTGTAGCAAATATTTCTTATCCAGGTCATCTGAAAGATTTATGAAGTAGGTTAAATTTATTTCCAATGTTCCATACAGCTCTTACTAGAATATCAGCTACAGCCATCATTTTGGATTTGTTCCTCTGGAAACAGATTAGACATATTTAACTCTACATCCTGACTGAAAAAAAACATCTCACAATAAAGTTTAACTGAGTTCATGCTTTAGAAAAAAGTAGTTCTGTTTTCCAGGCTAGAGGGCAGCATTCATTGCTGAGGTGGCTAAGTACACTGCTCAGCAGAGTGAAAACAAGGTAATAATCCCACTCTATTCATTTTCTACAAGAAATTATATATATATATATATATATATATATATATATATATAAGGCTCTGTCTGGAGGAAGTGAAAGACTGCTTTCCCGGGGCAATGCTAAAAACACATTCCTGTTTCAGTTTACCTTATTGACATCCATCCGCAGCTTCTCATTGTTGGCACTGGCAGCTTTTTCTGCAGCTTTCTTTTGGCGTTGTGGTCCCCTGCCAAAGAAGATGTAGTTGACCAATGCATACTCCAGCAGAGCCATGAAAACAAAGACAAAACATCCCATAAGATACATGTCAATGGCTTTCACATATGGAATTTTTGGAAGAGTCTCTCGAAGATGGGTGTTAATTGTTGTCATTGTGAGCACAGTTGTGATTCCTGGAAAAAAAAAAAAAAGGACATGTCTATTGATTGAATTAATTTTAATTTTCTAGTACAATATTTCATAATATTCAACTGCTTAAGCTGAAAAATTCTGTGGTTTTTTTCCTGCTAGATAAAAGCCCACCTCCAACCTCTAATACTCAACAACCTCCAACCACAACAGTTCCTTATCTTTGTCTTTAATATTTTGTACAGCAAAGAAAATTATAGCTCTAAATAATTGTGTTCAATCAGACAAATGGTAGTTGGATTCTATGAGTATGTCTTTAACCAGCTGAACTGTAAGCTTTAATGAGTCTCTGCTATGAATTACTAGCCTAGAGTCACTGTTATCTTGCTTTTCACCAGCATTTTTGCAATGTCTGCAGTCCTGAATTCTTATAGGAAAATCTACGCAGGACTGGTAAAACTCAGACAGTGTTCTGTAAAGTTAAAATGTCACATTCTTAACTTTATCTTTTAAAGTGATTCATTTATTTTATCTATATGAGACCTGTACTGGCAGGAATTGGTCTGATTTATACAAAATTTGGTAACAGATACTGATTTAGTTTCGTAACATGCTTGGATTTTCTGATGAGGACATAAACAAGCACACATGGGATTAGTGACATAAGTACTATAGAGTTTAATTAGGTTTCCCTTTAGAATGTAAGGTAACAGTATGGAAAGAAAGCCCTCAACTTGAGAAGATGTTAGCTGTACAACCCTAGTAAAACTTTATTTAATTCATACCTGAGAGGAAAAGAAATTTATAACTCATAACACAGTGCTGAATGTGTATTCTGGACTGCCATGGGCAAAAGCAAACTAAATGCATTCTCTTTGGAGAAAAAACCAAGCAGTAAATCAACAAAAGACGTTGAGACAATTAGGCTAATTCTGGTTACAATGATTATACAGTTAGCTAATTCAGACATGAAATCACTTTAATTTTTATTTAAATTGTGATGATTTAAATCCTGATTCAAATAACACAAAGCTAAACAAGCCAGACATAAAAAGATCTAAGATCTATTTTTCAAATCATGTACTATCCACTAAGCCAGAAGCAAGAAAAAGCATTCAGTTGACATGTGTAAAAATGCCTACCTAAAGCAACTCTGGCAGCTGAAGCATCATAATTAATCCAGAAGGAAACCCAGGACAGGATAGTGATCAGAATAGAAGGCATGTAGGTCTGCAGAATGAAGTAACCAATGTTTCTCTTAAGTTTAAAGCTCAGAGACAGCCTTGGGTAGGCACCTAAAAGAGAATATTTGGTACAGCCATAATTTACTTGTATAAAGCCTGAAACATTCTTCTGTCATTTTGGTTTGACTGTTTCATGCAACATAAGAGTACACAGACAGTTGAAAAATCCAGAATAATCAGATGCAGAATTTCTAGCAAGAACTGGGATTAAATAATCTTTTATTCTGAGGGTACAAATATGCTCCAGATGTGTTTCTGCTGGTAACCATAATATTCAACAACAATCAAAATACATTTTGGAGCATCAAAGCATACCAGTGTTTTTCAGTGCCAAGCAGCAGTATGCCTACTTCAGTGTAACCCTTATTCCAACCTTCTCTCCAAGCAACACAGCACTTGCCTTTGGCACTGAACACCAGAAATATTTTGGTGTATGAAACTCCTGTTGAAAGGAGTACCTAAAGATCACTATCCAAGTCCTATTTCTTCTTGGTTTTCAAGAATTTGGGATCCTCCTATACTCCCTTCAAAGATGATTTTTATCTATACCTAGAAAGTGAGTTTTGAAGATTTACTTTTTTTTTAAACACACCTAGCATCTTTCTCAAGGAGATAGAGAATATCACATAATAACAGCCCAACCCAACTCTGGTCTCCCTTGAATAATTTATCATGTCACTGAAAAGTTCTACTTGTTCTTGTTGCTTGTTTTGCTGGTTTTTGTGGTTTTGTTGTTTTTTGTTTTGTTTTGATGAAATCCAATCTTATTTGCTACTCCTCCTCACAAAGCATCTTGTCAGCCTTTAGAAAGTCAGATGCTTCCTTGCATAAGCAAAACTATAAATCCTGTCAAAGATTTTAAAGGGTTTACAGTAAAGACAAATAATCAGTCTAATACATCCACAGCTTGGCACAAGCAACAACATCTAGAAATACTAAGAGATATGTTCCTATGTTTCCAAGCAACAACATCTAGAAATACTAAGAGATATGTTCCTATGTTTCCTACAGGTTGGGTCACTTCTTGCTAGGGTTAGGGCACTGAAGTGTATAAGAGGCTTAATGAGTTTCCATAGGAAAACAGAAAATACAGCTTACTTGACTGAACCTAACATGACAAACTACTGTATCCTCTTCATATGTTAATGGGTGATGCCTTGCAGTATGAAGCTGGAATAAAAACTGCTTCTTTCAAAATTCACAGTTGCTGCCCTAATTTATTTCTAAGATATTTTTTTCTCAGATCCTGAACTGCATGTTAATAATTAACTCATTTCTGAAAGTCTTCCCAGTCAACTCCCCTTTTAGCTTCCCCTCCACAAACCTGTAGAGAAAACAACATTCTTGGTGATAAGCTTGTAGTCTACAATGGAGAACTGTGGCAGTTCAATCTTTGTCACTCCTGTGACTGCATTATCACCCCCACGCCAGTAAAATTCAATGTCATCTGTTGTATAGCCATCTATAAAAACAGGAGTAAACAATTAAGATATACATATCTTCTGAATTAATGAAATAACTTCAAGTATATTCCTAAAAACAAACCATTTATAACATAATAGGCAAAAGCATTCAGAGACAGCTAATCTGAAACATAATTTTGAATGGAAATCCTTTTAAAAATATATTATACTAATATGTTAATAAAGCAAACCTTTAAAAACAAATTAGGGCTACACACATCCCATATATAGATAGCAACTGTAGATTTGGCTTAAGGTAACTTCTAATTCCAAGGCTGGATAAAACAGCATAGGTTTGCTGTAATTTCAGCCCCTAGGCTGAAACATAAGCACTGGTACCAGAAAGATGACCAGGTCACCGAGAGTTGCCTTAAAGAGATGCTTTTCTGTCTTGTGCGTCACGATCAGCAAAGGAAAGAGGACAGTGAGAATTACACGGGTAAGAGAGAAGTTCAGTGTACAGTTATCTCATGATATTTACTCTCTATGCTATGTAGTTTATACTCTGACTATGAATGCAAAGGACAATCTCTAGTTCAAACCCATTTGGACCTCCCTCGTAAACCTAGCATCACTCCTTTTCTGAAAATGGCTTGAATGCAATAAAAGCCAGCCAGACTCAGTGAGGTCAGAAGCAACTGTAGCAGATGCAACAGCCATCACTCTGGATGGCAAAAAAATACCCGCAAAAAAACACCCACAAAAACACCAACCAACCAACCAAAAAAATCTTAGCACCCACGAAAGAAAACAGAAGACAGCACATGTTCACACAGTCATAAAACATATGCATGAAATATGAATTTGGCTTTGCCAAATGGCAGCTTAGCTAACTTGCATACTCTGGAGTTGGTATGCGGAACTGTTCAGCAGATACCAGAAACAGATCTGTTTGAAAACCAGGGAACAAGGTATTTACAAAGGTATGTAGTCATTTAAAGGTTTGTTTTTTTTTGTCGAAAACTGTAAGCAAAAAGAACAATTCAGAGGCGGAATAATGACTATGACTTTTTGGGAAATGGATATAGTAAAATGATATCTATGACCTTGATTTCTCACCCACAGGCAAAGGACAAAATGATATACTAAAATGATTTTAGACTGCTCAAATAGCACTTAATTTTAAGAAATAATGCAGATTATGCATTTTGTGATAACCTAGAAACTATAAAACTGTTTCCATGCATCATTAGTTTTTGATAACCCAAATATAATCCAGGTGTAGAGTAGTGGCAGAAGACAGGCGAGTTTGAAACCGATAATCTGCAAAAACACTGAAACAACCGTCAAAATTAATCCAACATACAGCAAACTTTAAATTATTTTGGTAGTTAAATTCTTACAGCATATTGACAGCAATTGCAGTTTTTTGTATAATACTTCCATTCTGTTTTTCATGGAGCCATCAGCAAATCAAACGTAATTTGAAGGCAGAAAATGAAAAAGTGATTTCAGGAATAAGAGCCATCTCATTCATACAGGACAGATTTTGAACAGCTTGTCAACATCAAGAATTCAGGGTGGAACCTGCTCTGCTTTCAAAGGTGCTGACATTATCAACAAAACTGATGAGAGATTTTTTAAATTTTTGTCAAATAAATTATTCCTGAATCTTTCCATTTACTCCAAAATTCACTAGTTCTGGCTGCTGACAACAACCAAAGAAATAAAGAAGCTTGTATTTTATAAATAAGGGAGAAAAAGTGGGATGTGGAACATGGTATGCTTTTGACACATCCAGAACTCTTTAAGAAAGAGAATTTAAATTACATCAACAAATAGCTGACATCAGTGGTCACTGATGAGTTTCCCCTCATACCTTCTCTTGTTTGACCACGAAAAGAATCATCAAAGGAATAATTAAACATAATCTGGAATAATCTGGAAGCACAATATTTAGCTTCCCCACTCTGTTTGGACAGAGCAACCAAAAGAATTTCATAGATATTATGTGACTGATTTAGAGCCTAAAACATGAGAATTCTAAAAAGGAGCCGAGATTACTGGTATTTGTCATTAGGTCTATCCTCTGTAGTCAAACAAACATTACCTGTGACTCCACCATCATACCAATGGTTCTTAACACACTTTGTGATACAAAGTATGTTCAAATCTGCATTTTTCTTCATCAGAACTCATCAACTAAAGTTGCCTCAGGAAGATCAACATGCGATTGAACTTTTTTTTTTGCTTACTGCATCTATGCACCACACATAGAATTGTTGCAGATGAAATTTACAGCACAAAATTGTTGCCTGTTGCCAAGAGATACTGTATGTAGAGATAAGAATAGCTTCAGCATAATGATTTCCAATAGCTATGCAAGGCATCCTTAGTTCAGCCAAGACTGTTGTTAGAACTGGTTTTGAATTTTCTCTATAGCATCCGTAGAATTATTTTAAAAAGTCAAATTACAGACTCACTGGGAGACTGGAATTGTCTTGTTCTCACAAGGAAATAAGGTATTTTCCTGCTTAGTTATTATTTTCTAAGACTGACTAGTTATATGAGAGACTCTCCCCATCCCTCAGTTCTTCAATTAAACTTGTTCTATTTCCACCACATAAAAAGACAGCAAAGCGTACACAAAGAATGAGCACAATACTTTGAATAAGTTTCCTTCCTTCAAAAATGACCTGAAATACTAAGGCACTTTTAATTATTGAACATTTCAAGAAATTCGGAATACTTGTACTTTGCCATATAATTGAGAAACCGTAGTTTCTGAACTAAAAGACATGAGCTGTGAAACACAACTTGGAAAGCTTTGACAATATGTTGCAACCTTCAATTTAGCTTTTTGACATTCAGAAATTCTTGTGGTATAATTTTATACCAAGTTCTGGCTCTGACACTGTGAATGTAACACTTGGGTAACTCTCCCCTTCTTCTGGGGTTGTGGTTGTGAATGTCTCATCCTGCACAGCCCCACCATCTATTTCTCCAGTGGATACCTGTAAAAGTTGTATTCCTGAAAATTACTTGCATGGAATGAAGGCATTCTGTCCTCTCTATAACGTACGTTGGACATTACACTTATTTGTGTACCTTCTCCCAATGGAGAAGCAGTTGTTTTGTCCGACAGGAAGGAAAATTACTGTTCACACTGGGGCACTGGCTGTTGACAAGCTGATTCCACTCTCTGCAGGATGCTAGATTTTAAGTACCACTAGACCTGCTTCATTTGCTTTAAAAGGTAATTTTCCATGAAGATCAATGGTACATGGATGGAGGTCATTAATGATTGTGTTTATGGCAAGACAGACCCACTTCAGTAAGAGCTGAAGGGAACACATTTGTTTCGGTATTTATATGAAGCACAAATCCTTCATTCAGTGCATGAAGTTCTTTCTTCACTTTTTCAAGTACTAAGTGGCATAAGCACATAACTTCTCAGATCCTGCAGACCTGAAATTTATCAGGTTGTCATGATCTCTTTGGACACAAGTCTATCGTCAGGAAAAAGGCAGACAGCTTACTTAGGCTTCCTTGTCTGTCACCAGTTTGTATGTAAAGTCTCACTCCAGGATTTCAGAGAGAAAAAAACTCAAATAAGATCTACAATGAAATAAAGATAAAGTAACAAACTGGATGATTGGATGTTTGGCAAGTATATGTTATGAAAAAATAAAATAATATCCTTGGTGAGTTTAAAAATAATAATATTACTTACCTTGTCATGAGGATTTGCTTTTCCTTTGTGATACTGATGAGTTTTAGTCCACCTCAAACCCTGCTTTCCAACAGCAAATTCCAGATTTTGATACCATTTACTGAATTTGTGGGATTAATTTGTTTAATTAAACAAGGTAATTTGTTTGATTTTGAGGTAATTTAACTGTTAAACTTCATGACTCATAAGTAAATCTTTTATTTTTCTTTATAACAAAATAAATACTGAAATAAGTTAAAGCAAGAAAAAAAAACATAACTTTTTTATGTAAGAGAAAATATTTATGAAATTGGCTTTTCTTTTCTATTAACATCTGCTAGTAGAACTGTCTAATCATACAAGTTCACAAAGGAGTACTCCAGGATTTATTTTTCAGCAGGCTCTGAAATGCTTCAATATTCCCCCTCTACCAGGAAGATGTAATCAAGCTCCTTCTCACAACCTTAATATTAAGCAAATATTGACAACTACTTCCTAAGGAGACCTGAATTCCTCTGAAAATCTCATCCAAAAGTTCAGAGCAGTTTCCAAAATACACAAAGCTCTGGGAGGACTGTGCAGAATTCCCTACTGCTGAAGGTACTTATGCCGGGGAAATGCTAAGCTGAGACGTTGACAGAGAATGACAAGACTTATTAATAGATATCAGCAGGAAGAATTTCAGAAAGTCTCATAAAGCTTTCATTACAATTCTTCTCTCTCTGTCCAAGAAGGATAAATTATCCCATTCATTTCATAGCATGGAAAAGGAGAGCAAAGAATATCATAGTCATCTGTATACGAAGGCTACAAAGATAATTTGGTGTAAGTCTAGTATCTGCAAAAAACCTACCAGAAGAGAGAATGGGCCTATTCATGGTTATAGTGGATGTTTTACAGATATTGAAGTTCAATTATCTGTGCAAAACCCTAAACTTCATCTGCAGGTATTTGAGACTTATCCAACTGTACTTACAAGTTAAAATTATTTAAAGACAAACCAATTAAAATAGTAATAAGCAGTCTAGAAGAATAATCAGTGGCTCTTGA
Organism: Neopsephotus bourkii; assembly: GCF_033783945.1. NCBI lineage: Eukaryota > Metazoa > Chordata > Aves > Psittaciformes > Psittacidae > Neopsephotus > Neopsephotus bourkii. The sequence continues at coordinate 2,704,182 of NW_026901215.1, read as the reverse complement.
CAAGAAAAAGGCAAGGAATTTATATCAGCTCAATAGTTCTAAACTACCTGGTAACATGCCAGTAACCTAGAAAGTAAAGCATACTAAAACCAAAAATGCCACAAGTCATTTTTGCAAGAATCTGAGTTTAGCACAGAATACTGTGTGTTTGTTTTAGACTGTAAAAGAACTGTTGTTTTACTATGTATTACATTTAATGTAGCATGGCTACTAGCACAGAGAATCTGATTCATTGCTTTTTCCTAAATCATTTATATATCAGCAGCAGCATGATTTACTTCACATTCAGAAAGTTCAATTTCTCACTTCTGTCATGCATCACACATCTGCAGTCAACCAAATCAATATATTGTCCTGGTAATATGGCACCAATCCTGAGAGAAGCAAAGCATTCTCGACTCCCATTAACATGGACAGGGCGTTTATCATTGCCTGTACTTCCAAGGAATGATAGATGAAGAAGTACTGTAGAAGAAAAACAAACAACTACTAGAACATAAAATAAAAACCTTTTCATACAGAAACTACAAAACCACCTAAGTTTTTTCCTATCTATTTAAGAGAAGTCAAAATTTGGAAATTGTTTAACTACAACCAACCTAAAATGAAAGTTGTAGCATTACTGGCAGAGCATGAGAGTATTTACATGTAACACAGTAATCAGAAACACCACAAAATGGAAAAAAGAAAACAAACTTTCCTAAAAACCTCAGGATTTACCAGCAGGATTCACTGCCTCACAATGCTTTTGTTTGTACATGACAGAAGGGCAATATTTTAGATTAATTGATACAAATACACACCTACAGTGTACCCATTGCATAGGAATTCAAGTGGTCCATATTACTAACACTATGGTAGCAGCTGGAGACTACAGATAAGACATTTGTTAATTTATGGAAAAAAAAATAATGACGTAAACATGCAAACCAGTGAAAATGGGGCTAAAACACAGGGAGGATTCTGAGACTGTGCATTAACATCACTGTTCTGAACTATCAGCAAATTGTCTAGCACGGCTGGAACAGCATTGAGCAATACATGCAGACATCCAGTATCACATCTGAGCCAAGGAGAACTACTTGAACACTAACAATGAGACAACAGGATCCTGCTGGGAACAGTCTTAATCCTAACTCCATCTGCTAAAGTTTTGGATAAGTCTTCCTCTAGTTATATCTTCTATCAGCAATTCTGGACATTGTCAGCATGGTAGTACAGTGAAGCACAATTTGGCCATTTCAAGAATGTTTTTGCTCAGCAGGTCTGGAGGCTCAGCGAAAGCTGGCATTACACAATCCTTCTGCTCTCCTGAGGTATTTGTCTTTTGCTCACAATCTACACCACCAAAGCCACAAAAAAAAGAAAAAAACCACAACAAAAACCAACCAACAAAAAAAAGCCACAAACAAAAACCCTACAAAACTAAACAAAAAACCCCAACCCCATGAAATTATTTTACAGTAAACAGAAATCTATAGACTTACAAGTAGGGAATGAATGCAAAGCTACTTATCTCTGCTATTCTCTTTGCCTAGCCACTCACAATACAGTAGCTTCCCAAAATAAAACAGAGAGAACTGATGGATGATACCTATACCAGACTGTTTTAATTAAGAATATACAAAATATTCTTTGCTGACAGTCTTAAAACATATTAATTTATTTAAATGAAGGCACATGACACCTAGAAGTCCCATACCATGAGATGAATGCTATAGAGACATACCAAATCAATGGTTAATCCTGTTAACACAACAGATCATGGAACACCTTCAGCAGCAATATCTATGCATTTTGTTTATTTTTAAACATAGAACCACCGTTTTCTCATTTTTCAAGAATTTCTTCAGCAGTTCTGCATTTGCATTTGCACAGAGCAAACAGCGTATTTACTGATAAAAATCGCAAGTAACATGCAAAGCATATTTTGAAATTCTGAAACCCTTCAGAACACTCACACTTGGTTTACTGCACCACTTCATTCTTCACCTCCACTTATTCAAAAACACAGCCAGAAAGAATAAGCTAGAATTGTTTCTTTGAATTTGCAGATATCTTCAAAGCCAAGGAGAATGCAAGTCACCATACACTGAAATCAATGGGGTGGTACAAAGGGGAAAAGGAAAGTCAGAGTTTCTGTACTGCTGAACACATCTGGCATCTGAGAAGCTGGATAAAACACATTGTACTTGTTTCTCCTCTTTCTCACGCCCCCCGAATTCTGTCTTTCCTGCATAAAACATGAAAATTCTTTTTTACATTTCACTTCAAAGACTTCTTCCCCTAAGGCTCTAAAGATCTGGATACAAAAGGGGATGTACAATTTTCTGACTACAGTAAAACCCAATTGATTTTGAGACCAAATTGCAACATTCTCAAAAACAAACCATGTTCAAGTTGTACAAATGGTTCCTTACTGGAGAGGGTGGGGTGGGGAGAAGAATGGAAGCAGGAAATGTGACTCCAGTAGTACTGTAGGATAGTATACAGCAATTAAAGAAAAAAGAAATGGTCATTTGATGAACAAGTGAAATTACAAAATTGATTCCAGGGCTCAGAGGAGGCTTCTCATGGCAATAGCAGAACCAAGTTTAAGTTTCATGTAGGCACTTCAGGCTGATTCTTGCTTATGGTAAGCCTGGTAACTTACAGAATAAGTGTCCTGGCAAAACCCATTAAAATGTCATTGCTGGGTTTTTTTTTTCTAATTATTTAAATGAAAATGATTTGTATTTTAAGGCACTTGCTGCAAGATGCTTTCATTAGTAAATTTCCACTATTACAATACTTCTAGGAAAAGAAAGAGAGATCAGAAACATGGAGAACTCTATCAGTGCAATACTGATACTCAAAATACCTCAAAAACCTCCTAGCTCCTAGGACTTGGTAATTTTTTGCAATCTTTCTGCTTCCCTAAACTCAGTTACTCCCACCAGTATGAATGATCTAAAAAGTTATTGTACTCAATACCATGAAGATCCTGCAAGTCTAAATGTCCCTCACATAACAGAGGTGACTATATGCAGCAGTGTGGTGCCTGGCGGTATGAAACTATGTCTAAACTGCCCATGTCACCAAAACTGCATTGTTTCTGAGACTTCAGCAACACCTGGGCACCACATTGTCCAGAGCTAGTCTCTGCAGGGCTATACACTGCCACTGTGCAGAATTCACAAATCACATGCAAGAATGCTCTTCATCTTTTTCTTCTTATTTCCATCATTTATTTGTGCTTGCTGTTTACTGCAAGTACAGAGTGCTATGTTTATGTATTAAGCATATCCCAGAACACAGTAATGTATAATTAATCTGGTCCAGTTTTATTTATTTAAATGCCTAAAGTTCAGGAGTTTGCATCACTATTGAGGTTACATGTCTGATTTCCGTAGGCAAACAAATGTTAGATAACCATGCACAGTTTATACAGTACCTAGAAACATCCTACCCTATAGTGCCACAGCTTCCTATTACCTAACTGACTTTGTTTAGCAGAGGATCTCTTCTGAGGATAAGGTTGACAATATGTCAGTTTTGAGCACTGATTAAGTCTGGATCATGTTTGAAAGAGTTGTTAGCGTAGCATGGGTGACATTAAGAAAATGTTACTGTAATGACTTTATTCACTGTGAAGAAAACAGGTGGTAATTGTTGCTGACACAAACATAGCATTAAAGATACTTAGTTCTCATTTCCAGTAATAATAAAACTATACATAAGGAAAAGATCTCTTAATACATAAGTTTTAAAAAGCAGATTTGTATACAATTCTGCAGTAAAGTTTATAAATTCCCTATTAAACATATCATATAAAAAAGGAGTTCCTGAACACATAGGTAGCAATATTAAACATGACATATATGTAGAGACTTTTTACTGGTGGGTGGGGAAAGATCTTAGTTTAATTTGCAATTAGAAATAGACTATATTAGAATACTGGGAAGCTGAGCATTGAGAAGCCTGAGATAATGGTCAATTTTCTTGAAGCTGAATTTGATTACCAGCTATACAGAAGAACCAAGAAATTTACTTTCACTTCTCATAAGAGTAGACCTTCAAAGACGTAACAGGAAATTGCAATATAGAAGCATAAGGATGAGATCAATCATTGCCAAGGAAAGCAACATTTAGGCAGAAATAACAAATTGCTATTTAAATGTGAATTGCAGCTGATGTAAATATGATAAAAAATGAATGCATCAATTCTTAAGCGATCTATTTCAATGCCATTAAATCACAAAATGAACAGAACTGAAGTGAAAATAACCATTTTGAAAAGACAAGTGTAATCAGGTATAAGCAGGCAGTGAAAATATAATGTATTTACTACATTGCAAGACTTAAGAAAATGTTACTGCATCATTCATAACTATTTTCTTCCACACTTAAGTCAATGAAACCAAGTCAAAGCTAAATAAAAATAAATATCTTTGATGCCACGCTTTGTTATTGAAAACTGCTTGCAGAAAAATGTTTGTTTCTCCCAGCTCACGCTAGTTAATAAGAATATAAGTAGCTCTCCCAGGAAGCCAAACTGTACTATATGCATTGAAGGACCAACTCAAAATGCCAAGAGACTACTCAAGGCCTACTTGAACCTTCTATCATACCCAAAATACTCAAGTGTAAAAAGGATGGTAAATAAGTGCACACATTTAATACACAGGGCTAAAATTTTCATTTGAACAAAATTAGTATATGAACCATGCAGCTCTTAAATATTAATTAGATCCATACATAAAATCCATAAACAAACAGGTGGACAAAAGTTCTGTTTGTGATATTTCCAGCAGATTTGTGCAGCCCCTAAGGGTAAATAAGCAGGTATATTATATTAAAAGAAGAAAAAAAAAATCAACTTTATAGATCTTTAAAAGATCTCTGGTACCCTTTTTTTTTCCACAAGCAGCCCATAACAATTGGATAACCTAACTGAACTGGATAATCTAATTGAACATAGCAAGGGCAACATCACCTGTGAGAAGTCAATCAGAGCTGTTTTGAATGAGTGGAAGGAAGCCACGAACACCTGAGGCAGTAAATGCCATCATTTTGGTCTTACACTATTTTGAAGACCTGACAGGATCTTGAACTTAATCAGCCTCTTTCAGCCTCTGCTCAGCCTTCACTCAGCATGTTTCTTGTGCCATGCTTGGGTGTATCTGAGCAAATTAATGTGGTTGTTTCTAACACAGATTTTACGCAATATGTGTACTAATAAGGACATACTCACAAAACGGCTAAAAATTGAACAGATTTTGCATGGGTAGTCTCATCAACCAGAGTCACATATGAAATCTCTTATGTGTATTCAAATGAGGCATATGTATAAGTAATGATTCAATTTGAAAGTAGTGTTATATTTTTGCATAATATTAAAGATCCAACTTGGGAGAAAAGGAACTTTTTTTTGTACTTTGATGCAAATATACACTGAGTTTCTCAACTGTATTCCAAAAAGATAGTTTTGAAAACTGATGGAAATCCCCTAAACCACAACTTTTTGCATAAAACTGAAGGCTGTTTCTGATGTTTGGAAACAATTATTAGCAACTGTTTTCCGCTCTTGAGTATGCCATGTTTCCAGAAGCAGAATTTTCATAGTAAAACATATATCTACATATACTAAGTGGGTGTAAATAACAAATTATTTTCTCCTCCCAACCTTTCTTAAGGGCAAAGATCGTAAACAAACATTTACATTTGCACCCTACCATCATTGCAACCTATAATCATCCTCATGTCTTGAGCTGATCCCTACACTCTTACCTCATTTGGCTACATTACCGTTAATTTATGAAAGAGGAAAATTGGTGTCAAATCTACTTCATATGGTCTGGAAATGATGATGGGGCTCAGTTATTGAATATTGTTATCTATCAGGTTAATAAATCTTCTAATGTTCTTACTCAAGACTTCATTGAATGACTGTATATGTTGGACTTTTGCCCTTTGACTAAAGAGTTGGTCTTTTCAAAACTGGAATATAGTCAAACAAATGAATCAGTTAAGCATCATCTACATAAGCTCAATTGTTAATACCTTACAACACATTTGTTCTTGCATATCCAAGATTCCCACAACCCACTATCAGCCTACATTTTGAATGCTGATATACATTAAAAAAGAGATAGGAAAGATGAGCCACATCCGCAACCTTAAAATTATTTATAAAACTGCATTAATATTCAACTCTGCTTAATTATTCCATAGCTGTATTAATAATCCAAGGCCACAAGGACAAAAATATAATTGGTAGAAGAAAGCCCTGCTGTCTAGTGCCTGTTCCATTCCTCCAATTTAGAAAAATATTTATTCATTAAGATATCATAGCTTGCAATGCAGTGTGAGGCAATGCTCTGCAATGTTATTCTGTCTTTACCTGCAGTATGAAGGACATCACAATACCTGAAACACTTCTAATTTTAAGATCTGGTTATGGAAGAATGAAAGAGGAAGAACACTGCTCTCTGTCCAACTGTTCAACACAAAATGCTAAAACTGTTACTGATGAAAGATAGACATCATTAGAACATTAGAAAACCACACGTTTTTACACATGTAGAATAAAGTTTGGTCTTGGACACTTAACTGAGTCTGCAAAAAATAATTCGCTTCTAGTAATGAGTAAGTTATAATGAATACTCTTTCTAAAGTCATCCACATGGATTTGGGAACTTTTTCTTAATATAATTTCCTATCTTGGTAAGTCCTCTGTCTTCTAAAAGCTTTTTCAAGGATAATCACATGCACCTTTGCTGTAGAGAACTATTTATACAGTATAATGTGAATGAAGCTTATAGGAATGTTAATTATAGACCCTGATATAATCAGAACTACATCAATATTTCCTAAAAATTGCAATAGACCTGTAACATTCCTAGATGTCCTTCAGACAGCCTGGTTGGTGTCAGAAACCACATTGTTGCCTTCTCAAAATATTTTAGTGGGAGCTGTGTGCCTCAAGGTCTAGAGGACTTTCCTGTAGGAAACTGTGGTGTGGCACCTATATTAAAAAGGACAGCACAGGCTAGTTGGCAGTATCCCAACTACTTGCTTAGGATGCTGAAAGAGGCAAGAATAAATTTTTTTGACACCGAAGCCTCCAGGTTGTAAAAATGGTATACAAAGGAAAGTCATTTGCTGGATAACAAGATGCTAATGTTTGTGGATAGGTATGCACAAGGTAACAGGAAGTGGAAGCATTTTAACAGGAGATAGGACAAGGCCAAAGAAGGAGAAACAAATGTACTTCAGGATTTAACTGGCACAGAAAGCAGTAACCCTGAAGAGCCCCAAAACCGCCATTAAGAGTTACCATCTGTGAAACCCATGGCACAGGCAACCTCATTTCACATTTTCTCACTAGAAGAGCTGACTTACTCTAGTTCAGTTTAAAGTTTTGGCTTTTATGCACCATACAGCCATGATAAATCCTGCTCTATAAGTAATATCCTGGTTTGAATGGTATCCTTTATTCTCCTCTGGTTTGCATAGATGCTCCCAGGTACCATACAAAGAAGACTTCATCATCACATTTCTCATTTTAGAAGTTCTTAAGTTAATGAAATTGTCTATAACTTTTCTAACATTCACTTTCCGTCTGAGTAATAACTCTGAGCATTGCTCGAGGCTACGCTTATTTCCTGAAGTAGATGTGACATTGACAAGATAATGCCAACCCTTAAAGGAACTTTTCCTGCAAGTAGATTTTAACACACTCTGCTGACTATTATTCTGTTTTCCTCTAGCTCTAGTATCATAACTGTGTCAATATGCAAATATGCATTACATAAGGCTGCCTCTTGGGCTGGAAAAGCAGGATATCTGCATGTAGATGTTCATTAAAAAGAATCCAGTATAATATTTTAACATACATAAAAGAGAATCAGCCTCGAATAAAACAGTTAAAACACTTTATCTTTATGCTGAAAGCCCCATGAGGACTGCACCTCTCTCGTGCCTTTGAAATAAATACCCTTCTTCAAAAAAACCTAAGAGAAAACCACATGAATAATACAAGAATGTATATTACACAATGCAGCAATGGAAAATGCTATTATTAGTACTTCATAATCACTACATTTTTCTGACACAACTGCACGGCTTAATTCTTGAAGGAATTATGACTCAAATTCTGTTCCAAATTACAAAAGAAAAAAAAATCAAGCAATTTGACAATATTTTTACATGACCCTACAGAATTCCACACCTGTGCTTGTGGGTTTCTTATTTAAACTGCCTTTTTCCTTGTATACTCCTGCTCCTAGCATAGCCTTACAACCCAAGGCTTACGTGCATCACATGTCAGTGTCTACATTTACATTCTTATTATCTAACTTCATGTTTCCTTTGGAAAGTGTTATCCTGTGCATGTCTGTGGGATTCACAAATCAGAAAATTATTATTTGCAGGGAACACATTGCTTCTGTGTAGAAGCAAGAAGCTGAAAGTACAGCGAGCTCTGTTACCATGAACATGAAAATTGAATTCCTCCCCTGCTCTGTAGCATCCTCAGTCTCCAGGAGGCTGTCATGGCTCAGGAACACATCAGTGCTGCAAGTATCTGACAGCCACCTTGTCAACGTTTTTAAGCCATTGTCCCTCTACCTGTGGTGTTCCCAACTTTGTGGAGTGTTTGAATCAATGTGGCAGTCAGTTCATGTTGCACAGAGATATATGCTGAGGGTTTTTTAGGAAATATTTTATTACTACTATTTTATGAGGCAATTATTTGTCTAAAGCTTAGAATTGAAAGGCCTCTTATTGTGGCAAAGAATAAATGGCAATACGCAAAACATATCATTGGAAAGCATTGAGTTGAAGATACTGATCTTTCTCATTAGAGTTTTATCATGTCATTCTGTCATGAGTTAGTAGGGACACTGAAGAACTGGACTGTCCCAAGTGGGGACAGCCACTTTGATTTGGAATATCTCACAGAGCTGCTAGACGTGTGGAAAGGCTGCAATACCAATGTTTTCCAGGGCACAAGGTCTGTGATTACATCCAACTTGTGTGTACAGGGGTGAAATAGCTAAGAAATACTTTATTACCTTCCCTGGACCAAGCACTCATATAGAAACACCGACTGAGCCCGATTCTTGCTCTGTGAAGTTATTGGGAAGAATTACTGGGAAAAAAAATTATTACTGACTCAAAGGGGAAGACATAGGACATTTTTCTTCAAGGAAACCAAAAACTATCCAGCAGGTCTGCAAAACCATGCAGCACTGTTGAAAAAATTGTCAGTAAAGCTACACAAAACAAACCCTCCAAACTAAAAGTGTCGAAGCGAAACAGCCCTTACTGGAGGACCACACAGACTAGACTCTTTGTTTTGATGGAACTGTTTAGCCATTAACATTACAGTACTATACTAATAAGTACCATAAATATAAATACTTGTGAACATAAAGGAGAGGTGCCATCCCCAACCCCATTAAAACCAAAGCACCCATATTCCTGTGGTCATAAGCATAGTAAATAACAGAAGCCCAGGAGCAGCATGGCTCTTTGAGAGGATTCACCACTGAGCTTTAAGCTGTATGGTCAACCTGTGCACCTTCTTGGGCACACCCCAAAGCTGTATGGTCAACCTCTGCACCTCCTCAGGCACACCCCAAATTCCCCCTCTGCTCTTACTGTACATATAGCTGGAGATCACTCATTAAAATAGTTTCCAACATCAGAACCACAAATGTAAAACAGATCAACATTTGTAGGACAAAGGGGTGAAAAGGCCTAAGAATATTCAACGCTAAGTGGACAGTCATTAAACCATAACATTCCTTCCAAGTTGGTTTTTTCTTGATTGGTTGGATTGGTTGTGGAAGAAATCATACACATAGAGGGCAGCCTAGCAGTTTAATTAGAATAAATGAAATTAAAAACTATGGTGCACTGATCAAACTATTGCCCTCTTCACTAACACAAATGTATTCATGACCCTGTTCACTATAACTATTTGCTGCATCATTAGGTAAAGGAAATAGCATTATATTAACATTTCTGTAGGATCATCAGCATGCTTGGAGTAAGACCGATACTTGAAGTTATGGAATTAATGTAATATCAACCATCTAAACAGCCTACTGGCAAACCAGCAAGCAATCCACTAAAACCCAGCAGAATACATGGGAGGAAAAAAACAAAAAAAAAAAAGAAGAAAAAATACATTTTTTTTTCTGAAAGCATATGTAAAAATATGAGACATTTCTCTTTAGATACCCAGATTTTGAACGGTTTAACCACTCTAAATAGCAGTGTATGAAAACACAGTCTAATGCATAAAACTATGTATGTAAACATACATCTATCAAAGGCATTCTCTACACACCTTGAACATCAAGTATACCAAGAAATAACCCATACAAGTAACAGTAAATATCAAGAAAAATAGGAAAAGACCAAACCATCATATTTGATGTATATGATAACAGCAACATTCCTGAGCACTTACATGTGAACTGCATATTCAGGAATGACACCTTCTTTGAAAGAGAATTTCTGCTTACTTTTTGGAGAATAATCTTTTAAATCTGTGCTGTTTTACTATGAGCAGACACATCAGAAGTTGTACTTACATCATCTGTGTTCTGCAGTTACCATATGTCAATATTTCAGAGTCACTGGTAACTCAGAAACCGCAGTAAGAATTTTATTCCTGAGAAAAGATAACAACGCAGTGGCAGAAGCTCAGCTGGTGTTGATTGTCAATAGAGTCATGAGGGTTTACATCTGCTGAAGATCTGCCAATAAGATATTTTTCAGCCCAGAAAGGCAATGGGAAAGAACATCAGGCTAGCATTGGGTACTTGCTATCAGTCTTACCATCACTGCAGCATTAGACAGCATTAGAAACTCAATCATATGAAAAAAGACATTATCAAGAGAAAAATAATTCCAATTTAGAAAGACCAGAAGTATTTTAGAACTTAAATTACAGGAAGGCAAAAACTCAAATCAACTTTGGCAAAGAAAAAAACCAACAAACCAAAACACAATAGAAGTACTGCAGCAAAGAAAAGCCTTTCTTAAAAGGGAAAATTAATTATAAGCAGAATAGTAAAAATCCCAAATGAAACAATTTTGTTTTCAAGCTCTCTGCCTTAACATCAACTTTGGTAGACTATAAAGTGTTTATGACTTTATTGCTACCTAAATCCAGTTTGGGCATATCTTTAAGATATGTGCAAATTAATCCACAGTGTGTTACGAGGTGCTAACTTGTGATGGTCCAAAGCACAGAGAAAAAGAGTTTTTAGTAAGCATAATTCCAAAACACATCTGCCTCATGAGAACAATGCTTCAGCTTAGTTCATTTTACATTCTGTTTTTATACTAGTCTCTCTTCATAAATCAGATTTCAGTATGGATGAGGTTGGGGTTTGGTTTTTTGAAGAAGGAAACACTTTACACTTCTACCTGTACATTCCCTTGAGACAATTCTCCAACCCAGTTTTTAGCCAAATAAAATCTGAGAAGACTGGGGAAAACGAAGAGTGAGTTTTGTTTGATGAACATTTCATGGATTGTAGCTACCAGTATTAATAAATTTTAAATAACTTCACAAAAGATAAGGCACTGTATTAGGGCATGAGGAGTATGCCACCTACCAAGCTCAAAACAGCTTCACAAAACAATTTATGGCATACAGTAAGAAATACAAAACCCAACTAAAATTTCAGAGGGAATTTAGCGGGGTAGAATTTAATTAGCAAAGATATAATTTTGCCAGGAGACTGTGGCTAACACCTGTTCTGAAGTGTAAAGTGACAAAGAATTGTAGTAACAAACATTTGGGTCATAATTTACGTTACATTTGCTAGACAGCTCCTCTAGTCACATTTAGATCCTTCTTTCCCTCAGACTGAGAGAATCATTACTTTCTCAGCAACCAGTGCTGCCTACAGGAGTCTCTGACTTACCCCAAAATCCTAATCCAACCCAAGCAATACTGCTGGCACAGTGAAATAGGCTTATTTTGATTTTTCTGCATACAGTTTAAATACAACCTATAAGCATATTTTACCTACTCTCTGTAAGCAGCTACAGTGATCCCTATAAGCTGTTGTGAGTGGCCACAGGGATACAATGGTTGTGCTTGCACCACAAGGCAAGTGCGCATGGAAGTGGTGTGAAAGGTCTTGCTCCCTTTGGCAGAAAACAAGATCAAACAGGCAGGGATGATCACTGAATGAGACTGGTTCTCACTGGGATACAACTGGAATGCCCATTTGTGTGGATGGTTCTCAGCAACATTTGCAGAACCAAGAGTCAATTTCATCGTATTTTTAAAATTCGTTTGATCTGAGATTTTCTTAAATCCCACTATTTCTCTCTTACGTGCCCAATGTAGAAGTGAGAACATGGATTTACGCACAGGTATTAGAACACATCCCAAAATGCAGATAATTCATTTTTTTAAGTGTACCCAACAGTAGAAATATTAACAATGAACTGAAACAAATCATGAACTGAATCTCAATTCTTCTGGCATCTTTTACTTGCTTAGGAGCAAGTTGGTATTTGCTTTGATGCATATGCAAAACATCCATATAAACATACCCTTCATTCACAGTTCTAGAAGTGACATCTTGCAAAGACTAGTAAGAGCATTTTGTACATCTGGTAAGTTGCTACAGTTACCAATGTTGTGAATTAAAATTCAAATTCAATTCTACTATCTTAAATTATTGTGGTTAATGTTTTGTCTCTAGATTCGCTGGCAACTTCATTAGCATTAACGGCAAGTCACTAGACTACCTCACTGATGAAAAGATGAAGTCACTGATTAAGCTATTCATTATTTCCATCAGCATTATACTTACGAGTTAAAATCCAATTCTATTAATGATGAAAGGAAAGGAACAGATACCAGAAAACCAGCATTAATGAACCCTACTGTTAGTAAATCCACATGTAGCTGCAGTGCAGGACAAATAAAGCATCAAGATTAAAGCTGTGAGCTTTGGTAATTACATAAATAATGAGAGAGAAAATGATTTTGAAAACCTCATTTAGAAATTCTGGCAATGTCTTTCTAAATAGAAATGCAAAGAGTGTTTCAAAAATGTTCCTCTTTGCCTTGAGGCTGTCCTTTGAACAACAGAAATATGGAACATGATTTAACATTTTTAATTCAATATTGAAAATATAACTTTTCATTATAAAATGTAGGTGCATGCTCTGTATTTCTTACTATTATTTTTAGTGAAAGGAAAACAAAATCCTGTGGTTTGCAAAACTGTTAATTAAGTCTATATATTACCAATTTCCCAAATCAACTGTTACAACATAAGGTTTTAATATCAAATATATATATATGTATTGAAAGATGAAAAAAAAACCCAAAATTGAGAAATTATGTGACCAGTTCAGCTGTGTATGGTTGAACATGGCATTGCCACATTACTAAGCTGTCTTTTGAAAAATGTAAAGGCAGAAATATCTAGTACTAGATAATTTGCTTTTTAACTAAAACATTCACGCTGCACTGAAGAGCACTGTTGAAATAGAAGGGATGATCATATTATATATCATGAGGAAGGGTAGAAGTAGTTAATCCTTCAACTGAAATGTACAAAGTCCCACATGTTCATTATGACAGTGAGAAAATTCAGTGAACATCTGTAGAAAAAAGTTCCATAATTATTCAGTGCAATGATAAAACTTGAGGCACTTTATATTCCTCTAGCAAAGAAAATGATACTGAAGATATCAAACTTCCCTGCTTTGCCTTATATAAACTTCTGCAAAATGCATTGTGGTCTGATATTTTAATGAGAAAAGGTGGATACAGCATCAAAGTGGAGTAGGAATGACTAAAGAAAAGCCTGTGGCATGCTATGGCAAGATTTGCCATGGACTAGTCTCTGGCGAATTTCGCCCTACTGTCTGCAGTATGACACTATTAACAATTTTCTCAACCATTTTTCTTGGTGGCATAAATGGGGAGAAATAATGCAGTAGGTCCTCACAGAGGAGAGAAAGTACACAAACAACCAGGCAATCATCAAGGGAAATGTAACATACAGCTTGGCTGGAATACAAGACATCCTTGGTGTATATATATATATATGTATATATATATATATATATATATATGTATATTCCTGAGCAAACCCAAGAATGTTTTGTAAGTCCACCTCACAAACCCATCAAAACCAAAAGAATTTTGTAGTGGGTTTATTAAATATATACAGGCTTAATGAATCTTATTTATTCTGTAAACACATACGCTTTTGTAAAATTGCTTTGGCAAGAAAGTCTCCAGGGCATGATGTGTGCTGTGTGAGTGTTACTTGTTTGTGCACCATGGATTTTCTTTCCAAACCCACTTCTCACCTCCATCATTTGGTTACCCTAGCCCAGCTCTCAATCAGCAAGTGACATTAATTATCCACCGTAAAGTGGCTGTGAGATGTTGATTAAAGAAATTACTCAATTCCTGTAGTGTGCACCCAGAATCACTTATAACCTGCATCTATAAAATTAGGCATTTTAATTCTTCCCACAACAGCACTGCTTTCAAATCTACAGCATGTAGGCATCAACATTTTTAAGAGATTAAAATGTGACTTAAGATATCTTAGAGGGACTTTCAGTTTTAAAGGCTTAATTGCCAAGGAATTTCTGAAAAACAGGTGGTGTCTAGGATGGTATCTCAAAAATTCTGCAGGGTATAGTCTGAGAAGCATAGTCCTTCAGACAGTGCTTCCATCCTGAAACCTTTTCAGTTGCCATCAGTCACAGTAAAAGTGTATCTTCCATCTAAAATGAATGAAGATTGAGTGAAGCACTGCCAGGTTTTGAGTAAAGGAGTATCTATCACTGGTACTCCTTACTCTGAAAAGCTCCTCTTTAGACTTATCTGCCATTTGTCTACTGCAGTTGCACTTTTGCAAGGTACAATTTTAAGTCCAAATTTACTCCAAATCTGCGTGACAAAAGACACAATTACAGCATGAATTTGAATCTCTAATTTCCATTATTGCCTTTTCTCCCTCAACACATTTAGGTCTGTTATGATGATCATTGTTGTTATCATTTTCACTGTGCTCCCACTCTGTAGCCACCTGGGTCACAACTCCTATGATAGTGAAACAAGACTAATTCTACTACTGGTAAAAGGTATGAGAAAATCTAGGGTATGCAATGCACCACTGTGTTACTGGGAGTTAATGTAGCTAGGAACATACATAGATAACATAGAAGAAACATGTTTGTGGTGCTTAGGCTGGGACTCAGTCACATGAAATCATTTATGCATTTTGCTGTGTGAAGCATATCTACAAGTTGATATAGGTATAACCAGAGAGAAACATTATATATATATATATATACACACACATATTATTAAGTGAAAAGTAATTTCAAGGGGAACGGTAAGAACGTGCTTACTCCAACTTTCCTTTCATCCAAGTTTAATAAATACAAAATGAAAATTCCTGGAAAATCCTCCCTCATCTAGTTCATCTTTCTTACTTTAATTCATTATGTGTTTCCTGAATGCTTTTTGTCTTTGTTGAAGGTGGCTGGTGTTGCTGCTACCTGATAGTGAACTTCGTATGCTTTTAATCGAATGTAGCAACAATAGCAAAATGGTAAAACAATGTCAGCAGCTCACTTGGGCTAGTAACAGTTTAAACAGCCCATAAATGATTCTGTGGGAACAAAACAGCCTCAGAGTACCATTTTTAATCACACACGGAGATTATTCACAACTTGATTTAGATACAAGGCACTACTTTATAACTGAGCCTTTAAAGACAGCCATTCTACCTCTTCATAACTAAAAACCAGATTTCTATATTAGTGCACCTATCATTCACCTAGTACTTTAAACAGGCAACTGATGCTTTAGAAGAAAAAAATGCTACCTCATGTTACTTTATCAACATGTATGTAGCTATATATATATACTATGCATATCTTCAACACAGACTAATTTAAAGGATTTCTACTATGTATAGTTCTTTCTCATGGAATATTTACAAATTCTTCTTGTTTTCTTAAAACATAAAATGAGCACAGGAATGCAAAACAACAACAACAAAAAAATGCCAACAAAACCCAACAACGACAACAAAACCCACAAACAAAACCCCACAAATAACACCTACACACACAAAAAAAACCCAAACCAACCAAACACCAAAACCTAAAACCAACCAACCAACCAAAACAAAACAAAGCCCCAACAAGCAGCTCTCAAACCATTCCTACAAGCCAGATGAAAGTCCTGGCTGGTTGCAAAGATGACAAAGTAATTGCAGTATCTGAACCAGCATGACCTTGTCGCTCAAATCTTGCTGAAAACTCTGACCTGAGGGTTACGACTGAAATATTCCAGATCTTGATGTCTCCTTGATCTCTGCTACTATTAATAACGGTCTCGGTTTTGTTTTTTTTTGTTTTGGTTTGGGGCTTTTTTATGGCTTTTTTCAAGTTCTACAAAGGAACGTCTGTTTCCTGTGACAAACATTTATTCTCATACTGGATACTCTACAATTTAAAAAGAAAAGACATAAAATTCTATATCCTTGTTGAAGATTGATTTATTGTGACACAAAAGCAACATTTTTTTCTTCAGTGCACTTACATTCAAAGTGTTCAGTTTTAGTCACTGCCAACTTCCTCTACAGTAAAAAATAAGATATCTGAAGCATTTCAGAGAGAGGGCTGCCTTGAGTGTTTCTGAAAATTACACTCTCTTAACTAGCTAAATTCAGAGTATTTCTCTGGGTTTTTTTTTTAGGGGGGAAAGTGGGAAGAGAGGGGGTAAAGGGAAATAGAAGCATACAGCCAAAGAAGTAAAGGGGAACAAATTGGGAATTCATGCATATGTTACATAAATGCAATCAGGTTAAGTGCATTTAATCCTCTGGATTTCAAGATACCTGCTCTATTTTTCAAACCTTGTTCATATTGTAAATCTATTGACTATCTGAAATAACACACTTTTCTTGAAAATACAAAGATAAATAACACCGAATTCCCCTTTTTTAAGTGTTATATGTGAACACTAATATAAATAAATGTATCAGAATTATAATCTGTTAACTGTGTTCAAGCAGTTCAATCAATCAGATTAGTGTGCTCTTACATACTGACTAATGCTATCAATTTCTGCTTGGAATCTGTAAGAAAGGTAAGAAACAATCATTGAAAAATTAAGTGTAACAGACTATAGCATTATCTTATTACATGGTCTGCACTAATGGGACCAATCTGTACATGGTATGCTTTCTCTTGGGGAATCATTAGATGCCTGAATCATGTAATGTTATGAGAGAAGAGAAAAAGCTTAACAAAAACAGCTTTATATAAGAAGGTAATTAGACGTAAATGGCATAATGATGATAGGAATTATTGCTGATAAAATACAACAGACTTCAGCAGTTGCTCCACAGTAGTACCGTTCTCTATCAGAAGCTAAGTTATATTTCACTTCTCTTACGATAATAAGCTTCTTCCTAACATTCTATACTAACAACAATATCATTCTAACTTACAACAACGTCAACTCTAACAGTGGGTTTGTTAGCAAAAGAAATATTAATTAAGTAGGAAAAAAAAGTATAGCAGAGATAGATGTCAGCACATGTCACAGAAATGGCCAAATTAATAGTAAACGTAGAATCAGAAATCTGTTTCCATTTTGGTGCTGTCCCACATGAGATGCTCACCCTTACTGAGACGCAACTCTCGTGAGTTTTATTTGAGAGGTGCATATTTTGGCAACCTAGTAAGAATATTTAGTGACTCAATACATAAACAGACATGTGTCTTCTCTTAAACTTACAACACCGCTCATTAAATGGAAAATTTCATCAGGTATGGTCTCCAGGGGCTGGTGTAAGTGTGCACCACTTTGAAGTGCATTACTTACCTGGGATATTTCCTGCTCCTTTTCATTGTAACAATTGCACTTACATATCAATTAGCATTTAGTCATTAATTTCATCTTCAAGACATGAATTTGGCCAAAGCAATACCACTCATATTAGTATGGCATGAGGTCACCAGGATGGTTTTTAATCCATGAACCACACAGGAGCAAAGGCTCTGCTCAAAACGTAACAACAGTGCTTAGTGAAGGGCTGTGTTTAAATAGCCTGGAAATTAAAAAAATATTGAGGGGAAAGTGCATGCAATGTTAGGGGCACTAACCCTTGCTTCCAGTGTTATAGAATTAACATCTCTAACTTGGACAACCCATCATTTTGAAGATAACTTCGTAAAAAAGACATTTTCTCTGAGAGAATCTAGAGATATAAATACTTGAAACATGTAAGAGGGTTTTCTTCCAGCAATACAAGAAGGTGACTGAAGAGGTACAGTCTTTCAGTTCATGATTGTAACTAATATGAAATCCTTCTCATTTTGAATAAACTACCATGATTCAATCCTCTTAGGATTCAAATATATTTATATAAAAACAGGTTCTCATGGGCAAGCATCACAACCCATGGTCAGTTGTACAGATTACAGAGTTTCTGTTTGGATATGAAACACACATTCCATAGACACAGAAAATGAAGATATGAGAAATTTTCCAGTTTCACTAGCAGCATAAACAAGACAGAATATACAATTAGTGATGATACTGCAAAAGCACAAAATTAGCATACTGAGAATTCTGGGGATAACATCACTGCATTTTTTGGCTGCAGAAAGGTTTAGCATCCCTAACTTCAGATGCCTAATCTTGAAACTCAGACTAGACAACCAGACTTCACCTGCAGAAACTGGAAAGAATTAATAACTTCCAGAAGAAGTGTGATGTCTGGATTTCTTGGGGATATAACAACTTTCCCTTGCAATGCATGGAGATCCAACAGTTTATTTAGCTAGATGCCTGACTTTTAAATCATTCTTAGGTGAGCTAAACCCTAAGTCAGACAACAGATGGTACTCTGAGTCTGTTTGTTATTTTTCTCAGCACCTAGAAAACGACACTCTCCTGAATTGAAGGATGTAGTTGCTTTTAAAGCTGGTCTCATACTATAGAGAAAAAATTGATACAGAATATTATGCAGCTACAGACAAACAAGTTAGGAAGCAGTATGTTCAATTTTCCTGTGAAACCATGCCATTTCTATATCTACTGTAAACTGTGGATACTAATGGTCTCAAGAAATGTAAATCATAGATATAGGGGGTATGCTGCTAGCATGTACCTGAACAATATTAAAAGGACTAATAGCCTCAAACAGCTCTATTCTCCAAAGTGCATGAAAAATATAACATAGAGATCCTAAATCCAACAGATGCCTGTAGTTGAACTCTGTTACCTAATTCACTGTACTGTATAACTGCATTATGATACAGTCTGTAATAAGGAATCACATGGCATTTTTCCCACATACCTCTCTCCACCACATAAAGCAAGCCAACAGTGATGTATAAACACTGTTCTTCCAGTCACAGAAAATATTTCAAGAACTAAAAGCTATTATGTAGATGGCTATCTTTTGCTGAAACCTTGTCCTTTCGTATTACAGAATCTACAAAACTGGGCACTGATTTCTCTCCCACTATCATTAGTTAATTTAAAAAAAAAGACTATATGAAAGAAGTATAAAATAAGGTGCACACATCTTCCAGAGTAACTAGAAAATCACTCAGAATAAATGTGATCTGAACACATATGCATTAAAGCTTCCATTCTTATTTAAAAGAACTATCCTTTATCAGTTTATCAGAGAGAATTTCCTCAGTACTTTTGCAGACTATTTAAAATAATTACGAAAAACAAAACCTAACTTTTAAAACCAGGCTGGAATATGCCCATTTAGTTTTAAGAGTGGCCAGAACAACAAGCACTTGATCATTTGTGAAGAGCTCAGCGCTATCAGCTCTTCACCCTGACACCATCAAACTGATGACAATCTTCCTGCTCAGGTACTGGCACTTCCCAGGTGCTGGAGAGCACAGTGCAGTAAAATAGATCTCAGGCCTCCCCTGAGAGCATGAGATGGCTGGGACATGCCATCCCTCTGAATGCTCCACACCTGGTCACCCAGGGGACCTGCAGGGAAAAGCCTCACCACCACCTGCAGACACAGCCTAGCTAAGCACTGCCACAATGTTTAGCACAAATTTACCTTCTGAGGTAAAAATCCAGTAAAGAGATTTCTGCTCTTCTGTCGCAGTGTTTGATTAGCAGTGTGAGTATAGTCCTTGACATAAACTACACTAACAAGTATCTTAACTGCATCGTATATGGAATTTCAACAAAATCCGATTCACTTTTATGCAGCAGTGATACATCATAGTTGTCACATTACCAACCATGTTAACAGAAGAAACAGCTGAATTTTAAAACCTTCCACAACACATAAAAATATTTACACTTTGGACCAATATGAATACTAGAAACTCACCGTGACTCAAACGTTTTTTGCCACGTAATAACATTCCTATAAAACCAAGCAGCAGAGTAATCAAACCCCTGGTTTATATACTGCAACACATGGAAATAATTTAGGATTTTTCTTCAGCATTACAGACAGAGCATTTTAAATTCCAGTTCCACTGGAAAAGACCTTCACTTGATTACTCCTGTATGAAATCCTTTCCCTGAGAGCTGCCCCTGAACAAAGTTTTGTCTTCCCCTTCAGCAAATCAATTCCATGGTTTATATTGTATTTCTATCATGTCTCTTTGCTGGGCTACATGCACTAATATCCAGAGCTGCAATCCACAGTAACAGAAGACAGCAGCAACACAGATTCCCATACAGCAGGCTGCCAGTCTCCAGCATGCTGCAACCTAAATGCATCATTTCTGTTTCCATGAATGTGTACAAAAGAACAATCTCAGTTTCTGTACTGAGATTGTTTTTGAGTAAAACTTGTCCTTTCCATTTTTCTGAAAAGACTGCAACTTTCATTATCCTAATAAATTAATAAGAAAAGACATCCCTGTTTTTGTTACATAAACATCTCACAGACAGAGATATATCATTAGATTATATTTTAAGCTCCCATATGTCACTAGGATTCATGTTGAAACCACCTTACAATGCAATCTTTATGACAGATTTCTGTGGATTAACCAGTTTTCAGTTTTCTCTGACATTTTATTAAAACTTTAATACTCTAAGCACCGTTGTTTGACATGCTTTCTGCCACCGCTTTTGCCAAGCAGTAGCATATGTTACAATGCAGTAGATGCTGCTCTTTGATTTACATCTTTTAGCAACAAAAATATTTTGCACTGATACTACGCATTGTTTAAAAAGCACTAAGTTAAATAATACTTTATATGCATGTGACTTCACTTCCACATGTTTTGTAGCTTTTATCACGGTAATTTAGGTAGAGCATGCTAATAATATGGAACTCATTGACTGTTTAAATACGCCATCCCTATCTTTCTTTATCATAACAGGGATCTGCTAAGGTTAATGACAGGAAAGACAATTCCTTATAACTAAGTTGCAGGACAGAGTACAACACATAGCAGAGAGGAATAAAATGGTGATGCCTGAAGACAGAAAATGGACAGCCTCTTTCCACTTTCTGGGAATGGACCATAAATCACACATCACACATGTGCACTGCCAGGGAAATGTCCCTGGCAAGTCCACATTGAAGAAGTTATATTATTGTGCCTTCTTGCTGAAGGTTGAAATTGTTTTCTTGAAAAATCTTAGGCTAAGAAAGATGCCTCCCAGATTTCAGGCAACAGATAATGAAAAAACACACATATGAAAAGTCCAAAAGCAGATTTAATTTCATTCCTACATGTTTATCTAAAAAACTCCTGGAAATATTTCCTGCAATCTGGCACCTTTAAATGATGCAGTGTGACAACATGATGGACTCCTCTGATGAGTCTATGCTGTGGAGAGAAGTGGAACCATAACATTACCATTTCTTCTTCACACCTTTGGGACATCAGGACCAGCTAATACCACGTTCCCAAACGAATGATGGCTGGCAAGCAGTAGTGTCAGAAAACATTAGTATAACATAAAAGGGAACAAAAACCCCAAACCCTAATTTCCAGAGAAAAAAATACTGGAAGCAAAACAGGCTTAACAGAAATATATTCATTCCTAAAGAGCAATCCAGAACCTTGCCAACTTCATAAACACCCAAAAGCCAGGAACACTGACAAACTGAAATTGCTCAAAACCGAGCAATGCCACTGTTAGTTCCAGAGGACATTAAACAACAGCCTTCCAACAAGTCCATGGTTCCTGGATTATATCATCACGTCTTCATGGGTTTTTTATTTCACTGCCATAAGCAATAGAAACAATGAATAAAACTCACACAGACCTGAAGCCAGATCATGTCTGCAGGCAGTAATTTCTGCTTCAGAAAAAGAACCCAACCAACCAAAACTACTAGTATCCATTCTCTTGTAAGCTTTTTTCATAGTACAGAAATTACACTCACAAGGTAATCGAGACATGATACGTACTTCCCAGGGCTATTCTAGAGAAAGACATGACAAATTTGGAAAGTTGGAGCCTGTAAAGCTCTGCAGCCTATAAAGGTCTGCAGCTGCAAATACTGAGACGGTTTTTCATGCATACATAAATACTACCCAATATCAAGAGCAATACACTTATTTACTGATCCTTACATGCATCTGATGTACTATATGCCATCACATGCAGAAAAGATAGACAACCTTCTACTAGAAGGTAAATCAAAACAATCTTTACTTTCTTGAGATTTGAAAAGGAAGCAGAGAGAAATGCTATAGGCTATACTCAAGAGATACTTATTCTGGCCATATACTCTTACAGTGGTAGGAGGGAAAGGCAGACATAGCCCTTGAGTAAGACATGTTGACTTCTTGAGCCATTTGTCAAGCCTAACCTTCAGTTTTCAACCAACTATTTATACAATGACAACTTCACACTGGTATATCCATCTGCCATTCATGAAGAAAGTAGCTGCAAGGTTAGGGGAAACAGTAGCTCCACAGTTCCATCAAACAGGGGCTTTTGCTTTTCTTGAAAGCCCCGCTCTGCTTGGGCTATAGCAATTGAAAGAGCCATGCTCTATCCTGCATCTTACTATGGTTATCATTATCCTTTCCATGCCCACCATCTTCACTTAGACTTTTCACTACTGCAGTTCAAGTTCATTATATCCTGTGCTATCCAACATCATAGTGAACAGACCATCTTCCTCATCTTTACAGTACTTTTTATATATTTTTATATAAATTTATATATTTTTCTATAGAAGACTTATCCCATCTCTCCCTTACATTCATCTTTACCAGAACAATCCCCCCTTAATTTTTCTTCTAAGTCATGTTTTCCAGGTCTTGGGTTAATTTTATTAGTATCTCTTAGATACTCTCTAATCAACACAGATTCCCCTTGAGGTGCAGCCCTTGGAAGGACATAGCCTGACCTCTGAGTACTTGCCACTATGGAATAGAACAGAAAAATTTCTTCAGTTGTTTTAGAAACAGACCCTGTTGTCAGCCTTGCCACTCTCTCAACACACTGATAAGGAATCAATGTCACACGGAAATCCATGGCACCTCTCCAGGGCTGGGGTTTTCTTTAATTTTGGTTCCCACAGCCCTCCCCTGGGCTGCCATTTACCTTGTTATTTCCCAGTTCTGAGGTGTAAAATTTGGAATTTCTTTTTCAAGCCACCCTTTAGGTAGATGAGAACCTTAAAACCTAACTCTAACCTTTTGAGCTACTCAAATATTTAGGCAAGTTTAATGACTTCCAGATCATTAAATGAAAACACTTAAGACTGTCTTGATTCAAAATAAGCTCAATAATCATGTTCTTTGTGTTATTTTCCAAAGATGGTTTTCCCTAGTCTGCGTTTCCCACCCTTGTTTGTAAGAATGTAATTCAATACAATGTCAGGAACCTTATTAATGTCAAAATATAGGACATGCACTGCCTGCAGCAAACGACTCTGCTGTTCAGAAATGGTCCAGGCACCACCACATGGGATCTGCTCATGAAAAGCAGTGCTTGGTTCAAATATTTGTATGGAGTAGGGGGGAGGAGGATATACACAGCTGACCAACTTTGCAGACTGCAGATTAAAAAAAAAAAACTGAGCAAATAATTCTGTGGCTCATTTAAAATTGTTAACATTTCCAACTCTTACTGTGACTGCCTAGAGGTGATTTTTCTCTGGAGACTGTGCCTGTAATGGTGCTATGGGCTGGCAGCAGCCTTGAGGGCTCCTCAGCTGACAGCAGAGGGTGCAAGGTCTCACTGAGCTGCCAGCTTTGCAAATACTCTGGTGCATGTTTTATTAAAGAAGGTTTAGAATAAGGAGAGCAATCCCTTGTTGACAATTCCAACACAGGAACTCAGAAAACAAATAATCATAGGCTCAGCATGAAGCCATCAGTAGTGAGATAGATAATACTCCCCATAATGTGGCACAGACTGCATTAACTCTCAACATTTGTTTCAGTGCTACTGAGCAGGATTCACCATTAAAGACAGTAAGGAAATATCTAGAAATACCTTATTCTGAGTGGGGGTGCATTACTAATCCACTTAACAGATGCACAGAGGGAAGGACATGCATGCATTTACTCTGAGACAGGAAAATGGTAACAGAAAACACCAGGACAACAAAAAAATTCAAACAGTTTAGAATTGCTTTGATGTACAAAAAGGCAACCTGCCAATTTTCTATAGTCAGACATCCTTCAAGAAAATGCCCAAGAAAAGGTTTCAGGTTCAGACAAGAGTATAGACATACTTCAGAGGTCATTTAACATGTCTGGAGTTATGACAGAGACCACAAGGAATTCAATAGGAAGATAATTAGCAGATAGTGTGCATTTTCATTTAATAGGGAAGATGGAAGAATTAAGACTGACCATGTAAAAAGAATAAGAATGAAAACTGAATTTAAAAAGCAAACCAGGAGGAAAAAAAACCAATAAAACAACAAACCAAAAACCAAACCAACCAAACAGAACCAAGCAAAAAGCAGCTACAGTGGAGGCAAAACTGACGCAGGCCACTGAATCAGGGAAACTCCATAATCTGCAGTACGATCCTAAAAAGCATCTTCTATGTGTAAAGAGCACCACAATGAAGCATTAAGTATATGACAAGAACTGATGAAGTGAAATCTCTACTTGTTGCAAATTAAGACAGAGTGCTGACACAGGGCTCTCCTCTTGTTTACACAACCTGCTTCATGAGCTTTTTCCCCCTTAAATATTCCAAAGGGGAAACAAGAAAACTATTTTTAATTCAAGTTGAACACACAAATACCCACAACCTGCATTTAAATAATTTGTTTTAATATATAAATCTCCACCTTATATGTGATTCTAAAATCCTGAAAATTCACATCAACATCAAGTCTGCATAACACTTGAACTGGCTGGGCTAGTTTTCAGGAAGATGCTATCTTCATGTTCAGAAAAGGGAATACCGTGCAAGGCAGCAACTCCAACAGCTACCTTTTCTTTCTTAAAATAGCCTCAAAGTTAAGGAACTTTTACCCTTATTCTTTACTATCATCAATTTTCAGAGAAGTCATACAGGGCATACAGATAGGTAAAAAATGGATGAGGAATGAACAATAACCCTGTCCAATAGATGAAATATTCAACCGTTAACAAGATCTATGGAAGCACAATCATGCTTTCATAAAACAGCAGATCTATCCTTGCAAAACAGGAATTTCCAAGATATCTGATCAAACGCATCCCAAGGTCTTTTTGTGCCAGCTTGAACAAATTAAAATGCAAAAAATATGTAACTGAGCTGCAGACACCCAGTAAATAACACCCAATAATTTCCTCATCAAAAATAAAGTTACAAATAAAGAGAACTAAAATTATATTTAAATGTGTTTGAATTGTTACATTTATTCTCAAAACCAGACAAAAGAGTTTTACAAATTAGTAATTCGTTTTGTGTTTCTTTCCTTAATTTTAATACTGTTTGTCAATTGTAGCTATGTTGATCAATCCAGAAATGTCAGTCAAGTATTTCATGCTGTGTACATCAACATGCTGATGCCAAATTTAAGCAACTCCTTAGAGGGTGAAAGGAGACAGGTTCCCCTTGAAGAAAATGCAAAGCAACAAAACTTCTGGTCCAAATGGTGATTCAGAGCAGACCAGCCTCACAACTTTGACATCTAACATAGCCATCAAGAAGAGACTGAACAAGTTACTCTCTGAGCAGCAGAAGTCTCATTTAGCCACTCTATTATACTGAGTAAAACTCAGTACACTGATGATATCTTCCTATTCTCAGACAATAATCTGAAATTCAAATTATTAAAGGCTCTAGGTATCAGCACAGAACAAGTATTATGAGAGACCAACCAGATTCAGCTCAGAAGAGGTACACATGCACTTTCAGACCACATGTTCCAGTTGCAACAATGATGCCTTTAGATGAGAACATCTCTTCTCACACAAAAGTGTTTAAACGGGGGCAACTTTTACTCCACATATATGGGGTCAGAGAGATAAGGTCTCTGCAACTATTTCTGTTATTAACTCCCCTGTCCATATTGCCCAGGAAACTCCACTGGCATCAGCCATTCCCATCACAAGCAAAAACAGAACTTTGGAGTTCAACATTCACTGTAGGATGCACTGTAGAAAATAACACAGAATTACCGTTAGATAAATACTTTTTCCAGACAGCTGCAATGCAGTGGACAATAGTGAGATAACCAAGGGGCTGAAAATAGTCCAGGTTAAAGTACACAGAGCTCCACATCAGCTCATCTGCCCTTCTTTGGGCCTGTAAGTACAGATGCACGCTATCTGCTAATTATCTTCTTCTGTGCAACTGATTCTGATATTTTGCTCAGATATTTTTACTGCATACTTTGATATTTTTATCATGTTTGGAAAAACAATTTAGATAAGGAAAGATCTAACTAAAAGGCTTGCCTACTCATCATCCTCATAATTATTTAAGGCTTACATTTATCCTTCCTTTGGAAGCAGCTTGTAATCTATTCTGGATAACTTGCCAGGGAGGATAGTGCTTGAGCTGATAGCTGAGCTCCCTTCTTCGAAGGTCAGACACTCACAGAATAGCCAGCATTCATAAGCAAATTCAGGATTTTGGAGATATATTTGTCATAACAGAATGATAGGACCTTAATAACAGCACTTAAAAGAAGGTATTATCTTCTTTTAACAGACTAAGTTCATCTGTGGCTGGTCAAGTGGCCTCATGTGTTAACTCATGAACATGTGGAACCAACAACGCTGTATTTTCAGTCCCATCTGGAGTCTCCCTAGTGAGCTTTATTCTACCTTCTGGCCAAAATACTTGCCACAATCATCCAAATCCCTGAAGGCAAAAAGGATTTTAAAAAACAAACAAACTCAAACACAAAAACACACAAACCAAGCAGCTGCTCTAGGTTGCCTAAATTCTTGTATTTAAGGAAAATGTGCTGCTTTCAAACCCATAATGTTTTCCCAGTGAAAGCAAGCAATATAAAATTATATTGTTTCTATATAATCTGAGATCCTTCTCATCTCCAGAGCAGCCATGTTAAGATCACAGTATTAATTCAAGATAATGCTTTTCTATTCCAAGAAGAAATAAAATTAAGGAAGTCACAGGAGTTTAACTCAGTGGGAGATGCTGGCTTATGCTCAAGCAGGAAAGACAAGTGCAGAAGTCATCAAATCTTATGTAAATGCAAGGCTAGGATCACTTCATGCTAAAGTACTAAAACAGATACTAACTCTGTCGTATGTTCTCACCCAGGTTTGTGAAAAGTACTACACTGGAGTTACTTAAGAGAAATATAGCTAACACCTGATGAGAACCTTGAGTACTGCTGTGCAATGAGAGTATCGATTTCCCTACTGTCATAAACATACTCTCAAATCAATGGATAATACTCATCAAATTATTGTTTTACCATGCCAGAGTCCATGAAAAAATCGTATCATAGAATGGTATATACCCACATTATGTGCTCACCTCTCCTCTGTTTTTTCTCAAGAAAGAATCTCTCTCTAGACATTGAATACTAGGCTGACCTGGATTTCATTAAGCATACTGACCAAGAGATATTACAGCTGATTTCTTTGGCTTTCAAGACAAAATGCCAAATGAGTTTTATGTTTCAAAGACTGTGTCTAACAGATACCTCTCCCTTCTGGGTATTTCAGCTGCAGATTAGTATGTGTCACAAACTTAGTTTTGCTGAATGCCAGCTGTAAAACCCCCTAAAATTAATGCTGCTGTTCCCATAACTGCTTCTGTGGGAAAGGTGCAAGTTAAATAACTATTCCTATTCTTCTGTGCTGACAAAACTACAATGTTTCAAGAATTCATATAGCTCATTTTTCCTCTAAAGAATAGGGCTATGGCAATGATTTAAGAGATTAACATAAAGAGCATCTACAGTTCTTTTCCTACAATAGCACAGTTACAGTCACTATTTTATTAAGTTGTTAAAAAATTATTTAGATGAAGCTAAAAATCTTTATGTCATTGTGTTTATCCTGGCTCCAGCTTTGAACTTTGATTCAGTAGTCCAGAAGGCCAAAGCTCAAGTTTTAATCAGGCTAGAGTTGCCTGAAAAAGCAAATAATTTTAACATACACTTTAAAGTATGAGAACATGTTAAGTTGCCTGTTCATATGACCATTAAGACTACAAAAATCATACTTAAATCATACTCGCATCAATACATTTATATATTTACAACTTGTTGTTTGGTAAAATTACGGTCATACCATTTGTAAGAAACATAATTACCTAATTGACCAAATATCACTTTTGTTTTTTAAATTCCTTAACACCAAAAGCAAGTTGGCATCCAGACACAGAACAAAGTGTCCCTGAGTACAGTTTCAAGGCCAAATAAGAGCTAATACACATGTAAACATGTGAAAATAGGAGTTTACTGTTCAGTTGCAACAAGATGTATCTTCAAGAAAAACAAACAAAATTTGACAAAGCCTGTACTCAGTACACAAACTGACAAGAACATGCACAGTACAAATGCTACTTACTTTTACATTGCTTTCAAGATCTGCCATCCAAAATACAATTATTTTTATAACACCTAATATTTTAATATATAATTTTATGAGTACTCTCATTTATAATTTTTAGTGTAAAAATAGAAAAATCATCTGTCAGGCATTACAATCTTGTAGGCATTTTTCAGCAGACTGTTTCTCATGTTTTACTGTGCTCAGAATTTCTTTATACTCATAATGAAACACACAGATACAACAATCAAAAGAACCCTGTTTTATTTTGTGAAAAAAGCCAGCATTTATAGCAAGGAACTTGCAATTTTATAATGAAAGTAAGTTTCCACACCCATATAATCAATTCCACAGTATTTTCAGCAGCACATGAAGAATCATTGTAAAAATAAGAGAGAAGGCATAACACATTATAACGTATTATATGGTAAAATGCAAATTTTGGACACAGTGAGGTACAGGTTTGCCTGCCCTCATAGCAAAATGCAAACCCTACTTCACTGATCCCATCTTCCCATAAATTAATAAAAATAGAGATAAGCAAAAGTTAGTTCTTCTTGGACAATAAGAGAACAATCTTTAATAGGAAATAAGGCTGGTTTCACAGGTAAATAAATCATATATTGATCTAATAAAATTGTGGCTCTCTCTGGACTTGCAGAAAGTTGTTCTTGAAACCTGAAAGGGAAATGATACTCTGGTTAGTACATGTATACAGCACCACCGACACAAAGTATGCTATAAGCATAAGCTATAAGCAACATAAGCAACTTACAGTATAAAGCATTGCACGTGCAGCACTTTGATGCTCATCTCCTCCCCTCCACATTCACATGAGCTGTATTTGAAGAACAAGAAGTTCCTTGGCATGGATACCATCCCTAGGAAAGCAATTCTAACAGAATAGGAGTCACCACTGCAAATGCTTATATTATTCATTTTGGCTCTGCAAAGAAAAGAATATAAAGAGGGAAGACAGGTAAAAAGAAAACACTGTTGTGTTCTTTGCCCTTTTCTATAATTTCCCCAAAATAGGTAACAGGTTACAAAGCAAGAAAATCAAAATTCACAAGGAAAAGCAAAACTTACCACAATTTCAATGTCACTCAGGTTGTCCGTGTAATATTTTGGAACAGATCAGTCTTCCAGGAGTAAGCTGTTGAAGAGACTGTTCCAGGCTGTGGCCAGTTCCTTGAAGAGCCCCTGATGTGCACAGATGAGCTCTCACACAGTAAAATGCAGATATGTGCTCTGCTTTTAGGAACCTAGCTCTTGTAGCAGTCCACAACAGGTCTTTGCCTCGAACAAAGCTGTCTCTGCTACTGAACACATACTCACTTCTAATATATGTTGATTGTCTATTAACAGTTTCAGAAAATAAGGTAAAACCAGTGATTTTACCAGGAAACCGTTGGATGAGGTTGTGCAAAAAAACATCAAATACTTCAGATAACCATCTTTCACGCGTCAGCACAGCACTTGGGTTCAGCACAGCACTTGATTCCATTCATGATAATTGCAGATTACTACTGCTACAAGTTGTTATTTACAGTATCACATAGTCTTCTCTAGAGCACAGTACCTCTACACACAATGTCAGTGGAAAGGTGTGTTCTTAGACATATGCCTAAATGCTGACTTCCATCAATTCCTTTGTTTTTCTATGTTATCCTCTTATTAAATAAGATTGTTGACTGGGCTGAGGTAACATTCCAAATCCTGGCTCGAGTAACACATCAGTCAGAAGATGAAACAAGCTTGTGTGATATCAAATCAAGTAGTAGTTTGCTCTGTCGCTGAAGAGTAGAAATGTGACATACTGCAAGATCTAAAGCTGTAACTTTAATGAATGCATTTTCAGCATATTCTTGTATGGCTGACTATTCATACCTGTGCTCCATACACAACAGTATAATAACAGTACAAACAGCATAATGTCCAAAGACAATGTATACATTTTGCAGTTACAAAGACTTGCCCTTTGGAGGTATATAACAAGAAACTTGTTACTGAGCCAAACACAACAATGAAAATTCTTTGATCATTTTCCGTATTTAATATTTGAACTTTGTTCCTCACAGAAAGCCTAATGGATATTCTCAGTTCATCATGAATTGAACATATCCGAAAGAAAAAAGGCTTAAAAATCCAGAAGTGGGCTTAGCAATACATATGAATGCTGAGACATTTCACTCTTCCATGAAAAATGAAGTAGTAATCACACATTATCATTTTGATCTTCAAGTAAGATACATATAAAGGTTTTTTTGAGATAGATTGGAGTAAGTGCATTATTTGTTAGCACTTTGTTATTCAGGCTATTTCACCAAATCTTGAATAAACCTTTGTTTAGCACTAAACTCTGCAATCCAAGCAAGCTATACATAACAAGGAAGCAAAACATTGTATGTCAATAATGGTTTCAATGGTTAAAAAAGAGGAGGAGGAAGGGAAAGGATTATTCTCACATCCCACACAAGGTCAGGTATGTTAGCTGCTATGAACGCAATGCAAATAAACTTCATAATAGCCCATAAAAGCTGTATCAGAACCTACAGCTGTCACAATGATAAAAAAAAGCATGACAAATTAGTGTGTTGCTAGACCGAACTCAAGAAGCACTGCCATCCTAAGCGAGTGATCAGAAAATTGCTGGTATTGCCACTTCAAATCATTGACTACTTATTACCAGGAGAAGCAGCCCCTGATGTAACATGACCTCTGGTTGGCAGGAATACAATGCATGCCAGCACGGAGCATGTTTTTCCTGCCCCTTTGAGAGGTCTGTATATTTTTAACCAATATTCTACAGCTAATAATGATCAGGTCCAACACTTACAAGCACCAGGCAACAACTGAAAAATCACAGGTGAGCAAGCTACGGCTCAACTAAAAGCAATTTCTTTGTGCCTAACCAAAATAGGAGAACTTGGCAGAACAATGAATAGTGCAGAAGAGTCAATATACACCTAAGATTCCACTTGAATTGCCTACTGACTGAATCAAAGCTTTAAACCATTTTAAGCACAGCAAAATTATAATACAAAATAATAAAAATAAAAATAGATGTGCTCCAAGGAAAATAATAAACTATATTCTCAGATCACACACTACATAAACATAGATATGTAATGGTATCAATGTCTTTTCCAAGAGCATTTATAAATATTCTTTCTCTTGAGGAAGTCACCAGTTACAGGATGCTAGAAAAGAATACTAGACCTACATAAAAAGATTTACCTAAAGTATGAGAAGCTATAACAGAGGTCCTGCTATTCAGTTTACTAAAAAGAAAAAAAAAAAAAGTGAATATTTAACTTATAAAATTCATGCCTTTGGGAAACAGGACTGTTAAGTGCCAAACCGTCAGCTTTCCACACTTGCATGCAGTTTATTGCATGTAAGATTATGAGAGTATCTCTTAGAAATATATTATTTTCCTTTGGAGGGCATCTTTCCATAGCATCAGTGATGCCTTCATGGACATTTAGCTTTCCTCAAACCCTTAGCAAATTAATCTAGTGCTTTCTTATGTTCCCAATAATCCCTTGATAAAAGGCAGGGTTATGGGTAATAATGACAAATGTACTCTAGTGAAGACTGGATATAAAAGGCAAAATGCTTTAGAAGTTTAAAAACTATTTGCATTTTGCCTGTGTAACTTTATGATTTTATATATTCTCCATATTCATTTCTAGAATGATAAAAATGAGCTTCAAGGTATGAATTTCTCTGTGAAAAATCTACATTGCCTATATCGTCTGGTGCTGATAAGCAGAGATTGGATATTAGTTTCTTGGATTCCCTTTTAAATTTAACTCCAGGTTGCTTCAAAGCATTAAGTAGCTGTTGCAGAACTTCTGTATAATTCTTTGCTCATTTGTAAACCGTACATAATCTTGTTTGTGTTATGAGAACTTCCAAGGTGTAGGCTGCTGCAAAGATGCACTGAGACATACACAAAGTAGGAAATATAGAATCATAGCACAGTTAGGGCCGGAAAGGACCTTAAGATCATCAAGTTCCAAGCCCCCTGCCATGGGCAGGGACACCTCACACTAAACCATCTCACCCAAGGCTCTGTCCAACCTGGTCTTGAACACTGCCAGGGATGGAGCATTCACAACCTCCCTGGGCAACCTATTCCAGTGCCTCACCACCCTAACAGGAAAGAATTTCTTCCTTCATCCAATCTAAACTTCCCCTGTTTAAGTTTTAACTCGTTACCCCTGGTCCTATCACTACAGTCCCTAATGAAGAGTCCATTCCCAGCATCCCTATAGGCCCCCTTCAGATAATGGAAGGCTGCTATGAGGTCTCCATGCACCCTTCTCTTCTCCAGGCTGAACAGCCCAAACTTCCTCAGCCTATCTTCATACAAGAGGTGCTCTTCCCCTGATCATCCTCATGGACCTCCTCTGAACTTGTTCCAACACAATACTCCAAGTGAGGTCTCACGAGAGCAGAGTAGAGGGGGAGGATCACCTCCTTCGACCTGTTGGTCACACTCCTTTTGATGCAGCCCAGCACTGGCTTTCTGGGCTGCAAGTACACACTGAAGCCGGCTCATGTTCATTTTCTCACTGACCAAACACCTCAAGTCCTTCTGCACAGGGCTGCTCTGAATCTCTTCTCTGCCCAACCTGCAGCTGTACCTGGGATTACTCCAACCCAGGTGTAAGACCTTGCACTTGTCATGGTTAAACTTCATGAGGTTGGCATCAGCCCACCTCACAAGTGTGTTGAGGTCCCTCTGGATGGCATTCCTTCCCTCCAGCGTATCAACCGAACCACACAGCTTGGTGTCATCAGCAAACTTGCTGAGGGCGCACTCAATCCCACTGTCCATGTCACCAACAAAGATGTTAAACAAGACTGGTCCCAACACCGATCCCTGAGGGACACCACTCGTTACTGGTCTCCAGCTGGATGTTGAGCCATTGACCACAACTCTTGAGTGCGGCCATCCAGCCAGTTCTTTATCCACCGAGTGGTCCATTCATCAAATTGATGTCTCTCCAATTTAGAGACAAGAATGTTCTGTGGGACAGTGTCGAACGCTTTACACAAGTCCGGGTAGATGACATCAACAGCTCTACCCCTGTCCATCAGTTCTGTAGACCCATCATAGAAGGCCACCAAATTGGTCGGGCAGGATTTCCCCTTAGTGAAGCCATGCTGGCTGTCATCAAGCACTTTGTTGTTTTTCATGTGCCTTAACATGCCTTCCAGGAGAATCTGCTCCAAGATTTTGCCAGGCACAGAGGTGAGACTGAGTGGTCTGTAATTCCCCAGGTCATCCATTTTCCCCTTCTTGAAAATGGGGGTCATAGTTCCCTTTTTCCAGTCATCAGGAACTTCACCTGACTGCCATGATTTTTCAGATATGATGGACAGTGGCTCAGCAACTTCATTTGCCAGCTCCTTCAGGAGCCGCAGATGGATTTCATCAGATCCCATGGACTTGTGCACATTCAGGTTCTTAAGATGGTCTCGAACCAGATCCTCTCCTACAGTGGGCCCAAGGTCTTCATTCTCACAGTCCCTGTGTCTGTCTTCCAAGACTTTGGTGGTGTGGTCAGAGCCTTTGCCAGTGAAGACCAAGGCAAAGAAGTCATTAAGAATCTTAGCCTTCTCCAAATCCAGGGTAGCCAGTTCTCCTGACAGCTTCCGGAGAGTTGTCCCTAGTCTGTCTTTTATTTGCTATGTACCTACAGAATCCGTTTCTGTTCTCTTTAACATCCCTAGCCAAGTTTAATTCTAACTGGGCCTTAGATTTCCTTCTTGCCTACTTGTAGGGCAACATACCTTGCATGTTACTTGAAAGCCTGACACAAGCCCCCTCTTGGGGTTATGTGTGTGTATGAAAACCTTACAAACACTAGTTTGCTTGTACACAACCCACCATGATCATATGCACTGATGGTTAGCCTAAATTTTCCTCCCCTCTTCAGACTAGCCAAAAGAATCATTTACTGTTGGGGATTTTTTTAGCTTTTACTGAATCATCCTATCTACACGCTTAAGAGAAGTCAAGGATTTCCTGTTCGTTGCCAGTGTGCATTCTGTCACTGAAATGATACCTCTTGTTGACATACTTGAGATGAAATTACTACGGACAAATAAAGAATGAAGTACCTGTCCCCAGAGTCGCTAATAAGCTGTGTGGGTACCAAGACAGAGTTCATCACTGTTTGCTAAACAATCTATGTCTCTTCACCCCACAATGTGTTGTACAGGTTGAATTGACATAGAATGCACATTAAGATACCTTAACACATAGATGATGAACATGGATGAAAAAAGGGGTACTTCTGTAAGGTCAACTTCTGCTGCTAGAGGAATATCCTCTCTGCACAAGGGCCACTATGTTAAAGAGCCTCAGCTGAAGGGACAGGGGGGACAGGACACATACTAAACTTGACAAAGAGAAACAAAAAAAAATGCTAAAAAAACAATGAATCGCTGTTAACCAGTGGCTCACAAGTCATGTATTTAGCTTTCCACTCACTGTGCAGTTGTTGGAAGTGACATGTTCCCATAGTATCCTCTGCTGAGCACCCACTCCCAGGGGATTGGCAGAGTCTCTTTCCTGGCATCAAACACATTCGCCTCTAACCCAGAAAAGCCTTTCCTTGTTGGCTCCCGGAGTTCTACCATTTGTCCTGTGTGACCTGATTATAGCTTTGATCAATGGCCAGAGCAGCCATCTGCAAAGTACTCAAGGCTTTAGCAAAAGGCATCTTTGATTTCTTTTCACTGCCTTAAATGTGCTTGTAAAGTCACCTTGAGCACACAAAGATGACTTCTGCTTCTCGTGTTGATGAGCTCTCAGATGATCTGATTAGAAAACATTTGATACTGGGCTGCACTGCTACTGGGAGGAATGATACACTTTTGTACCTGTTCCTTCCATCTTTTTTCTAGATTCTGTTATCTCATGGAAGCTTTTTAACTTAGTGTGCTTTTGTAGCCTTTCTGTCATGAAAAAAAATAAATCTAATGATTTCTGATGCAAACACCCCAGGCAGTTATATAAATGACATCTTCTGAAAACAATTATTTCTCATTCATCAGCAGAGCAGTCCTTCCTCCATGTCTGTGCATGCTGTTCTGACTGCCCTTTTTCCCTGGACAGTACATCTGAGTGGCAAGCTCCCTGCTTGCTAAAGCTTCAGACAGCAGGGCTTTAACACTTTTATTTTTTACGCCACATCTTTAATACACTATGGAAAACATTTTTTAGAATATGCTTCTAAGAAGAAACTCCGTGTGCTCTTGTTTGTTCCACAGCAACAAAGGAATGGAGGAGAAAAAAACCCTGTCACTGCCATAAGGCAGTCAGTTTCTGAATTATACTTCAGTATAACACAAATATAACTATGCCAAACACATTATGATATAAGACGGAACTGAAGTAACTGTTTTATCTTTGTGTGGCATCATGTAATTGAAATGGACAAAGGTCCAAACCTATCAAAAATGAATCTTGGAGGATTACATTAAAAAATATTTGAAAGAATCACAATCACTTCTCTCTGCTATGCTAGAGAATACGCAGTATGATTGTTATTTGTTTATAGGAGTTGGAAGTATTCTTCAAACTCCCTTGTTCTTCTTTGTGCCTTTGAGCTCCCCTGAGTCTCATGGTTGATTAGCTAAGACATTCCTTTCAACAGTTAGAACTCCAGAGAGGCAGGAAACAGCAGTGGCAGAGGTAGGGAGCAGAAAGCAGAGGTATTTTACTGAGTCAAGTCAATATTCAGCTAAAAAGGAAAAAGCTCTCTGTTGCCTGCAAGTTGGGAAACTAAGAAATGAATACATAGGAAAATTGATTTCCCTTCAGTATTATAACCCTGCTATTCAGTGTATTGGGAAATAACAAAAGAAAAGGAGCAGAATAGCTCAGATTAGACCCCTTGGAAAAGATGGCCTACAGGTTTAGAAGCATCATAGCAAAACTGAACATTTAACACCTTTCTGCCCTTTAAGGATGAGCAAAGCAAAAAATGATCACAGGGATTTAACTAGGTATACCAGAAAAAATAGGATTTCAGCTCTCCAAAGCTGATACCCTTTGAACAAATGGGGAATAGTCATCTCACACTTCCAGCATCTGATCTCACTAATAC
The DNA here is from genome assembly GCF_033783945.1 of Neopsephotus bourkii. Classification (NCBI taxonomy): domain Eukaryota; kingdom Metazoa; phylum Chordata; class Aves; order Psittaciformes; family Psittacidae; genus Neopsephotus; species Neopsephotus bourkii. Next base: position 2,667,076 of record NW_026901215.1, on the reverse strand, counting down.
TACCTTAAACTGAAATATGAAAGACAACTTCTTGTATCTTAATAGATGATACCATCTCCCACGTTTCGTTTTTTATATTTTACATACAACCCTTTTCCACATAATTTCTAATTTTAAAATTAATTAATCTAGATTTATGCAAACCTACATTAACAAAAACTTCAATAAATGCAATGACACATGGAAAAAGTAACCCAGACAGCTAAGAAGGCAATCAACTCTGGCATCAGTAATGGGGGTAGGGGTACATGGAAAGGCAGGAGGAAGCAGAGAAAGAACAGAAGGACATTTAAGACACTAACATGTATGGAGTTATGATAAGTCTATCATGACTTAACTCAAAGTCTCTGGTTAGACAATAACTCCTTTTTAAACAAAGTATACCTAACCTGGACTTTAGTAAAAACATTTGCCATAGGACAAGAACAGACAGTTAGTAAAGACATATAAAAGGTGTGCAGGGAATTGTACTGCAGTGAAAGAATAGATCATGCTCAATGCACAGAACGATTATAAGCAAAGCTTTTCCTCCTTGGCATTAGTATTCTTTAGTATTTATGTGTTAATAGAATTTCTAATGAAACAAAATCTGCAGCCATTATTAAGGCAATGAATGATCAGAACAAATATAACAAGAACTGGATAACTGTGAGGAGTGTAACAATATTAAGAACAGTGTTATAAAATGCCAAGTCGTGTGTTTTTAGTACTATGCAAAAAACCCCACTCTACCAAAACGTAGAATCCACTGCTGGAAAATGAGTAAGAGAAATACCTTATTGTACTGTTCCAGGAAAGACTATCATCTGTGAAAGTTACGTAGTTGTGAAGAAAGGCAAAGGTGACTCTTGGAAAAAAGCACAATGTAATAAAGATTTCACCTAGGACACTGTTTATGATACTAGTTATTCCTAGTGAAGAACTAACATTAGCTAATTCTGCATTTCTCTGAGCACATTCTTGTATGGGGAGGCTAAAAGAGACTGGCATATTCATGTTCATGAAATTAAGCCTATGAGAAACTATGACCGCTTTCTTTAAATGTACTATGAGGGTCCCCCCAGAGCTGAGGAAAGCAACAAACTAAAAAAAGAAAAAAAAAAAAGAATTGTTGACACAAGCAGTGAACATAATTTCATGCCTTGATAGCCATGAAAACACTTGGGGTAGAACAATTTTGAATCGCCGCAAGAGAGCAGTGGTGAAGCAGACATCCAAACAGATCGGTAGGGCAAGAAACCAACCTACTTCTAGCATGCAGCTTAACCAGTTTAAAGAAGTGATTGTGACTGGAGTATCTGCATTGAACAACTCAAAGTCACTTTCAATTTCACTCACTCTGCTTATCTACCTGCCAGCATTTTTATCTAAAGTGGTTTATATAGACAGACTCAGTTTTTTACCTGAAAATAATGACATAAATGAAGAGCAAGAATTTCCTAAAGCAGCATGAAAGTGTTTCAAAACACAGTTCAAGTATTACTTCTACCTACATTCTTTAATGGCTTTTCTTACTGCAATGAAAGCCAGACTAACTACATACAGTATCCTGATCTTAACCCATTTTACATTTGTGATGCTGCAACAGAGCTAATAGAGCCATAAAGGAGCTCTCCTGCAACCATCCTGACCATTATGGTAAATTAAACTCCTACTCTTCTATCATACAATGAGTACTGTGCTCTTCATGCCACGTGCAACAACAATTTCAAGAGCTCAATATCCTGTTTACCAGGATCATTTCATGAAAGAGAACTTAATGTACAAACTTCTACTCCAAATCAGATCAAAGGGAAATGTCAACCTAGAGGTCCCCACATTCTAAGTCTGAAGGAGAAAAAGTGTTCTCATTGAATAGCAGGAAGATAGTTTCATTTTCAGGTTTGCATAAGGACTGACCTGGGAGGTATTTCCTGGGAATACTTCCCAGACTGTGTCCTACAAGCATGACAGGTGGGGGATATCTAGTTTGTGAATCCCAAGAAGATTCAGGCATCTCAACAATGCAGAGACATGGCAAGACTTTGTTGACTGTTTAAACAATTCTGTAAATAGAAAGGATGATTCTCCAGCTTTCCATCTTTCACACAAAACTGGAAAACAGACAAATTGTCTTGCAACAACAGTTAAAAGACACCAGCATAGGAAGCCAACTTTCTCAGTTACACCAATAGCTTTGTCCCACATTAAAATGAGCCAACTATACCGGTAAAAGACTGCAGGTAAGAAATTTAAATCAAATGCTATCTATAGAATTTAAAAAATTAGCTGTGGAAAAACAATCAAAAAACCCCAAACCCCCCCAAACAAACAGAAAAACATCAAACCAACAACCAACCAGGATTTTATCAATTCCTCAAAGAGCTAAGTCCACATTTGCTGCTTGTGTATTTCAGCATACGGAAAGGGCTGAACTTCAATGATAAAGACGCAGTTCTCTTATTTTATGCATGCAAATTATTTCAAACAGCAGTATCACAAGTTTAATTCATGAAAGGATTTTGCCATATCTTTAAATTACTCTAAAATGAAACCTGGACACAAATTTAAAGCATATAGCATAGAATAGAAGCTAAGCCGTACCAAGTTCTTACCAGCACAAGCTACTGTCATTTTGTACTTCAGTGCACACTGAAATCCCACATAATCATTTATAATACAGAGGTTACTTTAAAAATACACATACTTTTGTGTTCTGCATCTTAAAACATGCCATTAATTTCCATTTTGCTTGCCACACTCAATAATACGCCCTAGCTGAACTAGTTATGGTTGTCCTGAAAAAGGAAATACATCTTGAAAGTGCTGATACAATCTTAATTGGAGGGCCAAATAATGTTTTTTCTCAGATGTACTTAGATTTTCTGAAGTTTTTCAGTGAAAAGAGATTTGAAATTTTATTTCACGGGTTTTATCTACATAGAAAGTTGTGCAGAGACACCAGCTATTAAATCAGTCTATATAATACAGTGTTGTGTGCATTGGAAGTTTAACTATAGCATAGGATCTAGAAAAAAAATAAATGAACTAACCACAAACCACCTGTTTCAAGAACAATTCTAACCTCTTACCGCCATTTTTAAATGGAAACAAGCTGCCACACAGTTTAGAGGTAAAGAAGGATAAAGAACCAATAGTAATCCTTGTACTCCTCACATGAACTCGAATAAGGTATTTAAATGAGACTTTTAAAGCTGTAAATTTTCCATCAAAATACAGAATAACTTTTGCTAATCCTTGCGCCACAAATTACTAATCCATCGGGAAAGCTATTTTGTTGCATGTGTTTACACGGATCTAAATGTCATCAGAAAGAACTGGGTTAGTAGCATGTTAAAAAAGGGAAAAAAAAAAGTATGACAGAAATAAAAAACTCTGAAGCAGTTGACCACAGAATAAGTAGGATTTGCAGAAGTACTTACAGCTTTCAATCTCCAGCGTGCAGTTCTGCTCATCCAGCGGATATCTCCGTAGGTCCATCATACAAGCAGCTGTTGTTGTAATTCTAGGAAGGAAACAGAAGAGCTTGTTAATTTGTCTTGTTCCAATCTTTTCTTGATTACACACAGTTGATAGAAGAAAATATATTTCTACATAACTGACGTTCTTGACTATTTCTGCTGAAATACTGTGTCTGCTGCTTACTTGTAACTAGTGCCTTTCTAGGAAGGTTATGCCAGTCTGGTGGGTGAGCAGACAGCTTCCGCTTTACATACCATTACACAGTACTGCAAGCTTTAATAATCATCAACCAATTTATCCTAAAAAAGTGAAGCAGAATTAGGGCAGCAGTATTTCATTTTCTAGTGGAAGAGTTCAAACCAAACAGGACAGGCTCAATGAAAGGTAGCAGCGGAAATCTAAAGAGAAACAAAGACATATTCTGTATCCTGGGTTAACACCTTAATCCCTTTATGAAACTTAATTCTTTCTTCTCTTCAACAATGCTTTATAAATAAAATACTATTTTATCTTCATGTTAAAACCCAAACATTTTCAGGACCACTTTCAAAAAAAACATTTAGAAACATATCTGTGCCTCCAGATTTCACCAAGCCGAGTAAAATTATCTTGTTGAGCATGACTTTTAGATGTTGAAACATCTGTACCATCAATAAATCTTTTGCTGATAAATTTCACATAATGATATGACTCTGAGCTGAATATGAACCAAAACACAGTTCTTAGCAGCATTTTATTAACTGTGTTCCCATCACGTCACCTAAATGTGTAGAAAAAAAAACAATTTTTAATCTCCTCCCAATCCCAAGCAACTCTGTAGTAATTTAGAAAAGTATGCCAATTTGGAATCTACCAACAGTCAAACTAATATACCCTGCATACACTCCACACAGAGGCAGGTGTGGATTTAGCGCAGCAGCTGAGAGGTTTCTAGCCTTTCTCCTCTCCCTCTCTACCTGGCAACAGCCCTCCCCCTATCCCTGCTAGAGACTGGTGATTTATATGGACTCCTCAGAGAAAGAAGGATTTCCCCCTGTGTGTTAAGTACAGCTGACTGGCCAGCTGCATGTGGAGAGCCTGCTCCCGCACCAGTAGAAAAATGAGCCCACTGCACCACATCCAACTGTACAAGCCTTCTTCAAGCTGAAAGTTTGACCAAATTATGTAGCTCATAAACTCAAATGATTTAGCTCATTTAGTTCAAATCATAAATCCCAAGATGGAGCAGACAGAACTCCAAAATGGGACCCAAGCTGATAGATGGAGTGCCTACAGCACATGCAGACAGTGCATGACCTGACAGCACCAGCAGCTACATCTTTCCAGGATATTCAAGAGAGACTTGCTGACCAACAGTTCTCAAAATCCTGTTTCCCCGGTATGAAGGTCACTGGCCTTCCATAGTTGGTATTTAGACTGTCAGTAAGTGTTTGAAAAACTTCTTATACATTCTTCTGTTTGATAAGACAGAGAACTCTTTCATTTGACAGACCTCATTCTTTCTCCTAAAACATCTTAAATAAGAGCACATTAGTAGCAGAAAAGTACAGTTGCATGAGAGAGGCTCAAAATTCACTCAAAATTGACTCCAGCAATCCTTTCCACAAGACATTTAGGAAACACTGAAGTTACAGAGTCTTCTCATTAGTATGCTTACTGCCCTATCTAATAATGCTTTACTGTCATTTCTAGAAAAAAAACAAAACCCTGTAAATATCTTCAAAGAAAAAAAGTAAGGGCAAGTTACTCCTATAAACACTAAGGAAGTCCTACCTCTTCCTGGTCAATTCATTCAAGATCCGTTAATTTCACATTTTGACCATTCATATATACTAGGCTGTCAGAGAAAAAGAACTAAGTTTTGGTACTAGGTTCTTTCTTCAGTCACTACATGGGTACCCATAAAATTGCTGTTGAAAATACATCGTTTTCAGTGTGAGTTCACTACAGATGCTTCAAAAGAAAACAGGGGAAAAGAATGCTTCTGCTCCCTCAATGAAAGTCTTCCAGCTTTTAACAAAACCTGCTGAGGAATATATGTTTGTTGATAGTAAATGCAAATGGAGCAAGCAACAGAAGCATATATTGTTAGAAGAGAAAAAACCAAAACCAAACAAAAACCAAAACAATAAACATCTCTTGGCAGTCCATATACAGCATCTTAAAATTTGGAGGAAAATCAAAGCAATTTCGCCCTATTCCACTATCAATGTAAGATCAATTATCTGGGGGAAAACATCAGGAAGGGCAGAGTGAGACCAGAAAAAAAAAATGACAGTGCATGTTTTTTGATTGGTTATGTTTTTTGGTGGGAGGTTTGTTGTTCTGTTTAATACCTTCATTATTTCCATATCTATGTGTATATTATAGTCATGAGTTTTAGAAGAATTTCAGTACTTCACAGATTAAAAGGCAGGAGCAGAGATATACAACCAAGGTTTAAGTGCACAAAGAACAGTGGTAAATTCTAACCTGGCTGACTACTAAGTCTTCTAATACCTTTCCCTGCACTAAACACATTCTTCCTACCAGCTTCTGTTAGACTAGGGGGTTCAACACAGAGAAAAAGCCACTCCTGTGCTATCCTCCACAAAGCGTCTTTTCACACTGATGGTGGAGCTGAGCATTCTCAATTCTGACACATCTTCAGTAGGATTTCTGGGTGCAGCAAATAACCCAAAAGGGGCCAAAGGCTGGAGCCAGACAGGATAAAAGCTCTGTAGGGAACATTATGAAGTCATTACAATACACAGTGCTTTACCTCATCAGAAAATAACAGGAGGGGAAAAAAGAAAGTGACACAATAATGAGAATGATTGGTAGAGCAGAGTTTTAATCAAGCCAAAACAGCAGTTTTGAATAATGTATTTAATTCAACTTGCTTATTCATTCTTATCCATAATGCAAATCCATTGTAATAAAATAAGGAGTCTGCCCTTTCTTCTCTTTGTACCTTCCTCGTTTTTATCCTGACTTTTCTCACACTTAGCATAAAGTAGCAACAACTCTCTCATCTTCAAAATTATTTCAACAACCAAACTACCTTTTGGTCATTTAAATTCTTAGTGGTTTGCAATTCATGGTGAATATCTAAATCAAATTACTAATGCAAGAGCATGCAAGAATGACCAACTCAGACTATTTTAAAGTCAAGCCACATGACCTATACCTCTTCAGACAGAGAAATAAACAGCAGTTCATTACAGCAGATAGGAATAGTTGAAACAGACCGAAAGCCTCCTCCCCAAACCAGAGCTATTCCAATTTTCATTAAAGGATTAAAACTATTTGTATACAGCCTGGACTGGTGCACTAAAAAATGCCATCGCATTTTGCATAATGTAACCTTCAGAACAAAAATGGGAGAAAAAAGGAAAAGAAAAAGTGAAACCTTTTAAAAACCAGCACTGCAACTCATCACACTGCAGTCATTAGGGATAATAGAATAACACTGCTCTCTGAGAAACACTGTATGAAATGAAACACAGCATAGAACTGTCCCATAGACTAATCTTTCATCCACTATTAAAGAAAGAAAAAACTTGTGATATTTTATTTTGAGGCTCCTAACAATGCAAACCAGACTTTAGCTTCCTTTTTTATGATCTGTGTTTTGAATGTAGACTGATTATAGAGCCTCTCCCCACCCCTCCACCAAAAAAAAAAAAAAAAAGGCAAATCTTGAAGCACTGAACTGACTGAAGTATTATGAGCTAGACCTAAAGAAAACACTGTGTGTCAAAGTAAGCACAGCTACAGTGCAAAGAATCCTGCACCACAAATAACTTGAAGGGAAAGTAAAGTTTGCTCTTGGTAATACAAACTAATTCAGATAAACTTTTCTTTCTGAGAAAGCTGAAAATCTGCCCTTGTCTCCAAACCTTTGATGAGGTTTTATGATTCAAATAAGAGCTGGAAATAGGCACTGTGCCTTTCACAGGCAAAAGCTGAAAGCCGTAAAGATCTTTTTTACAACACTTCCAAACTTGGAGTGATGCAGAAAATAATACACTTAACAAATACTATCCCAGCAGTGATAATAGTTGTTTTTTTTTCAGTATTACACAGGGAACAGTTTTTCAAAATCCCATTTATTTTGCTCTTCTGACAAGTTCAGGTGGGATTTGAAATTCAAAATAACAACTTAAACAATTCTGACATCACCAGTGAAGAGAAAACAGCACTGAAAGACAGAAGAGCAATGCTAATGATAGGTGGAGATGGACAGAATCTATTTCACTCTTGGAGTAAAAGTGGCTGTGCAAAGCTATGGGGAATAAGCAGCAACAGAAACTTACCTCTACCCTGGAAGGAAGCAGCCCTGACCTGTAATTACAGGATTACAGACAACAGAAATGATAAGCAAGAATGTGACAATTTCAGATAGGTCCTCTGAGTAGAGTGGTAGTATAAGAACTATATAACACTCTCTTAACTCTAGCACTGACAGATTGGGATCCTATTGAGTCAGACAGAGCTGAAACCCAGGAAAATACAAAGACCAAAATTTACTTTAAATGTATGCACATATATCCTGTCAAAAGCAGGGTGAGATTCTGCTTCAGATTTGTGTATCTGAAGGCAGACAGAATATGATTCCCCATTAACAATACCTGGAGCAATCCAAAGAGCTTGCAAGGATACCATGCTCTATAACAGACTGCATCTCTATCACAGACTTCATAAGAATCCTCTGCACACTCAGACTGGGAGTCACAAACTCCCTGAATTAGTTACTGAAATCATGTACTGCAGCTAAACCCACTCTCCACTTCTGGTTCTTGGAAACAGCCCTGCTGCGTGACTGTTGGAAATGGTGGTGGCAGTAATAGCCAGCAGAACCAATTTCAAATACGTAGAAATCTGGGAGCAAAACTGTAGTGTGATAAATCTCTCTCCTGAACAATAATATTTAATTTAGACATATGTGTCAAGGTTGTTAGACATACTAACAGATCTACTTTTAAATTAAAATAGATTTATTACTAATAATAGAGTTCGCAGAATCCTTCCTCCTGCTTAGTCACATAAAAGATAAGCTTCCCTTGTATTACCTTGGGTTAAGAGTTGGCTTCAAGCAAATAATGAACAATAGTAGCATTTCTACATGTCCATCATTAAATCTGAACTTTCAGCTACTGACTGTTATAATCCCTTAACTGTAAATTGCATATTGAGTTTCTCAGTGTGGTTTTATATGAAAAAAATAACAATTGTTTTGTTGCTGTCTTGGTTTGGGATGAAATAATATGGTCAGGCTACCCAGAATCTGTAACATGCTCTCTTCTAATACCACTTCTCAACATTTCCTGAGTAGTCCCATCCTAAATTCTAACTTGGCTCATTTTTCTCATTCCAGTTGGGACTCACTAACAACATGCAGATGTCTCTCTTGTTTCTGTTGTGTGCTATCCTTGAATAGATAGGTACTCTCTGAAAGCTCTAAGTGTATTTGTTGAAGCTAGAAGGCGCAACCATAAAGGAACTCAAGGATAAGTATATGATGCTAAAGCATTTTCTAAATGCAGTATGAAACAGGGAAATAAACTTCAACCTCATTAAATTTTGTTGTTGTTTATACTGCTGGTAAAAGAAACATGCAAGATTACGAAGAAAAATCTAATACATGTCTCTGATCTTTCTTAGGAAGAAGGTCTGTATTTCTCTGCTGAAAGATAGCCTGCTGGGCCATCTCCATGCCAGCTGGGAAGTCATGGAAAACTGGAGAATCTGCTACTTTTTCATGGTAAAGGAATTATGACTCAGAAGAATGAGAATTTTGGCATAGATTTCCATTTAATGATACCAAATTTTCTGCTATATCTTTATGCATCTACCTCTTAATTGTTGTTGTAATTAGGTAGCTTTGCCCACTATCCTGTCACTCAGTTCAAATCCCAGCCACAACATCATGCTCATAATTTAAATCCCTGCAAAAAGCACACATCATTCTATAACAAAATCTTCCAGTACAATAACCTCAGCTTTAGACCGAAATCATTCAAGCCATTCTCAGAAGTTATACGTGCTCCTCTAGAAGATAACAGCCATATACCACAATGCAGCAGCTGTGGCAGAAGAGCTCAGAGGAGCACTTCATAATTTTAATATTTTATTACTGGGAAATGTATCCTTGTCTTTCAGCATTCACTTCACTTCTCCTTTGCACAAGAAATAAAAATAGATAAATGGGAGAATACTAAAACACTTCAGGGTACAGAACAACGAAACAATATGCGCACGATGGTCGAGTTATTCAGTCCATAGCAAACAACCTTGGAATAAAAAGCTAGTAACTACTACCACTCCTCCACTTATACAGAGTTCATAGTCCTGCTTTATAACCATCACTGGGAAACTGAAAGTTTTACTTTCAAATACTTTGCAAAACAGGTTCTTTATTCTGATTGTGAAAATCGTGTGTCTATTTCACCCAGATAATGTCAGCACTGAAATATAAAGTGCATCATTTCAACTTCTTTTTCTTAAAAATTTACATTGCTACCACCCAAGATATGTTGCATACCACAAATAAATCTTATATTTGTATATATAACATCTTTAATGTTGAAGCCTCTTCAACAACAACAACAACAACTTATTCATAAATTTCTCAAAGAAAATTGTATAACTCAATGCATTTCAGAACATTTCATCACAACCTTTTTCGCTGGGTGCACTAGCAATTCAAGTTTATACATGACAGCATAAAAAGATTAGAAGTAACTGCATTCCCTTTATAAACAGCCAAATTAAAATTACACTATTACATTCCATTTAATGTAGACTCTCAATACAATGTAAGAGAGCTAGAATTTCCCAACAAGACACATGGATTTTCTGGCTTTTTAATCAATTCTCAGCACCTAAAATAATTGGTGCTTAGTTCTAGTGAATATGTTGGACTGTAAATGCACCCTACATTAATATTTATTATTCCAGGATGATAAAGATATAATGTTTAATGAAATAATTGAAGATCTAAGGGAAAATATTAGTATCTTCTCCACAAAGCATGCACTGCCTCAGTGCACAAACAATACTGCTGCTAAAAAGTGGAAATAGAGAAGTACAGATTATCATAGGTAAAACAGTATGAACTTTGCCCACAGGCTACCTTTTTATGCCTTAAGAGGCTAGCAACTACAGCAGCACTATCATCCCCTAGTGCAACCCTCATCTTTGGAAGAGCACTATCTTGTTTCTCTCAGAAGCCTGTGTCTGAATGTTAAAAATCATGGGTTTTAGAAAATAGTGCCTTTGCATCTTCTGTTACTTTTTACCTAAAGGTGTGTTATCCTCCCCATCTCTGAAATGTCTCCAGTAGTCAACCTCCAACAACTGCTAGACACAGCTCCTCATGGAAACCACCTTCAAGGCAGATGTCGGTGGTGTTTGCACAACCTGCAGCTCCTGCACCTTCCTGTATTAATGAAGAGCTTGTGCTGTGGATGATGAGCTCATGAAGAAACTGTAGTCACTTCTTTCTTATGGTCTTAATCTATACTTTCTGTTACAGAGTCTGTCCCACAAAATCTTTTCATAAAATGCCACTGAGAATATTACCAATTACTTGCTATTCAGGAAGACATCCAAGTGGAAGGTATTTTCACCATTCTGGAGAAAGGACATTCTACCCAAGTTAAAAATTAATGTGAATGTCAAACCAACCTTCAGTAGAAAAGGCACATTCAGTTTTATGATTGCAGCTTATTTAGTAATTCTTACAGAAGAAGTAAGATAAGAGCCCAAAGCTCCTATTCCTCTGACTTTAGTGAGTCAGAATAAAAAGGCTCATTTCCCACATGGAAATGTCAATAAAAATAATAAATTTAAGTGGATTTTTCATAAGCAGAATTACTCTCAGATCCAATAAGGCAGGAAAAAAGTCAATAAAACCCTATAGCGCACACCTGAAATTTTTCAGCTTCTTTCAAGCACCTTTACAACAAAGCAGTGACCCATAAAATTCTAACCCTGACAAAATTCTGAGACAAAAATAAAATGAACTCTCCCTGTCCTAAAGCAGGAGAAACAATTTAAAAGCAATCAATCAGGGAGAGAGTTAACAGTCACGATAAAGGCAAACTGTGTAAAGCAGAGTAGAATAATGGGCACAGGTTATTGGTTATTACTTATTAATTCCATTATGATTAGAAATTTTCACCCACAAGGACTAGAATACAAGGAGAGTTGCATAGCCTATCTGACTGTATGCGTTCCTCTTGATTAAACAGTCTGTTACACCTTTCTATTTCTAGCAAGAAAAGCTCATTAACACATAATTTCTCTCCTTTCCACTCTCCTCCAACTTCACCACTGCTAGGAATGACGTATTTAATCACCTTCTCTTAATTTCTTCTTCTACCTTCTGTCTATAGAGATCCTGACTTTCCCCAGAATGCACCAGAAATGTTTTCAGTAGCATGTCAAAGTGTCTGCTACAACCCACCATGGGTGACTTGCTCACCGTGAGAGCAATGGGTAAAAGTTCTCCTCTGAGCAGAACTGTAACCACACCACTGTGTGCTAACACTGGTTCCTTTGAGTAAACATTATTTTCCAGGCTATTCTAGTGCCCCTTTTACATAAACTTTACATATAGCATTACTGTAGGCTGCCTCTATCTATGGCCAAGTCTTAAATTTAGGTTTTCTTTCTCTTCTGCTTTTACTGATGACAAAGAGAATACTCTCCCCATTCCTTCCTCCCTGCATACATAGAATCATTGAATGGTTAGGGTTGGAAAGGACCCTAAGATCATTAAGTTCCAACCCCCCTGCCACGGGCAGGGACACCTCACCCTAAACCATATCACCCAAGGCCTCTTCCAGCCTGGACTTGAACACTGCCAGGGATAGAGCATTCACAATCTCCTTGTGCAACATATTCCAGTGCCTCACCACCCTAACAGGAAAGAATTTCCTCCTTATATCCAATCTAAACTTTCCCTGTTTAAGTTTTAATGAAAACCAAAGTGCCTTTCAGCAGTTACTCAGATGCAGAAAACAAAACATGCCGAGTGATCCCCAAAAGTAAGAGCCACATATCCGCTCTGTCCCAATGGAGCTCATTCCAACCAGCTCGACCCACTACAGCACAGTTGCCTCACCTACTGCAGCTATGATATGCTTTCTATGCCTGAAGTACTCTTGCCTTTTGGATATCCTTACCTATGGTAACAGATACCGCTTTCATTCTGTACGTGAGAGAGCCCAGTAAGCATCAAACTGCTGTACAAAACATTGATTTTTTTTCTTTTAACTTCTGATGAGAGCTGAAAAGCACAGGCAGGAAAGCACATCAGAAAGGCCTTCATGTTTTCCTGTTAGGGTGATGAGGCACTGGAATAGGTTGCCCAGGGAGGTTGTGAATGCTCCATCCCTGACAGTGTTCAAGACCAAGTTGGATGAAGCCTTGGGTGAGATGGTTTAGTGTGAGGTGGGGGGTTGAAACTTGATGATCTTACGGTCCTTTCCAACCCTAACTATTCTATGATTCTATGTTGATGTAGATGAAATCTGCTGTCCCCACCTTTCCTCTCTCCTCATGCTTCTTCTAAGCTTAACACAATTCAACAAGCAAAAAAAGAGAACAAGGAACTGCCCCTTTTCACACTACTATTGAACAGTGCAATAAACAAAATAACCTTGTAACTGATTATTGTCATAAGATCAGTATCTCTTTTTGCAAATACACATTTCAGTTTCACTCTGGTATATAAGGAACATTAAGAAACATATCCAAATACATAAATCCACTCTACTGACTTCGTTTCAAACATCACTGTAATATCAACTGCCAATGAAGAGAATGAAAACAACTGACACAGATGATCTTAAGGCTCCAAAGCATCTGAAGTACTGCCCTCAGATTTTACAGCTGCTTATGCTAACATATTAATACTCCGGCCAGATGAGCACATTAACACTAATGTATCATTTCACTTTTAATTTTGCTGAATGACCATTATTTGCACTTTAGTAGGTGGTAATGATTCATTCCCCCATGGCAATAAAGAGGGGGGGAGGTATGGAGAGATGAAGTCTATGTAATAGATGGAGAAGTCCATGACAGATTTTGCAGGGCTCAGACATGCAAATATCACTGCTACTGGTAAAACAAAAAGTAAAGGGATATTATATTCCATTGTGGTTGAGACTATCCATACTGCCGTTAACATATCTACAGTATCGATGCATGCAATACTAATTGCTTGAGTACCCTCACCTTATCACAATGACAAGAAACATGAATACATTCTCACACACACATACATACACATAACTATATGAATAATACATGTTCCTTAATCATCCTTCCTTGATACGTCCTGTTACTGATTTGTAGTGTTTCTCCCTGCAGTTGTATTTTCCCTTTTTTGCAGACAAACTTTGTTTTCAATCCCTGACAAACAGACTAACAAGAACTGGGATTCAGTGCTCCAGAAACATTGCATATCATCTAGTTTGTTATCCTTGAGGTTAAACAAATCTTTATAATCAATAATTCATGAACTGTACTTCACTGCTGCAACAATTTATTTATACATTTAATAAAAGAAATAAAAGCTGACCAAAATATTAATGCCATGAGACCCTAATTAATACCTAGCACTGACCTATATTGTTTCATTTCTAATAAATTGTTTTAACCATTATTTTTATCTAACTACATTACAGTCTTTGACTTACTAATTCCTATAACTCATACATTAACAACAGATCTGTAAGTTTTTTAGGTTTTTGTTTTTACAGCAAAAAGCATTATATGAGTGGAAAAAAAAAAGTTAAAAAAAATAATTAGACTGAATTATACTTTTTCTTTGACAGCTCTGATGTCAGCACATCATATACACTGCATGATAACTTACCATTGGCCAGCTCTCCAAACTGCGTTAACTCATGCACTGAAGAGTGAAGGCACTGCAGTACTGAAGGCCTGTTTCAAGATACTGCAGTGGTAGAACTCACATACATAATAAATAGTACCTGGAAGGTCTCACAGAATTAAAAAGGGCATTGTGAAATTACAGGTAAATCCTTGAGGGAAGGATTTAACAATTCTTTTTGCAGCAATTGTCATGTCCATAGATTAGTTATTACTGAACAGGATCAAGTTTTCAATTTGTGAGTGAGAAAGTTCTTCCCTAAGAATAGGGAGAAATTTAATGGGTCGAAAACACTCAAAGAAATTAGATGCCAAAAAATACAGTCACTCTACTCCCCCAAATGATGCATCTATAATAGAATATAGTTTTGATACTGATGTTAATCATGCACCACATAGCAAGTACTTCACACTAATCTATTTGTGCAAACACCTGTAGATCCAAGTATCTTAATGCATTAAAAGCATCAACTACTGAAACCTCACAACAGTGCGAAGGGACAGGCTAGAAACATTTTTAAGGCAGACTGAACTCTTCCAGTTCATTCTGAATGATTCAACAAATTGAAGGATTGAACAGTCAAAGTCTTTAGTCTGGCTAATCACAGCCTACTTCCAACTACTTCTCTTGCTTTTAACTTTTCCTAGGAACACTCCTCTTCACCATGATCTACCAAAAGAGGCTGACTCTGCACTGGTAAGTGGGTGGAAGAGAAGGACAAGCAATGAAGCTCCTGATTGGTTTTGAATTGCTTTGTTTTGCTTCAGTGATGTGTTTATTTCCAAAATACTTTTCTGGTTGTATTAAAAAAATCACAGCATTTATTATTTTTAAAAGTATTTATGACATATAAATTAATATTATTTTATATAAATTAATATTACTTTATATAAATCCATATTTACTTTTAGTTATCTAAGCAGGGGGCACAAACAGGACATCAAATCCTGTACTGAGCAAGTAAGATGTAGCATCTGACACAGATGGGTAATAAAAATACAGATAGTGAGTATGCAAGTATGAAAAAAATATAATAGTGTACATTTTTTCCATTCCAGAACAGTATTTTGAAATTACAGAAATCACTCACCTAAAATGACTACCATTTATTCCAGTTTTTGCTAATCATTACTTGTGTTAAAGCACTTTCTATAAAGCACAGAAGAAGAAGACACATTATATAAAGCATTCCATATGTGTAGAGTAATAACTAACCCCTAGAGATACAAAGCTGCAGAACTTCAGCCCTGAAGGTCCAGTGTCAGTGGGGCTTCTCCAGCCCAATTAACAGCCAGATCTGGGGCCATTTAAGCTGTCTCTAATAAATCACCAGTTTGCAGTAGCTACATACTCCATCTGAGCAGCTATTCCCATGTGAACAGTACTTAATTGAGGACAATTAATAAAGATCTAGCAGATATTTTTAGGTCTAATTCAGAGCACACATATTTCAAGTGGCTGATTCTTATTAATGTCAACTGACCTTAGGTAAGGCTCCTGCAGGGTAGGAGAAAAAGATACATACAGATGATTTTATATATAAAACACTACAAGGGGAGTTGGGAAACAAAGGATGCTTCTTATTCATATAGAAGCTTTATGACAGATCTGACTTGGACAAAATATGAACAGCTTATTCTGCACATTTTATTCTTAAACACTGATATTTTCCATACTCGGGCTTATCTGCAAGTAGACACTGGTGAAGAAAACATGGTTTTCAGCTATGTCCGGTCACGCTCCTTCTTTCACCTCCCTGACAGACAGGTCCCCTGGCATGATACCTAAGCCTGCAATTTATTTATTTTTTTACAATGAATAAGTAAATTACTTAAAACTGTCTCTTATCACATTCCAGATGTCATGTCTGGCCTCAGTGCTCTTCTCATCTACTGTGTTAGGCTTATGCACGCAATCCTCCGTTTTCTATCTGGTCCATTTTAGACAAATACCCTTATTGCTTTATTATAAAAGTTGCAGCAATATTATTTTGAGAATGGGAAGCTATGCTCTTTAACATTTCCCAATCAGTAGTAGCTACATCTCAGATCAATTCAACTTAAGAGTTTACTGGATGCATAACAGAAGCATATAGGGCTTTTTTAATTTTAAAATAAGTCAAACCTCATGACTACAATTAATATGCATCTAAGTTAACTCCAGATATCCTGCTGAACACAATTTCTCAAGGGTTGTATCTCCTGCTGTGACGAAGTTAGGATGTTCAGTTACAACCTTTCTCTTCCTCATCTTTATTTCAGAACACTGATAACTCTGTGCCAAACAGAAGCAGGAAAAACACCGCAAAAACTTTCTGACACACTCACTGCATCATACTAGCAGGAAGAACTGAAAGGTTGATGAGCTATATAAAAAACAGAAATGAGAAATCTAAATAGAAAAGCTACACAGAGGCTGCTTTTTGATATTCAGTTGGCCCTTTCCTGTTGCTGAAATGTGACCCTTGAAACTTCTCAGTGACCAGATTCCAGGGACTAGAATACTATTCCATACACTTTGGGGAAGGGAGGACATGTAAGTTTCCTCCTAATTACCATATTTTGCTCCAGAGTACGTTTTTTAATAGATAAATAAAATTCACTTAAAACAAGCTTTGGCAATCTTACAAAGATCCCTTCTTTTCCATTTTATTCCTAGCAAGTTCCATCAGTTTCTGTAGTCAGTTATTTGCATTTATGATCACTAAGGCTATTAGATTTGGAAGACTCTACTTGACTCTGACCTGCCTAACAGCCCAAAATGATTCTGTACACAATGCTGCTACCAGTCTTAGGTCATATATTCTCTAAGATAATTAGAAGAGTTCAACTGACTCTAATCAGTTTAATCAGGTCTCTGCTTTCCATACACTTACGCAGACAGAGGGTATCACTTTCAACATTTTGTATATTCAGAACTAGGTATTGTATTGTGCACTTTCATAATGTAATTTAGAAAACTTGTCCCCCATTGCTTTTCATATTACCCTGGCTATACATGAGACCTTCTTTTCTCCAAGAAATTAATTAGGACTAGCTCACATTTGAGGTGAATGAAGACTCAGCTGCAAAATATCAGTTCTACCTTGAATACTTCAAATATAAACTTGATGAGAAAACAAGTGCTCCTCAGAGATGTCAAACCTATCCTGGAACAGTTCCCTGTGTTCAGGGATTCTTTAAGGTGAACATTTTGCTGTAGAAGGTGCATCTTCGGTTGTTGTTTTTTTTTAAACAATTTCTGAAATTACTTTCATGCTTTACTCAAAAGTCTTTTATACATAAACAATAGGACAACACATGCTTAAACTCAGTACATTAAATTCAGAGCATCAGAAAGTCATTTACTTGATTAAATGCACAGTTACTTTGAGGTTGCTGAAAACACTAGCATAAACCCACAAGGTGAAAGCATCATTTGCATAGGAGGTTAAGCTACATAACCATCCAGGAGGCACTACAGTGAGTTTGATGGCTGCTGTGTCGTCTTTTACACATCCTCACTTACTCCTAAGCCCAGGCATGGGAGCAGTGGCCACCCAGCCCCAGCCCTTTGGCAAAATGTGGATGACAACTCACAAAATCAACCTGTTTAATAGGCTTCAGAGGAGAGAATTTCCAGCAGCAAAATGAATATTTCCTAGGATTCATATTTATAAAGCAGGAATTTCAATATTCAAGTTTGAGTTTGTTCACAGTATCACAGTATGCTAGAGATTGGAAGGGACCTCAAAAGATCATCTAGTCCAATCCCCCTGCCGGAGCAGGAACACCTAAATAAGGCTACACAGGAACGTGTCCAGGCGGGTTTTGAATGTCTCCAGAGAAGGAGACTCCACAACCTCCCTGGGCAGCCTGTTCCAGTGTTCCGTCACCCTCACTGAGAAGAAGTTTCTTCTCAAGTTTAAGTGGAACCTCTTGTGTTCCAGTTTGTACCCATTGTCCCTTGTCCTATCATTGTTTGCCACTGAGAAGAGCCTGGCTCCATCCTCGTGACACTCCCCCTTTATATATTTATATACACTAATAAGGTCACCCCTCAGTCTCCTCCGAACTATAGAGACCCAGCTCCCTCAGTTTTTCTCATAAGGGAGATGCTCCACTCCCTTAATCATCTTAGTTGCCCTGCGCTGGACTCTCTCCAGCAGGTCCCTGTCATTCTTGAACTGAAGGGCCCAGAACTGGACACAATATTCCAGATGAGGTCTCACCAGGGCAGAGTAGAGGGGAAGGAGGACCTCTCTCGACCTACTAACCACCCCCCTTCTAATAGACCCCAGGATGCCATTGGCCATCTTGGCCACAAGGGCACAGTGTTGGCTCATGGTCATCCTGTCATCCACCAGGACCCCCAGGTCCCTCTCCCCTACACTGCTCTCTAACAGGTCGTTCCCCAACCTATACTGGAACCTGGGGTTGTTCCTGCCCAGATGCAGGACTCTACACTTTCCCTTGTTGTATTTCATCAAGTTATTCCCTGCCTAACTCTCCAGCCTGTCCAGGTCTCGCTGGATGGCAGCAGTTTGTTCCTTTACGTAAAAACTGGTGTTTGTCAGAGGAATCTGATAAACACCAAAGAGCACTGTCTTTTTAAAATGTTGTTTGTTATTTTTCACATTATGAATGTCCACAGATCAACACTATTATCTGATACAAAATAATGGTAAGAGGACATGATAATTTCCATTAACCACCTGGCAAGAATACCTTTTAATTCTCTTAATGTACAAGGATAATAAGAGTTTGCACCACTCCCTCCATGAGGTATAATACTTACAGAAAAGATGGTTAAAGAGCTTTTCAAAAATAGCAACTCAACAGAAAAGTCTTAGCAGGGATGTGGACTTCAAGTCAGCACTGTCTGCAATATGGGGACAGTAGGAGAGAAGGCTGTATAATGAAACAGCCACACTTTTATGGGCAAGCAGGTTTCTCAAGTGAGAAATATGGAAAGGTACATGAAAATTCTCTGCCATGTCTTGAAGTGGTAAGATAGTTCTGTATAAGCCAGGCCAAGCATTGTTTGCATTGCACAGTACATATTCTTAAGTATCTAGTTAAGCGCTGCACAGGGACAAATATCCATCTGTTTGGTTTTTGTTTGGTTTGGTTGTTTTAATTGTCACAACATTTCAGTATTTCACATACAAACTTATTTTCAGATATTTCAAAGCACTGACCAAATTCATTACTACTGTCATGCATTACATATGTTCATGTAACCTAACGCTAGAGCTAGTGACTCTGCAAAATCTCTCTTGTCAGTGGTAAAACTCATTTCTAACCACAGACCATATTTATGTCAGCAGTTTAATAATTTTCTTAAGGTTAGACATTTCTCCACGCTGACAAAGAAGAAGATTAATCATATGAACATCAGTAGTTCATTAAGCGAAGAGGCCGTAAAGTCAGATGGAGTCTGCTTTCATTGTAAACCACATTTCCTAGCAATACAGACACCGAGGTGATAACCAGCTTGCTCAAACCTGCTGCACTTGTCAGAATTTTCAGCAGTCAACAATCTCAAATTGTAGTGGATCTCAGCTTTTCATTTACTCATTTTATAGTCAACTGGTTCAATCACGACTTCAGTGCCTTAAGAAGGTCTTCCTAACTTGTCTCTTCTCATAGCAGAAATAGCAGAAAGGCTCCTAAATTCAGAATACTACGTACAATGCAAAACCTTTGCATCTTCTGTGTTAGGTAACAGAAACCATACACTGGATGTAAGCCTACAACTCTGTATGTACGAAAATCAAATTCTTTCCAGGTCCTTTCTACTCTTTTTAAGGTCACTTCTCCAATTACATTTCTGACCTTCTGTATCTTAGGAACCCTGACAGCAGATCCACTCCTCTCTCCCTCAGCATCATCCCTCTGTGAACCAAAGGCTCATTAGCCATTACACCCTCCCTCGCTAGCAACTTCAAGTTGACGTATTCTAATCTCTATCTTGCCAAAGACAATATATATATAAAGAGATACCAAAGGTAGAACTCAAATTGACAGCAAAAGAATTATTCTCTGCAACCATAACTTTCAGAGAGTAATCCTGAACTTCTTTTGATTGTACCTGCAACATAGGCTCTTTCCTATACAAGTGAAGAGCAAACCCAGCTGCACTAGTATGCGAAAGAAGCAATAATAGACAATCTGGTAGGTAAGATGGCCATCAGAGACAGATGACATTGAAGAAGAAATGAAATTTTAAGGAATTTCTTCATTAGTTGTGCCCAAATTATGATTTTTCCTGTTGTTTCTTGCAAACAGTAAGAATGAATCAATGCATGAGTAGGAAAGAAAAGCAAAACAAGCAAATCAGTAAAAGTGTTTACTTTCTATCTGCCACATATAAATCACACTTGTATTCTAGTCATTTGAAAAAATGTTTGCAGTGAAACCTAAATACCTGTAAATCTTGGCTTAAGTTTTGGCTGGGTTAGACACTGAAAAAAAAAATCTGTGAATCATTTGAATACATAAGGAATGACTTGCAGTTACCCACATAAAACAGGCACTGCAAGTTTCACATGCTGTCAGTAGGAATTAAAATGAAAATTCAGTGCTTCTGGCTGTGATTTGCTTGAACGTTTCAGGCAAAGCTTGGCACAGGTGTATTTAAAAGAAGAAAGCACACATCTAAATTCTGCCTCTTAGCAACAAGATGTAATCTTAGTATTTGATTTAAAAGGCAGGTGATGAATCACAAGTTTTCATAAATAAGGAGATGGCAATACACCCTCTCTGTATGGTGTAAATGTCATGAGAGGAGGAGATGGAAAGCGAACTATCACATAGCTAAGCCACTACCATCTGCACAATTAATATATGTTCTAAGCAATGAGGGAGTAGGAGGGAAAAGCATCATCACTTATGACTATGTAGTCATTAGCCAAGTTCCTAATCTTCATTAGACAAACAAATTAAAACTCACCATTTACTGAAACTGTCACAGAGGCTTCAAAACAATACTCTAAAAAAAGTCTGACTGGAGTTGGATGAAAACGATGCATTTTTAAGCAGTAGTTAGTAAGCAGAAGCATGACATCAAGATAAAATGACAATCTAATGCTATTAATCTAAGGCAACCCACCTCCCTCCCCCCCAACCAGTTCAACCAATTTTTGCAATAAGGAGGAAAAGAAAATAGAGAACTTTGCAAATTTTAGAGGAAAATGATGACTCAGGGGATAAAAAAAGGTCTGTAATTGAATGAAAACTGATCATAAAAAGGCACAACTGGCTTTCCAAAAGATTTAAAGATTGTACAGACTTTACATTAGGAAATTGCTGAACAGAAAGCCTGGATGAGCACACAGTGATAAGGCAGGATAGTAGTGTCAGGCAAAGCCAGAAGGGGAGAGGATAATGCATTTTCAAAGCAAACACAAGGAAGCAGGAGAACCTCATCAGTGCTAAGAATATATTTGATGAATTACAAATCAGGGATAGAAGGGACAGGACTGGGATGACAATGATACAGCCTCTGACACTGCCATTCACAGATCTCAACTATACAGCTTATTTTCATTACTACTCAATATTGAATATAATACAAAAGTAATGCTTGAAACAAAGGAGAGAAAGATAAATGATTTTGCTAACACTGACCCTTTTTGCCAACACTGAGAGGCACTGATTTATCTAAATGGAAACTCCACTGATAACTAATAATCCATAAGGGGGATTTTGTTACTTCTTGACCAGATATAAGTTACCACTATCTCCAATGTTCCTAGCTACAAAATGGCTTCACTAAAACTTTTTTAGTAGATAAATCCTCTGATGCAGAGTTGATGCCTTGCTCTTTTAACTGATACCCTGCTTTCAGCACTGAGGACAAAAGATTATGTGTCACACTAGGCCTGAACTATCAATATCTTTTAAAAAGCACTTTGAACATTGTATTTTCCAGGGCTGATAAGAACTACTGCACAACAAATAACTGAGTAAGACACTTCGCTTCCTCATGCCTGTCAAAGCTAATGAACACAAATGAACCTACATTTCCTGTTCATTTCTCTCAACTGAAACAGAATTTAAAAGTCTGAAAGTATGAAGACACCTTATTTCTTTTAACAGATTTTTTTTTCTGCCATGGGCACAATATTTAGTTTGCCACATTCCCACTCCATTTTTCAGGGGTAAAAGAATCAGGAATATAGTAGTGATATCTTGAGATACTTGCTAAGGCTCAACAAACTCTCCAAGTTTATCAGCTTGGCCATCGGTAACGTATCTAGCATAAGACAAAATGCAGTATACAGATCCATTACCTAACAAAGCAGAACTAGAAGCCCTTTTTGTTACGCATTGCACTGACAAACGCAACATAAAAAAATAAATCTAAGTGAGAAAAACTGATACTTTTTTTTTTCCTTCATAAGCTTAAGTCACAATTACCTTCTCCTTCTTGAAGCTATATAGTTCAGGCATTGTATCTATCAGTCACGTATTTTTCAACTGCCTTACATTGATCTGATATCTGTTACTTCCTCTGAACAAATTGCTAAGATTCTGTAATAGGTAAAATGATTATCAGACATAACACTTACCACTAGCTTTCATTCTTGATATTAAATACATATTACTCTCCATGTTTTTTTCCTGTGTTCAGTGCTATGGGATAGTATTCCCACTGCTAACAATCTCAGTGCTTTTATTCAATCTTACCATTATTTCTATGACCAGGACACAGCATATCTTCCTAGAAATCCCATAGGTCACAGATATAGATTGCATTGAAGATAAAGCTGTACTGAAATAAAATGGAAAGATGAAACTTAAAGAAGATTAAATAAGGTGAAGCAGACAAGATGTTACCAGGCGAGACAGACATAATGGGAGTCTATCTTTTTCAATACATGAAAAATACCTTCAGTTCTTGTGGAAACAAAATATTAACAGAGAAAAAAAACCCAAAAGCATAGCATCATAACACTACAGTATCAGATTCTGAGCTATCCCTGCACATAATGTTTTTAGATGTTTTTTGAAATAATGTCAAGTGTTCAATATAACAAAGAATGCCATGATATGTAAATGCATTATAAGCTTTGGATCTGTCAAGTTAAATCAAAGGAGGAGCAGAAAAAAAAGATGATAACAAGAAGCCTGACATAAACAGCAAACTACAGTTGCTGATGATTTACGTAAGTGGGACCCCACATGCAACATCAGTGGGTAACTAAATGTGCAGGAAAAAAGTTTCTTCCTGATTCTTGCATGGCAAGATCTTTATACACTTAAATAGTATTTTAATCTCTTCTGGAACTTAGCTTGCATTCACGCTTCCTCAGATTTCTCAGAGTTGGGTTTTTTTCTCTTTTTTATGTTAGCTAAATATTTTTAAAGCATCATAACTCTGAATCCTGCTGGGTAGGTGTCTAGAAAAGACTTCAGGACCCTTCAGAACCAGATTAAGTTTTATCTATTTCTATTATTAAAGACATATAACTGAAAACTAAGATTGCCTTCCTGGACACCAGCACCCAACATTTTATCAGCATCCTTCAATTTTAATGACATGCAAATAATTGCCCTGAAATTATACTGTGCCTTCCTTGTGACATAAAAACTTTTTGTAGTGGAAGCTGAACACAGAAACCTATAAAAAAAATCATTATCTTGACTGTATCTACAGTATGTTTTCCTTCAAAAGGAAATACACTACTCAGTCTGGTTGGGGGGCAGGGTGTGTGTGTGTGTTTAACACAGCAATGGTCTTGCACAAATCTTTTTCAGATAAATATTTCAGCTCTTAAATGTATTTTCTTGAAGACATACCAAAGTTATGAGAATATGACTAATGGCATGTCTGTCTTATGGCTACTCTACTACCTCTTTAAAAATCCAACAGCAACAAAAGTTATCGCTCTGTGCTGTACATGCCATTTATTCAGCCACAATATTCAAAGGCATTTCAGGATAACCATAATGCAGCATTTCTATGTTAGAATTAAATGTGTTTTAGAGACCGTCTTGTTGTAGAAACAGCCCACAGACTTATGTTTAAAGACGTACAATGCTTTATTCTCAGTTGTTAGCCAAGAATAAAATGTAGTCTGGGATGTAATTATGAAATAAGCTTCTAATGTGTATAATTAAAAGGAGAGAAGGATGAATATTCAGTATTCACCCCCTTGTCTTTGTTTTGTTTCCCATCTTGTGCACTGATCATCATCTCTGCTTTTTACATACAGAAGCAAATGGAGCAAATATAAGCCATCTTCTAGGGAGAGAATGATAAGATGAAAACACAGATGATGATATCTTGCTGAAAGGATAGAACTTATCAGCAAGGTCTAAAAATAATTTACCTCCTCCGCTGACCATATCTAAACATTCTGTAGGCATCTGAGTTCAGGGGATTTCTAAGCTCTTTCCGAGTGGTTTTCATTGGCTGAAATTTTTAATATTTTGGTAAAAATATCTATGAAGTAGATTGTGAAAAGCCTTATGACCATGGTAAATTAATGTCTTGTTGCTCTCCCACATAAGCAGAAGCACTCAGAACTTTTTGCAGTGTTTCTTCCTATGCAGAATCAGCTATACTACCTTGTTAAGGTACATGGCTGTTCTCAAACACACATCTTGCTTTTAGGTTATAAAAACCAAACCAAACCAAACCAAACCAAAAATCACTAACCAAAGCCAAAAGCCAAGCCCTATGCAAAGGCAAATGATTGTTAGCTGATTTTTGCTAACATTCCCATCAGTAACAACTGCCATAAAACTGGCATGACAAATAAGTCACAAATGACAAAAAAGGGGACAGAAATTGTGCACGTCAATATTGTAATAAAGAATTTTTTTCTTCTACCTCCAACTTTTCTAGTGTTTACCCAGACACTTCCCAGTGGGGATAGGATCAGGACTGATAGAAGTAACACACTGAAGTAGGCTAGAAAATCTGTGGCCCATTAGACAGAAGCCTGAAAAATAAACGCTCTAACATTTGGCCCTAACCACACTGCACCAGTTTCCGTTAATGCAGATGAAACAGAGATTTCATAGTGTTCCCCCAACAGCTACTCATCCTTTGTTTCTTTGCATTCTGAAGAGAATGCACCATAACATTTTCAATATATACTAAATACATTTTCCATAAGCACTTTAAATAAGCAAAGCACTGGCATGCAACACCTTCTACAGTAAAACTAACTTTGCGTTGCTATGGTTGTTAAAGTCAATCACTATGTTTTCTAAGTGGAAGCAAATGTTAGCTTTATAATCCCCAATGCCTTTACAATCCTGCACAGGGCTTTGGGAAAAGTAGATATTTTTGCATAAAAAGTTCATGTGCTTTTATATCCCCTTCACTTTTAAAGATAAGTTATTGGAGCAAATATTTTTAAATGTCAGAGTTTTAAAATACAGTCCCAAGATAAACACTTGTCACTAAATGATAACATACTTACAAGCTTTAACTTTCTGTTTGGGCAACAAACATGAAAAGATGGAAGCCTTTGTGCAGCAGGAAATTATGATATAGTTGCCATTATGGGAACCTGGTGGGTTGACTCACACAACTGGAGTGCTGCAATGGATGGCTATAAACCCTTCGGAAGGTATAGGCAAGGCAGGAAAGGCAGGGGGGGAGCCCTGTATGTCAGGGAGTGTTTTGATTTCTAGAGCTTAATGATGGTAATGATAGGGCTGAGTGTTTATGTGCAAGAATCAGGGAGACGGCCAAAAAGGCAGGTATCATGGTGGGAGTCTGTTCTAGACCACCCAACCAGGATGAAGAAGCAGCTATGAATGCTCAAAATTGCTATCCCTTGCTCTCGTAGGGAACATCAACCTACCAGATATCTGCTAGAAATACAAAACAGCAGAGGGGAAACTGTCTAGGAGGTCTCTGGAGCATGTGGAAGAGAACTTTCTGAAACAGCTGGTGAGTGAGCCAGACAGGGAGAGTGCCCCACTGGATCCATTGTTTGTGAACAACAAACTAGTAGGTGCTGAGATGGTTGGAGGCCACCTTGGGTACAGTAATGACAAAATGCTACTTTATGATTCTCAGAGAAGAGGGGGATCAGCAGAACTGCTACCTTAAAATTCCAGAGGAGAGTTTGGCCTGTTTAGGAGCCTGACTGAAGGAGTCCCTTAGGCGGCAGTTGTGAAGGGCAAAGCAGTGCAGGAAGAATGGACATTCACAAAAGAAATCTTAAAGGTGCAAGAGCAGGTCATGCCCATGGGGTGAAAGACAAGCTGGTGGAGCAAAAGGCTGACACAGCTGAACAGAAAAACTGGCTGGAACTCTGGGGGGAAAAAGGAGAGTTTATGACCTTTGGAAGAAGGCTCAGGCAACTGAGGAGAGCTAAAAGGATGTAATGAGAAAACCAGAAGGGCCAGAAAAGAAGTGGTCAGCAGGACAAGGCCAGTTATCACCCCCCTGTACTCAGCACAGGTAATGCCACACCTTGAATACTGTGTTCAGTTTTGGGCCCCTCATTACAAGACAGACCCTGAAGTGCTGGACCAGCTTCAGAGAAGAGCTATGAAGCTGGTGAAAGGTCTAGGGAGCAAGCCTGATAAGGAGTTGCTGAGGGCACTGCAGGTGTTTAGCCTGGAGGCTCAGGGGAAACCTTAGAGCTCTCTACAGCTCCCTGAAAGGAGGTTGTAACAACACAGTCAGTTTCCTCTCCCAAGTAACAAGCAATAGGACAAGAGAAAATGGCCTCATGTTGCACCAGGGGAGGTTTAGATTGGATATTAGGAAAAATGTCTTCACCAAACGGGTTGTCGAGCACTGGAACAGGCTGCCCAGGGAAGCGGTAGACTCACAATTCCTGGAGGTAATTTAAAATGTGTATAGACAGAGGGACATGGCTGGGTGGTGGACTTGGCAGTGCTGGTTTAACAGTTGAACTCAATGATCTTAAAGGTCCTTTGCAACCCAAATGATTCTGTGATTCTGTTTCACAGCATTTGTGAATTGACATCCAATGTCAGCAATAGCCATCATGCAACAGAAATTGTAACCTGTTGAAGGAAGTCATGTATATTTGATAGTCTGCATTTATTGCAATTAATTTTATTCTTTAAAGAATGTCCTCAAGAATGATGTACCATATAAAGATGGAGAAAACAATGATTTCTCAATTTAGAAACTAAGGAGGACAACATACCTTGGCGAACCCTCCCTGTGAAATGCACAGTGTGTATTCACAGATCATATGTGAGAATAATTTGGAGACCTGAGCATTTGTTCTTTTCTGGCAGTCTCCCAGAAAAGAGAGTGTCCACAGATTACATGCCACTGGAATCTATATGGTACTGATTACAGCCCTCTAAACTTCTGCCACAGAGACACCGATTTCTGAGGGGCTAGGCTCCAGATCATGTCACTGAAGTAATCGCTAAGGTCCTTTTTGTTCACAAGGAACATGTCTGTCTGTAGTTCTTTCCTCCTGGTTTGATCTCACAGTCTCCTCCTGGCCCTGAGACATTTTTCCCATCTGCTCGTACAGATGGCACATTCATGTGAATTTCAAAGAGTGGTTTTCCAAACTTTTTCTGTTCCCTCACTCCTCAAATTGCATGATTCTTGAGTAGCAGAAGGAGGGAGTGTTCTAGGGATGCTTATTCAGAAAGAAAGGAGAACTATAAAAAAAATTTTGCTTTCTTACACAATTGATTTAGAAGAGAAAAAACCTATTCTCTTATGGCTAATGTAAAAATGCCTGCATTACAGCCTAAAGATCAGTGATAAGCATGGCTTAAAAGTGCTTTTCTGCAGATGTTTACACACACCAGTGGAGTCTGAAGAACTTATTAGGAAGCAAAAAAAAACTCCTAAACCAAAACCCTGGAATTTCTTGTAATTTCTCCTAATTTCTCTCCTAAACATGACTAAATATTGCTCCAATAAAAGGTTTCCTCAGCTGCTTTGCACACTGAGGGCCATAAGAAATTTAAACTTTCACAGCAATAAAGAATAGGCAATAGACCCAGGAAATACGAGAAAAATATTTTAAAAATAAGACTTAGACTTTAGTTCAGGCAATTCTTATTTCTTAGAAACCATTTTACCATTTTTTTAGAGCTCAATAACAAAATATGACAAAACAATAGATGAACAAAGAGCTATTTTCTTCACAGAGATTCCATTCAAGAATAAAGGATAACCCTTTCAAACAAAACAAAACAAAACACCACTAAAACTAGGTATTTATCTGGAATGAGAAATATGCCCAAATACTTGCACCTTCAGTAAAAATACTTGCTAGGAAAAAAAAATAAAGCTTCTTCCATTTAATAAATAGTATTCTACAATGTCTTGCAGTAATATTCATAAAAGTAGAAAGTGATTGTAAGGTATTAGCTCTAAAGAGTCTTACAATATTTATTTTCCTTACAAACACAAGGCCTTAAAGTTTCATTCATGAAGCTCTATGGGCCTGCCCCTACTCATGACATCCATCTCAGATTTTACCAATTTTAGACAAAGTATATGTGTGAGTAGAACTTTATGCATATATACATGCACTGCATTTACATATTGAATATATATTATGTATTTAAGCATATGTATGCATACACATATTTAACATCCATCTCAAAAGCTGAGTCTTGATCAGTGTTTCCTGTATTTTAGGCACGTCCTTTCTATGTGAAATTTCAATTGTCAGGATTACCAACTACTGGCTAAATTGATATAATAAAAGACATTACAGAGGGGAAATTGGATAGATCGCTGTAATTCTAAATAATGTTAATATTTAAATTTTAATTCGATTAAATGTTTGATGACCTCTATTTGGTTTTGGAATATGCAATATCCTTGAAGCAACTTAAGCTGTTACATAGTTCTATAGCTGATGGAGTTTTTCTTGCTAATATAGACTAAATGCCACAGTCTGTCTGTTAGGCAATAAAACTCAGAATTTTTTTCACTTCATTGCAATGTAATAATCTTGGATAATAGGGCTTTTAATGGAAAGATTCCTGTGACTTAAAGCTTTTTCCTTATTAAGCTTAATTGAATTAATTATTCACATACTAATGATTTAACAGCCATTTCATATAAAATAAAAGGAAAAGACCCTCTTGAATACTTATCCCATACTTAAGATCTAATAAAGGAACTGAAGTAGAAAGATATGTTTGTTTTCTTTCAGATAAGGGAGGTATTTAAAATTCAACTACCCTCCCTCCTGCTGTGGATGGAGGTGTTCTGAAATTATACCAATCCAAATCCTATAGCAAAATGCATCTTTAATGTACGAGTCCTTAATGGGAAAAGATATTTATGACCATCAAGTGATCTCCTCTTTATTCCAAAAATGGCATCTTTCCTAAACTTAGCTCATTTCGTGCTATGTAGGAAAAGTCGAACAATGTGATTCTAAGGAGAATGGAACAGATTTGTATCTATAAAACAGCTATCCCAAGGTGCATATGAAGGCTGGCATTTTATAATTCTTCATGATAATGCTTGACACTTATGTAGTGTTTTATGGGATCAAAGCACTTCAGAAACTAATTAATTAATCTTCACAACACCCCTGTGAGAAAGCAGGTTTTAGCATTCCAATTTAATAAATGGAATAACTGAGGCAGAGGAACTGTATCATTTGTTTCATGTCACAAAGACAACCCAGGTCTTCAGTTTATGTATCATTTAAAATAACAGCAATTCTGTTTCTGTGCTGAGTTCCTGACTAAGAAAACAGAATCTGGTAACTGCTTGAGAGCTGATGATATCTGTTGATATCTATACCTTGTATAGATAAAACAAAAATTACTTTACTTAAGCAACACACTTGGATTCAAGTTTCTTTCCCTATCCTGGATCTATATGCACCATGCAAGATAAGAACTGGTATCTGACTTGCCCTATTTGGATTTCCAAACAATGAGACTGGATGAGGGGAATGCTTCCTTTTTAATGTAGATGATGCTTTGTGCTCAAAATTCTGCATAACTGTGCAGCATTCTTCACAATTTTTCTCTGTTGTGTCTTCACAACAGCTCAATGACTTCAACTCAAGCCAATGTTTTACTACATTCACATTTGTCTCTGCCTGTTTTCAAAAAGCTCCTGCTTTGAACACTTGTGTGCAATATTTAAAGGTTCTTATGGATGTGCATGTATACTCTAACAGCCTTGACAATTTGGACACAGGAATCCAATTCACCTGATTTCTTGTGAAAAACTAAACAACTGCATGCCAGACTGTGAACTGACTTCCAGTACTGTTGGCAACTGAAAATTCAGTTTGTACCTGTGAGCACTAGCACTAACATTAAAAGCTATCCAGTTACCATAATGGAAAGACTTGCTCACAGTACAGAGTCTCATGCTCAAACAAGTCATAAATAAATCACTTTTCACTCCTCTTTGCAATGCTTGTATATGCCCTTATTGTCATATCAACAAATGTAGTGTTATCTATTTATATAAAATAAAAAGAATGAGAAGAAGTGATATCCAAAATTAAGAAAACTTATATGTTTAACCGGGGCAACAGAAAGCTACTATACCATTACATTCCTTATTTTAGGATAAACGTCTGAATCTTTTTATCCAAGAAAACATTTTCAATCTGAAGTTCCGTGTCACTGAATGATGCCTTGTTTTCTTGCTGGGCCAAAATGACTGGGGCAGAGACAGTAAAAGGGCCTAGCGTCTAAGGATCGTTAACATATTTTTCAAACAAGCATTTAACATGTAAACTTTCCGCCCTCAAATTTACATTACAATTTACTGATGATTTGATGTTCCTGGCATGACACTTTTAAACACCCTCATGAAGCTATGTCTGGTTTATAATAATGTTCCTTTTTACAAATGGCAACAGTACTTCGAGATACTATTGAAAGAGGAAGCTGGTGCTCAAACTGAGAAACGAGTGACAGAACAGCATCTCACTGCAGGGCTGTCTTTCAAGTCACTCCAGAGTACCTCATTACAATGTTTCTTTCATTTTCTTCCTGAGACAAGTTTGACTGAAGGGCTGCACAGCCAAGAGCAGCAGAAAGGTGATGAAATCAGAAGCACCTGCCCATGGACAGTTACCATAATCAGGAACAGAGCATCCAAAATAGCATCTTCTACCCCAGAAAAGAAGCCCAGGTCCTTCTTATCCTTTCCGAAATCCCCAAATTGAGAAAGATGCAAATGCTTGATTTCTGAGAAAATTTTTGTTTAGCATGGAAGCACATTTAAAGTCTTTAAATAACTTCTGTCCACCATCTGGAAATATATTTTTGTCACAAAAAGGCAGGATAGATCTCTCTTGCAGAGGAAGCTTCGGAATTACAAGGATATTTGAAATATTCTGCATGGCCCAAAGGCATCATTTTAATTTCAGCTAGCACAAATGATTTTATGGTCCTGAAACTGAAAAATGAAAATTTATCTCCACATTATGCTTAAAAATAAGCCCTATCAAGCAGGCTGGGGGTGGTGTCGGAAGCAGCAAAAAGTAGCAAAACAAAGATCAGATGATGTACTGAAGGATGTCTGATGTGAACAATTCACCTCTCAAACAGCATGTTCTAAGAACTAAAGGCATTTAGAAAGGCAATTGCTTTGTAAACTGTCCATCAGATTTTGTAGATAATAAGCTGCAAATGAGAAGTTAAATTGCTGAACAAGTCTATTAATGCAACAAAAATGCCCAAGGCTATTTTAATAGAGCAAAGTGTGGGAGAATCTATTTCACTTGCAACACTGAAAATTTTCAAGCAGCTGAAGCTGAGTGAGCAGGCAGCACAAGGCACAGCTGAGAACACTAAATCCAAGCATCCAGGACTGTTTTGAATTCACATGACACAATGTTGGTAGCAAGAAATAAAGACAGGATAAAGCAAGACCAATGTACACATAATTCACTCATTTACAAGAGATTGCTAGATCATATCAGTCAAATAGGAATTATTACTGATTGGGTTACAAACTTATAGCTTGCAATATATTAAATAAATCTCAGCAACTAAAACTTTTCAGCTTTCAAGTGGCACAAGTCCTTCATTTCCAACAAAACTACTCTGTTCTACTTCTTTTCTGTTTTCCTTTTGGCTAGAAAGAATGGAAATGTCATCACTTCACAAGATAGGGACACTATCAGAACTTGTGTATGTTCTATTTTTCAGTAAGCTTCAGTTACAGAACACATAAAAACAGCCAAGAAGAGGTACAGAAGTATACAGCACTCTTTGCCATGTAATCATCATTCTTATTGTCTAACCCAGTGTTGCAGAGTTCACTTTTGAGGACTGCTAGAATTAAGTGTACGCAATAGTAAGTATCTCTAAACCCAGCCTATTAAAGGTGCAAAACCACATCTAACATCTTCATCTTTAGCCACTTATTCAATGATATTTAATCACAGTATTCTAAACTTATCTTCCTCCTTATTCTGATACACAACACCCAGATGGTCTCTTCCAGCAAAGAGGTGCATTCCAACCCTGGAAAACTTCCAGTGCTTCCACAGACTGCAAAAATCAGAGAAGCAATTCTTCCCCAGAACGCCACAGAATAAACCCAGAAGACAGCTGAATTTTCTGTCTGCATTTCAGAACAGGTTTGATGTCAAAAGTCAGGGGAATTTTTTTTATATATATGTACATATCTACAAAAATAAATTTAAGAAACACCAGATCTTATCTATCATAGCAACTATTTCTGCTGTGTGTATTACATAAACCAGATATTTCAGGATACAGAAATTTAGTTAAAGCCCTCTCTTTTCCTGAGTTCTGGCTGCATATGTCATTCAAGCTTTGCTCAACCTACTGTACACTGATTATTACCCTAGATTTGAATCTTGATCCTCCTAGTTTACTTTCCTATATGCATTGTCAAATCACTAATATCCTATTGCAAGTCATCTTACCTACCAACAGATAGCAATTTTCCCTGAAATGACTCTTCATTTAAGACTATATGTTGCAATCTTCTATCATTTTAGTGATTTAAATATATCATCTGTTGAATGTCCTGGTCTTGGCAGCAAAGAATTTTCTCGCCAGATGGTATATGAAAATAATATGAAATAAAACATTTATTTTTAATTGGGAAAAAAAAAGTTCAGTTGTATTTGTAAATACCATACTGCAACTGGAATACAGAAAAAAACATTTTCCCAAAACATAAATAGTTGGCAGCTATCCCTCAGAAATAAAAATCCCTCTAAACCTAAAAGTAGCCAATATGTCACATTCTCCATATGAAATTGGTCATAGTTAGATTACACATTTACCTTATGCCCTGTAGCAGTGAATAGGGCAGGCTACAAGGACATCATAACTACCATATAGATGTCTCCATTCATTAGTTCCCATTTCTCTCTCACCCCTTTCACTGACAGTATAAGGCAGGTGCTTACAAAATTGCCTCCGTGAAATTTACTTTCATAATGTTTAACCTAACCAGATCTGACACCATGCGCTGCATGTGTTCTGTTAGGAAAAACAAAAAAACAATGTTAAGGGATCACCGCTTCTTACATCCAAAATAGAAACAGAACTACAGGGACATAAAAGAATGAGATGGTTACATCTCTGCATTACCATTTTGGTAATAAGATGATTTGGAGTTCGACGAATTTGCTTACAGCAATCAAAGTAAATGAAACTGGATTAACAGTAACATATGTGTATCTGTGTGTGCATGTGTATACATTTATACATGTTTATAAATAGATGTTTGGAGAGGCAAAAGTAACATTTTAAAATTGATTTAAAGGAATTTCAATGCAGTAGCATGCATTTCAAAGTCAGAATATGACACTGCAAGTATAAGCTGAAGTAAATTAATGCAGCCATAACAGTAATGATTTTCAGAACAGTAATAGTACACAGGGGGTTTTTTAGATGACATGTGGAAATTAATACTAAGCGGGCATTAAAACTATCACTACTCTGGACACTTTAAATCATATTAATTTTTGAATTAATCTTAGATTAAATAGATAGTTAAAGCTTTTAAAAGCTATAAAACTGAAACCTTACCGTTAGAATCACATCATTGATTGCTACATGGTCTAGCAAAGGCAAAAGCAGAATATGGCCAATCGTACAATTCTGTTGTGTTACCAGCAAGTGTATTTGCCACATCCACACCAGTATTTGAACGCCATTTTAGCCAGAAAGCCTTTCCAAGACCTACTCGACCGAGCCTAAGGAGGAGGAGGAGGAGGGAGGGTCTTCTACACTGCATCACAAAAATTTGTCCATGGATCATTAATAATTCAGGGTTTTGAGGGCAATTATCCAACCACGACAGACCAATATTAATATTGAGGTTTGGTTTTTGCCCTTGGCAATCCCCTTTCCAAACCTCCCTATAAACAGGCTACATCCTGAGAAGGACAAGCAAAGAGAAATCTTAAAAACTGGAAAAAATAAAGCTAGAAATAGAAGTACTTCTTTTCAAAATCATAATAATATGGCTTTTGTAACAGTTCTTACCCAAACAGTGTAATGTTTTGATATATATATATATTACAAAAGTACATGCACACAAATGCAGTCATGATTTCTCTAAAATAAACTTACATATCCAAATAACTGAGATCAAAGAAAAATTCTCCATCCAATCCCATTACCTACTGTGCCTTTAAATTGGGTGGGGGTTTTTTGTTGTTGCTTTTGGCTTGCTTTGTTTTTTTAACCTATGTTACAAAAGCTCGAGAAAAAAAAATGTTAACCATAAATTTCTTTATTTCAGTGGAAGAACAAATAGCATTATGTTTCT
Organism: Neopsephotus bourkii; assembly: GCF_033783945.1. NCBI lineage: Eukaryota > Metazoa > Chordata > Aves > Psittaciformes > Psittacidae > Neopsephotus > Neopsephotus bourkii. The sequence goes on along the minus strand of NW_026901215.1, from coordinate 2,632,011 downwards.
TCCAACACTTAGAAGAGAGTGTGTGAATTTATATAAAGTAGGAGAGCTGAACAGTGACCTATCAACTATATCCACTGTGAAGTACATCTCTCTAAATGCAGCAACCAACCTCAAGGACCAACCCTCAACAAGTTATAGGCACGAGGCATAATGATGAAAAGCAAGATTCTTATTGCTAAACTAGCATTACTAGATCCCAATTTCCATGCAACTAAGAATAATAATTGCTTTATTTCTAACAGCAGCTAATAACATTAATCAGACAGTCCTGCTAGGACTAGAGACTATTTATTCTTGAACTAGAAAACAAAATGGACTTTATAAATATCTTATGGTCAAAAAGTAGACCTCTTCTTGCCATGGACTCATCTATTAGGTTTCAATTCATGTTGCACAGCCTCTACAAAAGAATACACTGCCTCTCCAAGAAAAAAGAGGTGTCCTTTCCTCTTCTGCTGTTCAAGTACACAGCTGCAGCTGGACCCATGACAATTGCGGCCCCTAATCTTTTATGACAGGTAGGGGGAGTACACGGTGACAGTCATCTTGCTACTGCCCTCAGCATACAAGTCACTTCAGCACAAGAAGGAAACAGGGGCAGAATTCACATCCATCATGCATGTTGTGCAAGCTCACAGGGCAAAGAGACCACTTGAAATGTACCAAGCAGCATCTTAAAAGGGATGTTAAGAATTGCTAATTACAAATACAAGGCTGCTAGGTAAACTGGAACATTAGAAAATTATTTTCTGATCTGAAACTATTGACCTAAGAAAAAAATTCTTCTATATAGCTTTATTTTGAGCTGTGTGCAAGTCCTGCAATAGAAACAACATGCACTATTATTATAAAACCATTTTGGATACCATACAGTGATAGCAAGTATTGAGAAAAATAACTCTGAGAAATAAAGGATCAAAGCATTAATGTTTCGTCTAATTAAATAGCTTTAAGTAAAGCTTAAAAATAGACAAGATTTCACTTTATCACATCATAAAAGATATTAAGAGCTATTTGCTATATATGATCAATGAAGCAATACCAGCACCAGTTCAGCTAAATGGAGTTGGTTTTATTTCACTTTGACCATTTCAAGGAACCAAGTATCTGTTGGTTCGTTGAACAGCAAACCAATGGACTGACTTGCTCCCAGCCATAGAGCTGAAACCTGAACTGCTCTCACCCAGAAAACACAACTGGACACAATATAAATTGGTAGATATAATAACCAGCAACAAAAGAGCAGAAAATGTAACTCGGAATGAATTCATTTAGTCACATACGGCAAAATGTTTCTCTGCAGTTCATAATAGAATATGTGACCCATGCCACAGATCTAACACTGAAATTTGTTGTTTCAGTTTCGGGGGGGGGGGAGGGGGAGGGGAACAAAATAGGAAAATTTGCAATTTTTTAATAAAATGCTCTACTTGGTCTCAAATTTCATAAAAAACAGCCATGCCACTGCCCACAAATGCACTTAGGTACTTTGCTACTGTGGTCACACTTCAAGAAGGTATACTTTTGCTGTGCACCAGATGTAGCCAGTTAATTTTATTTCTGTTAGTAACTATAACAGCCCTTTATTTTTCTTCTTTATTTTTTAAGTAGAAAAATAATCTGTCAGCTATAAAAGGCAGTGCTATTCCTTAAACATAGAGGAAGCTGAGGAGCCAGGGCAAGCCCAATTTTTTTTTTCACCAAGTGGAAAATACCTACAATGAAGGATGAAATCAGCATCATGCACTTTAGGAGAGTGCCTGAAAACCAAAGTATCTATCAAGTGAACATTTTCACACTTTTCACTCCCTTTCTCTGGAGGTGAATCACCATCTGCCACAGTCTGCAAGAGTCCAGGTCTCATCCAGACAGGAGGCACTTGAAGCCTGACTCCAGCATAGTGGTGAGAGCACTCATCTACTCAGTCTCAGGGAGACTGGTTTCTGCCTAAGAGCTAGAAGACACTGACACTTTCATTTACAGCTGGGTAGAAAATAACCATGTTAATAATTGATGCATCTTGACATAATAGTTACAGACAGACAATAGAAATTTCAACTGAAAATGAAAGAAATACTCAAATAGAAGTTTTAAGAATACTGTTCCACAAAATTATTATTGCATATTTTTCTCAGTATCAAAATATGAGGCATTCTAGATTAAAATTCTGCAGCATTGTTATTTTATTTTTTTTAACCCAGATGATGCTTTCTCTCTATTTTGCTACCTGCTCACCCCGTTTTGTCAGTCATCTTTTGCAGGAATATTTGCATATCACTTTCTTGGAAATTATTTTTTCTATAAGCACTGCTAAATAAACAGTTCCCCCAGTTTCCAAGATTTTCAGAGTGAAGTTGTTCTGCTGATTTCTCCAGTTGCCACTCTCCCTACAGCCATACACGATAATACCACCAGGCTGAAAAACTTTTTGAGTCATGCCTCATCTCCGTGAAAACCAGAAAACTGATTCATCTGTGTAGCATGAAACCAATCTACTATTCAATCAAAAATATTTACAGAAATGTATCATTTAGTTAGACTATCAATTCAGCTGTCATACATCTTCCCTTTTTGCCTCTAATCCTCATTTTGTATTTCTTATTTCAGTTCCTATGAGGAAACAGATTTAAACCTGGCTTTTAATCCAGAATGAGTTTTTAAAATAATAATTACAGTCTTATCTGTCCTTAATACAAGTGTCTCAGCTGCACTAAAAATGGCAGTTTATCAACACAATTTACATAAAATAAGAATAAAAACCTTTGTCCATTCCTAGCATACTTAAATTAAAATTGCATCTGGAATATAGTAAATTATACAGAATACAGCAATAAAAATAATAGCATCAAAAAAGGTAAAGAATATATTTTAATTTGAAGCTATGATATACAGACTAAAAATAAAAAGAGAGGAGTCAGAAATGATTCATACTGACCTGAGTCCATAAAGGACTGTCCCATCTGGATGCAATCGGATCATTCTGTTCTTCACGGTGACACCATGTACAAATGACTTCTTGTCGTTCAGGAAATAGGTATCAGGAACCCACAGCTGATCAGCTACTCTGTTGTCCAGAGTAAGGTTTAGAGGTATTACATTATACGACAGCCTCTTATCCCTCCACGCTTGCTGAAAGTACATTGTCAAGGTATAGTCCTGTGATTATAAAAACAAGAAAAAGTTTGCATTGAAACAGACAGCACACATATGCAAAAAAAAAGAAAAACAACAACCCACCAAATTATGCAAATGCACATTTATTCATTGCAACTGTTTTTAAAGGCAAACATTGGCATTCAGAATTTCTATAAGTGGATTGATTTATTTATTTTTACAGTACTGAACATCTTGTGTATACTTAATAGGAGAAAAGAGAACACAGAAAAGATGGGGTATTTACATTTCATGAATGACTTGGGAGCTCTTATTTCAGTATTTAAAAATAAAACAGTAAAAGAATTGTAGAGGCTTAGCAGTCAGCAATTCCTGTAGCACTGCAGAAGCCTGGGAGTTTTAAGAAACGAATATTCACAGATCTGAATTTCATCTCATGGTCTCCACTGTATTTAGTAGAGCTCTGGATCAGGTCTTATATCTCTGAAGTTGCAGTTACCACCCAAACACTTCTCTAAATAAAAATCTCTTCAAAGTCTGTTAACTTTCCCCTGGGCACTGAAATCAATGGGAAGTCTCTGAGGTTTCTATGCAACAGAGCCTTAGTATTCTACTTAATTTTACAGATGAAGTAACTCTGGTTACTTCAATGGAGCAATTCGGAGAGCACAATTAAGCATCTGGGTAAGTATCTGCAGTATTATGAGACTTGCTTTGTCTAACAGACAGTACCTTGGAGATGTTTGACCTTGTAGTGTTTTAGAGAACAATATAAATACAAAAATTATATTTTTTAAGACATGTTATACAGAGGCAGAATATTATCTATTAGCCTACAGTAGAAAAACATCCATAAATAATATACAAAGGAGTTGTGTATCTGGTCACAGACCACTGAAGACTGTTTCTTACTTAAGAAATACCAAAAGGAGGAATATTCTAAAACCTGTTTCTTGTTTTGCTTGTTCTACAGTAGTCGTGATCAGGACGCAGCCTACTTTGATTTAGAACTCATATTTCACATGTACTTGATTAAATAGTGAGAACTGTTAGCTTACAAAAGATTGCTTTCAAGAGAAAGCCAACAAAAGCTGCTGTTATTATCAGCAACCCCAGAAGATTCAGCTATGTAAGAGTATAAAAGTCTGTATCTACACATCAGTCTGATGCACGTGAAAACAAGAATTCCCACCTTAGAACAAATAATAAACTACGGTGACTATATCCCACAAACCAATTTCTAGTACTGCATAACGAAGTAAAGTATGCAAGATACAAATATTTTATTAGCAATATTAATTCTCATTAGCTACTGGATATTTTAAAGGAGAAACCACTATTGAAACTGTTTTTATTACAGTTAGCAAAGAAATATTAATCTTCCTGCCTAAATACTTTAAAAGCACCTGCAATAAGTGTATTTTACAAGCATTTTCATTTTAAAAAATACATGGTAGAATGTCACAAACATTAACAAAACTGTATAATTACAAGTTACACCAAATAAGTTCTTCCAATTATTTTACTACCAAATATATTTACCTCGTAACTATGCTAATCTGACCAATTTTTATTATTTGAAATCTCTTTCCCTTCCCACCCCCTCAGGATCAGGATGAGTCTGCTTTCAAGAACGTTCCACCTACATCTGAAGAATTTTACTGTTATGCTTCATCACTGTTGATTCACAACCAGATACCAGGAAATGTTCAGTAATATATTGCCAGTAAGAAAATATATTAATCTTCATTATACTAATACATCTCAACATAAAGTAGATGAGCTGTAGCGATTGCTCCCCTATTATCCTTGGAATGTTGCTTTTCATTCCTATTCTAAGGAGTATTCTACATTTATTAGTATGTTGCCTATATATAGACCATGCTTCCCTCTTTACACCTCAGTAAAAGCGGAAAAGAGGAGGAGGAAGAAAACTAAACATGCATGGTTCACTGCATAAAAATGAATTACATAAAACTGTAAAATTGGAGCACTGGTATAGCTGAAAGAAAAGCCAAGCCACCCGGCTCAAGTTCAGAATCAAACACACTGTGTTCCAGAGACAGAGCTGGTGTTCCAAGTCAAAATTATTTGTCATCTGTTGGCCCTAGTTTTTCAGATGTGATCAGAGTTTCTGATCATCAAAACAGGATGCCTTAAATAATGTTTTTATAAAACTCTCACAACCCTGATTACTTTGGTTGATTTGTTTTTTTTGGTGGTTTTTTTTTTAATTATTATTTAAAAAAATGTGTTCCAAGCTACATATTTCAAAGTGTAAGTGAGTAGTCAGAAAAAAGGAAAACCTGTCATGTAGGTGCAATTCATTCCTTACAAAGGAGGGAGGCATCTGTTTTCAAAATCCAAAATGAAACAGTAATTCAGAAAGATGATGTGGAGGTACAAAGTGTCCCTGAAGGATCCTAAGACTCTTTGTACTTTGAGATTAAGAATATTGTTGTCTAGCAGAAATACAACAAGAAAAAGAGTCCGTTAAGCTCACATTAAATATGGGAATCCATGTCTATTCTAAGGCTAAACATCAAAACAATCACGCAAACATCTTGTCAATAGGAAAACAAGAAACAAAAGTAGATGAGTAAAACTGACTAGTAAAGGATGACTTTTTATTTTGTTAAGGCCTTCACATCCTAACAAATCACAGGATGGGACTGTTAGAAGCTTACTCTAAATATGAAGATGAAACGGGAGTTAATTCACTTAAAAAGCGTAGCACATGGCAGTAATTAATGAGTTGAAAGAAGTACCAAACCTCACAATGATTCTGTCATTGTTTACCAATACACATATATAAACTACAAAGGTACAGACTATTTACAATACAGACATAATAAAGAGACACGTTGTACAAATAGAATTAAAGAGGCTCATCAGTTACCCTGAGCACCTGAAGCTTGAAATGCTGTACAAAATTTTATCAGAATTGTCAAAGTTGAGCAAAACATACAATATAAATAAATACTGTATTTTCTGTAAATACACAAATATTTTCATTTGTATACCTTTCATTATTGCATTGTTCACATAGATTTTTTTCCCCAGACACAGAAATTGAAGCAACAGAAAATGGATGGTTACTCCTATTCTGTCCTAATCAAAAAGACCTCTCCTCTTTTCCTCACAAGTTCAGTTTCACAATTTTCTTGTTTCATACAATGAACAGAAGAGCAGCAAATATTACGGAAAGTTAACCTTAATGCAATTTTTTTTCTGTGAATAAAAAAATTAACTAACTGTTTCATTTGTATTAGCATATTTATGAGCAACGTTTTTCCTGAACCCTATGTTTGTGCAGTGCTTGTCTGCAAACACTTCTAGCTGATGAAAATGTAAAAACACTGGGAGATTTCAACTTCAATTTTGATATATAGAATTGTTAGAATTGTTACAGACAGCCAAGCTGTAAGTTAATGACCATCAACTTAACAATCCAAGGGAAGATACTGTGCAGGAAAGCATCAGATCTGAAAACCCACACTTCTATAGTCTTTCATTTCATAAATACTTTCAAATAATTTTTTTTTTTTAAGCGAAAAAAGAAACAGTAGTTTGGGACTGTTGCTGGTTTAGAAAGTTGAGAACACAAGTCTAAACTGACCCATGGGTCAATTACTGTGAGATGTATATTGCTGGTCCTTTTTTTATATTGGAAAAAGGATCAAGGCAAAAAAGGAAAGAGATTTCATGAACTTCTAATACAAAACTAGATGTAGAATTTTTCTAAGCATGAGGATAAGGTGCAATGTGAGAAAAACAAGATTTAAAATATAACTCTTCTACGTTACACAAAACAGGGCTGATTTGACAGTGAAGATTAAGAATGTACACCAACATTTGTATTAACAGGCATATAACACAGCTACTGAAACACTTTGGATATTAAAATCAGGAAATGATGGAGGAGATAAAAGAAAAGTAGAATGAATATTCTGTATATTATAACAGCAGCATGGAGCTGAAGAAGTTATTTACTCATCAGTAATGAACGGAGAACTCATTTGTGGTTTAGCTTAAATCCACTTCTCATCACTTTCCTGGTTATTCCTAAATTGTAAAAATACTTTACTATGTTTCCCAGTTAGACATTTTTAAAGCTAAATCATTTCCTTCTGAAAGCACCTGATGGTAAAGATTTTGCCTGAATATTATATTTACTTACCACGTACATTTAAAAAGCATCTGTTGATAACATATTTAAAAGTGCCATTAAGTAAATTATTAAATGCATACATCTACACTACAAAATCTATTTTGACATATTAAATGCTATTATATACATAAGAAGAAAGAAGCAAATGTTAACTTTGTGTCTGAGGAGTAGAATTATCACCGATGTGTGTGGTTTCTACAGTGGGAAGCACACTCTTCACTACTCTGATGTTCTATATAACAACCCAAAACAAAGTATTTTGGGCTAAAGGAGTTTCAGTTGATTTATTTCAAAAGCCACATCTTTCCCTGAGTGCTGACTGACAATCCTTTCAATCTTCATTTCATGTAAAACCAACCACTACAATGTTTGATTCATAATTACCTATCTCACACATCAAGAAAGTTAACACAAGAAGTCTGCTCTGTTAAAACTAGAGGCACTAAAGTGACTTACATAAGAGTTGAATGAACTGTAGAAAGAATGGGGGATAACAAAGAAGTGTCAAAATAAATTCTGTCATATGCTCTTTCAAAAAAGTATTTCTTACATTCTGCAAATTTTTACTTAAAAAAAAAAAAATAAAAAAAAAAAAACAAAGACAATGACATCAAGAGCCCTACACAGAGTTCAAGCTGAACTCTCTGGATCTATTGAGTTCTACTTCCCAGACTGGCTTCAAATCCATGAAACACCTCTAGCTAATTCTGTCTCCTAAATCTTACCAGGTAGATTTTCTTGTCAGGAATTGTATGATCTAAAGTCTAAAATATTTCCAAAAAGGAAAAGATCCTAACAAGTAAGCTTACCATCTATTCTGCAGCAGCTACCCCAGAATTATTCATCAGCAATTCTCATTTCTCAGCTGAACAAATAATCAAAGAAGGGCTGTTTATCTCCCACAACAGTTCTTAGAAAAAGACAGTATTATTGAATCAAGCAAGACTTGTGCATGAAAGCCAAACAGCTGTCAGCAGAGCTTGACTCCTAGACACAAAGCTACTGATTATATGAAATCTGTAGTAAGAGACTGTTTACCATTTCAGCGACAGATCATGAATTTGCGTCTACTTGGTACTACTGACAGTAGCCAGTATTATTATTGTTTCTACACAGTGATTTATACATTGTACTGTGATGCAGCATCATTACATTTCACTCACTGAAATTAAAGCAGTTACAGCTCGATATGTTTCTTGTAACGTCAATTAGTTTAGCAAGCCACTGTGACACTCGGTTTTAATTTCTGACAAGTCATACAGCCTGAACCATGATATTGCACTTTTACTGAGCCAGCAATCTGTGTGTCATTCCAATCAAAGAGCATCTGCCATGTGTCTTTTAGCTTTCCCTGATTTGCTGTCTTTTGATAAGAGGAAGATTGATTAAAGTGAACTTGCACTGAAAACTGTAATCTAACTGCTATTTGCTCAAGAGAGTCACGTATCTTGATAGCTTCAGATTTTTCTCTTGGGAAAAGACCTAGTCCTCTTTATACAGCACTGCAGGATACTCAGAGGAGCAAAGCAAATGCAAAGATGAATAAATGCAATCAATACCCACTTTCAAGACAAGTTATGGAAACTATTTTTCTGTCTCAAAATTATGTGCAGAATTATTTAGTCATGCATTCAAAGTAGAATAAAATACTTTAAGATACAAAAATATCAAAAATATTTATATTTGATTTTCAAGTTTTTCTTTACTTTTGTATCACAAGCCATTTGACAGAACAGTGAAATAATTCTGAGTACACAGATCATTTCCTATGCAATTGTACAATCCCACCGATCTCCAGAAAGGTAAATACCTATAATAGAAATCATATTGAAATTGCTTTTATTACTAGGCTTCCCTTATTATAGGCTATTATTAATAGTACTGAAAGAGTAAAAATATGATTGAAAATGCTAAAGAAGAGCAACAGCAAAATTATAATTTCTTAAATAGAGTGGAAAGAAACTGGTGATTAAGCAGAACCAAAGATTCAATTGCAAAGTTTGATGAGAGTAGATGGTGGCCTAAGCTATTTTTTACAGACAAGATCCAAAAAAACAGGAACAAGTAACAGAAACTTACACGTCTTACTGATACCTTTAATGAAGAAAAAAAAACCCAACCCAATCCAAAAAAACATTCGAGGATAAGAATGCAGTCATTGATCATGAGATTAACTCTGACTGCAACTTGAGAACTCTGGTCATGCTTTTGTGAAGAATATTTGGATGAGTCCTCTTTTTCGGGACGCTTTATAATTTCCAGAGTTGCCAACACATAAACAAAGCCTAAAGAATATAGTTAGAAACTGAACAAATCGCCAAGTTAATGTAGCTGCTCCTTATCACCGCAGTTAAGTTCTGAACATCTTACATACTTAATAATAAAATGAACAGATGTTCAGGTAAAGCACATTTATTTTTAGAATCAGTATTTTGCAATATTCTTTCAAGGAGAATACTGAAATGAATAAACATTCCCAGAATTTATCTACCTATTTTTAAACATGGTCTTGCTCCCTTCAATTAAGATATTGTCACTTCATCAAGACAAGGAGAGTCCAATGACAAAAGCGCCATTAAAATGGCTGTTGTTATGCTAGCTAGCTCCATCTGCCTTTTCACATCTGAAAGAATGTAAAACAATCCCTAAATTCGAAAAAGCTTCAGGCTTTGGTCCAGTAGAAAGTTTGAGATGCACTCAGCATTTTACTAATAGAACAGGTTGTTTGCTTACGTCCTTCACAGTCTGCTGCAATCTGAGGCTGCTGGAGAATTCAGCTGCCCATTACAAAACCTGTTTAGCCCTCATGAACAGTTACAGTATTCCCCTTAAATAAACAACCTGATATTTTAAGAAGTCCTGTCTCAACTCACTTAACTTTACACATCACTGTTCATTTTCTCTGAACTGTTAACAATTATGTACAATGCAAAATATTCCAGCCTCAAGAAGTGCTGTAAACAGATCATTTTCAATACTGGGTCAAAATTTATGAAACTTTACAATACTGGTAACTCCCTAGAGTCCAAACTACACCACAGGCAAGTTCCTGATTTATCTCAGTAGTCACTTCTGCTGCTTCAGTTTTGCAAGAAATGGTAGTATGCTCGTGTTTTAGGGTGACACAGTGAACCTCTGAGCTGTCCTGAGCCATGAAATAATGGGACCCTATAAATGCTTGCAAAGCATATTGAAAACAGCAGTAGTAACACTCCTGTCACTACACTATCAGTGATGACGCGATCCTCCTTTCAGAAATACTAAAACAAGATACAAAGTTATCTCAATGAAAAAAGTACAAATTTAATTTTAATATTAAAAAGAGAAAGCTGACAAAACTGATTATCTGATCTTCAGACAGAATTTGTACACTTAGTGCTATTCAGAAATGAAATATTAGAATAAAGACACAACCTTTCAATGATCCCATTTAATTGGGCTGCCTGAGGATGCACTTCTTGAAAAAGAAAAATACTCTATGAATATTTTATTGGATCATTTTTACAGGCAAAGGAATTTACTTTGCTCTATTTAGTTTGTTTTACTAAGCAGATTATTTTGCTCGTATTTTCCTTTCAGGTAAAAAGCTAGCTGTCTCCTCAGTTCAGCAACAGAGTTTCCATACGATAATTTCTACAACAGACACACTAAAGAAGGCATGCATATGTATAGTCTTCATTTTCCTAAATATGCTCAAGTAATTTTTCTTTTCTGTTCTGCTGTTCTGTTCTGGTATTACTGCTACCCTCTGTCAAATCTACACCATAGTCTGTCTGTATCACAGAACAGCAAAACACTTCAAGTGACTTTCAGATAAATTTTTTGTTCTTCAAGATTTTTCTCCTATGAATTCTTTCACAGGTGAAAACACTATCAATTTTTGCTCTTCCTGTGATGTAATATCTGTGAGCTAGAGATAAATAAAATCTTACTAACCTATGCAAAAATGCTCTTTCTGATTGAGACAGCCAAAACATCTCAGATTGCCTTACTATAAGAGTTCTTAAAAAAAAGATGGAGTAAATATGAATATTAATCAATACTAAGGCAATATTTTCATCAGTATCTGCATTATGCCATTACTAAACATCACTTCTATTTTAAAGGCAAAAAAATTAAGAGAGAGACAAGAAGTTTAGACTAACATATTCTGTCAGACAGATGTTAGGAGGCTTCAGAGTGAAATTACTGATCAGGTTGGGCAGCCCTATAATTTTTTCGAATTCAACTGAAATTGTAGGTAATCAACAACCAAGGAAACCCTGTTATATTAGCACTGGAAGAGTGGACAAAATCAGAGTGCTTTCTAAATGCTGCCCTGAACAAAGTGTCTGATAATGCAATACAGATAGCTCATTAATTCATTAAATGATTGCTTTCTTCAGTGCTTCTGGACACTGATCAGTGCCATATTTTCTTGTTCTGAATTGGAGCATCCCTTAGCAAGATACAGATTCAGTTATTATACAACTTTGTCAGAAGAGCTATGATTGTCTAACATTTGTAACCAGTTCAAAAATAAACCACCAGGGACATATTTAATAATAAATTTAAATGTTTAAGGAAACTTTAAGGTCAGCTTACAAAAAAATGTTTTACACTCATTAAACAACAATCTCACAGAGATATTGATGTAAGAGAGACAGTGAGTAAGAGAAAGAAAGTGAATTTGAGGAAAGTTTTCTACAAGAAAAAACCCAAATGTTTTCTCCATGATACAGAGTTCATTTCAGAATTACAGAAACAAGATGCTTAACATTTCCTTTAATAATGTACCGTGTAACTGAACTAAACTTAAACTAATTGATTTTGTTAGCTTATTATGGTCTCTAAGAACTGCTGATACTACATAGGAATTTACAGTAGAAAAACAGCCAGGCATGTGCATGATTATTCCTGATCTTATCTTTGCTCTATTTTTCTCCTAAATCAGCTCAAGAGTCCTTCTTCCTCTGTTTCTATGCACACTTTTCATACACCACTACTAACCATGCCACATTTCTATACTGTTTCCTTGCTATTTTTTGTGTGTTTTTTTTTTAGTTGTAACTAAAAAAAGAAACAAAGTTTAGGTGGAAACCCCAAATACCTCACATTATTTGTACAAATGCATCCACTTTGGAAGCAAATAGAAATTATTCTAGGCAACTGTAATCTGCAGGTATTTTTAATGCCATTCTCCACTCCCATAGGAAGCACCAGCAGCAACTCACTTCTGAAGCACTGTCACCACAGATCCTGCAACACCTCGTCTCTCCGCTCTACTGATCCCAAGTTCTCTAAAACAGTTCATTAATCTGTTAGTGACAAACCGATGTCTTGAAATAAGCAACGTACTCTGGAGGATGCAAATCTCCCACAGATACATTCCTACAAGCATTTATATACCATGGTCTAATACACCACAAGCTACATGCAGCACTTCAAGACTAATGTGTTTTTTGCCTGTTTACATATAAACCTCATGGGAATAGACCAAATAATTTGATTTAGCTGCCTTCCTTGGCCAATAATCACTTGAATCCCACAACCTTACGTACAGATTTCATGGGGTTTGAACAGTGAAGAGTGTGAGGATGAAAAAAAGAGGCATCTTGTCATGTGGATCTTTTTCTGTATTTTAAACACTCTCCTCCCTGTAACCCAAGATGCGCCAGGCTGCTTCTCTCAGAAACGTCAGGCACTGCAGAGAACTGCCAGCACTGAAGTAAAAGGACAATTTTAAATAGCATATATAATTTCTTTCACAGTAATGACAACCCTGTGGAAACTGACAAAGTCCAGTTTGCATGACAGTCCAACACTTCAGCAAAGAGAAAACAGTAGAGCATTTGTAAGTGATGCGGACAAAAAATAAATTTATATAATTCTATTTGAGGAAGAAAAAAAAATAAGGGGCAGGGGGATGGAATCAGCTGGAAAAATATTGCATCCTTAACAGTGATTGTACCTGCATTAATTATACCTTAAATTGGTCACGGTTCAGCAAAGTGAAAGCCTATAGGAATATCTCACAGGGAAGAATCTCCATTTTGTGTGCCTTTATTATGGTATGTTTTCCTTGGCAGGCACGCAAGACTTTATAGGAAAGAACAACTGCAATGCCCACAACAACAGAATACCACTAGTTTCCCACAAACAATCTGCATATTTTACCTACAGGAAATCAACAGGAGATTAATACTGGAAAGATCTGCATGGACAATGCTGCATTAGTATTTTCGTATCATAGGAAACCTAGGCTAGAAGAAACCTCAGGAGGTCTCTAGTCCAACCTTCTGCTTAAAGCATAAACAGCTGTGAGGTGAGACCAAACTGCTCCAGGCTTTATCCAACCTGCTCTTGAAAAACTTGAAAAATTGAGACATACTTTCTACATGGTTTAGAACATTTTAATATTTTAGCAATGGTTGTAATTTAATTTCCGTTTGATTTGAATTTAATTTTGGTTTGATTTCAAAGCACTGTTGTAAGAACCATCGCACACTACTGCCTCTACACATTTCTGTTTAGTACATTATTAGCCCAGTCTTTTTGTGTCATTTGCTCAGTAATTCCTTCCACTCTGTAGTCTCACAACTATCTGAGCCACTTTGAAATCAACAGAATTCATTTAGCATTGAGTTTCTGAATGCACAGATTGTTCAGGATTTCCTGTGCTCTTCAACTGTCACCAACAAACTTCACTTCCCATGAAGTTATTCCCTGTTCCTATACAATAGATACATTTTGACAGCTTTTTTTTTTTTGTTCTCTCAATCTTAATGGCTTCCTACCTGTGCCAAAGAACTTGCTATGCAGTTAAATAATTCATTTCCATTTGCCACAACAGCTAATACTTACTTTGTAAACAGTCCTGATTGTACTTTGTCAGACTGAAGCTATCATTAAGACCTATTAATTTAACCTCATTACACCTGTAACTATCAATTCTCAGAAACATACTCTATACATGGGGATCCTTCATTACTGAGTGGATTTATCTGTATGTCTCTTACTAGATTAAAATGTCTCATCAGCCTTCAAAACTTGCCTCCTTTGTGGTTCACTATTTCTCCCAGAGCTGGAGTCAGGCTTGTACTTCAGTGACCAAACAGAAATAACTGCTTTGACAGCTGGAAACACAAAGAACAAGACAGAAGCTTACCTTTTTCAAGACATGAAAGCTAAATGTTTAATGGAATGGCATGAAAAGAATTTCTTACTTGGCATTAAGAGGAATCTAGTATATTTTAAAAGAATAAGCATACCATAAATCTCCACCACAAGTATCAGTCTGCTTTTTGTGGAAATGGCAATAAAATTATTAAAGGTTCCAGACTTTCATCCTTTCTCACAAATTCAGAGATAAGTGCAGCAGGAAATTATTCAGGAAAAATAGATCCCACTTCTAAGCAAGGAGCTTCGCTATAATCGTGCTTTGAATGTATTTGATTTAGCAGACACTTCTGAAAACATGGATAGTTTTTAAGCAGTTTTCAGATGCTGCAGAGTGAACTTCGAAATTCCACAGCAGTTCTCTCCAACCACTGTTATGGAAGGCATTTATAGAACTTGTTGGGACTCTTCATTTTATATTATTCCTTCTATGTGGGCATCCAAACCAGCAGTCTGGATCCAATCTGTTCTGCCTTCATTGTATTTTACTCACATGATATTTACTGAAATTTCTGCAGGAAGAAGTGCCTACGAAATAATGAACTCTACAAATACTTCAAAAGTAACAGAGAACTGAGTTTTGATTTTTCTTCACCCCTGAAGGAACACTATAATCCAGAGTTTGCAAGAGCAGCAGTCTTCTTCCATGGGTAACGGAAAGCAATGCACCTGCTTCCTGTTTGACAAACGGAATTGCAGTATCATTCTCACATCTTCATGTATTTGGAAAAAGTCAAAACTGACCAGTCAATGTACTCTGTTAGAAAGAAGTCTCAAGACACATTAAACTTAATCCCTCCATTTTCACATTAAGAACTGGATCAAAGCATTAATGTTTCATCTAATTAAATAGCTTTAAGTAAAGCTAAAAAATAGACAAGATTTCACTTTATCACATCATAAAAGATATTAAAAGCGATTTGCTATGTGTGCTTAATGAAGCAATACCAGCACCAGTTCAGCTAAACGGAGTTGGTTTGTATTTCACTTTGACCATTTCAAGGAACCAAGTATCTGTTGGTTCGTTGAACAGCAAACCAATGGACTGACTTGCTCCCAGCCATAGAGCTGAAACCTGAACTGCTCTCACCCTGAAAACACAACTGGACACAATACAAATTCACAGATATAATAACCAGCACAAAAGAGCAGAAACTGTAGCTCGAAATTAATTTCATTTAGTCAGATATGGCAAAATGTTTCTCTGCATTTCATAAGAGAGTATCTGAACTACAGTTCAATAAGAGAGTATCTGTGCCACATATCTAACAATGAAATCTGTTGTTTCGGTTTCTGGGGAAAAAAAAAAAAGAAATTAAGAACTCTTTCAGAAATCTAAGAAATGTGTTGGAAATAAACTAATCCAAGGATCAGAAAGAAACACTGAGATTGCAGGAGCAGGAATCTTCAAAACTTACACAAAACGTGTTTTTTCATTTCCCAGATTACTTAACCAAAGAGTTTCAAGCTGGAAATTTATGAAAAAGCCATAATGAACTTTCCTTCCCACAGTCAGTGGATGTCAAACATATTTCATTGCTTGCGTTTTGGTGGGGTTTTTTTGTTTCGTTTTGTTTTTTTCCCAAGGGAAATGTTTGTATTTCCACAACAAAAAACCCCTCATCTTTAACTTATGTCTGCCTGTCATTTTCAAAATTTAAATACAGATAAGAAAAACATATAATAGGCTTTTAGTCACTAATGCCCCTATGGATGTTCACTGTTCTCCCCACCAAATAAACTGCCACTGCACTGTAAAAATTACAGTTCCATAATACATGTTGAATTTCATACAGTTATGTAGTTCTATAATACGTGGTAAGTATAAATACATTTGAATGCATATGCAGTACTAAAAGTATCAATTTTGAACAATTCAAGTACACATATACATACACAAAAAATTAACGAAAAAGCTTTGGATGACTCCACTGAGATTATCCTGAAAATAATGACCCATCTCCTAGCAGCTTGGTCAGTCCTGATGAAACTGCAATGCTGGATTTCTAAATCCATTTTGTACCATTGACATAAAGACCTTGTTTAATGTTTTCTTCTTAACAGGTTCAAAAAGACTCTAGCTGAAGTGCTTTTTTCTGTCAAATACTAGACTCTAAGCCATTACAGTAAATACATGGCTGTAGCAGGTGTTAGACCAGCAAAATCTCAAGCAGCTCATATATTTCTAACCATGAACTCATGTGCTTTCTACAGGATTTCTGCCTGAGCACACTACATGTTAGTCTGCAAGCACAACACACTGATTTGAGATCTGCTAGTTAGTAGCTGGTTAACTCATGCATGAAATGCATTTATACATCAGTTCACTGGCTTGATTTGTGACACATCTATTCTTTGAAAAGAACAGCATTGTTTCTCACTCAAGAGTCACAAAAATGCAACATATTCTTATATTGCTACAAAGTAGTTAAAATTTAAGATTTTTTTGAAAGAACCTCCGAGGTGCATTCTCAACCATGTCTAAATGATACAGAAGTTCTCTAAAAATTTCCTTTCAAGAATAGTTTTGTCCTATTTGAAAAAATGAAATCATAAGTAATGAATTTGTCAAACTATTTCACTAACATGCCAGTGATCTCATTCTCTTACCCATTTTCAACCTCCCACTAAGCAAACAAGAAAGCAAGAAAGGACAAAACCTTTAGCAGTACTTATACCCTATAAATTTGTTCCTACTGGGCTTTGCTTATCAACCCTTTACTCTTGAATTCTGATCATAATCTTTGCCAGACAGTCACAATGAAAATGAGAAAGCACTCAAATTCATATTTATAAGGAAACACAACAGACCCAGCATTTGATACCAGCATGACTGAAAAGAAGCCCTGTGTTTAATTACGGACAGAGTATTTTAAAATACTATTTCCAGCTGATTCCTAACTACCTACTGAAAAAAATCAATACTTTCTTTGCTATGAAATAATTACAAAAGAAAGGAATTAAAACTGAAAAGAAACAAAAAAGTAAATTTATGGGTAGTAAATTGTATGCACTGTGCTATTATAGAGGAGATATTAGAAACACAATTATTTTGAGACAAAAGTGACATATCTTATTTAAATTTAAGGTATAAATTTAGCTGAAAGTTGTACTGGCAAATGAGACTTGGCAAATAGGAGGATTCTACATGAAGCTCTCTCTTTTTATATTGCTTTCCTAGGAGAATCACTGTATCTAAAATCATTAAAATAAATAACATTTACATATATTAAAGACCTTTAAAAAGGCATTATGCTAGTGAAAAGTACTGGCGTTCCCCATAGCAATATTCCTTCTTTGTAAATGTCTCAAAATCAATTAAATTACATAAGATCAATTGATGTATCTCACAGCATTACTATGTACTAAATTTTTTTTTGTTGACTTAAAATCTATTATGAAAACACACCAAATGTTTTCAAGCACCATTTCAGAATCATAAACATGCAAAGGATTTTCAAAATCCTACTCAATAGATCTTGCCATTTTAAATAGGCATTTATATTGATCCATGGCATGACTATCCCAGTATCTAAGTCAATCCTAATATATCAAACTTAAGTTTTCCAAAGAAACAAAAAGTAACTAACTAATTTCAAACAGTATTTTAAAATCATTTACATGCTCTTCTTGGAAATGTCTTTATTGATTTTACTCCAAGTGGCTTATTTATTGTCACTGACTGCTTGCATACAATGTGGTTCAAAGTTTTGATATCTAATTCTAGTGCAAATTTTTCATTGTTTGCTTTTTGCTTCGTTACTTGATATAATATTTCTTTACTACCTGTACTAAAGTTCTTCTTCTCTTTACCACAGTATACTGTGACTGCTTGGATATTGTAATTGCAGTGGTATCTCTAGTGAAAACACTATGCCTGATAGCCCAGGAACAGAGGCTGGTGTTTTAACTCATGGTCTTATCTACAGAACTGATGACATCCGGGGGGAGGGGAGAGGGAGGGAGGGAGGGAGGAGGGGGAGTTCAGCAGGGGTGGAGGAAGAGCAGGGAATGGTAGCAAGAATGTTTGTTCTTTCAAGGTCCCTTCCAACTTGAGATGTTCTATGAACATTTTGAGACAAGTACACCCTAAAATTAATTGCTTAATTTCTTGTATTAGGCAACTTGTTATTAATGTCACTGAATATTACAATTAGATACTCCTCTTAAATTATCTTCTCATATTTGCAGTGTTCAAAAGTCAAGCTAGACCTCAACTGGCTTACAGCATAACATGATTGTCTGTAACAGTTCATATTAATGACTTAGAATTACGCTGCATGCACTCTCAAACCCCCTTATTTAGGAACTCACTGAAATCTGAATCTTAGTACCTGCTGTTTGAGCTATTCAGCAAGGAAAATTTAAACTGAAGATGTTCTCAGAACCTTTAAGAGTTAAATACTCTTTATATGATATAGGGAGGAAATTACAGCAAAGTTTGCACAAACATAAGGGAAATACATACTCAATACCTCATAAAAGCAGCTCTCCTGAGGAAAACATTAATTGCTTAAAACCAAGCTTGTCTTTCAGTGCTTTCCAAGGATGCTTTGAGCACTTCACCTTAACAATACTGAGGAGGGCCTTAAAAAAACCGCAAACAAACAAAAAAAAAAAAACAAACCCAAAATAAAAAACACCACCCCCAAAACCAACAAAAATCCCACCACACCACCAGGTAAATTCACAGGTAAAAAATAGTTCACTTTTGCTATTTCATGAAGGACCAGAAATTTTAGGCACAAAACTTCACACAGGTCTGGTAAACCTGCACACAGCTAAATCAGGGCCCAACTGTGAAAAAAACTTAATTCTTATGGACTATGAATGCAGTCACAATTCTGAGCTTCGCTGAACTGGGAACTCAAACGAAATCTGCGTGATGACAGCTATTTATAAATGGATTCTTCTTAGGATTGTATTTGATTCTGAGATTCAATTTAGGTTATGATTTCTCTAATCTGGGTGTAAGGAAATGCTCCATGTACCCTTTCAATTTCTGGTAACTTTTTTTCACTTGTATTTTATTTACATTGCTGTCATACTTTGTAAGAAAAATAACCATTAAGCAGTTAAATAAACAGTAAATCTATTCCCCAGGATAAGTTTATTCTAAATCCTTACATGAGCGTGATTCCTTATGAAAAATACAAACAAACAAACAAAACACCCCACACCACTGCCATAAACTTCTCAATGTTATATATGCATAATTGTAAAGTAACGTTTTAGATGAGTTAATCAGGAAAGTACAACTCCATACCATAGGACGCAGCTTCTATGATCACATCCCATCTCATTAGTTTAGTTGAGTTTTCCCCTGCCCTTCTACCCCAGTGAAGTTACAACCAACCATACAGAAGTACTGAATTACTAAGTATATTTCTTAAGTACACCATGATGCTTTAGTACCACAATGTATTGATTTTCATTGCTTTAGAACTTGACAGTTCGTCAACTGCCAACTCAATGGGTTAGGTCTAATCTGTTACTTCGAAGGAATTTTAGAGGGTACTCTATATATTTTGGTAGACTGTGCATCAACAGTAATTTTAAAATCAGGACATGACTCCTCTGTCATCATTCATACATGATCCCTCTGCATGATAATAAAAATGTGAGCTCTTCCCCTCCAACACCTCAGGCAGATGTTTCACACAAGGTGAAAGAACCTTAAATCCACTACATTAAGAAATCTGCTGATAATTTCTAAATACCTTCTTAACCCTTTTCCAGGTGTCATAGTCTGGATTTTGTGAGAAAGCATCTTTCCACTCCTGCCAGTGTCAGATGTTTTGTTTGGTTGGTTGTCTTTCTGTTCAGGATTTTTTGGGGGCAGGAGAGAGAATCTGTATTTATGTTTTATTTTTTTAACTCCTGTTTTTTCAGTTGTGTTCAAGAACAGTGCAATCTCACAGGAACTTTCTAGTTGATAAAGAAACCTCAGTGTATTCATTACTTTGTGCTTATTTGTAGTACAACTTTTTATATTTTAATTCAGTATAACTTGCCTTTCTACTTAGAACAGAACAGACAACAAAGTGAAGGGGCAAAATCAGGCAAAAGAGGATTCAGATTCTAATCAGTGGGCAATTTCCACAATACCCATACATATTATCTATTATTAACACAAAACTCACACTTTTAAAAATTGGATGTTGAAATCTAATATTCCTGGCTGCCGGCCATGCACTGAAAACAGACAGGCTAATGCTAAAGGAAACAAATTTTTATTCATTTACCTTCTGTGTGAAATGAACTGTGTAGTGAATTATTTAGAAGAGGAAAATTGTAATTGCATGTGTAATAAAGCCGAAAATTAAGGAGAAGCAGATGGAAGACTAGAAGTTCTTTTTGTAAGTGATAAGAGGATGATTCATAAGTATTTGACATTAGTTAAAATTACTTATGGAACAAATCTTTATGGAAAAATGTTCTTCTTAGGACAATGTGCCATCACACAACCAGAAAAGAGTTATCTGAATTGAGACCCCTAATATAAAGAGAAAACGAAATAAACTAAGAATAAAAAGGGCAAAATTTGTTCACTTCTCCTGAACTTCTGTGACTTATGTCTTAGCTTTCTCCCTCAAGAATACAGGGTACTATCAGAAACGTCACAGATCACAAAAATTCATTTGTAGTTTTAGGGGCACTTTACACTGTCACAAAATGGTAATCCACTTCTAAAAGTCAGTTCAACACAATGCAGGAAAAGAACGTAAGTGGAACGTATGAAACTGGTGAAGTTAACTTACCTCGTTGTAAGGAACCTTGACAAAAGGTTTTTTAAGTCTCCATCTACTTCTAGAAAAAATGAAATAAAAACATACGATCTATCCAAACTTACATTGTTTCATCTGACTTGAAACATTAAGTGGACATTTCCATATATAGCTAAATATCTACTAATTTAAAATACCCAAATTAACGTCTCATCATTTTCCTAATGTCATGTCACGAAAAATGCAGCTACCTTACAGATGACCCTTCAGTGTTTTTTGTTCCGGTATATAGGCCCTCACTTTCATCATGCACTCAATGGTTCTCTCCACTCCAACATTAATATACATTATTTCCATGCAATGAGGAAGCCAGAACTGCTGCAATAGGAGCAGATGGTGCAGACCAAGACTTAAGTGGCTTGTTCTGTGGCAGCAGACAATAGGTGACCTTCTATTTTACTGCCAACAGTATTCACACCTTAACCTAGGTCTTTTGACACAACAGACAACTTGAGTTTAACTCGTGCTAGGGTTGTATGCATGCAAACACACACATATAAACTGTGTTAATCTGGAGGTAAACAACAACTTCTAACTGGAGTTAGCATGGAAAGCACATCTTAACTCTTCTATGGAATTTTGATATAAAGTATACAGCTAACTGTTACTGTCTCTTCACAGTACATACTCTTCTAGGTCCCATTCTGAATCTCTCATAGCCATATAGTACTATGAATAGGAACTTATTAAATTTGACAATCATGTCACATATGGAAGGGTTCACTGAGAATTTGAGTAAATTAGTCCCTATCTTCTATTAACTATCAGTAAGTATTTAAAAGGTCTGTAAAGGCAGCTTGCATATTGGGTATCCTCTTCCACACTGAAAATTTAAGTTTATTATTGCTATTAACGTAGGACAAATTTCCTCCTCAGTATTGTCTGGAGACAGAATATAAATGACAGTGTGATAATAGCTGCCGTCATTTGGCTTCAAAATAACCAACCACAGAGTTGTATTTCATATGAAAAATTAGAATGGAGGATCCCAAGAATAATCTTTAATTTTGTATTTATTTTCCTCAGTCCTATTATTGAAATGTTATGCCTTAACACGAAACTGCACAAGTTATAATAATGGTCTTATTTTGCTCAAAGAAATTCCTCATTTTATTCTCAAACTGAAGAAAATACACTGCCAAAAGAATATTATTGCTTCCTGTTTTCATACACCGTTAGATGAGGCAGATTATCCCTAAGGACTGGACTTCACTCAATCCTGCCATGGCATAGACCTGTGTCAGATGACATTCAAAAATTCACATTTAGAAATGGTAATAGCAGTGAATTCGTTTGCCTCTTTGAAGATAAATATTATATTTTTGCATCCTTTTACACCAGACAGTGTTAACTGTAGAAAAATATACCTACTTAAATCCCCCAGTATTGTCAATATATTCACTGACACAGAAATTGAGCACTGAAAGAACTGATAGCTTCACACCTACAAAAAATGCTTGACAAAACCAGACTTGTTCTTAGATACTTTTTCTGCATCTTCATGCAATGTTTTAGAACACTAATAGAATTTCCTTCATGTACACCTGGTCAACCTGAGCACAGCAGACCTGCTTAATGCAGCCTTTCAGTTTATATTCTCATACTATCTAAATGTACTGTTCTTTCTTCCCACAAAGGTAACTAGTGTTAATTCTCAAAACACTGAGAATTTTTCCATAGCCCATTGTCAGGGGCTATGGGATAAATCTCATCTGGCCTTTCAAAGAAAAAGGTGTGTTGACTTTAATTCTCTTGGATTTCTCCAGTTCATTTATCTGTCTTCTCAACAGGTTTATACATTACAGGATTATTCTTATCTTATATATTTTTATTTGTTTAGTTGTTATATTTCCATTTGTTTAGTTGTTAATATGGCAAGAGTTTTACTGCAAACATTTTAAGATATCTTACAGAAAAGTACTAGCTCAATACAGGTTTGCAAGACTGCAGCCAAACAGGCAGAGGGTCTAACTGATTAGAAGAGCCTTGATTCAGCTTTCTTCCACACCACAGCAGCTACATTCACATGTCAGCTGCTGAAGAAATTATCCTTTTACCCTACCTCTATGTTACATACAAGCATCTTATGAATACAGAAGTACCTGGGAAAATTTCTTAACTATAGCAACACTAAGGAAACCCCTGAAAAGTGCTCCTGTCTTTTCTGTGGTGTCTGTATTACTGTATAATAAGACTTCAGTCTTTTTTTGTTTTATGCAAGCAATGGCATTTGGTATCAAATATAACAGCAACAGAACAGCCTAAATACCATAATGCATCACAATTTCACAATAGGTAGACTCAAGGGCTCAGTAAGTTGAAAGGAATGTAACATGAACTGCACATCTTCTCATATAGAGCCAGAAAGCCTTTTCAAATGTGTAAAAGAAGCCTCTAGATACAAGTGTTCAACAACAAATTACTTGTCTGTATAAGCATCCAAATTCTACGAGTTTCTGGTTCCGCAAGATGGCATTTTCCAAGAACTGTTCTAGATGAAGAATAACGTTATTATGCATTGAACACATTTAAGTGGAGCACCTATGTCAAATCTAAGTTGCTGAAATTTCCTTGAGACAAAGCAACTGTAACGGATAGCTTTTAATATCTAGGGAAATCAAACCATGGTTCATTTTTCCACCTAGAGGGATCCAAGGATATTAAGCAATTCCTCCACACACACTGATATCTGAATACTTCTACATATCCATTTTAAAGAGTTGTTTGCATTTTGATTTTTTTCTTTGTTCAGTGATTATTTGTCTACACAATCTCTTGTTCCTTTTTCTTTCTTTCCACAAAATGGGATTTCAATGACTACATCTTACTCCATCTGAACAGGTTATCCAAACCCAACTTACAATACCCCACAGCACGTATGCAAAGTCACTATGAGAAAAATGAGAAAATATCCAGACTACAACATAAAACAGAGTCTGGAGTCTAGCGATGCCCTGAAGCAACTTAACAGCAAGTTTCAAATTTCAGTTATAACACCTTGTTATGTCTTCTAAAAAAACAACCATACATCATACATAAAACTCAGTAAAAGACCACTTTGAAAGCAACAGGTGCCATCATCATGTGGGAACAAGAAGCCTACATGCAGACATAACTAAGCTTTCAGAAATCACTTTGGCACCTCCTCCATTTTGCAGACTGATTCCAGCCTTTCACAGACAAACCTTAGTGGCTGCATTGCAGTCAACATCTCATGTTCTGCATCCCTGATCCTTAAAGATGTAATTTTCTTATGCCAAGCAAAGTCATCTGCAACTAGCTAAGCATACCCCAAAACTGGACAAAAGATGAAATTAACAGGACGTTATCAGTATTAACTTCACAAAACAAACCACCTATTTCTAAATTCTGTAAAGGAAAATGCCAGCAAGACAAGAACAGAGGTAAAGACAACAAATTGTGGCTTTTGAGAGTATAGGTCAGGAGCAACTTATTCCCAACCTTTTTTTAACTTAGGGGTTTTATATTTATTTATTTATTTAAAAATCTAGTAGATGATACAGCAGTGACCATTAGTTTGGTGAAATATAGAGACAAAGAGCCAAGAAAGTTGCTGCAGAAATGCAGAAATGTATGCTGGTATCATACAGCACATGGCAGAATCCAGGACCTTGTGCAGAAAGGAACACCACCTCCACCAAGAAAGTGTGGTGGTTGCCAACGCTGAAGTAAAAAAAAAACAAAAACAAAAACAAAACAACAACAAAATACCAACACAACAACAACAAAAATACAACCACACCAACAAAAAAATGTCAACAAACCCCAACAACCACATATCATTATCTGTCTTTGAAAGAAGTCAAAGGTTAGCTTGTGTGGTTTTCTAATTAAAGTTTTAAGATTATTTCCACCCCCACAAAAGCATCATCAAAACAAGACTGCCCTTCTTCATTCTGTTTAAAACATGAGAAAATCTTAAATGTTTCCTAGCAATAAAATACATCAAGAACTGTCCCTGCTCACAATCCTATCTTGATAAAGAGAAGACGCAGATCAACAGAAATTAGCTGCATGAACTAACATACCTTACATTTACATTTTATTTTCGGTGTAGAAGGAAACACGTTTAGACAATTTCTTTATGCAATACTGTGTTACTTAAAGAGATAATGTCAATGAATTGTGTATTGTTAGAGGATAATGGTCTCCTGCTGCTATTAAATGCCAAGGCACAGCTAAGCCATTTATTTGCAAAGCAAGGGAGATTAATCGTATGACAACATTCTACTACAAATTATATTTCTATTATACTGAATAGGATATGTTGATTACATCGGTTGATTTGAAACCTGATATTGAGACAGAGCAACAATTGTTCAAATGTGTTGCTCTGAACTTTCAACATTTTAAATGACCCCCTACAGAACCCTGCAGCATTTGCAACCTTTAATCCAATACTCACATAAGTATTAAATAAGATCATATATATATATTTATGGCCATTTTATAGATATAGAAACAAAGACTTTCCCTACCTTACAGTGGAGCTTAGCAGAATGACCAGAAGCAGAAATGGAGAAATATTTACCCTAATGGAGAGGAATGTTCTTCTACTTGGGTTTGCAACCACTCACTAGAGCATAAAAACTTGGATGTGTTTTACATCAGCAGCACGCAGGGTTGGTGTCCTTTCAACTTTCAGAATGAGGTATGCTGTACATTAAGAAAGAGGGCTTGGAGAGCATGTGGGCACCATATTTCAAAAATTTCAGGCATACAAAGAAAGCAGACTGCTCTCTTCCATTGACTCATTGTTCATGCACCATTCCTGCACAGTAGGGCCTTCAAAGTAGTAATAACTTAACTCTGAGATTTGTTGAAAGTCTCCGAAGCATGACTCAATCACTACTACAAAAATGGTTGTTTTCTGATTTTCTGCACCTACACAAAAAAGCAACATCCTCAAAAGGCCCTGCAATCCTCCTTCACCTGAAGGAAAAGCAGGTGATTTAAGCAAGTTTTACATATCCATGGACTGGTTGTATCTTCAGACAGGTTTTCCATTTTCTTTAGGTGGATGGAGATTTTGCGATGGCCTGTGGACAGTCTAATGTAAAAGAAAATAGAATTGGGATGGCAGGGCTTATTGTTGAGTGCCTTGTTGGCTTGTCCATAGCTCTTACTAAGACCATACAAAAACAGTTGATAGAAATACTGTAGCCAAAGCACTGCCTCAGCAAACCACCATCCCAAATTGTATAAGAAGCAAGGAAGTTGCCTCTTTGATAATGATGTTGAAGAAAAAAAATGCTTACACAATATTTGAAGAAAGTGCAAGGACTCTTCAAAATAAAATGGAAACCCAGCAGGGAGTCCAAAGCCTTAGGGGCTAAAATCCTCAACCACAGCAGTAGTAACTTGCAAAAATGACTGCTAGTGAAGAACTAGCTCAGTGCTATTAGCTGGTTTATGGCTGGTTAACAGCATCCCTTCTGAGACACATGATGGCCTGCACATAGGTGATGAAGCTGTGGCCAAGAGACTTTTCAGAGTTTCAAGTATCAGCAGATGAAAGCTGAAGAATCTGAAACTTTCTCTACATTAGTTCATAGCTTGGTGTTTCAGTGATGAATAAACACCTCTGGATTTAAGTACTACCTACTGGTTGGTTTCCTTCCTTCCTTCGCAGCTGCTGAGCTGGTCTCCTAACACAAACTTGACAGAGTGGATAAACACCACAACACAATGCAAACTCAACCATGATTAGTTTATGGAAACGCATAACTGGAAAGCAATTTACTAATTAAAGTGAGGATTCTCCTGTGGTCCAGATGAATATAGTAAAAGATTAAACTTGCCCATAATACAGACAGCAGGCACTTGAGAACAACAAAGGCGCAACAAAAGACCCGTTTCACATCGAAGCTACTAAAAATATCTCACAATTTGGGAGCTTGAAAAACATACATATCCACAGGAAAATGTGTAAAAATCACTGGAAGAAGAAACAAGACTTTTCTAATAATAATCATGTTTGGTTTAGCAACTGCTACAGCAGTTCTACAGTAAAACCTTTATGAAAGCATTGATTTCTTCCCCCTCACCCAGTTTTTAATCTGGGAGGCCAGGCTAGGCCAAGGGTATTTTGACCCTCCTCCTCAACTTTTGTGCAGTCTCCTTTCCTCATTTGATGGTCTAGTGATCATCCAACAATTTGGGCAATAAACCTCAGTCAAATTCCTCTGCCTTCTCCAAACTTCTTTTGTAATCAGGAACAAACTACTTAAGACATTTGGTAAATAAAACTATATTTTCCTTCTGGGGAAGTGTCCAAGTATATTAAAAGAAGACCTGGACATGCCAACATTTACTACAATTTGATAGAAATTTACAGAGTCTTAAACCTATCTCAGCAGACACTAAGAAACTGTTAATGCTCTGGAGGTTACTCAAATTGCATGTGCTGCATGTTTGTGTTTATACATGTCTGAATAAAGGATTGTTATTTGCTTCCTCATACTCCCTGTGGCATAAGGTAATGTGGTAGCTAAAGTAAACAGCACGAAGCAGACTTAAAAATTGATCTTACAGTTCATTTTACATTTTGCTAAAGGTCCTTTCATTAGCAGCACCTAAGAGTGAAAGCATAATTTGCCTTATGTAAGGTAGAGTTAATTATCCCACATTAGAGGCCCAGTGACCAATCTATAAAACAGCCGGTAACATCTTTATTTAATTGCAAAACCATTGTGTAGCTACCTTTCTGGTTTCCAAGTGCTATGTGCAATTTTTGTCAGTAATTTTTGCTTGCATCCTAAAAAGCTGACCTGATTATCTACAGAAAAATGCTGCATTACTAATGTCAGAGCATAATAAATGCTAAGTGCAAAATTCTCTTCTCAGTTTTGTAAAATCCAAATGATCTCATAGAGAAGTAAGAATTTCCACTTCTGCATTAAATTTTGCAGATGGTGTGAGCAAGAAACTTCTAAGTTCTTCAGTCATTAGCAATGTTTGTTCATAATGGATTAGTGTTATCTAACATCCTGGATGTTAGCTTCATATTCTAAGAAAAACAAAGAAATCCCCAAACAACCCCAAACCACACAGGCCTTCAATAAGCATAATCATTTTCTGAAGACATCACACTTGCAGTGAGATAGTTGTATACCTATAGTAAATCCACAGTCTCATGACTAAATTAAAAAGAAATGATAATTTGTGTACACAATAAAACCTTATCCAAATACAAGGCAGATGAGACTCTTAAAAAACCCTGTCTGGCCAACAACTTACATATATTGTTAATAATCTTCACATGCAAGACAACAACTAATTAAAAAGTTACATTTTGAGGATATTTGCTCTTTTTAGTCCCTCAGTATTTAGCAGAATGTTCTATATAACCACAAGTAACATGCGCATCTGAAGACATAACAATTATTCAAATGTTTTACTTGAAAACTTCTGACATAACTTGTACAATGAAATCTGAAGAATATGGCTCTTTTTCCATTCCACATTACAAGGTATGCGGCAGCAATAACCCCAACACACCATTGTGCTTTTCAGAATTAGAATTCTATATAAAGAAATATGTGCAGATAACATTTTATCATCATTTGATTTGCTGTCTAAAAAGGTATGCTGCTTTAAGCAAGACAATAACATAGCTTCCTTTAATTAAGGGATACCATGATCCTACTATAAACCAAAAACACCCTTGGTACAGTACGGAGGCATCCACAGCATACATGCAATGGCACTGGTTTTTCAAACATGCCTCCTATCCAGATAGGTTCTGTGACATTAATATTTTTGGCATTTGGATATTAAAGGAATAAAACAGAAGGAATTAAACAAACTAAGCAGTTGTATTATAGTAGAGTACAATAAAGAACTCTGTAAGATCAGGGAGGAAGAAAATTATCATAATGTTACTACTTGAATGACTGTAACTAAGGCAATGCTTACCAGAATTATTTTTCTTACACACATTTTTTCTGATAAGAGAGCACTGACATGAATAGAACTTGCTCATTTTTCCAAAAAATGGGACACACCACCTTTTTTTTTTTCATTTTTCTGTCTCATGCATTTTAAAAAGTCCAAAGCACTTATGATGAGAACGACCTAAAACCTGTCATTGATTCAGAAAGTTTAAATGATATTACTGGTATATTACAGAAAGAAATCCCATAATATTAATAGTACGTTTTAGTCAATAAATGTACAGAGGCAGTATCAAGTGTTTAATTTTAAAACATGGTGGTATATATTAATAAGGTATTATCATAAACTCCAAAAGTATGTACTTGTGCCTTGCCATATACCAGAGGAAAAAAAGTCAGAGGACACTTAAAATGAAATAGGTGACCATATTTATGTAGTCATAAATAGGCTCATTTAATTTTAACTCAACGCAAATGAACTTACAAGCATGAAATAGAGCAGGATAATGAACTGGAAGAGACCCCTAACACAGAGAAGCTGCAGTACAACCAATTCCCTGCTAAAATTGCTCTGAAACCACAGATATTTCCCTCTTCTATTTTGATCATTTCTAACCCTTCTCCCAACTCCCATCATGATACACGTGTTTCTCAGACTGCAGGAGACTGGATTCCTCCTGCTTCAGATCAGGTGTGAAATTAGTGCATGGTAATTTGGCCACTGAAAATGTATGCAGGTGAATAGATAAGCTTTCTCCTATGTCCTCAGTAATTCATAAAATGTGAAAATTATTTCTGTAACATCCTTAAAAGCTGTCTTTGAAAGTGAGTTACCTCTAGCGCAACGCATGAACAAACCCAATTTCCCAAGACAAGCAGACTCCAAAGCAGTTATAGAAAAACAGTGGTAAAAAAAATATATATATATAAAAAATCTTTTACCTGTTTAGGTAATAGTGCTTCAGTTAGTGTTTCCTTCTAACAGAAGCCTTGCAGGAAGATGCAAGTCTCTGAACATCATTCTTTTGCTCTTTCCAAACCAGATGCTAATGCAGATACTGCCTTCAAGCTAAAGGGTTTGTCGATACCTAATTTTCACTCTAGCTAACATAACTGCAAATGTGCTCTGAGAAGTGTGCACCTTAGGACTAATGAAAAAAAAAACAAAGCCCCCAAAAACCCACAAAATATTTTCTATTTGGGGAATAAGGCTAAGATAATAGCAATTCTTTTCCCAATATACTTATGAAAATCAGGTAAGGTTCTACTGAATGCAACATTTTACCATATTCACTTCAATTTTTTAAAGCACTCTTAGGCAGCCTCCTGAAAGTAACTTGGCATTTGCCTAAACTGTACAACTGTAGAATATTAATATCAAAAGACTGCCATGTTTGTCAAATTACTTTTACATGTCCATTATTGCCTGGCTGGATTCCCTCATTCTCTTAGCTGTTTTTCTTTTTGTATAAACTAATACATATAAAGTACCTCATCTATGACACATACATCTAGACCACTCCGACTTGCCCTGTAGTCGCATGAGAATAACCCCAGAATGCACTGAAGAAAAAGTCTATGAGTTTTGGGTATAAACAATTTAAACATCTCATATTCAGAGCTTTATAAAGATTTAAATAAAAACCCTCTTCTCTGGAGAAATATTCTTCAGACATCAAAAGCACATGGTCGTTTACAGCGTGTCTCAAGGCATTGCTCCCTTGTGACAAGGTTTGTTGCATCATAATTTCTGATGAACATTAATAATAAGATCAATAAAATTACCTTAGCCAAAGGATAGCAGCATGTGGAAAGCTGCTGATGCTCAAAACTATGTCCTCCCAGCAACTTGAAAGATAAATTAAATCACAGAAGAAGAACAACAAAAAAGTACTATTTTAAGATAATCCTGCAGAAGTAAGGCTCAACCACTAGCCTTAACTTGCACCATTTTTTAGCAACTGTCATTCGTTGACCTAAATACTTGGCTTGCACTCCAGATGTTCTCATATTCTTTGCTGATGGATTTTGTTTCTTACAGGCAGCATGAATGGGTACTTCATTAAAATTCTCAAAGCATTGAATAAGTACAGGAATAAACAAATGTTTTTCACCTTCTTTCCTAATGCTCATATCCTACAGTTTAATTTCAGTTTTTGTTTAGTAATAAAGGTTTGGGAAGTGTTAAGTTAAAAACCAAATTTAAAAAAGCTTTTAAGAAAAATGGGTAAACAGTACATGGAGAAGCTGTTAACAAATAATTATGTATCAGTAGTACTTAATACATCATCCCTTCTTTGTGAACGCTGACTAGAGAACACTCACAGTAGCCTCTAACTTCAGTGCTGCTGTGTCTACTTTTTAGTTAACTAAACAAGTATTACCACAATGATTCCCTCTGTGCTATAGACAGACTAGAGCCAGGACAGAAGTTCATAATTAGATGTTTAAAGGTAACTAGACTACTCATTTGCCATTTAAACTACACAGGATTGACAGCAGGAATATGGCTAAAAGCAGCCGGGGATCAGCTCCTGTATTCAAAGGATTATTTTTTATTTTTTATTTTATTTTTTAAGCAAACTGTGAGGAACCCCAGGTCAATGCTGAGATGTCCAATTCAATGCATTAAAGTCACTCTTCACAGGTTATATTGTCAGCCCCCAGGATTGCTTGAGGCAATCCAGCCTTATTTCCTTCTTCTTTAGGCCACACACTGACATCCTTTTGAAGGAAATTTTATGATGGTACAAGAAATAAACTAATAGCATAAACAGTGTGTAATTAATAAAAATACTGTAAAACTTTATTTACATAGAATATACAGAAATGTGTGCATTAGAAGTGCCATAAATGGAAAAGGCAGCATTTACCTAGAGATGGTGCTCGATATTTTAGAGTTGTTACTTCCAAGTATACAAAAGTTCTAGCTCAATTACTATTGTATGGATGTTACTAGAAAGTGAGGACTTTTTAAAGGCAGTCACTGCAGAAATTATTTCAAATCTTTTAAAATAATAAAAAAGCAAAACACACATAGAGATAAACATCTTATCTACTGTCTGAAGGCTGTTACAGCTATTTGATGTCTGAATGAAAATCTTAAGTTTTAATCAAAAGGGGGCATATGCAACCAGACTACGCAGCCTCGAGAAAAAGCTGCTGGGTGCCAACAGAATCCCAAAGAGGAAGGCATTAACAGTCTCACACTTTTTTAAGTCAAAGCATCTCCATTGTAGCATTATTTACTGTAGAGAACATACAGGTTCATAAGGAAATATTTCCCACCCTTATATATACTACAGTTACTTCCAGGGAAGTACTTGGGTTTAAAAAAAAAACCAAACAAGACCAAAGAAAAAAAAACCTATCAAAGAAGAAAACAGCAAATGTAGCAACAACAAAGGTTCCTCCCATTGCTTAATCATACATCGCAGAAAGTCCCCTGCTGCTATTGCCACACCTTAATTCAAAAGACTATAGGTAAGGTGGACCCAAAATCAAACAGAAAAAATACCATATAAATATAAAGAAATGCAGAATAATAAATGCAATGCATGGAGGATGGAGCAAAGAGATCATACTGAGGATTTAGTATGACACTGTCAGGAAGAGAGATTCCTAGGAGAATTGCAGCCTAGAGTTTTGGTTTGCAATGTAATGACAGCATAACCTTTCCTAATAGAAAAGAGAAATACTGAATAGTATACTTATGAAATCCCAGTGATGGTAATTCAATGAATGCTGCTCTTAAATGGTTCCCTTCTGTGAATATCTTTGCATGTCTGAAGAGTAAGAGTTTTGAATGTGATTTATCACTACAAACACACACGAATGCAACAAACCAAAGAATGGACAGAAAAAAATATGAGCATAAAGGAAAACATAGCAGCTATAGGGGGAATATAAAATGCTGGTTATTTTATTTTGCTTGTGTCACTGTAAAAGACTATTTTCATAAAGACAATTACAGTAAACTGATACTGCTGTTATGCTGGAACCATTGGCTTACCTGAATTCCACCTGTTTACTTTAAACCTTCCCTTGTGCTGCTCTGGTTCACCTTTAAAGAAATCATTACCCTTTTCCTATTATACAGTGCTTTAAGCTAAAACAGAGGAAGTGAAAATCTCAGAGGAAGGTGAATAATTACTACTCACTCAAAACCAGGCCTTAAAATAAACATTTTGAAAGTGCCCCCACAGTTGGGTGCCTATAAACAGGAGACAAGCACAATCAGCAGTCCCATGAAACCTCTATGCTGTAGCACATTGAGAGCTCTGTCTTTGCTTGAAAGGGTATTTCCTTATGAAGAATTATTTTCATTTTTGCCAAGTTATGCTCACTTATAAAATAAATGACTAATATGACATTTTATTTTCTCTAGAGATATTAATGCAGATGGCTTAGGGAACCAGACTGCTGTTGAGTTATATTTAGAAAACATGAGGGAAACCAGCCCAACAAGGCAATTTCCGCTGGGGAAGGCTTCATTTGAACCAAAAGCAGTATCACAATTGTTCTCACCTTCATGAATAAAGATCTATGTAAATTCCAGCTGTGAATTAGAAACCAATATTTTTAGAATTAAAGCACCTGTTAATGTTAATTCCTGTAACTTAGGTGTTAAAGGAAGTGAAAATTGTCTCAAGTCAGTAATAATGGGATGCAATCATGAAATTGAAGTCTCGTTTAAAATGTAGCCACTTTCACAAAATGCTGTGTCAGAGGTGTATAGAGGTGATACAGTGAACAGCACCATTGTTCCACACCACTTAAAAGTATATATAAATAGCATCTTGGGATGCAAAGTTTACTCTCTCACATAAGTTTACTACTATCAGACGATTAACACAGTTGTTTTGTTAAAAGTGTAACAAAGGTGGTCATTCAACCTTCCATAAAATAGGACTGGTAAGCTTGGTAGGACTGAGAGACCTTCCCAAAAGCTGTGTCCTTAAGAAATGGCAAGTTTTCATCATATCTTAATGATAATGATAAGCAACAATTGCCATCATATTAAAACAAACAAACAACAAAATAAAACACAACACACATTACAGTTAATACCCATTCAGTTAAAGTAACTACACAGCTTCATTCTCTCTCCAATTCTTTCTACTGAGTAGATATAAGGGTAAAATGAAAGGAAACAAAAAGCCACTGCCCTCTCCCACCACAGCCAGCTGCAGAAAGTCAATTGGTATTTAGTATGACAGGTTTGAAGTGGATGCATTTGAAACTGGGAAACAACAAATTACTGTAACATCAGTTTAACTCAAAACGGAATTGAAAGGATTAACAGCAAACTCGGGTTCAAAAAAAATGACCTTTGAGGTCTTCAGACAAAACAAATTAATCAAAACCTTAGCTCTCTATCACACCATTGCTTTTTACATAGTGCATTTAAGTCTCAGGTTCTCTTACTAGCAGGAGTGTAACTATACAAGCAGAGAAAGGAAACAAAAACTGAATCTAACACACACCAATAAAACTGCCCATAGCAGCAGCTCCGACTATCTTACTTTTGTAAGTCATAGACTTAACTGTGCTCTAAGGTTACTGGAAAATAAGTGGTTTTTGGTTTTTTTTCTGGATTCCTTGTGGGGTTTGTTTGTTTGCTTTTAAATACAGAAAGACAACCAAGTGAGCTAAACCTTGGCCCCTCTAGTGGCAAATGTTCCTACAGTGGATAGATAGAACATTACTGTGGTTCTGGAAGCTCTTTCCTCACCAGTAAGCTTATATGTATTTTTAAAAGAAACTTTTCAGACAACAGGGGAGATAAATCGTTGGTTACACTTTGAGACAAAAACTGCACTTCATCTCCTTCAAGCCCAAGATCTTTGTCTTTATTAGAACAGGGTCATTGCAAGGGCTGGTAGCTGCTACTGCAAAATGAACAGCAACTGCAGCACTGCACACCCCACAATTTAAAAGCAATTATTACAACATATGTGAAGAAACTTATGATAGTGTCAAACAAAAATTAAAAGCTGAAGTCAACTTCTACATAAATTGAATCAAATCTTAATTCAAACTGGAATCAAATCTAAATTCAAATTTAAAATTTCTTTTTGTCCAGATAGTCATGGAAAATTTGACTTCCTTGGTCTCAAGACCACCCTAGCTCAATCAAAATCCCAATTGGGTTTTTCAGTAGCCAACAAAATATGGAGACAAGTGTTTTGGTGTCCAGAATAATAAAAATTTGCAAATTTAAAACTAGACTGATACTTGCCTAGAAATGTACAGGATAGATGAGGTAGAGCACTTGTTCTACTGATAAAATGTGATACAGTTAATACAAATAATGTTTCTCCCATTGCTATTCATATCCTGCCAGTTATTTCCACATACAACTGGAAAGTATGTGGAACACTCCAAAATCAAAACCTTTTTTCCTTTTCCTCAGAGGAAACTTGTTCAAGCTTCAGTGACCTCTCAAGGAATAATATTTTTTCACCTTGCAGTTCCAAGAGACTACATGGTGCGAGTTCAGTAGCCTTGAAAATGTCTAGTTTTGGTGTAAAAGTTAACTTGCATGAGTGCTTGCCTGCAATGGCAGTAACTGTTTCTGGTTTTAATAGGAACTTGCTATATCAGGACAGCACAAAGGCTATAAATGACTAGAGTTGACTAAAACTTCCCATGCTACATAAATCATATCATAGCTTCACCCCACCACCACCCCCAGAGAAAGGTTGTTTTTCCATCTTCGCACTTAGCCTCCAGTATACCTGTTCACTGTTCTATTTAGCACACTATTTAAAGCACCAGTTATATCTAGTTTTACAAATTAGTATATTGTTCTATAGTCTAAATTTAATACTTTGCAGCAAGGTAAACCTTCTAAAAATAATACCAATTCACATATGAAAAAAGTCTATGAAATCTGATGACTATAACCAAAGTACTACTTTAACAAATCCTTAACTCAGGAATTGTGACTTTTAAATGCATTAGTTACTTTATTTCATATTTGCTACTCATGAGTCAGCTTTGATCTGCTAAAATAACACAAAAGATATTCTTTTTTCCCCTCTCAAGAGTTTTATTTCTGAGTTATAAACAAAATGCTTCTTTTGTTAGTATTTAAAAATGACATTAAGATGACACAGCAAAGTGGTGTGGGTGAGAATGTGTGGGAAGCTGATCAGAAGCACAACGAACTTCTTCAGAGAACAGCTGATGCCTCTAGGGAAATCTGGAAAAAATATTCTGCATAGAAACAATTCTGCCTATGTATCACATTTTATCTTCCCCTCCTAAGGTTCTTTATCACTGAGAATAGTTGCTGGAAAACAGATTTTCTCTCGATGGCTGTCTAATCTGCCACTTACAACTCAGGAAATAATCCTGTTTATGACGTTACCATTAGTTACAGTGGAAAACTCCAACTCCTCCACCTCCCAACTCTGTTTGGTTTTGCAGATTGAAGCCAGTATGACCGAAAGGACACTGCTCAGCAAAACACTTACAAGCTTAACTTCTAGCACATGCTTATGTCTTACGGATATGTGTCCTCAGCAAATGGAGATGTAAGGACAGAACATATGGAATTTCTTTTTCTGTCTTGGTAAGCACATAGGTTGCCATTATTGCTGCAGTCAGTGTCATGGTATAACAGCAGTGCCACCTAGATTAAGGCCACAGGTCAGACACACACTACAGATTCAACGTCACATTTTTTTGTTTGTAAGTATGATTACACTTACTGAACCACTGATGCTCCACCATTTTACTGTATCAGCCAGAATAAACATAACAGACCCAGGGAACTGTGTGAACGGGAACTGTCACACACACATACAAGGGGAAGAGAATGAAACAAGCACTGCAGAGTCAGGCCAAACTGACAGAAATGAATGAAAAATTAGCAGTAAGCACCAGAGGAAACAGTGCAGAAACAGAGCAGATACGATAAAGAGAGGTTTGCACCTTAGCTGATGTTCAATGCAAAGAAGCTCATGAATGCATTTCAACTTTCATACATTCATTTTTTGTGTGCAGGTATTACCCAGCATCGCCGGGGTCAAACTGCAAGTAGGAAATATGATGACAGGAAAATTTATGACAGTCACAAGGGCTGACTTTATTCCAGGAGACTGCCACTCCCTAGAATCATTCTACAATTATTAATAAAAAAGGGCTGTTACTCAGATGCAGAATGGCCTCCCAGACATGCTGGACCCAACAATGTGGATCTAACTTAAAACTAGAGACTGGGAAAGGAACAAATTCTGTTATGGTTTACCATCCCACAGTAAAAGAATACACCATCATCAGAAAAGAGTCAAGAGGGGGGAACCTAACAACTAGACTATTGCACAAGGAGAAAAAACCCAAAGGCCACAGTTCTCAAGAAAATCATATGTAACTCGTTACACAAAACAAGAGCATGCTGCAAGAGGGGCATATACCAGTTACATTAGAATCTCAGATGCACCTTTCTAAGACAAATTTGCTGCCAGTTATATAGAGGGCATTACAAAGCAAATGAATGTTTCAAATTCAAAACCATCTACATGTTTCATAGAACTGATACTACTGACATTTCAAGAGCAGATTGATGATTCTGGTAACATAAGATGGAAGTTGTAAGTGGCATATTTAAGACAGAACTGCATATTTTTCCTCTTTAAAGACCCACAAGACCTGTATTAAGTAGGACTGTATTTAATCACAGAAATGCCAATTTACAAAACTCCATCCATAAACTACTTCAAATAACTTTCTTAGTTAAGCTTTCACTTACCTCTTACTTACAAAAGGAAGGTGAGGGGAAAATTCAAGCACATATTCTAGTTCTATAGCACATACAACAGTAGTAACAGCATGTGGTTTCTCTTATTACAAAATGACATAGTATATATCCAAAGATAGCCATGCACACTGGCATTCTATTCTAGATCTTCAAAATCAAGCAAGTTCCTCCAACCTACAAATATACACAGATATACATACAAAACTACTTTATCTCTTCTCTATTTTGAGTTCAGAAGATACATCAATATATCAACATTCAGAACAAATTTAACTAAAAGCTACTTGTTATATTAATTCTCTATAAATTTCTTGCTGTTTTTACTACAGCTGTCTTTCACTGGCTCCAAAACTTCATTTTTTAAGTATCAGTTCATCCATAATTCAGTTATTAAGGAGAGATGACCACAGGATTGAAGAGACCCAATTTTTTCCATAGTACCTGATAGCACTGTTCCAAGACTTTGCCCTGGATCCTAGAAGAAGTTACAGGAACCATCATTTAACTTTACCTTCCATTACAAGAGGTTAAACTACTGTGGTTTGTAATTTGTCTTGATTACTCTTCAGTTATTTGGAGTAAGTTCTAAAAGGAACAGAAAATCTGATGCTGGACAATTGCTTCCTTTCACTACCACCTCACTGGTTTTCAATTTCCTAGTGTGTGGCAGTCTACATCCCAGGGTTGAAAAATTTCAAAGCCAGCATGTTTCTTCTCTTCTACCTCCCTACACATAGAGATGTGCCTGCTTAACTGTTAACCCCTTTTCTGTCTTTTCCTTTGTATAAATAGACATTGTTCTTGCATTTGTAATCCTTCTCACAGACCTTATGCATAGAACATTGCAAATTGCTGTTCATCACCCACCTTAGGATTCACAAGTGAGAAACCTCCTCAAAAAGGAAAGGCTGCCTTAGTGTTAGCAGTAAAAGACCCACAAGTCTAATAACCATGGCCTTTATTTGGAGAAAAGAACATAAAATGCCCTGATTATTACCAACTTCTGCAAAGTAGGTTCATCTTTTGGCACAGAAGATAAACATATGTGAAGAACTGCCCCGATACTAGCCTTATACTCCTCCCCCAGGAGACGGGGATCTTCAAAAATAATAGATGGAAAGCTGCATCCAAAACCACCCTCAACAATTCCCACCCACAGGCCCAGTGAGTAATAACAAAAATAAGCACAGCCTGCAAAGTGTCTTCTGCTACACTAAGAAACACTGACCCCAAGAATTACCAGTTCAGAGTTTATTACCACGGTAGTCAAGGATTACTTAAGTATGGCAGTTAAAAAAAAAGAGAGAGAGAAAGTAAATCAGTCTTTGTCCAGCTAATTGGTCAACAGATCATTATTAAACATATCAATTTAGCCCCTAAATCCTGCTTCTTGCAGAGCAGGAAGGCTGCCATCACAGATGGCACTCATCATTTGTCTCCTTGCTTCTTTCTTCGTGAGCAGTATAATGGAAATACCCAACAGGAGAAATAGGGAGAATCAAAGGAGTTCACCAACATGGGACAGAAGGGGCTGCTTGATGGAAAGCACAAAATTGAGTTGCTTCAGTTTTTTGGCTATTTCTCTATTATGCTTCTGTGATGTATTGAGAAAAAAAAAAGAAAAAAAAGCCAAAAAAGGCACAAAATATTGATTTGTTATACTTTTAATAAAATATTTATAAATGACTCCGCAAAATATTTTAGTGAGCCATAAAGAAGATCGTTGACCTTCCACAATACTCTTAATAGTAGTTTAAACCTTCTGCCTTTCACACACATTGGGATCTTTTTCCATGTTTCCCTGTCAATGACTTCACACAAGTCAATCACCTTTTACAGAATATTTTTCTACCATGTTTTACTGTTTTTTTCTATAGTATTAAGTTTCTTCAAACACCAAATAAAAACAGATCAACCATTTCTCTTTGCAAGCCAATTTGAGTAATATACTTCTCTCCCAAGCAGGACAAAACATTTAAAAACTAATGTTAAACTTGCATTAGAAAGGTGTCTTGCACACATCTGAATATGATACTACTAAAGACTTTCAAGATTTGTGGTTATAGCCTGTGTTTATTTGTGGGTTAAACTGGTTTATATAATTTACTTACTTTCCTAAGTCTGGTCAGTTGCCCGCTGTTACTTCACAACGGTTATACTTCATTCTGTCTTCTCT
Source organism: Neopsephotus bourkii (assembly GCF_033783945.1). Lineage (NCBI taxonomy): Eukaryota > Metazoa > Chordata > Aves > Psittaciformes > Psittacidae > Neopsephotus > Neopsephotus bourkii. The sequence goes on along the minus strand of NW_026901215.1, from coordinate 2,591,921 downwards.
ACAAGCTCAGATTTTAACAGAGTGCTTCCTGTAAATATTTGATCATGACTTCACCTAGGATCTTATTCTGTTGGTAGAAATTATGTTGTGTTATTCTTACCAAATGGAAGTGATCCTAAATAAACTTAAAACATGGGCTTCCAAAGCCGTAACACGTAAAATGAAATATCTTCCATGGTTACTTTGGACAAACTCTCACTTTATCACTTACTGTCTGTTCCTATATTCTAAAGTTTTGAAACTAAATATATCAGAATGGAAGATTTCAAATATAAATAGTCATTGTTTATACAATATATCAAGCTCTTTGGAACACTATGCACACATATTTTTATAAAGGAGGTATCAAATTCCAGTATCTATCAAAAATCTGTCTGGATGCTGAGAAACTATATTCAATTCCACTCAGATTTTAACATTATGTTCCAACTTCCTGGTACGAAATACAAGATTCAAAAATATATTTAAAGAATATATTCTCAATTTACTATTGAAGAATACGTAAGTAACTCAAAAAAACTGGAAATAGATGTCCCTAATATAATTCAGATATATTGCACTAAAACCTGAAGAGCAATAGCAACTCAGAGGGAAGTCTCAATGAACATTCGCCTCAAACATAAATAGATGAGAAGTAAGAAGATTCCAGGAACAAGACTGCCTTCAACACACCACTTACTTACTGTAATTAACAGCAACAGTAGCAAAGTCCTTCTGTCTTCAACAGCTCCAGGCCCAGTGTCGTCCATAAAGACAAATTGCCGATGCTGCAAACACAGCCTCACCTGACAGACTGCCTCTCTCCTTAAAATGATTTTAAAAAGAAAAAATTATCTCTCCCACAAATTTTAGTTTCAACACACCCAGTGCTGGCCATGGAACACACCTCAGACAATTGCTTACTCTGACATGAGCATTAAAAACAACAAAACCGCAAAACCTCCATGTCAGCATGTCTGCAAAAGGAATAATGACTGACCCCAGAAACTCCAGCCACAAATACAAATCAACATAAACTCCGCACATTTCAAGGCAGGAAGCTTCCTTCTCCCAGAAAAAGATGTACAACATAAATATTATCATCCTTACAATCTGATCTCAGTGAATTTGACCCATGGGACACTCATTCCAACTAGAACGACTCAGGTTTAAAAACACTTCATTATTTCATAAAAATAAGGAAGCATGAAGTGATGCTTTCAAATAACCACAGCACATACATTTCAAAAATTTTCTCACAAAAGTATTCTTGCGGAAGATGACTGGTAAAATCAGTAGGTATTCAAACATGCAACCACCATGTTCATGATAACTGCCCAATAACCACTAGAATGAATCACTCGAATGTAGCAGAGATACATGTTGGAAAGCGAAGTGGTAGAGGTCTCAAATACACACTGAGATTGTAAGGTATAGTGTACAGGTTAACATATGCAAATTGCTAAATTTATGTGGTCTTCCTTAATGTACCCACCACAGTATCTGGTAAAGGTACTAGATCAAAACAACATTCATCCCTCAATAGCTTTAAAAAATAAAGTAAAAATCAGTTAAGCTCTAACCTGAAACAAAATAAAAGAATCACTGTTAGTAACAACGTTACTGTCTCCCATTTCAGGCCACAGTATAGGCTCTCTATTGCCAAAAAAAATAATACTCTGAGGCCATTTTTTTTTAATCTAATATAATCTTGTAATATAATTCCTCTCAGGTCCCCTTATTCAAGATTCTGCTTTTCTACCTTCTCAAATTAAGCTTTCCCTCTTTGACAACCCACTTTTTAACAAGGCCTAAGGAAATAAAAAACAGCAAATAAATAAAAGTGATCTTGCTATATGTCTACACAGAGAAGCATGTCTGCTGGGTTTTTTTAATGGCTGTTGTTACTTAAGCTGAACTGTATTTTTCCTTACCTTAAAAGTAATAAAAAAGGTAAGGAAATGTTAAATATTTTTTGAGGCAGAAAAATTGGGGGTGGGGGGGGGATGATGGATAAAAATTTAAGGTAAAAATTGAAGCCAGACAAAACCAATTCAATTTGGCTGTTCTGCTGATACGTTACACCACCATTTTCCTGATCTGCCTATCAGATATACAGAATTATTTTTTCAATTTGTGGAAAACAGTCTGATTTCAAGCTTGATTAAGCATTCTGTAATTTATCATCAGAGCTATGAAGGAGCATTAACTTATGTATTAACAGTGCATTAATAATACTTATCAATAAAAAACTATTTAATATTCAGTTCCCCATTAGCTAATGAAATGCAGATATTGGTTCACCCCTTTATTTCGTAATTAAGGCTACCAGACACAGTTCCTTCCCATTTAAGCCATCATTCAAAATAAACAAATGTAATGAAGTCATGTATTTATGATGCAGAACTCCTGCTGTGCATTTCTCACCCCTTCCTTTTCTCTCAAAACAGGATGAGACCTACCACCTTTCCAATGAAACCACAGCAGTTGAGAGTTACCTAAATCATCAATTTCAGCCCAAAAGTATTTGCACTACTGAAAGATTTGACTCATATTGGACCCGAACCCTTGGTGTGATTTCAAGACATTACTTCTCATATTACATCCTGCAGTCCTGAATACTAAATTTCAAAATGGCATTGATAGACACAGGCTTCACACCAGCCCAAAACAAAGACAAGTTTCTTTTGACAGCAAATCTCTCCCCAAGCACAGAATTCTGAGAATCATTTTTCAAAAGCCAAACAGCAATTTTACTGAGTTACAGTAGCAAATACACAGGGATTCACTTCTAAGATGGGGATGTAAGAAGGGCGGTTGTATGCTGTTCACCAAGAAATGCACAGCAAAGTATGGACAGAAAAGGAAAAACAAACCAACCAGCCATCCTGAAGAGCTGTGGTATCTTACTACACAGAGCCTGAGGAAAGTAAACAGGTAAACAATATTTTACTTCCTACCACCTACAAAGATAAAAAGGTTGTGTATATTGCAGTCCGTATATTATTTACTTATAAAGGCATGATATCCAGTTAAAAAAAGCCAACACATTTTCCAATATAACTTCCAAACAAATACTGAAAGGAATAAATACAAGCTATTTAAAATTACAAAACAATAGTAGTTTTGCCTACCAGCAATACTACATGCTCCATTTTAAAATATTCCTTGGTATGAATTACTTAATGAGAAAACACATATGCACATTTTTGTTTTCAAACAGTTTAACCTGAGATAATCTAACTTGCCTAAAATACGTGATACTTCCTTACAAAAACAATTGCTTCCCCATAAAACTGATTAAACCGAAACCTTTCTGTATCTTTACTAAAGAATTGCTGCCTTCATGCATTTACAAAACTTATCTAGTCAGCATATTATTGTGTCATACATGCCTATCTCCACAGTGTCAGATGCTACGAATTAAAAGGTACGAATCATCACTGCATTCTCAAAGAGTCAAAATGTAATTATATACTTAAGACTTTGCATTACTACCTACCTTACCCAAGAGGATTTTATGGTTCAGAACAAAAAGGTTCCTTTTTATCCATTTTACTGAAAGCAAAAAAGGATGCCAAAACAATGTTGAAGTAAACTGATGTCTTCCATTTATCAACAGGCAAAGTTTGACCCTAGTAAGAACCACACAAGCCTCCTAATGCTGCCTCACTGGTGCATTTGGTTATGGTACAGACACAAGACTAAGAATAAAAAAGTACACTATTCCTACGATTGAACTCATCAGCTTTTAAATATCCTTATGTCAAAGCTCTCAGCAAGTTCTTATGACTTTCTGGCCAATAAAAACTACAAAGCACATCCATTCACTTCAACAGAGCAAGTGCACAGCAACAATTTTGGAGACTACTACGCTGCCCCTATTCACACTTAGTGTCTGAGATATTATAGGAGGCATCTTGTATGGCATTTGAAGTCATTTAAGTACCTACAAATCTTCTGTGAAAACCAGGCAGAAATAGCCTCAGTGGAAAAATCAGCATCAGATTTACACATTTTAAGACTTCAAAACAATTCTCAGGTGGGACTTGAGCTCACAAAAGCATTCTGCAAAGCCTATGCACAGAGGTGGGTACATTTAAGTGCATTTTTGAATGCAGCCAGTTAAATTGTATTATTATGGATTTCTCTGTAAGTGGTCACTTGTCTCACATAATAGCAGATTAATGAAAACTGTATTCATTTCTAGGCATTTACAGTAACAAGAATGATTATAGTTAAGAGTCTCCTGGCATTTCCATTGCAAATCTATTTTTCGGGGACTTATACATCAGCTATAATAATATATTTTGGACTGAAATTTGATAAAAAAGCTCTCAGCTATACTGAGTTAACTCAGTAAACGATCCCACACCTTTGAAAGGCTTCCTTCAGAATTGAAAAAAAGAGAGTAATTTTGCAAGTTATTTTTCTATCTACTGACGTTGTCAGCATTTTACTCCGAGCACCCTCAGGTGGCATATACTACCTTAGTGATGGAATTCTTAAAAACATCTCAGATCACAAGGCATCAGTGAAAAACAGCAACAGGACAGTATAATGGATTGAACAGTCACATATATTTTAAGAAAACTTCAGACTGATTAAAAGGTTTCTTTGGTCATTTCTGGACTTATCTGATTAGTGAAACAATGATGCAATTAGTTGCAAAATGCTGCTTTTCATTTGTAAGTAACATGCATATTTGCTTAATCCTATTTCCTTCTTCCCTGTATATTACCTGAAAAGAATACATCACCTTGTAACAAGCAATAATCAGAGAGTTACGCTCCTAAAGTATTTAATTTAGAAACTCAGTCTACTAGGCCTTCAAACTGATCTTTATACTTCAACTTTATGACTCCTTCAGAGCACATCTTGTCAGACATGGATTCACATTGTTACTGTGACACCCTTGAGGGAGGCAACAGAGCCTACTGGGTCAGCATTCCTTGAGAGAGAAAAAAAATTCCACAACGTTCTGCAACTCCTTTGGAGCTGCAGGGTCTATTCACTCAAAACTACACTTTATAACAGAATCAAATACGGATTACACAATGGACCATAGTGACATCTGGACTACTGGGTAATAACTTCTGCAAATAACATTTATTTACACTTATGGACCATAAGGAATTAACACTGTTTCACTAATTTCACAAAATGGATGCAATAAAGTATGCATTTTTTTTAATAAAATACTTTTTCAAAGGCCTACACAGAGAACAAAGAAGTTTGACCACTAATTTTGGTCCAAGTATTAAAAAAGCAACTAAAACTTCCATTAAAAAAAAAAAAATTAGTTTACAACAGCAATTAGGACCAGATTTTCTAAAGGGTTCTGCATCCATGGCAGTGATTAGGTTTTCAAAATGCTTCAGTATCTTACTCAGATACTTAACTTTAATAGGCAGTTCTCAAAAAGAAAAAAATGCCTTCTGATCCTTGAAAGCAATAGGAACTTGTGGCTACTTCACAGCCATATGCAATGGAAGAAATTAAAGGAGAATCACTTCCAAAAAAGATAAATCACAAAAATTGCAGTTCTCAGACACCCAAGTATATGAAAAGTCACTAACTTTTCTGGAAGACTTTCTTTGCATCTCAAATGGGTTTAGCATCACCTTTACCTAACTCTACACTTTCTGCACATTTTTCTCCAAGGGTCATATTTAGAAAAACAACCAACCAAAACGCAAAGCAAAACCACAACAACAAAACACAACAAAACAAAACAAAAAAAAAAACCACAAAAAAACCCCCACCACCACAAAAAACACCCATCAAAACAAAAAAACAAACAAACCAACACTCAACAGCAATTTGGACATTAGAGCCCTTCACCCTATGTCAATCCAAAACAACTTTTCAAGAGAATTGTCTGGGATTACTTTTCTCTGGGAAAGTTACATTCACAAGTTTCTGCCCTTTTGACCATTTAGTTCCCTAATTCTTAAGATTCACGCTTCTATTCAGGATGGAGCTGTTCCAGGTGAGCAGGCAGAGCAGACAGTTTGTTCCTGCCTAAGCACATTCAGACTGGGTTTTTTTTTAATCTCATGAAAAAAAATAGATAAAACTCGTATGCTTAAATCATATCTAACAGTAGCAAGCCATGGCTACTCCTCCTACAGAGAAGAAAGTAAAAGTTATGTTGGCAGCCTTTCATAGGCTATTTCAGAACATGGAAGACCTCTGCTCCTGGTCCTCTTCAAGCTGAATACTCCCACTCACAACCACCAGTGGCTAGTAAGCTATCTAGGAAAAAGGTGCACCACACGCAGGGTGCTGCGAAGCAGAGAATTCAAAACCTGACCACAGGAAAGAGACATTCAAGAGCAGCAAGCAGGACACTCAACTGTGAAGGAACATTCTGGGGTTTATCCCATTTTCACAGAGTTGCTTAGTTAACAGAAATTTATCTTTATTACAGAAGGAAAGCAGAAGGAAATGATCCAGAGGTCAGGTACTGGAACAAAGACTTTCCACTTCAAGCAGATGAATTTTCTAATATTCATTCATTAGGGTAATTTATTATATTTACCCCTGGCCAAAGCCAAACTCACTGTGGTTTTTTTCCTTTTACTTGTTTGAAATTTATAGAGCTGAATTTGCCTCTCAGCACAATCACAGTGAACCAGTAGTTTGCCTATAAGAAAATCTGTGGACATATTCTGAACCGCTACTGCATCTACTACAACAGCACACATTTGAAATGCAAAATGCATCTTGCTGAAGGGTTTCTTTTTTTTTCCTTCACATAGTTAAATTCTTATTACCTCAAAACTAACAAATTAATCCCTCCTGTCAGTATTTACAGAATAAAAATTAATAGGATTTAACCTTGATAGAGATATGCAAAAAGCAACTCAAAATAAACAGAAACCATCCCCCTTGTTCTTTAAGTCTGGGGGCATGGGAAAAGCTCATACTCTAAATGCTTTTATTTGGCCTGCGATAACCTATGTTAAATACGACCTACAAAATCTATATTCAGTTGCATACATTTCAACTTCCTGAATGTTAAATGTCTTTTCATATTTAGAACAGAAATTTTAGTTTTGATTGGGAGGTAATTACATGCTTACTTGTAAAACCCATACAGAAATGACATATGCAGTAGATCTGATTCCAAGGCTGGGAGAATCTTTGCATTGATTAGCTAGTTTGAAAATAGTTAGCCAGACAATTTGCATGCAAAGATCTTCCTAGGCAAAACCTATAAACAGAGAGCACTGCCACTTCACAACCTGGCCTTCACGCAGTTAAGACTAACTGAATATGCCCACTATGTCACTATTCCTATAAGGCTTGTGTTATTTCAGCCATGATATGTCCGTTGTACACAGCACTGGTGTCAAGAAATGTGAGCTGGGTGCGAATATCTGTAGAAGCATAGTAAGAGGAGTAATTAACAACAAAGCATCAAGGCTGCTCCTGTCCTGTTTATTTTTTTGACAACCCACAGTGTGCCTGCAACTTTAATATTATGCACATTCATTTATTGTTCAATTACAGATTGGACCCACCCATAGGAGACAATTTTTTGGTACTAATAACTCTAGTCATTTGACTATTTCTGAAACTAATGACAACCACCATGATTTCTTCCATTACATAAAGGAGACCTTTCAAAAGTTACCTCCTGGATGAACACCCTCCTTTGAAATGAAGGGACTAAACAACATTGTGGAACACTAAAGACTGTACTATAAACCTTGCAGAGAACTGCACTGGGTATGAGAACAAGAAAGGAGGAAGGAATAATAAGGATTTACAGTATGTTAGAGATTGGAAGGGACCTCAAAAGATCATCTAGTTCAATCCCCCTGCCGGAGCAGGAACACCTAGATAAGGTTACACAGGAACGTGTCCAGGCAGGTTTTGAGTGTCTCCAGAGAAGAAGAATCCACAACCTCCCTGGGCAGCCTGTTCCAGTGTTCTGTCACCCTCACTGAGAAGTTTCTTCTCAAGTTTAAGTGGAACCTCTTGTGTTCCAGTTTGTACCCATTGCCCCTTGTCCTATCATTGTTTGCCACTGAGAAGAGCCTGGCTCCATCCTCGTGACACTCCCCCTTTATTTATATATTTATATACACTAATAAGTCATGTTGACAGACTTTAGAGTCACTAAGAAGCAGAAATGTGACCATTGTAACAGCTTAAACTTGTAACAAGTTTGTAGAGCACAAGATAAAAATCTTTCATTCTACTACATGGCTCATCTACAATGATTTTATGTGATTTTTCAATAAAGAAGTTATGAAATAAACCAGGCTATAGTAGGAGCTAACAGAGTACACTTCATGCTCATTCCCATGCTTTAGCACTGCCCATGAAACATACTAAACTTATCTTTTGTTCAATTGCAGGAGCCAAATTATTTAAATATTCATAGGTCAAGGCTTTCTAAAAACAAGGCAGCACTAATGATTAATTCAGTTACACAAACCACCTCCAAGGCAATCTCTAAAATCACTGACAACCATCCCCTGGTCTACTGAAGCAAGCGATCACTCTGAAGCATCAGGACCACCAAAGAAACAAGATTTTCTCCTGATTAAGTTTTGCAACACTGTAGCACACTGAAATGTCAATCCAATTAACAAACCATTTATATTGACCTTAAAAAGAAAAAAGAATTACATCAGGCTTCTAAATATATATAATATAGATACACATATAATAAATATGCATTATCGCTTCTGAACTAGCTTATAAAAGCAGCTGCAAACTCACTACATTCCTTCACGTATGCTCTAGATAAATAATTTTTGTCCCCAAGAATAAACGTGTTACTTGAACATGGGAGTTCCTATTTATTTTTTACATACCTTAGAGCTAAGAAAAGAAAATGCCTCAATTAGAGACATGTAGTAACAAGAATTAGAAATCCATACTAATGTAAAACAAGACCTTTTCTTTTGAACTGGAGTGTGATTTTATCCCAGTCAATAACTGAAGGAACAGGTGATACAAGGATTGCAGTAAAAGAAGTTCTCACTTCTGAGATACGCATCACCTGCTCTGCATTCACAGGAGTAACCGTAGACATTTCAGGATGAGTCAGAAGCTTATAAGCATGATAATTTGGCAATAGCCAAATCCAAACTGTCTGCTGAGGAATGCAGTTTTGTGTGAAGAAACATATGCATCTACGAAACAGGGGAAATAATAAACCCAACAGCGTCTAGCAGCAGGAAGTATTTAGAATTATTGGAGTGATAACTTTCTGATATTTCTAATACTTCATTTTCAATGTATTTTTAGTCCTCTCCTCTACTTATTCTCTCTATGAATTGTGTACAGCTACATGTACAACTCTAATAGATTGACAAAAGAAAATCTTGTTGACAGGAACCATTTTCTACACCTCTTTCTGTACCAGTGTCTATAGGATGCTTTTTCCTGTTTCATGCTTCCCCCCTGCCCATAACTTTTTGGAAGAGTTTTCTGCTTTGGAACAGCTCTGCCCTATTTCCTTACCACTTAAGCCCCACTCCACAAGCCCTTCCCTTTACATACATAGGAATAATTGCTGCAACTTGAGAGGCAGCCACACAAGATTACGTTGTTCTCATAATCTAAACATGTCTCTTGAGCTTTGTTAATGCCCCATACTGAAAATAGCTTAAGAAAACGTCAGAGATTTCAAGAAAACCAGTAGTGAGTCTCATCAAAAGCATCTGAAACTCAGAGAGGTCTATCAGCAAATTATAGCTGTGCCTGTACTTTTTTGGATTGAAAATATTCTGACCTGTATTATACACTATTTTATGCAATTTTGGCATATCTCAAATACAGAAATGAAATACAATATTAAAATCTGTATTTTTTTAGAGCTTTGAGGTTACTACATTCTGTTGTGTAAAACTTGGCATACACTAACAAGTAAACCTTTCCCTGATAGATGATAACAGCTCCTCTGTTTCTCCAGCTCCCACTTGATGGAAGGATTATGCACTCAATCAACCCTAATGGCTCCCACTAAGACAAACCAATCTATTGTATCTGTTTAACTCCATGTACACATACTGAGTCCATGTGCCAAAATCTGTAAAACGATAAGCAAGCAAATACTTTAAATTAAATACACTGTTCAAATTCCTCTCTGCAGACCCTCAACAAGCCATAGTATGAATAGTAACATATATTTAAATATACAACCCTTTTACCTCAAAAACTGTGCATTTTCTGGGTAAAAAAAAATACAATCACAGAACATTTTTCTCTCTTTTCAAGACATCCTGTGCTATAATCCCAGAATAGCCACAGACCAAGAGGGGGTAAAAGAGAAAATAAATAAATAAATAAATAAATAAATAAAGCAAAGAAAAAGTGTTGACCTATTTAGTAGGGAATAAGCCAAGATGCTGAAAGTCACCACATGACCAACATTATCCGTAGAAATCCTCATGTCTTATCTAGATAGATGAAATGCACAACATGTTAAGCAGAATCTTCAGTGATGTCTAGGGAAGAAAATGTACTTGTGTTTTTCTCAATGAACCTGGACCAGTTTTTTAAAACAGAGGGAGGGAACTGCTGGGAGGAAAGGGGAGAAAATAAGAATGGAGAACAGTCTAAGCTACTGTGCTGTCAAGGGTTCTACTTCAATAATTAAATAAGGAGATGACAATGTGGAAACGTGACAGCCCAGGTAACAGTAGTTACTGGGGGGGGGAGGGATGAAAAAAGGAAAAAAGAAACTATGAAGCCCTCTGAAAGTATAATTTTTTCAATAAATTATTTCCTTAATACTAAGTATTAAGGAAAAAGATGTTAAGAATAAAATTCAAGTACAGTAAGAAACACCTGAAAATTATCTTAAGAACATTGCATTAGACTTGCTGCAATACAGCTAATCTTATGTAAGACCAAATTCATTAGCCCAGTAAAACCATTTCAGTAGCTTTCATGCCCCTCCATGTTTTGCTTTCCATTGTTATCTGAATAAGGGAAACCTTAAGAAAATCTACAGTATCACTAGCATAAAGCATACAATCAATACTACTGCAGGGCCTGGTCCAGAGAGATAAGTGAAATTAGCCATAGTCATTATTGTACTGCATAAAATTATTACCACGTGGATATTTTTATTTTGCAAAATACAAAAAAAATAAGTCCAGTCATGACACTTGTAAGCAGCTACATGTGCCTGAAGCTCTCACTTTTCTTAGGGGCAATCAGTGCACTCCCCAGAGCTGAAAACAATTATATTCACAAGTACCAGTACTTAGAAATCATTTTTGAAAACTCAGATATATGATAGTTCAAGTTTCTGACTACAAAATGTTAAACATCTTACAGCTTCAACTTATTTGGAAGGCAGTTGTAAAGCCTCTTACACTATGAGTTTGTCATGACATGAAATACCTATCACCTCTTTAAGAATACAAAGTCAACAATAATATTATTGAGCATCCTAAACACATATTCATTTTCTATAACAGCAAATCTAAATTCTCCTGTTCAGCAAAGTAAAATGTTTATGATTTACTTCATGACACTGGAGACAAGCCTTCTGCCTGCAGAGCAGCACAAAATGTATATGGCAGCTGGAATATGCCAAGGCTGGAAGAGAAATGCAAGGATGAAAACATTCAAGTTTTTTAACACTGGAGTTAGCAAAAACAATTGGAAGCCAAATAACTATGATTATTTAGCCTTCCTCTCAAGGCAAGATGTGATCTCACTAATGTTAATACATTATCCCAGACAACGATTTGCCTTCATCTCAAGTCAGTGGTGTTTGCCATGACTACAGGCAGAGCAACAGCAAGCCCATGGCTCAGAAAAGTAGGTCCATAAACTCAAAGCATTCTTTCTGTGTCTCTTATTATCTCAGAAAGCTTTGCATCACCTGGTATTCCATGGCATTCCTCCTGGTTTCGACCCCAAATTCTGATGACTTTGCAAGGCAAAGTCAAGACCTTGCAAGTAGACAACAAAATACCTGATATACATGTCTCATTTCTTTCAGACCTATCAGGGTATATTAGTACTTGTTAGGCTATACAGACCATTGTAAAACTGTAACTGTTACATTTTGCAGACAAGCAGATGGAGGAAAACCTGCTTTGGAATCTCTTCTGAAACTAGAAGTTCAAAAAAAAACAACAAACCACACACAAAACAAAAAAAAAAAAAAAAAAAGAACCCAAAAAACCCAAACCACCAAAACCTATGTAAAATTAATGCCTGGTTTTCAGAAATAGGTAGCTTAAGAGTAAAATAAGCCCACAGCTGAAACGCTTTAGCCAAATGCGTGGGACAAAATTGCCTATACATTTCCTCCTCGCTCCCCCTGGAGTTCTGAAGATAGCCTGAAAAGACCTTTCATGCAAAGGTTGCATTCCATTGCAGAAACACAATACACTGACTACAGAACGCTAAATATAATACACTGTTGTGGTTTTCTTTAGTAAGTTTGCAAGTGTCAGATCACAGTATTTTGGCGCACTCTCACCTTTAATTGGAGACCAACATTCTAGAAATCATTAAAAGAAGAAAAGACTCACAAGTATCTTCACAATCTTTTCACAAGAGAAGAAAACATTTGGCACCACCTTCTAGTTTCAAAGACATGTGAGGATATAACACTGACCTAGTAGATGGCAATTCCATCAATCCAGCAAGAAAACCGTCACCATTCCCATGCTGCTCATGGCTGTCTAAGAAATAACCCAATGCACCCTTATCTCTGCTACCCATAGCTCTTTTAATGAAAAGCAAGTGGTTTAAAATACAATGCCATCTTTTTTTCTTTGCACTTAAAGCTCCTGAAGGTAGATAACTAAATTAGAAGATTGGCAAAACAGTCTGGAAGACCACTGTAGCCACTTGGAAATATTTTGCAAGTAATTTTGCTCAAGGTAAAATTATCCAGTATTTTCCTGGTATCTTGAAGAAGAGAAGTACCAAGCTTTCTCACCAAGACCTCCCAGTCTCACAACACAACCACTAGTAATGTCACCCTCAAATCAGGCCAAAGGCTACACTTTACATTATGAGAAAACTCTTGTATTTCATACAGTGCATCCAGTTTGAGACCAGATGTTTGCCAGCTGATTCAGTGCAACATGTCTGAGAACCCAAAGATGCCACTGAGGAATTTAACAAAATATTTTAGCAGTCAAGTAATATTAATACAACCAATAACTTTCAAAATATTATATTCAAAAATATCCTTAGAACCGCATTTGTATTTAAAAGATGCTTCCTTACAACGTGTTCATGAATAACAGAGTCTGCTTCAAGCAACAAGCTTCTATCAATAGTAACAAATATTTCACAAAACCACATTTATTTTTTATCACTTGCTGCTGCCATGTTTCAGAGTCTTTATTTTGTCCTTCTTGTTTAAAGCCTTAGAACACCAGGCCAAATCCTGTGTCCTTAACCAAGAGAAAAACTTCAAAACTTGATCCCAAACATCTCCAAGTAAATAATTAAAAAAAAAAAATTAAAAAAAAAAAAAGGAAATGTTAGAAAGTTTAGTGTAAGCCAGGAACAGCTTCTTCTACAGCACAGATCTGAGACTTCTCCAATTCTGTCCACACTTCATTAGTCTCCCAGGTAACGAGAGTGAAACATAGAAAGCATTGTTATTACACTATGAACAAGTTCAGCATTTGAGCACAGCCAGTGCAAACCACTTAAGAGAAACAAACATACTGAATAATTAAAACTTCTTAAGTCATTAACTCTGTCACAACCATCCAAAATAGTATTTAAGTTACAAAAAAAACCCAACTTTTTTTTTTTTTAATTGTAAGTGCACTGCTAAGACAAAACTGCAAATTCTTGTTTAATATCACAACAGAAACCGAAACCAATAACGGCGCAGACCCGGGGCGGCCGCCGACACCTCGTCTCCGTGTCCCCGCGGCCCCGCTGCGCGGACGCGGCCCCTCCGCGCGGACGCGCTCCCGGCTAGCGGCGGCATGCTGTGCTGGCGCGCGGCCGGCAGGGGGCGCCGTTGCTCGCGGCAAAGCGGGCCGAGCCTCGGGAGCGCCGCCGCAGGACCCGGTCCCACGGCTCCCGCCGCCCCGGCCCCAGCGCCGGCGAGGCGGAGCCTGGACCCTTCTCCGTCCCGCTGGCCGCTGCCGACCCCGCGGGAGGCGGCGTGCTCCACCCCGGGCACGAGGCCGCGCCGGGTCCCCGCAAGCCCGCGGGCACCGCTCTGCCTTGGCAGGGGTGGGGGGGAAGCAACAGCCGCCCCCTTAAGAGAGCCACCAGCCCCAGCCCTGAAGACTCACCATATTGACTTCCGAGACCATGTCTATGCTGGCGATGTCTATGTTCATACCCACAGCCACCGGGGGACCTGCAAACCAACGAGACGGTCCGCAATGTGATCTCCCGAGAACTTAACTCGTTCTTACCGGAGTTCACAGCGTACAAACGAAACAGCGTTTGAACGAGCCCACAAAGTCAGTGGGAAAGGAGAACGCTCCCCCACCGCACGCTCCCCGCCCGCCCCGCAGCAGGCGCCCACCAAGCAGCGGCACCGGGATCGCGCCCCCCTCCAGCGGGGCCGGGCTTTATGTAACGCTCACACGTGCTGCCCGCGGCTCCCGGGCCCACGGCGTTGGGACCCCCCCCCATCAAACCCCGCAGCGTGGGGACATCCCTCCCCCCCCCCCCGCCCGAACCCCGCCGTGGAGCCCGGCCCCGGCCTCCGCGGCTGCCACCCGGGTCCTCATCACCCCCAGCCTCGGCAGAGGGGGTAGCCCGGGGTACGGCGGCCAGCGAGCTCCCGGGGAGGGGGATGCCCCGGAGGGGGGCGGCGGGGTGGTGAGGGGACACCCACAGCCAACACGTTCACAATAAACAAAGTAGTTCTAAGTAGGAGCACGCAGGGGGTTAAATGACATTTTTGTATCAGTTAGCAGCACATCTTGTACTCAAAAATAGTAACTGTGATCACAGGCACATTAGGCTGAGAGCAGCAAGCGCTGGGTAAACTTAAGAGATTTGAATCTCGATAAACCCAGTTAACCATGGGTTTAATTACAGGTTAATGAAGTGTCAGCACACACACAAAATGAGGGACCGATTGCAAATATGCCAGAGATTTAAGTGATCCTATTAAGAGCATCCTGGGCTGAGAAAATTGAGTAACAAGGGGCTTAACTTTGGATCAGCTTAAGAAAATGGCAACACACGCGCACCCCAAAGCAACAGCACTCACCACACGTTTTAAACCCCCACACTCCAAAGGTGCCCAGCCCGGAGATGTAATCGCTCCTATTCAATAGCAGGCAAATTACCTCCAAAATCTGGCCTCAAGCGAATGTCATAGCCCTTCAGCAGTCTATCCACGGTCTCTTTTACCAGTGACATATTACTAGGGTCATTGACACTACAGAAAAAGAGAGATTAACGTTTTATTATTTCTTATTTCTCAGACCCAAGCTGCACATTCCTCTCAGGGGCAGCATACATGCAATTCAAAGTAAAGCAAAAGAGATACCTTCATCACTTACCTCTGTGCACACACCACGGCTATTATTAAAGGGAATGACCAAATCCCGAAGTAACCCTTTTTCCGGACTCTCAGCATCCCTTTAGTTTATTATATGATTTAGGGTTTCAGTGAAGAGAAGAAGAGATCCAACTTATTCTGGCCAGTGCAGTAATTCTAATGTGAAGCGCATGCGCACGGCGTACCACAACATCAAAAGGAGCAGTGGTTGCTGCTGGAGATGGAGCAAATTTCCTTGCCAAGAAAAAAAAAAAAATTAAAGGGGAAGAAGGAAATGCATTATTTAAAATAATAATAATAATAATAATAATAAAAAGTCATCCACAAGAGGCTCGAGTGTGTTTTTGTTGTCGTTTTTGTTAGAATACAATATAAATCGCAGCAAGAAGAGAAGTTTCAGGAGTTGCAGGGCACAGCGGCTTTGCAGCCTAGTTTAAAAGGGGGGTGAGGGGACGGACGTGGATGAGACAGAGGGGGAACAGGTTAAAAGGGGGATGCACAGCGAGCGCAAGGTGCCGGGGGCAGGTGGGGGCGAACAGGGGCAGCTCAACTTTGTGGTCCCTGGAAAGAGCCGCCCGAGGCGAGGCGAGGTGCGGGCGAAGGAGCCGGCGCTCGCAGCGCTGGCGGGCGGGGGAAGGAGGGGAGATGGGCGCCTACGGTATTTCTCACGGGGGAGAAAAAAATGATGACGAATATTTTCTCGCAAGAGGGGATTAGGCTGCTTCCTTCCTCACCGCGCTGCCCTGCGCTGTGCCAGGGACAGAGGCACCGGGCTCGGGGGAAGGGGCTTAAGGGGGCGCCGGCTCCAGCGGGGCGCTTGGTGCCCGAGGGGCGGGCGCGCAGCCCCCGCGGCCCCGCTCCGGCCCAGCCCGGCGGCGCGTCTGCCAGATATCGACCGGTGTTTAAGCAAGGGTGCAAGTTCCTCAGGTAGAGCTAAGCCACGGGGCTGGGGGAGGTGGGGGGCAGAAAAACACCCCCGTGAAAGGCAGTTGCGCTCTTAGTGACCTTCCAGACCCAGTACCCACTTACCTTTGTGGGTAAAGCACCCAAGCTTTCAAAAGCAACGTAGGATCCAATTAATGCCTCGGTGTAAGCCGGAGACGAGCGGAAAGCTGATTTGGGGATGCTTTGAGTGACATTTAAATCCTGAGAGAGAGAAAAAAAAATAGACAGAAAGGAGAGAGAGAAGAAAAAACAAAACCCCGAAAAACAACAGCCACCGGAGCTAAATTATTCCTCGCAAATCTGCTTTGTGCTCGTAGCTCCTTTTACACCTCCTCCTCCTCCCGCACATACCCACTCGGCCCCGCGGATCTGTGCTGCTTCGCGGAGCGGATCTGGGCGTGCACACGTCCTCGGCCGGCCCGGGCTGCGCGGGGAAGGGATTTGGAATACTTGGGGTGTCAATTAACAAAAGAAACACTCAACTCGCTGTGCCGGGGGGGATTCACAAACGCGGGGGGGAAGGGGAGGGACAAGGGTGAGGCTGTTGCACAGGGAGCAGGATGGGCTCGAGAGCTCTCTCCCTCGCTGACACTGCTCAGTTTTGCTCACACGCGGCTGGGGAGCTCCCGAGCTCCGGGCTCTGCCCCACCGCCTGCGCTCCGCGGCCGGCGGAGGGAGCCGCCTCTTGCCGTTGGGGCCAGGAGGTGCCCGGCCCCAGCCCTGGCTCCTGGCCGCGCTCTGACCCGGGAGCAGGAGCAGCCGGGAGGGGCCCGGGCCGGCTGCACTGAGAAGCGGCGGCTGCTCCCCGGGAAGGGCTGAGGAGGAGGCGTGCAGGGAGGCGGTGGGACGAAGCCTCACCTGGGGGAGCGGAGCCGGGGGGGCGCTGCCCGAGAGGCGGCAGGGCTGCTAAGATGATGAACAGCCAACCCGTAAAGCAGCCGGCAGCCCCGAAAAGCAGGCAGCCATTTAATACGGCTCGGCAGCTACCTTGTCTGGAGCACGGAAGAGCAAGGAAGCCCCACGCCGAGAACCGCAGCATCCACCGCCCGCCAGGTGCCCCCCCCCTCGCTCACACCCCCGGCCGCGCGTCCCTCCGGCAAGGAGCCGCTCACGCCCTGCCCCGGCAGCGCGGCTAAATTGTACTGCCCGTTCCACCCCAATGCTACCGCCCCCAGACACCCCTCTCTGCCTTGGAGAACAAGTAAGTATCTGCTTGGGGTTTGCTTCTAGAAGGACAAAAAATACATAAGGAAAAGGCTAGGGGAATTCACCATGACATCTTCACCACCTTCTCCCGTTTGTAACAATTGGAATTACACAGCGGGAGAAAATACACTTTTCCAGATGAAGCAGAAAAGATTTAGTGCCTATGGCAAACCTAAAATGTCCAATTTCTGTATTCAAAAGAAAAGAAAAAAAAAAGAGAAAAAAAACCCCACCAAAACCCCCAAACAGCTAAGTTAAAGAATGTTTAAGCATCAGTTAAAATTAAAGCCCCCCTCCGGGGGGGGGCCCCCCCCCCCGATTTTGCAGCTTTCTGTTCCACGGTACAGGGCCAGTCTCCCTGTTCACCAGTGGAGGTTTCTGTTCTCACACAGCTAGTCTGCCTCACTGACAAACCTCTTGAAATACAGCCCTGAAAGGAAGATGGTGGCTACTCTGTGCAGTGAATCATTTTACTTTAGATCTATGATAAAGACTCTTTTTCTTTTGCAGTCATATGATAAGAACAGAAGGTCTTGAGGTAAAACACTAATTCTTCAGTACTAAACTCACCTGCAAGTGCCAACTCGGGACTACCTCTGACAGTGCTGCTTTCTGAGTCTCTGCTGTAAATTACCATTATACCACAGAAAAGTTTCCCACACCATGATTAACCAGTTATCAACAAGAACCTGAGGCTGAAGGGTAGTAATGTTCAGTGCTGGACTGACAAGAGTTTTTAATTGATATAGCAACATAAAATCGGAAGCAGAAAACTATTTCCATGGGAATGTTAGAATAGTACACCCAAATAATTCAAGTGATGCCAGTACATCTAGCGTTTGTTCTCAGATCTGGTGTATGCACTAATAATCACGGAACACTTATTCTGGGCCCATAGTACCACTGTGACATGTGTACGCAAACCTACTCTCAGTCTGTCTACTTCAACAAAAAGGAATGGAACATATCTCAAAGAAATTAAATACATACGGATATCATGGTGCATTAGGTGTGGAAAATTAATGTATATCCTTGGGTTTTGGAAGTGTAAAGGCTCTACTGAGCCATGCTTTGGATGATCTGCATAACTCTATTTTTGCTATCTGTAAATGCACCACTGTCTAAATCAGTACCAGTAACACTTCATTGCCACTATTCTCTGTGTGCCCAAAGAAATCTATGTGGCACGGACATCATTACTATATATTGACATAAAGTACAAAGCCATACAAGACTGGTCCTTTTGCAAGTTGATTCATGCTTTGCTCTGCACTTTTGACAGTACAGCTTTTTCTCTGACCACAGGGTTCTGGTCTATCTCTGTCATTCGGAATTTCTCAGCACCCTGAAAATCTCCTATTTATTTGAGCAACTTGTAAAAAAAAATATATCTTTCCTCTTTTTTTCTCACTTCTGTCTGTGTGTTTGATTGAAAAGGAGAGGCAATAACTGGTGTGAACACCAGCACTGGCAACTGCAGAACTGTTCACATAACATGTTTAAGGATTGCTATCCAAGATTTTGGGTGCCTTACAATGGAGGAACTATGTGGTTCACAGCTGGATATGATACTTCCAGCTCCCAAAATATCTCAATTGGATTGCAAGCTCCATAATCTTGCAGAAAAGCCATCAAAGATGATCGTATTTTAAATGCCAAGCGCAGGTTATGTTTATTCTTAGCTTTCAAGTTTGAGGAGTGCAAAAGAATCCCCCCTCCCCCAAAATACTCTAAATTAAAGGCCTACAGTCCTTGCTGACCAGCATGTGACCCTATGCAAGAAATGGGCTATAGGCAGCATCATACTTTGCTTGTCTTGTCAGTCCTTGACTGTAGCAGTGTATTCCTGTCACCACAAACAGTATCTCAGCCCATATACCGAGAACAGCTCTAAAGTGGTTTTCAAATTTCTTGTTGTGAATGTATAGATTTATGCAAAATAAGCTTTCAGGTAGAGTAAGAATTTCAAGATAGTTTCTTGAGTGACCCAGTCACTCTGAGTGAATCGAGACAGAAGAGATACTGATTTTTGCTAGCCAAGAACAGTAATCCTCTATCACAAGTAATGTAACAATGGCAGTATCTTACTCAATGTTTTCTTTTACTGCACCTGGACAGGCTGGTCTGAATACAGTTCTATCACAGTGATGCTCCCTGAGGTTTTGATCATTTGAATAAGAAGCACTAGTACCAGAAAAACTCAGATGAGAGTCGTTTCCATGTGTCAGGTAAGATTTTATTCTCTAACTTACAGGAGAATGTTAGTAATAATTTATTTCGATACATGTCTTCTATTTCCAACACCTATAAAGCTAGAAATTAATGTGAAATAAATCAAAATATAGTCAACTCTTGCAGACATTTCCTGAGCAAAGTATACTTTATCTTGGTTTTAGTTGTCATTTTAGGTCTTCAGATCTAGTACATCACAGCCCATGCACCACACACCATTCCATTAGCAATATGTCTGTCAGCGTAAAGATCCCTTTTACATCACAAACAGAAAAACTATTATTCATGCAGGTGTACCTTGATTCTGCTTTTCATGGGCAATGGAATTTATGTTTGCATAGTGACAATCATCTGGAATTTAGGTTCATATTAGTTTCAACTATGGTATATCTAAAAAAAAACAGTGGCAAAATGCAACAGTAATAGCCTATGACTGCCACTTATACTGGTTTGGGCCCTTAAAAATATGAAATTATCAGTACTGTACAGAACTGAGCCTGATAAGTCAATTAGGAAACAAGTACCACTTGATATGGCACGAATTCCACTTAATTGCAAGAGAAGAGCAAATGGGAGGGACAAGTAACAGTTTCTAATTGCTTTTTATCCTTATATAGGGCTTTACTTGCTGGAGCTCTTGTTTGTTCATTCTGTGACTCTCTGCATGACATCCCCACAGGGTTAAAGACACTATAGATAAGAACTTGCCGTGGATCATGACCTAGCCTATACTTCATAAGTTATAGACCTGCTATATAGCTTGGGATCAATGGATCTTAGATGTATGTTGAGGAAAGTCTTTGAATGTGAAATTGAATTACAGATTAAATCAAACTGGAAGTAAAAGGTTGTACGAGACATCCACAAGTGCTTTGATTGCAGATGATTGTTAGCAACTCAGTGCGGACTGGAGTGAAATACAAAATGTCTGAATTATGATGGAATGAAATCTACAGTCCTCTTATCAAATCATGAAAGCACCACAAAGAGCCTATTTCCTTCAAACTGGTGGAATTAGTTTAACAGCTATATAGATAACAATTTTTGAATTCCTCAATTTTAGCTACATTAGCACATAGATAGCTGGGATATATCTACAGTATATGCATACTTTGATAAGAAAGCTGAGCAGGGCAGGGCACAGGGAGTGATTGCATAGGGTAGGGATAGTAAAACACTTAAAAACGTACACCAAGATTGTATCACTCTGCATCTAAATCTCCTCCATGCTGTTTGTGTAAAATTCAGCCCTGAAAGCAGATTGCTGAAAACTGTTATTAAATTAATGAAATGGCATTTGTCTGCATCAATTGATTGCAGGATTTGGTCTTTCTTTCTAAGCTCTCTTGAACAGAGAGTTGGTTTCCTGAATTTTTTATACTGGGTAATACATTCCCGAATACTGCTATAAACAATATGTGAGGGTTCTAAAACTGTTAGGTTGGAAGCTTTTGATGAAAAATGAAAATTGTTTTATTTTTAAAGCTATTTAGTTTCAAACATCAGTCTTGGGTCTGGTATAACTGTATGCAGGTTTTAAGACTAAAATTGAAATCTATGTAGTTTTAGCTGGATTTTGGTTAACTGGAAGGACCTCATTACTTCAGAAAACCCCTCCTCATATTAACCAGAGGGGAAATGAGAAGTAGGAACAGAAATAGGAAAATTAAATAAGTAAATTAAAAGGGCATATGAACAAGCAGTGAAGGAGGAAAGAAAGAAGACTAGTGGAGGGAAGTGTTATGCTATGGTACATGAGGTTTGAAGAGGAAAGAGCTGTTTATTTAGTAGGGACAAAAATAAATAAATAAATACATAAATAACTACTGCTCCTTTAAACTAACATGTGAAATATGAAACAGTCCTATCTCAGAAATCAAGGACAGTTCCTACATCAGTTCTTCATTCTGTAGACAAAGGGAGATTACTGAAAGGTAATTGTTGTGTGATAGCAACTGTGAAAAGTGTTTTGATCCAGATAAAATATTTTGAGACTTAAAACTTACTTTTCCTGTACATCAGGATACTTCACAGGGTATTTTTAATCTAACACCATTTGTATCTGTAAAATATATTTTCACATGAAAACTATCTTAATAAAAGTAAACAAAAGCCAAAGAAACCAATTGTGACAAGTGTATAACAGCCAAAGTTTTGTCAGTGGATTCTATTTTAATAATGCAAAGTATTTTAATGTTTAAGAGATACCACAGAGGTCCCTTCCAACCCTAACAATTCTGTAGTGCTGTGGAATGTCCCACAGTGCTGCAGTAAGCATAAGTGTTTAGTAACACATTTTACCCCCAAATGATGCTTTCTAACCTGTGCATACAGGCCAAAAAGTTTCATTGAATCAATACTTGCATTACATGTGACCTGCCCCTATTTACAGTAGAAATTTCACAGGCAAGTTTCTGCTCAGCAGCGATTACTAAATCTGAATGGAATAGTTTTGCCAGCTTGGCTGTTTTTACAGAGCTGCATTACCCTCTACAGAAGGGGTATTATTACTCAAAGGGTATGTGTGGAAACGGACCTGAAGGCCAGCGAAGATGGAAAGGCATTTGTTCAACAAATGCAAAAGCATTGATTCTGCTCATCATAGAGAGCACTTGAAAAAGCAGCTTCCACTTTATGGGTATTTATTCATCAAAAGACATCTGAAGCAGTGCAAAATAGGTAAGACCAGATGAGTAAATGACCGCAAAAGTGGAATTTGGAAACAAAAGATAGCATTAACTTCAAATGGAGTACACTGTTGCACACCAGTCCTAGAGGAAATTACAATAATCCTGAGAAAGCAATTCAGAATGCCAGTACAGGGAAACAAACCAACCAACCATCCATCCAAACCACCCAACCCAGTGATAAAACTGTAGAATAATCCCTCTCAAGAAGCTATGTACAGAACAGAACTTAGTAATAACTGTCAGTATTTATCACTTCACATCTAAAGATCTCTCTAAAATACCTCAACATTTCTGTAGATAGTTGTCTTTCATTCTCTCCTCCTACCCTGTTTTGTGATCATACTCTCTAATTTACAAACAACTATGGTCTAGAAGAGATCTCATTTATGCAAATAAGTAAGTTTCTACAATATTATTACACCAATTTCACAGATGAGGTAGTCAAAGTACACACTGGTTAAGCACTCAAGCCAATTCCGACTGAAGTTAATGGCAAAATCCACATACAGTTGAGGAACAACAGCATCAAGGCCCATTGTACAAAGCACTAAATGGTAGAAAACTGGAACAGTGCCCAAGAGTCATAATTATCCATTAACTTCTTAGCAATATGGTCTGTACCACATTCCCAGGGAAATCTAAAATAAACCCCCAAAAATAAATAAAAAAAAGCACAACTTTGTAATTTTTATCTAATGAAGCGTGAGACGGAAATTCAAACATCCCCAGGTTCTTGTATTTTTTTTAAGGTAGAGCTTCCAAAAATACAGGATGCATCTCAATTTAAGAGTGGTCTAAGTTTGTTATGGGCATGCTTAGTTCTCAAGCAATGGTAAGGGGAACTCATAGAGGGTCTGAAGTGATAGTAAATTACCATTCTGAATTTGGTTTGGGTGATCTCTTCCTAATGCCTAGGAACGTATCATGTCCATCTCTCATATGCCAACATAAGCTTACTTTAGCAACTAGTATTCTTGATCACTATTCTAGACATGGGCAGTTCAATGAGATCTTACATGGCAGGAAAACTGTCTTCAGAGGTGCCTTGAAGAATTGTGAAATAACCAGTCAGACCAAGAGTCTGTCACTGGAAACAGAGCATCAGCTCTGGGTAGTAATACTAATCATGGTATTAACCTTGTAAACTTATTCTCACAGGTGAAAAAAGCATCTAAGTGATACCCAGATTTGATGTTGTTAAACAGTAGACTCTGCATTTTATGTCTTACAATGGCAATTTTGGACATTGCATGCCAGTGTAAATCAGGAGTAACTACAAATCTTATATAATTACAAAAAAAATTCCCAAAAGTAGAGTTTAGAGTAAGACCTTCTCTGTACATTAAAATAATCATGCATCTTTATGTATGTATGTAGCTTTACTTTATTTACAACTGTTTAAGTCACTATGAAATATTAAGTATGCTTTATATAAATTCCCCAAACAAGACCAATAATCCTAACTCTATATATGAATAACTTGTATGTCCAACATGTTCAAGTTCAAAAAGAGCTGGACTTCCTTTCAAATATCTTTCAATTTCTTCAGTCACACTTAATAAATATAGATAATTCACACCACCATAAGGCATCAAGGGTCATTTGAATGTGTCAAGAAATTAAGAATTAAGCACTTCTCTAGTTTCTTGGAGTTTAATATAATTTTTTTCTGGTTTGACCAGGCTCTTCCCACCTTTGTCCCTGTTATGCCATTTTACACTAAATAAAGAATACAAGTGACACTATCACAACTTACTGTTGAGGCTATGGGTGGGGGTTCTTCTCTGTATGGCAAAGCTGATGGCCACTGCTGTCATTCGCTTGCAAGTTTTTTTCTGAACCTATCAATTTTCTGATGCTGCTGTTGGAGTTCATAGCCCCAAAGGGAAGCATGCCATATGCACAGGAGATTTGTCCATTACTGCCACATATAATTCTGCATGAATGACCTTTTGTCTTCAGGTTATTACAATAATAAAGTCCATTATGATTCTAATTTATACTGCCTCTAAAATCAAAGTGATATTTTCACCATTTCTTCGTTTCAGACATTGTTTTGAGGGGAAAAAAAAAATGGAAACAGAGCGCATCAGCTACCTTCTACTTCATTCTCCTATTTCAACACCTTCTAGAACTCTCATAATAAATTTATTTGCAACGATAAACTTAGCTCTTGCAAGGAACGCAAGCTCACCAATGTCATTGCTTTGATTAACCTCTAAGAAAATGATTTTAAATCCTTGTTCCTACAGCCTATACCAGAACAGAAAAATGGTGAATAGTATAACAAACCCATTTGAAATAAAAGCATTAGTACAATAAATGCCAAAATCTGCAAATTTGGGAAGATTAAAGATAAGCTTCACAGGGCTTGGGAGAAAGTCTGAACTTCTAAAGCATGACAAGATAAATATTTTCAGCCAGTGACAGAAGACACAAACACATAAACATGTCTAGCAAGAAAATCAGGGTCTGTGTAAACATTTGGGAATATGTAGTGTGGTTACATTGCACATACATAGTTGGATGTGTATCCTGAAGAGAAAATTGCAAATTACAAGCCAAAGATTGTTTCTTAATGTTACCTGTGGCTCTTTGCATTACCCTGATGATCATGACTGTTGATGACTGTATACATCCAGTCCAGCACTACAATATTTTGAAGATCACACCAATTTGTTGTCTTTTCACACCACACTGAATACACGGTTTAGTATCAATGTGACGTGAAAAGTGTGTTATGTCTGCCCTCCCAACCCCAATGCTACTGTCTTTTATTCCCCTACACTAGATGGGCAGTGGGATGGTACATGATACTTCTGGTTCTGTGCACCTGAGGGAAAACCCTCATTCTAAGATCACAGAGTCATAGAACAGTTTGGGTCAGAAGGGAGCTTCAAAGTTCATCTAATCCAACCCCCTGTAATGAGTAGGGGCATCTTGAACCAGATTAAGTTGCCCAGACGGTCTTTCTTGGACGAATTTGGAGAGATATTTAAGTACGCTATGTTGTATATGTAGGTCATACATCAGAATCTAGGTAGGTCCACACTACTGCATGATCCAGGGTGTAGAATACTCTCACAGTTGAGAGTGTGTGCTGGCCTTCAGAGAGATTAGGACAATCTGTAATAAAGTCTGTAGGACAATTATCATACCAGATATAAATGAGTTGGATGTCACATCACAATGTAAATCAGAAAGACAATTTTGAAAGTAATAAACAGTTGCATCTTGGAACAACTCATTCTCAAGGATACGAGAGAATAGGCTATTCTTGACTTTGCCTTAAGTAACTTCCTGAAATAATTCCTGTAAATAAGTATGATTGAACTGCTAAAGAAAAAAAGCATAATATAATTCAATTTGACGTGTTTTGTGAGATCAAACTAAGTGGTAGTTTGCAACATTGAAATTCAGGAGACAAATTCTTTTTAAATGAGTAGGCTACAGCATTTTGAAAGACAGTGAAGTAAAAAGAATAGAAAAATAAAATCCATAGGCAGCAGCCTGGACACCATCCTGTTAGACAGTCAGGGCAGAGAGCTGAAGATTTATATACCAAACCAATAAAAATGAAGTGAACAGGGCAGGTACTAAAGTTATCTAAATTTGTAAGCCTTCACTTTTTCTGAATGGAATTCAAATTATGGGAGCAAGTAAGATTCCAAAGAGTGGCTGGCTAGGGGGTTGTAATTCCAATACGATTCCAAATATAGGAGCAAAATATGGTTAAACCCCAAACTTCAGAAGCCTAACAGAATCCATGTGGGACGTCAGAACCCTCAGAGATCTTGCAGTGAGACAATCTTTTTTACTTAGTTCTTTAGAAATAGTGACTATGAGATACCTGTATATAGAAGTAGAAAGCAGCTTTTGAGACATTCCCAAAGACAGTGATATCAAAAAGTGTAAGAGCAGTGGATGAAGGAAGAGGAGGAATCAAATTGTTATAATAATTACATTACTTAATCCAAGAGTTTTGAAAGAACTGAGAAGTGTGGTAGCACACACTTTTCAGACTATCTATGAAACCCAGTTAATACCCTCATGATGTGTATGCACCAAACCAGGTTTTGTAAGAATTTTTATTTCTCTAACTTCTCAGAGTTCTTTGGAAAACTGATAGAAAATATCTGGATAACTCCTCAGAGTAAGAATGTTCTTTCAGGTTAAGTGTGAACTGAGACATATGTTTTATTATATGGATTCTAATTAAGGACTCTTAGATATAATAACATTGTAGTAAAATCTTATACCATGTTTAATAAGATGAATAAAAAATGACATATATTACCAGTTTAAACTATCTCCATCTGTCAGAAGAAGCACCTGTGAAAGACTTGCTCAGGAATAAATAGCTAGTCAAAAGTAGAAAGGGGAATACCTATTGCACTCTTTCCTGCTATGAATTCTGGAATGCAAGTCATGTGCAATCATAGGATAAAACTTTCAAATTAGTTACATCATGTGGTTTCACACCTTCCTTTTAAATTCTGTTGCTATTAAGGTGGATAGACTACTATTATAAGTTCAAAATAGAATACATAAAATAAAAGCATTGCTTTGGGTCATTCATATCTAGATGAAGTATATAGAGAGCTCATGCTGCTTTTAGTTCCTGCTAGCTTTGGAGTCAGTCCATGACTTACTTTCCTCAATGTATAATTCAGGACAGATTTCCACTGAATAATAGACCAACTGAAACGTTTAGTGGGCTACAAAAAGGTCTGTTACACCTACCCCATTAAAGCCCTATTTAATTCTTCAGGAAAGACTGTAGCGCATTGCCTCTGAACTTGTACCTTTCAAAAAACACATCTACACTAGCACATATTTGAGGGGGCTTCCTGTGGAACTATATTTAGCCTAGGCATCAGGAGCTCAGCTATAGCAGCATGAAACTCAGCATGCACTAATTAGTCAGGCTTCTCAGAAAGCACTTGCAGGCCACACCGAGCTCTGCGATGCTGCAGCTTATTGCTGGTATTGAAAATACATACTAGCCTAAAAAGTTAGCTTAGTCTTGTTGTAACTGCAGTATAGGAGACCCTGCAAAAAGATGCATTTTGTCCTTGATTGCAGATGTCAATGTGCTTGAAAACAAGACATCGGGCAGTTGAGGATGAATACAGGGTATACACATATACTATGTTACATTAAGTCTTCATGATATCTATGTGCATATATAGAAAACATATTCTGTACGCTCCTGGTTTTGCTTCAGCTCAAAGTTGTATGTTATGCACAAACTAACTGAATTATGAGTAACAAAAGCATGTTATTTAATTCTCTTAGAGGACACCAGCAGTTACTATATACTGACTGTTCTAGGGTGTTATTTTTGTAAATAAGAAAAAAAAGTCTAAATGAGCATAGCAAAAATATTTCATCATTAGGAAATGGTCTCTTTTATTCAATTAATACATATTCAAGAGAGCCTTATATGAATGTGCTCTACTCAGTGAAGTACTGCAGGAAGATAGGAAGAGATCTCCCAGGGTGCAGCACACCCTGCTTTCTCAACCATATGCTTTCTAAATATGTTCCTCTGTGTCACTAAACTGACAAGACAACTTGCCGATTCTTGGCAAATTGATTCTGATACATTAAAAACATGTAATTACTAAAGAATAGGCTTTGCTCATTAAAAAAAACCCACAAACAAAACAACAAAAAAAACAAGAAACCAAAACCAAAAAAAAACCCCAACCCAGAAGGAACCAGTGAATTCTGGAAACAGATACGTACTTTCAAAATTGTGGTGCTTTTACTTTCTGGAGTAATTCCATCCCATGTCCCATTCTTTTCCAAGCTATGGCCCCAACAATGTGTGAAAACCAAAGCCTAAAGACCTCAAGAGATGCTCCATGATGCATGAAGTATATTAACAGTATTTATTTGGATGAGGTACTACATACAGGTAAGAGTTATAAATTTAAAGAAGGCATGACACAGATTCAGGGAAATCATAAACTGTTTTGAGGTTAACCTAAGCATGGGTTAAAAAATAGTGAATTTTACACTTTTGTTATGTATAAGGCTGTATAAAGAAGCCTGAAGTGTTCAAATAAGTTACTGGTAAGTCACAAATTTTAAATAATATACTAAAATTGACATTTACATTGTAAGTCTTCAATGCTGTTCCATAAAGTTGTGCAACAAATTGGGTAGGAAGCTTTTTTCCTAAAAAAGAGACTTTTAATGCTCTCCAAATAGCCACAGAATAAGGAACTGTTAATTATGAGGAGATGGGAGGTAAAGAATATGGGAAGAAGAAATATTATTTACATAAAGGTATATTAACATATTTTAAGGGGTATGTGAATGTTATTAAAAATAATAAAGATGAACTGAGTTGAAGGAAGGTTATAAAGGTAAAGTAGAAATAAATTATGTGTACAGGTGATAACTGAGATTAGAAATTCAAGAGTTGAAACGTTAGCAATTACTGTTAGAAACTGTTTGATAACTGAAGAGGTATCAGTTGATTGGAAACAGGTGATTTGTTTCAGTACTTTGAACAGCTTTCTTAAAATTTAAAATAGACACACATCTGCAAGTTCTGCATATCTTTAGTGTGAGCTTTAGAAGCACAAGTTTGTGTGTTGCCTATTTGCTTCAACGTAAAAGTGACTAGGAACACTTTTCCCAATAACTTGGGGAAGCTGAGTTTCTAACTACACAGCCACTGGATCTTCTAAGAACTGCTTGGATTTGAGAAAAAATGTTCTAGTGCTTAATATTGCTATGTTCAGTGATGGGTCCCAAAACACCTTGTTCTGTTTTACCTGAACTTTTGCAGTCAGTGACATCCTAATTACTAAATGTCCTGAGATGTGCTTGTAAAACCAGTTCTATGAATTGGCAAGTTTCATTGAGTCCAATGAGTAGAGATAGTAAGGGGAAAAATAAAAAAAGAAGTGTGTACTTGGAAATGCACACACTCATATGACAGCATATTGTGTGATATAAGAAATCTTCTTTTTCAATATGAAATACCTCATTTTTAATACAGAACCTTTTTACAACTGGCTGTTTCAAAACACAAGCAGAAAAGTCCACCTACAAATAGGATAGATAGATAAATCAGGGAACTAGTGAATATTCACTAGGTAGATACAATTTATTTTCAACTGTGCTCAACAGAAGCCATTAAAATCTATCACATACAATGTAGAAAAGATGGGATCTGCGTTAAGAAGATTTTAACATTTAAAAAACACAGTATAAATCTTTTTGCAAAGTAAAGGAAAAGTTAAGGCATTGCATGTTATGGTAAAGGGACTCTAAGGAAAATTTCAGCTTAAACTTGTCAGTGATGCCTGCCATAACATCATAGCTCTTAGAAATCCAACCATGTTATAAATCATAGATAAATGGAGCTGTCTCATTGTATATTCATAACACTTCACAAAATATGCAACACATTTTATCTTGACTTAAATTCTAAACAAACAAGGCTTTTGTTGTTCTAAAATAATGTATAATAACAAAGTGTGCAGTGACCACTGATAGCATCAACTATACAGTGTGATGCTGGGGAGTTGTTTGGGTTTTTTTTCCTTCCCCATCTTTAATCAGTGGCTTTCTGTTCCTCAGAACAATATGCACTTGGACATTTGATTCTGAGGCTTTCATTGTATTTGTACAGATAATTCTGCTGAATATTATACTCCCTTCAGTAAGCCTCCACCTATACCTAGGGTCATAAGACACATCATTTACCATTTTTGCCCCAAATATTCACTGATACACCGAGATCACATTTGTATGCTATCAGCATCGTGGTATAACTTAGAATCACAGAATAGTTAAGGTTGGAAAGGACCTTAAGATCATCAAGCTCCAACCCCCCCACCATGGGCAGGGACACCTCACACTAAACCATGCCACCCAAGGCTCTGTCCAACCTGGCCTTGAACAGTACCAGGGATGGAGCATTCCTAGTGTCCTTGGGCAACCCATTCCAGTGCCTAACCACCCGTAAAGAATTTCTTCCTTATATCTAAACTTCCCCTGCTCAAGTTTGAACCCATTACCCCTTGTTCTATCACTATTGTCCTTAAGGAAGACCCCTTCCCCAGCATCCCTATAGGCGCCCTTCAGATACTGGAAGGCTGCTATCAGGTCTCCACGCAGCCTTCTCTTCCCCAGCTTTCTCAGCCTGTCCCCATACAGGAGGTGCTCCAGCCCCCTGATCATCCTCAGGGCCCTCCTCTGGACTTGTTCCAACAGTTCCATGTCCTTTTTATGTTAAGGACACCAGAACTGGACACAATACTCCAAGTGAAGTCTCACAAGAGCAGAGAAGAGGAACAGGATCACCTCCTTAAACTTGCTTTCTTTGCCATCAGTGGGTCTCTGGCCTTAAGACTGGTCCTTTCTTCAGTATTAAAAATTTCCTAAGTAAGAAAAATCTTATTCAAACTTTTAAAGAAAGTTATCACCATTAACAATGGACAATAATTTAAAAGACTTCCCATTATACTGTTCAAAGATACTGGTATTTAAAGATATTTTTAGATTAAAAATTTGTTTTATTGTATGCAAGCTACTTGCACACTCTACGTTACATTCCAGCTAGTCCATGACACCACTAACAGTTTGCATCTAATTTTTTCTTCCTCAAAATTTTGCTCATTTATGTATGCAGATCTCTTTTTGGCTATTCACATTTAAAGATCCTTTTGAGACCATTTTGAAAATGCAGCCACTAATGAGAAGGATGATTAAGAGGCCTAGTAGTTTGCTATTAGCATATGGAAAAAAGAAACAGTTTCCATCTGCATACCTATTTTTATCTCTCTCTTTCTTCTCCTGCCCTTAAAGTAGAACTGTAACATTAGGTAATCTGCCTTGTTAGGGCAATGGGAAAGCAATCCGAAGTGGGAAGCCTCCAATGATTGCTGAGCCCAGCCAGAGAAGTAACGGGTCACCTGTCCATTATCATCTTTGTGCTCTCATCTGTCACAGAATGAGCATTATAATTGCATTAACTGACACTTTTGAATTCAGATTAGGGTGTTTTTTTATCAGTTTCTATGAGGATATTTCAACACTTCTGGTTAAGAAAGATGGATAGAAAGATGTCATATATCAACAACAAATATATTAACTGATAAGAGTTACATGTTAAGAATCTCTTCCAAGTTCATATGTGTAACTTTGGCTTTGATCCTATCACAAATAGAATGTGTGACAATTACTTGTTAATATTCAATGCAGTACATCAGGCTTAATCTCCAGCATCCAAGGTTAAATCTACTGACAGTTTTTTATTAAGCACAAGACAAAAAAAAAGAAAACACATCTGTCTTCCATTGGGACTATGTACATATTTTTAATGATAAAGACTATTCAGTGCTTTGGAGAATGAACAGATTTCAAGAGCAGTGATGAACTGAAATTTCAAATAGAGTTGACGTTGGGTTCAACTTGAAGAAGGCATTCATTACTCTTCAACACAGTAGCAAAAGTACAACTATTTCCGCATTGAAACAACAGGCATCCCACAAAACCCAAACTTTGACTAAGTTCTGAAGTACTTGACCTGAATTTCTTCTCTAGGTTCACTTCAGCAAAAAGTCTGTGTCAAATCTAGATGGTCAAGTTAGCTTTTGCTTTAGAAAACCCATGTATAAGCCAGACCAGATAGAAGATGCAGTAAGTAAACAGGAGAGCTCTTAGCAGGATTCTATTTGTTGGAGGTTTTTTAACTTACAAAGGGCGCAAGGAATTCGAATCCGAACAACTGGTCACTGCCTGCCCCCACTTTTTGTCTTGCCTCCTTTCTAAAAAGGTAGAAAGGGACATGATATGATGCAGTATCTGCAGATGGAATTTTTAAGTGAGCTCTAGGAATATGCATCAATGGATTGAGGGAAGCTCCTGAATTCCCTCACTCTGTACTGGTTGACTGTGCCTAAGTCAGACAGAGACATCCTCAAACTGACCCTCAAAACCCAGCATGAAACCAATTTCAGTCAGAATAGCTATAAGAACTTACAGAAGTTGGAATTCTGTGGCCTTCCTATAAAACTGTGCCTGCTCATTACGCTAAGCTAAGAGTTTCAGATAAAAATATCTAATCACATTTCTTAAGCACAAACAGTTCTCTGAATTTTAAGCCACTGTAGATTATTACTACTCCGAGTATAACTTGGGAAAGGCAAAGGGGAGAGGGGGGAAGGCAAGTGTCCTTTTCCATTCTATTAGCAAGATTCTTCAAGATTAAAACTCCAATAGGTTTTAATAATATATTCAAGAAGTATTTACACAATTTGAATCAAATAATCTGCTGAACATTAATCTAGCAATTGAGTGTGTGTGTTCTCAGGGAAATAAAAAGCCACAAAACAGCAACTACCAAAAAATAAACACACACCCCTCCCGACAATGGCCTGACCAATCATGCTTGCCTGGGAGTATGAGTAATAGTAATTAGACAAAACAGTTCCAAACAAAAAGCTAATTCTATAAAGTCTAGAGGGCTGGATTTTTCTTATACCACAAATAAAATACGCTGCCTGGAACAATATATGTAGCACAGATACAATAAACTGAAAGCAGGCTTCAGAGTGGCTTACTTGTCAGAAAGGTAAGAAACAAGTAGCAAGCAGCTACAGAACTATTTCAGTAGCTGAAATATATTTCAGTAAATGAATTTGCCTAATTTCAGGTAAGGAAAAGATAAAATCATGCTTCATCTCAGAATCCCCATGACACAAAATAGTATTTCCAATTTTATTCACCTATTTCCTCTGGAAAAAATACTGCCAGATGGAGCAAGTCACCATATATTTGCATTCTAACAATGCCTATCACCAATTTGGGACTACCTGGGACTACTACTACAGAAGCAATGCTGCCCTTTCTTACATAAATCCAGTCAGGCAAAGACTGTGTTTCATTGAATTGGACCTGTAAGCAGCCTGAACACAAACAAAACATGGATAGACATTCATTGGTTTGAAGGTGGTTTTTTGTTTTGGATTGGTTTTTTTGTTGTTACAGCTGTTACAGCTGCTCTGTATCTACCAGTTCATCACAGTGATTTTTTGTAGGACACAAATATGAACCAATACAAGTATGATCAGAGAATTTTACAGCTGACATAATGGGGAGATGACAACTGAAGGCAGGCATAACCTGCCAGTTAGCACTGTTCCTAAGTCAGCTCATTCTTGCAAACTGGTGATATGTTACAGGAAACAATTTCCCAGCCTATATATTCAGAACACCATCTAAAGCATTTTTTCATTCTCACTGCTTCACACAAAAGCCACAGGGGCTTGTTGCAACAAGCAGCACCCAATATCCCATGGAAGCATTTGGTGCACAAGCATGTTGTTCAAGAGCTGCATGGCACTGCAGCTTTTTGTCTGGGGTATGCATTTCAGTGCCTCTCAAATCTCTGGTGCTTAACCTTCATGGGTAAAACTTTGAGATATGAATAAGGTACTGAAACAAAGGAAAAGTGGTTTTAACTATATTTAGGCATATAATTGTTTTTAAAAAATAATTTTCTGCTGTCCAAATCCCATTGATGGCAAAATGAGTTAAAAGCATAAATACATTTATAAACGGCCCCTAGTAAGTTGCCACAGAATATAGACCAGACAGTTCTACTAGGGTATGCCCAGTCCTATCTGCAATGGGAGCACAGTTAGTAGCGCCACTAAATCTTAGAACAGAGAACAACAGGAACAGAAAGAAAAGCTGAAGCAAGAGAGCAAGAACCAGTGAAGAGGGAGGTCTAGAGACTGCCCAGGGGAGATGAAACAGAATGAATGGAACAGCTCAGTAGAAGCAAAGCAAGCAGCAGCAGTTCCTGCATGATGTGCTATGCTAAGATTTCTTCTCAAACTACAAGTACAGAATTTGACTTGAAACATTTAAATATCCATCAGAGAAAGCACGAAGAAACATTCCAGGCTCTTGAGATACAATTAGAGAGTTGTCCACAAGCATCAGGATTTCATCAAGTTAAAAATTTAGAAAACAAAGGACATAAAGGTAATACTGCAAAAATGAGTAGTTAAGTACTTGTTCAGTTTGGTAAATTTAACATACAGAAATGCCATTTTCAGGCAGAGCTTAAGGTGGAATGAAAGGAATGACAGACAAAAGTGCAAGTAATATTTTTATCGCTCTTAAAACTGAAGGAAGCTGTTGGATGGTTGGTGTAAAGCAAATGGTATTGATTTGTATAACACTGAATAAAGTTTCCATGAGAAAGACAGACTGAACAGAGCATCATGGATCTTTATATACAAAGAGGCTAACTTTCTGAGGACTAGAAAATCATCAGTAAAGTATTATGTAACATAACAGGAACTGAGATACTAAGATACCAAATATAAATAAAGAACAAGTGAAAGAATGCTTCATTTATTTTTATGTCCATGATAAAGACTGGCTAACATGAAAAGTAATTTGGAAATTCTCACTGATGAGAAACACACACATCTAATTGGTGTTATTGATGCCAGTGCTTATTAGAATTGAAATAACTGATTATAATCCTTTTAAGTTAGCATGCAGATGGAAGCTCATCACTTGTTTCAGAGGACCAAGAACCTCAAAATCATAGAACTATAGAATAGTTTGGGTTGGAAAGAACATTAAGACCATATCATTCCAACCCCTCTGCCATGGGTAGGTATGCCTCACACTAGATCATGTTGCCCAAAGCTCTGCCCAGCCTGGTCTTGAACACTGCCAGGGATGGAGCATTTACCACTTCTTTGGATAACCTGTTCCAGTGCCTCACCACCCTCACAGTAAGAGCTTCTTCCTTATATCTACCTGAACCTGAAAGGAAATCATAGTTATAAAATCGTATTTCATGCTCTGCCAAGGCCAAGAAGGCTCATCCCTGTAGCAGCCTATGGAACAGGAAGAGCCATTTCCTCGATACACATGTGGGCTCAATAGTGCGTTAGAGAACTTCATTCTCACAGTATCCTGCAGCCAGAGTAATAAATTGTTACCAAGTTCTCAAAACACAGAAAACACTGCAACTGATGATGTTCTGGACTTCAGTGATCATTTAGAGACCAATCATACTGACCAGTTTCTTTCAACATGGCCAGACAGGCAGCACTCCATATTCAGTGCTTCTTTCTCTCAAAATAAGAAATATACTGGTTGGCAAGAAAAATTTAGAAAAATAAGATTGAAAAAGCAAAGTGTTCTGTCATGGTTTAAACCCAGTCAGACAGCTCATTCACACACTCCCCCCCTTCTTTCTCTCCCCCCTGCTCCCAAAGGGACGGAGAGGAGAATACAAAAGAATGCAACTCCCACGGGTTGAGATAAGAACAGTTTAGTAACTAAGGTATAACACAAATCACTACTACTATCACCGATAATAATAATGATAAGGGAAATAACAAGGGAAGAGAATACAACACGCCAGCACCAGCCGATCGATAACTCTCCCAGCCCTACACCACCCAACCGAGCACTGACCAATACCTTGTCCAACCCTGCAGTCCACTAGCCCTTCTGGGCATGACGTGCTGTGGTATGGAATACCTCTTTGGTCAGTTTGGGTCAGGTGTCCTGTCTCTGCTTCCTCCCGGCCTCCCCTACTCCCTGGCAGAGCATGAGGCTCACAAAGTCCTTGGTCAGAGTAAACATTACTGAGCAACAACTAAAAATATCAGTGTTATCAGCTCTATTCCCAGGCTGAAAGTCAAAACACAGTGCTGCACAAGCTACTAAGAAGGAGAAAAATGACTGCTACTGCTAAACCCAGGACATATTCTAAAGACCAGAATATTAAATATTCCAAATTTATATTAACACTAGAAAGAAACAACTCCATTTCAGTGATCAGGTGAAGGAAAGTGGAAATTGGATTAATAGAAAAAGGACATGTTAACATAAATTAAAAGTTATGAAGCATGGAAAATTGATCAGATAAAGTAGAGAGTCTTTTGCCCAGTAAAACCAAAGATATTGAAGCATATTCTTATTTTTCAGCTATTTTAGGATTAGTGGTACAAAAAACTTTAATAAGTTCTATTTTTCATGTTTTGATAAGAAATGTAGCCAACTCAATCTATTCTGTCTCGATTTTAATTTAGGATCCTCTTCCAGACAGTTTAATTGCTACGGTTAAGTCAATTCTATCATTTTTAATTTGGAAAAAAATTTGGATGTTTTTTTCGTCCTAGGTGTGATCACCTTTAACATGCTGTTCTAAATAATTTATTGTAGTTTCAGGAAAAGCAGAAACTCCATAGAGTAGCTGTAGTATACATACAATAGCGTACAATACAATTGTATACATACAATAATACAGCTACATAGAGTAGCTGTAGTATACATACAATATGTATTTCATAATATATGTAACAAATATACATATCAATATATGTAAGAAATTATATAATTCATAGCATAATAATTAGAGATACAATAAAAACCACCAACAGTAATGCTTTATATGGGGAACAAATGAACCACAAAACAGGATAAGTTGCTGCAAAGACGAATAAAGTGATTTGTTGACAAGGAAGGATGCTAAGGAAAGCTTACCAAAGATAAACATAAAAATCAGAAAACTTAGAAGAAAAACAAACAAATGACCAAACAAAAAAAACCCACCCAAACAAATAAACCACCAAAAAAACCCAAACCCCAAACTAACAAGAACACCAAAGGAGAGGAGGCAGGGGAAATCTCTTGTCTTCTAGTGTTAATTTTCTAATAAATCATGGAATATTGGAGATACCCCAGAAGATTAGAAGAGAGGCAATGTTGTGCCCATACTAAAAATGCCAAGACGGATCAATCAGGCCAGATGCCCAACTTCAGATCTTGGCAAAAAATAACAGAAAGCTGCTGCAACAGTCTGACAAATTAAAGTGTAGGACAATACTAATTCCCAGCTACATAATTCTAGAAACAACTGGCATGGACAACATGCTGGATTTTATTATTTCAAAAGATTACAGATTTGACTGATGAAGATAACTGTCTACATGCAATAAACTTCATTTTTTCGGGGCATCAGAAATTAGTACAATTCAGTATTGTACTCCATCCATGCAGGGAAAAAAAAAAAAAAAAGGGATCTGATTGCTCTGGAGGGTTAGTCCTTGAATTCCTGGGTTTCCTGCTTTAAAACAATGAGTGATAGAGCTGTAGCAGAGCTGAGAGATGGGAACAACCCTGCAGATACCTGTGTCTGGCTGTCTATGCTTGACATCTGACTGTCCAACTGGTGAGCAAACCTGCAAGAAATGCAACAGGAGTTTGCTTCAGATCCCTTTTTCACAAAATAAATATTTTTTACAAATGCATAGAAAGCTATTTGAACAGAATATTTCCCATTCAGAGCTTTGCTCAGAATATTTTTGACCAAATTGAAACAGGAAGTCTTCTGCAGGTATCACTGAAAACTCAAAAGGGGAACTCTGCATTCAGCCTCCATATATGAATTACAAAAATGTTTAAATATTTTTGCCCTACCCTGTCCAGGGTAAAATAGGACAAATTACCTGCAGGATAAAGAAATTGTCTGTCTAGCTGCTTGTCTTGAAATAAACTGAGAGGCAGCTTGCTCGTTTTAAGTATTCACTCAAAATAAGCAAGGCTTTAAGTACAGAAAAGTTCTTTAACTGGACAAAAAGTAATAGAAACCAGGAGCTAAAAGCTACAGTCAGATCAACAGTAGCAAAACAAAAAAAAAAAACAAAACCAAAACCAACCAAAAAACACCTAACAACAACAACAACAACCCTGGAGTTATCATGGAGATGGTTGCTAACATAGGATAAAACCAGGCTGGAAGAGAATTCAGTGGTTCTTTTGCCCGATCTCCTACTAAAAGCAGTGTCAGCTCTGATGTCAGGGAGATTCTCTCAAGGCAATATCCATTCAGGTCTTGAAAACTTACAAACTTGAAGGCCTCGAAGTCTCCTTGGGCAACCTGTTCCATTGCTATTAATTACTATCAGGGTTGAGCATAAAGGCAAAGTTGTGCTTTAGTGACCCATTATTTTCCTGAATTAACCAAGTGTCGACAATTATGAAAAAAAGTATTGGAGTCATTCAAGAATAAAAAAATGAAACTGCTCCTAAGAAAATACCAGCTGAAAAATAAAGATGGTAAGTATATCTTTAAATGATACAGTAATTTCACGCTCATTCTTTCTTCCTAATACAATCATATAAGCATCCTAAACTAATGTGGGACATACATTGTTTGCAATGTGACATAAACTCTTTACTAAGGCCAGATATTTGACTTTTTGGCAGACAGCGATGGTCAAGTAACGTTAGATACTGAAGACAACACTGCAGCATAGGGGAACTACATTATCACCCATGACTTTCTGAAGAATTTCTTCAGACAATGTTTTTAAGCTTTATGCCATACAATTTTCCTTTTCAAAAATTACTAAGAGAATTTGACATAAGGATGCCTTAGTCACCAGGGAATTTTTGATTGAAAACAAAAAAATGTGTTCCTACATTGTTGAAAAAAAAAAAAGCAAAACAAAATTAAGGATATTGAATGCACCACTCTGTAGCCTATCAGTATTCATGAAGTTAGTGATGTGAACAGGACAGGCTACTAAGTAATTTTAATGTAAATTCTCAAGTCAGAAAAAAAAGGAAGAATATAAGCAGCTCAAAGGATGTAAAATGCTCTTAATTCCTCTTACAATATAAAATATAAGGTTGTATTTTGTAACTGTAAAGTTATTACAAAGATCTGTTCAGTTTTCAGTATGGGGTTTGGGGATTGCTTAGGAGCTTTTTTTTTTTTTTAGGGTTTTGTGGGTTTTTTACCGGGGGGGGGGGGGCCCCAAGAGGTAGTAAAAATCAAGGAATTGCTCTAGACATGAAATAAAGAGTTAAAAGCATCAGGGAAGAGGAACCCAAAAGGCACTACAGCTTTAAAGAGTGCAATTTTTAATCCATTACTCATTCCAGTCAAACTTTCAAGGCATTACAGATGTACCATTTCACGTGGCTTACTTCAAAATAAAAGAATCTTAAACTGTGAATCATTTAGAGCTACTTATTTTATGCAGCCTATAAGATGTCTGCCACTTGTAACTGCCCACGACTTTAATGATCAATGGAGAATGCAGCCAATCAACTGTCTCCCCATGACAGTTTCCAAGGTAACCGACAAGGATACCCACACGGGCTGCACGCAGTGGGAAAACTGCACAAAAACCGCTGCCGCATTTCTACTCTTTTCAATACTTTGAATTTTGCATTATAAAATGCTACAAACACTAACTCAGTATTGACAAAACCAGTTGCAAAAAAAACAAAGAAGTATTAAAAGACAGTGATGAAGCACTTCAGTCTTCATTGACTCAGAAGAGCTACGGAGCCTTCTTGAAGCCACAGTATGGCCTCCTCCCTTCTCTGGTGAACCATGGAAAATGAGAGCGGCAACTTCTCATGATTAGGACACCTCTCGTTTGCCCCTGTACATACCTCATTAAATTGGTATTTGTCAGTGATCCATGCACAAGAGAACTGCCTTCGCCATGAAACAGTATAAGACACTAATTTTTACATAAATTTATGCTAGAACTTTAAGTTGTCAGCTGAAAAAAAAAGCTCAACCCCAAACAAAAAAGGTCAATAACACTTCAATGTAAAGGAGGAGTTATCAAATCACCCATTAGAAAAGCTTTCCCTCACCTCCCTTTTCTCATCGCACAGTCTTTCAAAACTAAATATACAGGGGAAGAAATGCTGGGATTTCCCACCACAACCCTATCATGCTGACATCAGAATTTCAGGTACTAGTTTCTTTCTCCTAAAATATCTCTGAAAATCATGATGTTGGCAAAATGAATCTTCAAGAGACAAACTAAGCTTCTATTACTGAATGGCTCAAAATTGGGATTAAGCGATCCACAAGTTCCGAAACATTTTTCAATAATTATTAAGAATAAGGTGCTTAGACCTGATAATGAGCTCTGATACAGGAAGGTTTTCCTGAGAGGCGTCTTGAGACAGCTTTCTCAATTTTGAAGTGTTCCTGATCAGAGATTGTTAATCATGTTTCTTAGTACACAGCCATACAAAGGCTAGACATCACATTCCTCAGAATCTAATATGATCCCAAGACTTGGGTTTTCTTGTGAATTCATCAAAAACTCAGTCTTTGATCTGCAGAAAAGAGGAATGCTTTCTGCATCAGGAAAAAGCTGCTTTGTCTGCGAGGCTGCCTTCAGAAAACCAACCAACCCACACACCCCCACTGACCCCAGGCACTGGAACTATTTCTCTCTGCCCTCCAATTACAGTAGCTTACAGGGCAATTCCTTGGTGGTTAGAAAGAAATATTTCGTGCTCATGAAGACAAATCCTTCATAGGCATTTAATTATCTTCTATTTTATAAAGTGCTGGATGACACAAGCTGTTTGATGATGCTGATGAAACTGACTCTTCAAGCTCACAGATTGATCCGAGGGGTTCAAAATGCACTAAAGACACAAATGAGTTTTAATGATTTTAGTCAAACTGTTTATTAAATTTAATAACTGTGCAGTAGTAGATAAATAATTTTAAATGCAATAATACTTTTCAATTATTAAAAAAGTAATGCTAGCACTCTTTAGGATAACCAAATATACAAGCATTAGAGTAGATCAGAAATTGCCAATCAAGTCCTAATTTTAATTACATGTACTTCATAGTAAATCTTGCTGTAAGATAAAATGGTTTCAGGGCATAACCCTAAGTCATTTATCTTCTACAACCCCTGTGACAGAGGCACAGTCAACTTCCTACATATCTTAATGAGCAGCTCTGTACATAAAATGAAGGCCAAAGTTTTAAAGCAAGACGCAGGCAGTGAGACTGCAATGGCCTTTGTTTGCACACGCAGACAGGATAACTACATGCTTAGCCATCTGTCTGCAGAAATACCAGCTTTTATTCTTAGACTCAGAAAACACAGTTGTGAAACTGTACTCTCAAACTTTATAGAATACAATAAAAAAAAAAGATTTATTTTTATAGTCCTCATACTATATAGTAATAAACAATAGAAACATTTCTTGGAAATATAAAAATTGCAGTTCTTCTAGCTTGCCCATTTGCTTTGCATTTTCCCATCTATTCAGCTGCATATGGGGGGGCAGGGGTAAGAATGTGTTTATTAAGAATTTGTATGAGAACAGATTGACCCAAATGTCTGTTACTAAAATAGATTATATTAGCAAGAATGGAGTGTGTTGCTTCCATGCAATCAGCAACAGCCTTACGAAAATGTCAACTCGTATATATACATCCTGATGCAGGATAAATCAAATTCTTTTTCAAGTCTGTAAAATAAATACATTAGAAATACCTTGCTTTCTACTATAAGCATAGAATATAACCCTCCTAGAAATGCTATTCTTGTAATCAGCTTCTTTCAACACTGAGTTTTATTTATCACTCTTGGTATACTACCAAAATAAACCAAGCAGTTTCAGGCAGTCCTCTCAAGTCATCACCATTAAGATTAGTAGGTAGACAGTTGCTATAATCAACAGCCTCCTCTGATAGACCAGTCTAGAATTCTTTACATCTGGTCAAATCACCACTGAGCATTAGAGTACAGCAACTCATTCTTTTAGATTTAAGGTAATACACAGTTATGCTATAGATTACAAAGGGTAGGACAAGCCCTTTGCTCTGAAAACCACTGAAGCACTTACATTTCATCTTGCATATGAGGAGCCCCTGGGTACCAAAGACACCAAAGTTTTCAAGTCTATGAAGACATTAAACCCAAAACAGGTTGCAATCTGCTCTAACAAAAATGATGCAACTTGCTGTATTCCACCTTTTTTTTTTAACCATTCGTCATTTACGTTTTCATCTAAATGCATCTCTATGAGGCCTATTTTCATCTCAGTAAGCT
This sequence comes from Neopsephotus bourkii, assembly GCF_033783945.1. Taxonomy (NCBI): domain Eukaryota; kingdom Metazoa; phylum Chordata; class Aves; order Psittaciformes; family Psittacidae; genus Neopsephotus; species Neopsephotus bourkii. Next base: position 2,549,475 of record NW_026901215.1, on the reverse strand, counting down.
ACAGCTATTTCACTTTTATACATAGTCTTCTAATAATTAGCTAACAAAAGAGCAGCAAAGCTGTAAGATCTGGGTTAGATAGAGTTGAGTGTTATCTTTATGATCTCCAGAATGTTTCATAGAGCTACAGAATCAGTTGGTAAACCACTAAATGATTATTCAATTCATGTTAGAAAAATATAACAGAAGAAGAAACAGAGAGATCCTCATCTGAGCTTAAGCATCCAGTAGCACTTACAGAGTTAATAAGGTCACTCACCATCTCTGTATATATCACTTGTAAACTGTAAACAGTTCACAAGTCTGTATTTACGTGAGCATGACCTATATATTGTTATTTACTCTAATAAAATGGTTTATGCAAGTCAACTATTTAATCACCTTTTAATTCTTTTACATATTTGTATGCAAAAAATAACACTACTGGCTCACTTATGACTAGTACATGCTGTTGCTTTATGTGTTCACCCTTCACACCTTTCACCTAATTTAGATAGATCATTTAAGTTGTCTGATATTTCTTTAATTGCCTGACTAGATTATCCCCAAAACTATGAGGAAGTGTGCAAGTAGTTACCAGGCATTCTAACCTGTAAAACTATATGCTACCTTTTCATTAATAATCTTGGAAACATCATTTGCTTACTAGGATGCAAGTACCAATAGGCCAGAAATAGTGTTGTATTCTGCATTCTAGAGGAATTTATATCTTCAGACACACTTAATGATTAATAATTAAAAACCTCTTTAGCCTGAGAATTCAACATTCAAGTATGAATGTTTTTGTGGGTTGTGAGCTTCCGGTACTTATATGATTTGATCCATTATAAGAATATGCGCTTAAAAAAAGAATAACTAACACTGGCTTGAGACCATACTAACACTCTCCCTAATCTTATCATTCAGTCGTATCTATCTTTCTTAGAGTGAAGATTTGTATTTGTGATGAAGCCATGCATATTTTGTGCACAGATTTAACATATTACATGATGCATTTGGAACCCTCTTCCATGCATTGTCAGATAATATTGAGAAATACAAATGGTAATGTCAATTGAGACTAGACAAGCACTGTCCATTCTACCTTTTTGGGTTCTGGCATGGCATCGTAACGGATGCTTCATAACAGGTTGTATAGGAAGAAAAGCTTGCCATTATGTTGGTTATATGAATCATCTGCTAAATAAGCCATCAAAGGATCTGGATACTTGTCGCAGAGCTGAAACCCCCATCAGGAATGGGGACATTACTCATTCCTAGTCTATATTACTGTGTAAGCTTAGAAAAGCAGAAAAGTTAGTATATAGAGATATATTAAAAATACAAAAAAAAACCAACAAAAGCAAAAGAAAAACCACCCCCACAAAAAAAACCCTCTCCAAGCCCCCCCCCAAAAAAAAACCAACCCACCCCCCAAAAACCCCCCAAAGTACCCCTCAAAGAAACCCTGAACCCCTGCAAAAAAACCCAAACCCCACCCCAAAGAAAAACCCAAAACTTCCTCCAAAAAAAAAACTCTCAAAAAAAACACAAAAACAAAAAACCCCCAAAACCACAAAAGCAAACCAACCAACCAAACCAATCAACCAACCAAAAAACAACGAAACCCCGACACCAAGCACTATAATTTATGTCTCTTATTGTGTAAGAGTTTGTTACTTAGAAAATTAACAAAACTCTGTTCGTTACTTTGATTTACAATTTGTTAATTTTACAAAATACTTGAACTGGTATTCAGCCAGGAATCTTTAATAGTTTAATCACTGAATGAGAGGGGAAAGAAAGGAGAAAAAGGAAAGCTGGTAAATGTACTGCAGTTGTGGTCACATTTCTTACAAATTAATTATGTTAGTAGAAAGTAATACATGCAGATGTTTCCAACAGGTCACACTGAATGTCACAGACATTTTTAATATCCCCATTCAAAAACAGTCTTGAAGAACTTGTGATTCTCTTCCAATAGTGGAAAAGTCTGCTCATAGTTTTAACAGATTTCAGCTGTACAACTGCCTGTGGGCCAGATATTTGAAGTGCATAAAGGTGTAGAAGATATATATGGGATTTACAGAACAAAGTGAAATTCAGTGGGAAGTAGATACTGCTACCCAAATGCTTTTAAATAATTCTGTTAAACTTCTGACTGTATCATCAAACACCTAAATAGATCTTCCCCTAGTAAACCCATCTTTTGGACTTCAGCATTGCTGGACAATGTGCCTAGTTGTTAAGGCTATTTTCTTCTCTTGGGCCAAAGTATTTACTAGCACTCAATGTGAATAAACGGTTGACTGGCATCTAAGTGATATTTAAATTTAATTTTCACATCCAAATACCCTTAATCACTTAGAAACGTGTATTAATTAAAATATTTTTTAAACCTGAAGAAACTCAAAATAGTGCCATTAGTCTTCAGGATACCTGAAGACACCACAGCTTTCTAGTTTTAACAGTGAAAGACTCCTGTGGCCAAGGCAGCGTATCTTACATACAAAATATTTTAATCAGTTTAAGTTCCTTTAATGTAGTACTATTATGTATGCAACTTGGAGGGCAAACCCATGAATTAGCAAAACCTGGATATTTATTCATATTGATAAATAAGTTTATGTAAAATATTTATTTAAATTCCCACTTCACTATGCTTTAACTCAGGGACTTGAGCTCAACAAAGCTCTTTTTTTCTAGGAACAAAGCATAAGGCTTTAAGCTTGTTTGCAGTTAAAGGAAATGACTATTTTGGGAATTGACTTCCATAGATACATTAACGATTGATCCATATTCTCAAAAGGGAAACATTTCAATGGGCTTCAAATCAGGCCACGGACTACTGAACTTTCTAACAAACTTAGTTCCTGGAAAACTGTTTTTATTACTGTGCTAATAAGTTTGCAAATGAGTTCCTCTCCTACACTCAGTTGGTGATGAGAACATTGTGAAAAGGAGGAATTTTTCTATAAGTCTAAACAATTCATACTTTAATTTAATTATTCATGATGGATTACGGAAATGCTTCTTTTATTTGGAGGCTGAACTGGTAGTCTGAAAACATATGGCATTTAAAAAAAAATAAATAAAGATAATCTTCTACTACCTATCTGGATTTCTTCTCTCTTCCCCTTAAGAATTTCGGGTTAAACCCTATATAACGGCAAACAATAAGGATTTACCTCACCACCTTCTGCACTAACTCTAAAAGATAAATGAGAATCAGATCACATATCAGATCTGACATTTCTTAATTATTAAGCAGAATTACAGTCTCTTATTCAGATTTTGGGGTGCCAATTACCCTTTCTAAAATGCAAAATCCAAAACCTCAGAAACTTGCCCTAAAACATTTCTGCAGCTTCCTGCTTTCTCTTGTAAAAGTCATGTCAAAGAGTTCATTACTTTACAAATATTTTATAAAGTTTAAAAGCTTGCTTGTAGCCACAGAAAAGCTGCAGACACATTTTAGTTTTCACCTATTGTTAGAAAAATTCTAGAGCAGTGAACTTGTGTACATCACCCTCAAAGCTGTCTGCTGCAGCATCTTCACTTGAAAACATGAGTTTCTGAAGATAGAGTTAAGCTAGAACACTTTTCTGAAAGTGACTGGATGTTCTCTAAACACCCCAAACCATTTTAGCTTTTAGTTTGGACATTTCAAAGCAGAAGCCAGTTTTATAATTCTGGTGACTATATTACTGAGTTACAAAATAAAAGCAATGCTAATACCCAATGATTGCTTTTTCACCCTAATGAGTTCTCTCATAGGTTGGATAGTGATCGTTTTTAGGAATGAGGAAGAGAGATTTTTTAGGAATGAGGAAGAGAGATTTTTTTAGAAGAGTTTGCTTATGTTGCAAAGCCTCCTGAATTCTAAGTCTTCTCACATAATGGAGATGTTCTTTAAATAAGGAATAGTTAATCTAAGTTTTCAAGTCTCCTCTTGTCCAATTTACACAGTTTTAAGGAGTTAAAATCACTCTCATTTCCCTCAAAAATAAGATTTCAGTACTTAAACTGTATTTTCTGACAAAGACAACAAATCTATCATTTGTAGGAAACAAGAAAAGTCCTTAAGCCTGAGATACTGAAGCTAAGAAAAATCAGTTAATTGAATACATACAAGTGTCTTCACCAGTACTGAAGATAAACGTACCAGTGTGCTGAGAGAAACAACTGTCTTTTAGAGGAACTGAATTATTTATTGTGGATAGGTGTAACTATACACAACTGTGGAAGATAACCAAAAAATTAATACGTTTTTCTTTTAACTCACCTGCAGCCTTCCTTTAGTTTTAATTATGTTTTAATGCATGAAGATCTATTCCAAAATACCTGATTTTCTTCCTCAGTTATCACTGGCATTATCCAGGAAAGGTAGCTATTTTATGCCCTAATGTGAATACCTGAAAGATTAGGGGAAACAAAACAAAAGACAAAAAAATAAAAGAAAAAAAACCACACAAAAAAAACCCACAAAACCCCAAACACCACCACCTCCTTTATACCCCGATTATTTAGGTAGAGTTGTACTGAAAAAGACAAGGTAGCTCCTAAATGGATTCCAAGTTAAATCATTACCATGTTCTATCTCTGCTGTAGATCAGCTAATGATTTTACTGAACTGCATTTAAGCTCCATGTTTAATGTTTCATTAAATTGGATGATTTATTTGTGCTATGATCCTGGAAAAAAAAAAAAAAGACCTATTTCCTATTAGAAAAATTGGAGATGGTAATAAGATTTAGAAGAAGTGGAAAAAAAATCAGAAAAGCTTACTAAAACATTTTTATTAGATTATTTAAATGTTGCAAGGTAATCACATAATTGAGACTTTGCTTGCTGAATGACATTGCAGGATTCTAGGTATTACACAAAGAGTTTCAGGTTTAAATGGGGCAAGTTCTGCAGACAAAATAAAATTGCCCACACCTGTAGTACATGCTGAATAGCTCCTAGAAATATAGAGCAGGTTTTTATTAGGATTCTGGCTTGAGACTTCTGCATGAAGATAGGTATCTGCTAAAAATAAAATCACTTTCCCCAGTGTATACAACTCAGCTATGTACTTAAATGCAGCTGTTGATTGACCCAGTCAGAAGTTCAAGCTGTCAACAATTTCAAGTAGGACTTTCAACATAACATGCATAAATTGCACTCTGCAAACCCCAAAATCAGTCTATAAAAAGTACCTTGGAATACAGGAGTACTGTGCAGGTGTTGTCCTTTCATAACTTGCTGATTTGCATAGGGGTCAGATCTCAAGAGGGTTATCATAAGTTTTGTAAAAAATATATAACAGATCATACCTCCCATATGAAGATAGGCTGAGAATGTTGGGACTGCTCAGCCTGGCAAAGAGAAGGCTGCGTGGAGACCTCATAGCAGCCTTCCAGTATCTGAAGGGGGCCTATAGGGATGCTGGGGAGGGACTCTTCATTAAGGACTGTAGTGACAGGACAAGGGGTAATGGGTTAAAACTTAAACAGGGGAAGTTTAGATTGGATATAAGGAGGAAATTCTTTCCTGTTAGGGTGGTGAGGCACTGGAATGGGTTGCCCAGGGAAGTTGTGAATGCTCCATCCCTGGCAGTGTTCAAGGCCAGGTTGGACGAGGCCCTGGGTGATATGGTTTAGAGCGAGGTGTCCCTGCCCATGGCAGGGGGTTTGGAACTTGATGAACTTAAGGTCCTTTCAAACCCTAACTATTCTATGATTCTATGCTTTGCCTTAGTGAAGGGATGAGCTGTCTTTCATGAATGATTTCCTGAACAAAACACACAGTTCTAGAGAAAAGCCATCATAATCCAATCATATTTCTCAGCTGTTGACTACCAGTTAATTTGCATTATACCACAAATATTTCCATTTGGAATACTGATTGGCCATTTTAGTACTTTGTTGTCTTCTATATTTGCATGAATGAGAATCTGTAACATCATATAGAAAGAAATAATTTGTCATACCTTAAGTCATTGTCCTTTCAAAGGAAAGCCTCATTTTAATGCTCCTGCTTTGTCACTAGACATGCAACTCAAATGTTAAGGCATGGGTACCATTTCCTTAGGAAAAGGTATTCATAACTTCAGAGAGCAAAATCTACAGACTTCATAGCACTTCCATATGTAGCCATATTTTAGTATTTGACTAAGGCCAGCTGAAGTAAGTTGTAATATTTGATATGGGTTCTTGAAATACAATAGAATTGTGGACTCAACTTTTATGCATATGGAAATTTTTGGCTTTGAAACCAAGGCTGTATTGCCGAGTACTTCAAGAAACACATCAACATCAAGACAATCTGCATTACAGTTTGTTATATAACATCCATCTTACTTGATTGTTCAAATAAAAATAAGCTGCAAAATTCAGCACAAGGCAATGTGAGACAAATATAATGTTCTTCACATCACAACCATCTCATCATTGTTACTGACTTTGGATCAGAATCAGCGTATTTGAATGAATGCACATCAAAACTTCAGTTTGATCATAGTTCAGATAGAAGAAAATACATTCAGATAAAAGTAAAAATAAGCTGGGAAGTTCAAACAAGACTTGAGCCAGATCACTGGTTGGATTCACATGTGGTTGAAAGAACATCAGATAAAAATATTTATGGAAAAGTTAGCAAAGAGTAAATGCTGTGCATAAAGCTATTTTTCTTGAATAGTACTCTACGTGTAGCCAAATAATGCTTCTGGTGTACCACAAGACAAACTTCAGGACTAGCAGTTGCCCTGCTAGGAATTTCTACTGCCTCTGGAACACATGGTTAGTAATTATCACGCAGAACAGTCATGTAAATCTCAACTGGTCCAGCGAACTAAAGATGTCAAACCCTACTTTTTTTTTTCCTTACAAAAAAGCAATTCAGCACATCGTGGATAAAGAAAAGACAGAACATGATCAAAAATTCCACAGCTGTGGAAATATATAATGGCCATATAAAGGAAAGTAACTTTGTTAAGGGTATGGAAAATAAACCACATTTTACTGTGGCAATTTTTAAGCACTAATGCCTCTACTTTTAGAGAATTTACCAGTGGAATTCCACAAGTTCAGGTACTGTGGTCATAACCAAACTGTTAAACGTTAGAGGCTGCTACTGCAAGAAACTAAATATTTTTGTAAGAGCTTTAGGGAATGCATATTACTACTAATACAATTAATTAGTGCTATTAACCAAACCCAAATTAATAAAAATCAATAATGCATTAATACTCACGATCAATATATTTCATTTCTATTGCTACTTTCCAAAACCTCATTGAGCCTATGAATTATAGGGCAGAGGAAGCTGAAAATAGGATTGCTAACAATAGCTTCAAGAAAAAAAAAAATCCTCATACATATTATAATTGGTTGTTGCAGTCATTTAATGTCATGTATAGCACGAAAATTTAACTGAGTGCTAACTAGTCTCGAAGTCTAGGTAACCGTACATGTCATTGCAGGCCATGGTGTAATGTAGCCTCCTCCCAGCAGATGGAGATAGGAAAACAAATGAAATTTGTGGATAGCAACCAACTTCGGTTTAGCTTTTGTTGAACTTCAGTTGTTTTATTAGGTACCTGCGTTTGCCAAAACCATTGCAAAACCTTGTTAGATCAGTGTTTTATTTTCTTAATGTTGTTTCTAAGAATGCTTTCTCTCCCTCAGGTGTTCAGAGTACATTCAGTAGGAATACTTTTGAAAGTGTATTGTGATAGAGCACTGGGGGTGAAAGGAGGCTCGTTGCTACTCTCTCATTGCTACACACTTTCCCTTTCCCATTTTCATCTACAATTTCACATTCTCTGTTATACTCTGTGATGTAGACCATTATTATTTCCTGTTCACAAGCAGTGCTGAGCGCTGATTAAGTAGTTATATTGCTTTCTGGCTTTTCAACTAACTTGTGCAGACTGTCTGTAGCAATATGCATGAAGTAGGTTGAAGGAGTGGGTCAGGAAGTTTAAGTTTCAAACACAGCAAGTTTCACTGATGGCAGGACTTTCAATGCAGGGCAGGTAGACTAGTCAAAAATCACATCTTTCCTCCCACTTCTAGATAGGTTTTATGTTACACATTGAAAAGATTTGGATTTCTTTACTTCTGGTAATCTGTATTAATGCACTAATACAAAACATGAAGAAAACAGAGAAGAGATGCAAACTGCAAGAATGGAAATTCCAGCTAGATAAACGGGGATGAAAATTCTCAAGCAGATAGGTCAAACATTGGAACAAACTAGCCAGAAAACCTGTGAAGCAAACATTCAAAACTGAGGTGGATTTGACCTTAAGAAAATTGATTTGACTTTGGAACTGGATCCAAACTTTGAGAAGGAAGCTAGAACAGATGACCGTCAGAGGTGCCTTCCACCTTGAATTATTTTATGGTTTTATGAAAGTATATTCCTCCTTTTCTTACTTCAGATATACCAAATGAAAAGGTATTTATATCATGCTTTCAACAAAAGGAAAAAATAACTGTATTTTTAGGATATAATAGGAAATAATCAAAACAAAAAGAACCAAGGTCTGAAGATATTTTATTTGAGAAGAAATGTTAGTCAAACTAATATTTTTGGCTGTTGATAAAATGCTACTTGTCAGACAAAGATAACTGGAATTATTTGGTAGTCTTTGGTTGCTAAAACTGACAGACATTCAACAGTACTCCCACAGAAAGAATTTTTGACTGAAATTTAGCTGTAAAATCTGCCATTCACTTACAAAATCACATTATTGAGGAAAGCTGGCAATTCCCATGAAGTATTTTATGAAAAATTTCCAAAACTTCAGTAGATAAATGTTACCCTGTCAATAAAGGCTGTCCTGCAGTAGCACCACAAGATTGAATTGCAATAGGCATTGTAGATGCTAAGATTATCAACAGAACTCTGCAAGCTAACTAATCTAAATCAGTAAGGCAGACATAAAAGAAAGGCAGTACCATCATGACCTAGGAAAAAGCAAAGTTTTTTTAAAATGGATTTTGAGATTTAAATTTATGCTGGACAGCAAAACCCGGAAACATGGACATTCTCTGCAAAACTTCCAGTTTACTGCAGCTTTCCAACAGGGCTTTCCTGATCTGGGGATAATGGGAGCCCAGATAATAAGACATGTAAAGTGGCCACGCTCACTAGAGCTGCTGTTGGACAAAGGTTTAGATTTTGCTCCTCTATTTAGCAAATGACATGATTGTTGGGACCTGGGTCACAAATGTTTCGAAAGCCTACAGACATTCCCCATAGGAGAAAGCCAGAAGTTCTCTGCAACCAAGGTAGAACTTAAGAGTTCCGAGAGATTATTTATTTTGACAAATGGATTTTAAGATGAAATTTTATTATCAGATTTTTTTCATCATGCTATTACTATAATTTGTCCTTCATCATAAGTGTGGACTTTTATAGTAAGCTGTACACACAAACAAATTTTACTTAGACCTGAGCCTTTATGAGACTATCCCTATCTTCTTGTTTGCTATAACCTTCTCACAAGGCAAGATTTATATGTGCTAATTCTCCCTCATGTACCACTATTCTTGCTGTTATGTGAGCTCAAACATGTGCTCAAAAGCATTCTAATTAGAATAGTACATGCAAGTAAGGGCACTAATGAATTTCAGATTTTGGGGTAGCTGAGGCTTCACAAATGTAAAATGATCATGAGCCTGCAGAGAAACATGACATTTGCTTGGCATATAAAGGTGGACAGAACTCATTGGACACAATGAAAGCTGGCAAAAATTAACAGTCAGTTAATAAAAAAATCACTGCTACAGTATTTTTCAAACACTATTTTTAAAGCAAAAGCTACCTGGAATAAATGAGCTTGGTGACAGAGAACTCTAGTCACTTAAAATTTGGGTAGCAATTATACAAAAACTAAGCACTGTAATACGCTGTACAGATAGTGGAACTGACTCCTCTGATGAAAATTTATTGGGCAGAAGACATTCTTTCTCCAATCTAGCTTCCATACATAGCATATAACAAACACAGTATTAAAGTTTCATCAGTTCACAAATTATACACAACAGTTTTCATCCACTGACCATCAGTTTCATCCTTCGATCTCAAGGCAATTAAAAGGAAATCAATATCCTTCTCCCCATATAATCAAGCACTCAGACTTTAGAAGGCTGAATTTATGTCAGGACCTTAACGCCAGTAAGAGCCAACAAACTGATTAAAAGGAGAAGAATAACATCTGTATTTTATTATCTACAACTGTAATGCTTGCATAAAGAAATCATGTTTAAGATTCAATTAGAAATACCAATACTGTCAGAAAGAAAAGGCTGACATGTCTAAATGGAAATAATGTGCTTACAAAATTGTAAGCATTAAGCAAGACTGTTTCAAAATGCTAGGAATGCTTTTGTGAGAAATGGAGAAAGGGTAGCTATAAAAACTGGGGGGGGAAAAAAAAAAGTAAAAGGATACATTACAGCAAAGGAAAAAAGAATTAGTATATTCACAGAAGCCTGCATGCAGAAAGGAGGACACTGATCCAGAAATAATTATACTGGGAAATAGGATAAAGAAGATAAAAATAGCTGCCATTAAACTGTTATTTTTCCTCCAGTTGTCCTATAACGTTATGCTTTCATCCACTGCCTAAACTATTTTGACTCTGATAAATTACATGTATTATTACATATATGAAAAGATAGCAGAGCTGATTAAGATTATGAATTTATATGGCTATATATAAAAATATATTACCTACTATATGAGAGCTAATAAACACAAAGCTGCCAAAATAGTGGAGAAAATGGAAACCTTTTAGGTGATCCAAATGCATACTTTCAGATGGATTTAATTTTAAGTTCTGGGTTATTTCACAATTACCAAACTTGAATGAGGCTAAAATTGCCGATGATGAGCTGGAAGGAAATGAACATACTGGGGACAGGCACCATCCCATGAAACTGAAGGTTTGATGACAAGCATTCTAAGAAATTTGCTAAACTATAACCTCACTTTATTGGAAAAATATGAAATAGAATGTCCAGGCTTATAATTCCTCCCCTATTTGTCTTATTAATATGTGATATAATGCAGCTGTTGACTTATACTTTCTTTCTCCAAGGTTCAAAGTAGCAATCCAGCTCTTTCAGTTACTGTGTACCTGAAGTCAAGAGTTCACTGCCATCCCTTCATGTTGTTCAGAAAACCCAAGAATCTGTATTACATCTCTCCCTCCATAAGTCTATGCATAAGAACCAATGTTCAGGAGCAAATTTCAGAATCCTTGTCTGGTTTTATTTGCAAGAGTCCTAATGATTATAATAGAAGATGGCAGAGTTCACTAAGTAATATGAGCAGGGCTGGAATATTTGCTGGAATAGCATCTATATATGAAGAAGTATCAGAAATTCACCTCAATCCAGCTGTTGTCACTTTATTTATTTATCTCTCTATACCAAAACTGAAAGAAAAATATTTTCATTAGAAGTGTTAGCAACTTGAGAACCCTTTGGTACTTTCACAGTATCACAGTATGTTAGAGATTGGAAGGGACCTCAAAAGATCATCTAGTCCAATCCCCCTGCCGGAGCAGGAACACCTAGATAAGGTTACACAGGAATGTGTCCAGGCGGGTTTTGAATGTCTCCAAAGAAGGAGACTCCACAACCTCCCTGGGCAGCCTGTTCCAGTGTTCTGTCACCCTCACTGAGAAGAAGTTTCTTCTCAAGTACTTTATCTATTATAAAAAAATTATTCTAGAATATATTTCGTTCTTTCACTATCATGTCAAAGAACATCTGTCAAGTATCTGAAGCAATTTCTCTATTTTTTCTCTCTGTGTCTTTCATTTCAGCCCCTGCCAGATCCCCTTTCTAGTAAAAGCTATAAATATCTAGAAAGCACTTACTCTAATTAGTGTTTCTACATTTTAGAACCAGTGACAAATTACTTATTCCAAGATGCTCATCTGAGAAATTTTGTCTGTTGTAAAAACAGGAGTAAAGAATAGTATATACAGTACCATAAATCTTTGAAGATAGTAAAAATCTGCAATAAATTACAATTTTGAATGCTGTTGCAGAAAAGGGACAGATGATACAAAATTCTTAAGAGCTGTGAAACTTTCAAACAGCAAATGACTAAAATATTAATAGATTATATGCTTTTTCTGTGCAATGCATCACAAAGTAATTTAGGTTAAATATGTAGCAAATAACATGAGCAATCTAATGATCTTTTTGATGCACATAATTTTCTATAGAAATAATTCCGCATTAAGTTTTTGAACTAAATCTGCATCTTTAAATTCTTTTCTTAGTCGTGATTTCATTAGGAAAGAGTACTTATAGTATTTACTGAAAACAATTTATGTTTCTAGTGTGGTATTTGGGTTTTTTTTTCATCCCTACATTTCATGCTGTTGTTTTGGGTAGTTTTTAAAAAAAATATTTACATGTAAATAATGCTTACTTTTTATGCTAGGAGAAGGTGCAAAAATAGATATGAACTTGGGTCCTAAAACTTTTTTATCACAGAATCAACTAGGTTAGAAAAGACCTTCAAGATCATCGAGTCCAACCTTTACCCCAGGAAAGCCAAGTCCACCACTAAACCATATCACTAGGGGCCTCATCTACATCTTTTTTGAACGCTTCCAGGGATGATGACTCCACCACTGCCCTAGACAGCCTGTTCCAATGCCTGAGTACCCTTTCAGTGATTAAATCTTTCCTTACATCCAGTCTAAACCTCCCCTGGTGCAGCCTGAGGCCACTAACTCTTGACCTATGACTTGTTTACTTGGAAGAAGAGATCAGACACCTCCTGGTTCCATCCTCCTTTCAGGTAGTTTCAGAGAGCAAGAAGGTCTCCCCTGAGCCTTCTCCAGATTAAACAACCCCAGCTCCCTCAGCCATTTCTCATAAGGCTTGTGCTCCATGCACTTCACCAGCTCCACTGCCGTTCTCTGAGCCCACTCCAGCATAGTAGTTGATAGTATAGATGGATAGTTAGTGAGGGGCCCAGAACTGAACACAGGATTCTAAGTGCAGCCTCACCAGTGCCAAGTATAGGGAAAGATCACTGCCCTGGCCCTGCTGGCCCCACAGTTTCTGGTACAGAACAGGATGCCATTGACTGCCTTGGCTGCCTGGGCACAAGCTGCTCATGTTTAGCTCAGTCAGTCAGCACCCCCAGGTCCTTTTCTGACAAGCAGCTTTCCAGTCACTCTTCCTCAAGCCTCTAGTGTTGCATGGGGTTGTTGTGACCCAAGTGCAGGACCCTGGCAGTTTGTCTTGTTGAACCTCATACAGTTGGCTACAAGCCCATTGATCCATCCTGTTCAGATCCCTCTGCAGAGCCTTCCTACACTTCCAACACTCCCACTGCTCAACTTGGGCTGCAAATTTGCTGAGGATGCAGTCAATCCCTTCAAAATTGTCAGTAAAGATATCAAACAACACTGGTCCTAATACCTAACCCTGAGGGACACCACTAGTGACTGGTTACCAACTAGAGGTGACACCGTTACCACCACTTTGGACTCAGCCATCCAGCCAGTTTTTTTACCCAGCAAAGAATCCACCTATTCAGGCCATGATCAGCCACTTAATTATAGGCTTCATCTGAAATCTTCAAATAGATGTGTCAATTGACCGAGACAGCTAGCTCCTCTTTATAGTGCAGCAGTTAGGGACAATCATTATAGAAATATACAGCAAAATAACTAAAAGGTTTATGTTCTCTGAAAGGCCTAACAACAGTTCTTAGAAAAAAGTGCAGCACACTGGAAGTTAATATATAGTGATTTAACTGCAACATAACAAAGGTCGTATAGATTTTTGCAGTATGAGAAATTAGTATATTCATTTGGTAGTCCAGAATGTTTGCAAAAAGGTAAGCAAAATATTTGAGTATAAAATACCTCAAGAAGGAGATTTACAAATACAGGCTACATTTTTCAAGGCTTTTGGAAGGTCACCCTCTTACAATATGATAAATTTGATGATACTTAATGCAAGATAGAGGTACAATAACAAGTATATTTCAATACTATTGCAAAATAATGTGCAGGTTACATGAATACAAAGGTTGAAAGAGAGAAAAAGCTGCTAGCTCCGCGGGTAAAATCTGTGATTTGTCATTTATATTGTTCTTAATGTGTTGGGAAAATTGAGACTAAAACTTTTTTCTTAATGCTTTTTACTAATACGATTCATTAAACACACACCTTAGTGGTTTCTATCACACAACCATAAGATCTTTCCTAACAGCTTCAAGCAACTGTTGAGAATGAACCTAATTAAAGAACAGCTAACCTGCTTATCTTTAAGCAGTCAACAAGAGGAAAGAGTCACATGTCAAATGGGGTGTTCTATGCAAGCATACAAAATCATCTCCAACACAGGAGGTGAAAGAAATTTCAATATTGAGAAACAAAGGAAAACAAGGAGAAATTTGTAAGGATTAGAAAAAAAATCCACCAGTAATAATTTGAGAAATCTAACCTCTTCCTCACCATCACCCTTTCTTTGGAAGAGTTATAACTGACAGTCATAATTACATTAAAATTATTTGCCATATTATAAGGGACAATTAAAAGCTTTTCATGTCATGTATTGAGCTTAATACATTTCTTAAAAATGATGCTCTATAATTGTCAATATTTAAAAGATGCTTTAACTTCTGACTGCCAAACAGCTTTCGTGAGGTGCTTCCTTTCTGTTTAACTGAGTATGCAGCTAATAGCACCCTCTCAAATGTACAAAGATATAAGCACATACCTTTGGAACTCATGCATTTCAATTACATATTTCAATTATATAACAGTTTCTGAGAGAATATATACAACAGAGACAAATACAAATGAATTAATTTTACTAAAGTGCTTAGGTGAGTATCTACTGGGAAGTGACATCAATCACTTGATCACAGTCAAGGAGTGTGAGCTAGAGAGGATATTACTGGTTATCAATGTATTCCACAGTTATTCTAAAGTGAATCATTAATGTTTTTAGTGGAATAAAATACATATTTAAGACATCCTGCATCTAACATGTATTGATCTTATTCAGAGCTACTGCAATAAATCAACACTTCTATATTAGTTTATTAGTTAACATACATTCCAAACCCAGTGAAATGTGAAATTCTGAGAGAAAAACATGAATTCTCTAGACATGTAAAAGCAAGATAGAAGTTTAAGTGACTCTGAATAAGGGGCAAACAAGCTTTCTCTCTCCCCCCTCACCTTTTGTTGTATTTCACTTGGGTAAAGGCAAACAAATAAACCTACCTGAAAATTAAATATTTCACCTTCATTCAGCTCTAAGATGAGTTAAAGGTTTTTAATCATACCTTTTCAAGAAAAATCAAGTATAGAAATATCCATGTCTGATAATTAAGTTTTGCTTAAGTTAGAAAGTTAGATTTATCCAAAAAAATCACATGAAACCAGATTAAATTTGACTCTTATTCACTACAATAAAATAAACCTTGTTAAGTAATAGTTGGTAAAGAATTATTAAATACACATCTGAAAAGGGATTTTATTGCTTTAGGTTGATTTCTAAATGTGCATTCCTGAGGAAACATGCTCAAGGAGAGAATATTAACCAGCACATTATAATCTTCTGAATTACTTGTGTATTGTGCAGCCTTATGTATTCTTATCCAGGCAGCTTTATATCAACGACAACGATATTGAATGTGACTATGCTTCACCTGTAAATCCTTGTTAGTCTACCATCTACACAACTGAACAGAAAGCCATCTACTACCACACAACTAATAAAAGCACAGCATGGATTTACTGAGCTTTATTTCATTGTGCATTTGGGCTGAGCATTTTCTCTAGATAACATAGAAAATAACTGACCTCCAAAAAAAGCAGAAATCTTGAGTCTTAAGACTCTGAGTTCACTGATTCTTGAAAGACGAAGAAGAGTGGCAGACTAAAACCAGGACTGTTTCGGCTCCTGGTCACTATTAAAAAAAAAAAAAGAAACACTCCCATACTTACTATTATATAATCACAGGGATTACTAGTAGTTAATAGTGTTGAATTTACTAGGCTTCAGATTAATTCAGATGCAGGAAACCTGCAATTGCCAGGACCTCCTACCCCAGGTGCTGTTGCTGGAGAAGGGTTTGTTCTCAACTGGAGCTTATACCTTACACCTGGGCTGGAAACACACCCAAACAATCATAGGACCAGTGCTCAGCTGACAGTCACCTTTTGTCTTCTAAATTAGGGCTGGGACACTTGCCAATGTAATCAAGATGGCCAAGTTTATGCAAGATTCAGGAAAATATAGAATGTAAAGTAGAATCTGCTTTGCCCCTACTATGACCGTCCTGAGACAAAGGATACTGTTTTCTTCCTGATATTAACACTAAGCCTCATTTCTTAGTTGTAAATGGCTCTGTAAATATTGCTTATATTGAAATAATAATGGATGATAAACACCAAGTACAGTTAACAATAACCTGGTGAATCAGATTTTTGTTTTCCATATAGCACCACTAAAGTATGAGAGAACATCCTCTTTTAACACAGGCTTGTCTTTCAAACACACACTACTGAAATAGCATAAGAAAATTGGGAACCTGACTATATAGATGAGATCATCTGGAGACCCAGTGAGGTTTAAAAAAGTGAAACATTTCTTCCCTTATTCACTTACAGGATGATCACTCAGCCGCCAGCTGGTGGTGCTTAAAAAAAGGTGACTGAAACACGTGGAAGCACAGGATGACACAGACGTTACGTTGTATTGCTGTCACTCTCCTTTCTCTCTGCAACTAAGAATGGCAAACAGTTGCTGCCGTGAACTAAGAGCCCTCTTGACAGTAAATATTCAAAGGTGGCTGGCACGGCAGATGGCAAAAATGCTGACAAAAGGAAAGGTCTTTCAAGTACTGAGGCTACGGAGAGTTACACAGCTTACTTCTTTGTGGTTCCTACTATCTCTGTTTTGCAGTTTTTTACCTCTATACAGCAGGGTAGGATCCTATGAGCTTCAGTTTGGTTTAGGTTATTTGTATATGGCATATGTATGTAGAGAGAGCCATCAGCTTCCATGGAATGATTCAAGGATGCTTCACATTTCCCAGAAAGCTTGAATCCTTATGATGACTGATAAAAATCACTAAAAAATAACCCAAACAAGAAACTACACAATATTTTTATTGATCTATACACCACAGAACCAGTTCTATTTGTACTTCAAAATGTCATTTATATACCTGCACAGTAGGTGAAACAAGTACTTACAACTGAACAGCAGTCTGTCCTATATCCTTCAAAAATGTTTAATGAAGAATTTGTGTAATTAGCTGCCCAGTAGGTCTACCAAAAGCAAACTTTCTTCCATTAGTTTATTTTAGTCTGAACATTGAATAATGTCAAAGAATCAACCTGAAATTTGGAGTAATATCTATGGTTTCTGTCTGGTTTTGATTTTTGATTTTCCTAGACATTAAAGCAAACTCAAGTTCAAACTCCTATGTATACAGACTCAAATATTTAAGTATTTAACATGTAACAATAAGAATGTATGTTTGTATATGTGTTTCTGGGTGCATAACTCATATTTGTACATACCAATTAGAAAACAACTTTTCCCTGTGGTCAAGCTCTGTAGAGGACATGGATGAGTACGACAAAGGCACCTTTATTACTGTGTGCTCCCTCTGTTCTGAGAGTGACTCTGTCCTGTGCCAGCTCCTGTGTTGCAAGGTACCAGTAAGGCAATCTGTGAGCAGATGACTCATCCACACTGTTCACAGCAGCAGGGTGGGGTGAGCATAGATACCAATATATGAATATATTGTCCCTGAAGATTTTTGAAGGCAGAGGAAATATACTGGAAGGGTAAACGGGATAAACACTGTCCCATGACAGAAAGATGACCATGAAGGTATAGCAACCTGGTGTGTGTCTCCTGTACACAGAATTGTGCAAGAATAAAAGTATTTTAAGTATATCTCTGCTGTAAATCCCCCCCCCCCCCCCACCACCCCCGAATTAATTTCTTCACTGGGAAAAAAGTACAGCTGGTAAAAACCAAACCAAACCAAACCAAACCAAACCCAAAACCAAATGAAGCAAACAACCAAAACCCTGAAATCCAAATTTTTTCATTAGGGCACTTTTTAAAGAAAGTTTCTATAGTCACTCTAATTAATTTAGTAATCAGATCCATGTCATAAAAGCTTATTTCTTTTTATCTGGTATGCAGATGCTGAGGAAAAAGAAATTGGGGTGTAAAGGGGAAATCCCTGTCAGGAGCTGAACTATTAGCATGTATCAGAGTAACTGCAAATACAAGAGATTTAATTGCAGTCTTGCAGCCTTTGTGCCAAATGTGTCACATTTTAACTTGCTATTTGCCACAGAACTTCTATTTTCATTTCAAAATTCCTGTTTCAAGAAGTAAACAAACACCTTTCTCGAGTTTTCAGCTGCTGCAAAACTCATCTAATTTTCAGCAATAGTATTCCCAAAATAATCAGAAATACCATCTTTCCTCAGAGTGCTAATGACATCCCACAAGGTGATAAAATTAGCAGCTGGAAAGTGTAATCTTGCCACCACACTTCTCAAATTGCCATTCACTTTTTCCAAGCTGTTGTCCAGTTCATGCTGCTTTCTCATTCAATTTTCAAATTGTTTGTTTACTTAAATGCCCAAAGCATATGTTACTGACAAGTTTTTTGTCAGATACACATTTTCATTATTCTCATGAGGGTTTTGGCTCCCAAGAAACTTCTCGTCTCCATGACCACTATTCCTTTCCAAAGCTTGTTCAGATCACTTACTTACAAAATGATGATTTCCAAATAATTTTCTCAGCTATGTTTACTGACCTGATAACCACAGTCTCATTAAAACTTGCTGGTAGTTTGATCTTCTCTGATAAAGGAATTTGTGTGTTTGATACTGCGAGCATTTATCTTCATAATTAGAAAACAAATACAAGAGTACAAAACTTCTTGGTTCAAAGAACTTCAAAACTGCTGAGAAAGGGAATTTATCTGTTTCAGCCTTGAAAATTCCAAACCCACAAAAAGAAAACATGATTTACGTAGCTTATGAACTAGATGAGTTATCAGGTTTTGAACTGAAAGTTCCAGTTAAACTAGCTTTAAAAAAATCTATCCAAAGGCTATTTCAGCTCATGAAACCATTTAGCTCTGTGACAGACAGTAAAGTCCCTTCTACTGCCTTTACCATGCAGAGGATGGTTTTAACATCTTAGAGATCAGGGCTGGAATATTTTGAATGGCTTTGAGATTTTTTTTGCTATCTCTGACTCTTCTCCGCAAATTCCTTACAAATAATACTGTCAGGTCATTTTCCTGCAGGGAAATTCCAGACTGCAATTATGCAGCTCATTCAAACACTGCAGTCCACTTGTCTGTCCAAGTTCTCTGCCTTGCTATCTGAGATCTGTTCTGCCATGCAAGAACTGCTGAGAGGTGTTAGCTCAGAGGTGAGCTAACAGTAGACAGCTAAGGGGGTCTGGGAAGCCTTCAAGCTGATGCACATGTATGCTTTCCTCTAGCTTCTTCAGTACACACATTAAGCTGGATTTGCTTTAAATTCATATTGATTCCCTGCATTTGGACTCACACCCAGCTCCCAAACTGCAACTTGCATTCCTTTATTTATGGCATTAATTAATTAACGCCAACAGCAGTATAACAACAGAGCAAAGGCCAGTGCTGTGGAGCAGTCCAAAAGCTAGCTCAGACACTAAAAGGGAATAGATGTGTAGCACAGAATCCCTTGCTAATTTACTTTGCTACTGATGTAAATTATCCTTTTCAGGATGCAAGCTGGCATCAAGAGATGTGCACTGTGCTCCTTACAGTAGTGATACTAAGTTTGGATAACTAAACATGCCACTGCTAGTCCTCACATTTCTGATGGCTGGGATTCAACACAACTGTCCAGTTTGAGGACAAGTTTCACTGTATATATTTTCATTTTGAAGGCAAGTAGTGAATCGTTTATCTGTTAAAATCATCCCTTTATCTTGCCTTTCCTTGAGTGAAAGAATAAACTGAGTACAGTGAACTCCTAGAACATTTAAATTCATATGGTGGTTCTGTTCTCAGTTTTCTTTCTTTGTTTTCTCCACAGAGCACCTACCTTTCAGTCTAAATAAGTGTTGAAGTAGGCTTCCACAGGTGGGCATATATCTAAACGCAAATTTCTTAAACCCTGTGTTTACATGGATGCTTTATCTGTAAGACAATCACAGATGTCCCAGGACAGCTTCCATACTGTAGGTTTGACTTGGTCCAAAAAAAGTAAATGTATCAATCTCCCCAGATTTCCAGAGGGAAACCCCCAACTATTCCATTTCTCTGACTCACAACTTAGTCTACTCTTAGTGAATGAAACAGACTGTCTTTTTTACACAAGAGAAGTCTAATTTGGAACAGGGGCTATTGAACAAATGGCAGTTGTAAATTATGTGATTAACAGAAAATGTGTTTTTGTCTAATTCACAACAAAGAAAAGTGAAGGAATTAAGGAGTGGTTGGTGGCCCAATGTAACACTGGGCTTTTAATGCTCAGGAGATGCTTATTAAAAGAAGCTGCTAAAATAAACCTTTTAGAAGAAGACAAATAGGATGGGTGCAATTAAGATGAGAGATGCTGACTGGACAAAGCATGGGCTTAATTTTAAAAAGTTTGCTCCTCTTGCACATTTTCTGAATGAAATTAAAATACTCCTGCTAACATTATGCCAGGAATTCTTTTTCCTTTCATTTGAAAAGGAAAGGGACATTATTCCAGCAGGAGACGTAAGGTAAGCTACAGAGCATTAATGTCTTAGAAGTGAACAAAGTGATCCAGTGGAGGCAGAAAAAGAAAAAAAAACCCAAACCCACAACTTTAAAATGTTTTTATCTAATACTAATGGAAGCATATTTGCAACAATGGGTATTAGTGATGTTTATATGCTAACTGTGGTTTTAATGTTCCGAGAAGAGTAGTGCACACAAAAGCCTCAAACATCTCAGTAAGATCAAACATACTTGAAAAATTGGGTAGTTTCAAACTGTCAGGTTTTAAATCAGGAGCAGATAGAAGAGCATAACCCCCAGAAGGTTCTTATTTGCTGATTTCCTTTTTCTACTGTTCCCTTTTCTACCTATCATTTCATACAAGCCTTTGATTTTTTCATGAATGCCGCACTATTGTCTGTGAATAAATTCATGCAGATCAATGGTTCCAAGTATCAACAGAAATACAGAACACTACTAGCTCATGGTGAAGTCACAGAGATCACATTTGTGTATTCATAAAGCACCAAAGCCTCTCAAGAATTTGGGTTCACCACTGTTCAAAGGCAGAGCCAGCACTTTGGCTGTGTGCAACCAGCCCACCTATGTGGATTATATGCTGCTACAGCCCACAACAACAGGGAAAGGCACTCAGTGACAGAGAATAGCCTGTATTTTTAATAATGTTCTTATATTCCTTTGGTTTTGTAGCATCACGATCTCTCTTAAACACAAAACCTGAGCACAGAACCCCAGTGATGGACTTCAGCAAGTCCTACTACTGAATAAATATACACGATTCTCCTAGTTTCATGCAAATATTTACTTTCCATTGCTAGATAATTAAAAGTATTTGCTTAGAAGCTGGTAATGCAAATGTGGTTTATACAACTAAATTTTATGAAAACGCTTAATTTCCTTTGGTCTAGCTATGTGTTCCTCTGTGTTACCATAAGGGAAGAAAATTGACTCAATTGCTTTGTTTACAGTGTAGCAGAATGACATAGGTGCTACACCATTCATTGGCTTTATAAGAAGTAGTAAGGTCACAGGAAAAGCTGGAGCAGCCTGAACTTCTTTTCCTTCAAGACTGACTACATTAACACACTTACTGAAGGAAGGAACAGTAATGGTCCAGTCAGTACTTATCAGGACAAAATTAGTAATGATCTACAATCCCAGCGGTTTAAAAGTAAGGAGCTCCAATTCTAACAAAAGTCCTAGTAATGCCCTGGTTTAAAGTCCGAGTGAAATCTGTGTATGTAACCCTCCAAAACAGCTTAGCATTAAAAAAATAAAAAAAAAATAAAAACAATTTCAAAACCTGAACCAGACCCAACTTTCACTGTCCAGTGTCCATGTAGTAATGTTTAGATATTCAAGCGCTCTGTACATCTCTGAAGGATTGATCGTGAGCAGCTGTGTTGAGAAAGGTGAATAAAAACAGTAAACTGGAAACTGTAGGTGGTTTTTTGGTTTGTTCTGTTTTTCCCCAAAGTTCTAATGATGCGAAGCTGCATAATAATCTCCCTGTGAACCATAAACATAATAAAAGCCGAGGCCATTTCTAACATAATCTCTATCAGCAAGATGCCAGCGCTTTTCCAGATTTCCTAACGGGTCCCTGCTAATTCCATGCCAAAACTAGCAGTGGATTTCTTCCTTTTAATCTCCCCTAATGCCTTATTCGATTATTGTCACTGCTCTCCGGCCACGCACCGTCCCTTCAGACCAGAGCTCCCCACCGGAGCAGTCAGAGGAGGCTGGAGCCAAAGGACACCAGCGGCTGCAGACTCCCCACCTCCCCATCCGGGCAGAGGGCAGCCGAGGGCCACGGGGAAGGGCGTAAGCCACCTCACTCTGGGCATCCCCGCCCGGCGGAGCCCCTGGCCGGGAGAGGAAGGATGAGCCCCAGCACTTGCTCCAGCTGACTGGTCTGAGGGCACCTGAGCGTCCTGGCACATACCTGAGGTATGGCTCTGCTCATCGCCTGGGTATGCCTCGCTGTGAGGTGAGTGAGCTCCCCCCTAACCCCCTTAGGCTCCCTCAAACCCCGCCGCAGCCTGCAGGAGCGGGAGGGGGGAAACGGTGGGGTCCTCTCCCACTTCAGCTGTCCCAGAAGGCAGGGCCCTCGACGGGCGCACGCCGGGAGGAAGGGCTGAGTCGCTGGGACGGGGGCCCGAGGGGTCTGACTGCGGGACTCGCCTCTCCCCGCAGTTCGGCGGCGGTGCTGGGGGACCAGGGCGGCGGGGGGGACCTCTACTTGGAAAACATCACTCGGATCCTCGACAAGCTGCTGGACGGCTACGACAACAGGCTGCGGCCGGGGTTCGGAGGTACAGGGAACTCCAGTCCCCTCGGGGAGCCTGGGAGCGCACGGCTCGGGGAGGGGGGCACGAGCGGGGGGGCCGAGCTGGCGAGGGGAGGAGGATCCCGTCCCGTCCCGCACCTGGCAGGAGGGAGGCAGTGAAACCCAACAGCGGGCGGCAGAAGAGGGCAGAGTCCCGCGCCCCGCCAGCCCCGAGCCCGCCGTCTCTTGCTGGTGGTCCCGGAGCCGCGGTGCCTCGAGGGGCCCCGCTCCGCGCCCAGCGTGTCTCCGTGTCCCGCAGGCGCTGTGACTGAAGTCAAAACGGACATCTACGTGACCAGCTTTGGGCCGGTGTCCGACGTGGAGATGGTAAGGGCCCCACTTGCCGCCCCTGCTCCCCTTTCCCGGGATTCATTATGGTGCCATCTGAGTTGACCGTCATTAAAGCAGATTACGAGGCTTAATCTTCCTGACAATCTCTCAGGCCCAACAGAGCCGTTTGTCTGGAACTGCATATAGATACTTCCCCAGCAGAGTCAGCCAGGGCAGCCCATGGCTCAAGCCTGAGCACGGAATGCAGCACTAACCCCAGGTGAGGGCATTGATGGGAGGTCAAAGATGCCTCTTTAACCTCATTAAGAAGATTGTAAGCATCCGTGGCCCAACGCATAGGTTTGCCTGACACCATCAAGTCTGCATGGTAGGAAATAACATAACATGTAGCTGTAGGGGCACAGTGCCATGTCTGAAATTGTTGTTCCTTGTCATGCTGGGTGCCCCAAAGTCAGGTAGCTGCAGACATGGGTTAAGTCTGCCAATTACAGCAGCCGCCCCCCCCCCCCCTGCAATCCAGCTTGCAGGCTAGGAACTATGGGCATCAAGATAAAACCAAAAGCTTTTTCCACCTCTCTTCATCAGTCAGTATAAGGGAAGGAATAACTTTGCCACCTTACAAAATCTGCTTTCAGCCAAGGTTTAGCCCCATTTCCTAATTGACTTTAGAGAATTCCTTGGACTAATATTAACCTGACACAATAACCTTACTGTGATCTGACTCATATCAGTCCTTTCTTTGTCAGTATCCAAAGAAACAAGCAGAAGAAGCACTGAGCATGTCTTTTTGTTCCTAGCAATTAAACATTGTGTTTGCACTTTGAAATGATACTAAATTAGACATTTGTATTTTCTTAGACCTCAGTCACTTTGAAATAAATTACTATTTCTGAGAGGACAATGATTTTATTTTCCTTACTCATATAAAATTATTCATTCACTCACTAATTTGTAGCTATTATTTAAATAAAAAGAAATTAGGGTATGTTCTTGTAGACTACTTTTTTTTTAATACCTACTTAATGGTAATAGGATTAAGTGTTTAAGTAGTAAATGAAATGCCATTGACACATGTGGTAGGTTCTTTCATGGAGTTACTGTATATACAGTAACTTGGGACTGCTGACCCAAACACATAAGTCAACCACCTATTCATTTTCCATAGGAATACACAATGGACGTCTTCTTTCGGCAGACGTGGACTGATGAGAGGTTGAAGTTTAGTGGGCCAACTGAAATTTTGAGATTGAATAATTTAATGGTCAGTAAAATTTGGACACCAGACACGTTCTTTAGAAATGGAAAAAAATCAATTGCTCATAATATGACAACTCCTAACAAACTTTTCAGAATTATGCAGAATGGAACTATTCTTTACACAATGAGGTGAGAGCCTGTTCTTTCACTTTTGATTGACCTTTTTTTTTGAGTCTTTCAGCAGTGTTCCCACATTCCACTTTTTTTCATTGTCATCTACTATAATGTATTCTAGACTAACCATTAATGCTGATTGTCCTATGCGGTTGGTGAACTTCCCTATGGATGGACATGCTTGTCCATTGAAGTTTGGAAGCTGTAAGTTTTTCTATATCTTTCAGCTTTTTATAGTAATACGTTTGGTCTACCTGTATGTGAGAGGATCAGAAATGAGATCCTAGAACACTACTTAATGAGGTGATACAGCTGAGATATTTTACGATATTTTTTATCCCAGAACCTTACTTTCTCTTCTGAGACTCAGACTATTCATAGGGACATGGATTTGTTCACTGAAGGGTGACTTGTAGAATATTTTATTATTATTCTTACATACCTAGTTGTCAAAGTGGATCCATCAGCAAGTCATAAAAGCTGTGATACATTTACTACATTTAGTTGTGCAAATATTTAGTTGATCTGTGGTAATTGATTTCAAAAATATGTAGTTGAGCAGTGGTAATCTATGCATGTGCTTCATAGAAAATTAAGAAACAAAACCTGGTGTCTATCTGGTCCCACCTCAGCCGTTCTCTTACTGGTGATTTTTTTTGCATTTTGGTATTAATGAGGTTGGGAAGTTGTTGGAGCAGGATACATGTTGCTGTAGATATTCAAGCCACAAACGGGATCAGGTATTTTTTCAACTGTTTATAAATTACATAATTAATAATTTAATTTCCCCCTCTATAATTCAGATGCTTACCCAAAAAGTGAAATAATTTATACATGGAAAAAAGGACCCCTGCATTCAGTAGAAGTACCACAGGAGTCTTCCAGTCTCCTCCAGTATGACCTCATAGGACAAACTGTATCTAGTGAAACAATTAAATCTAACACAGGTAAGACGTAGCTGTGTGAGAACTACTGACATTATAAACATCTTCAAAATAAATTGCGGTTCTTTTTCATGTAGAACTGAATTAGTCTAAATATCATTTGCCACTTTAAAAACTAAAATACTTAATACTTGGAAGGACTCTAACCATTATCTCTTTAAAGATTTTTCAATACAGTCTCTTTAAACATACAATTTTTCATGCAATTCTTCAGAATTTCCCCTGTCTCCCTTCCCCAGTAAAAGCAGTACATAAAATGAATATTATTCTCTTCTGTTTCCATGAGGTCAGTTACCTTTTTTTAATCAGCTTATTTTTATTATGCAGCAGAAGGCCTGTAAGTGCTTTCCTCAGAACACAGCATGTTGGGTTTAAGCCAATAATTATTACTTATATGTTGCCAAAATAATGCTGACATACTTGTCTCTTAACAGGTGAATATGTAATCATGACAGTTTATTTCCACTTACAAAGGAAGATGGGCTACTTCATGATACAGATATATACTCCATGCATTATGACAGTCGTTCTTTCTCAGGTGTCTTTCTGGATTAATAAGGAATCTGTTCCAGCCAGAACAGTTTTTGGTATGCTGCGTTAAGATCTTTGAACAGCTCAGCATCACATATACCATTCATTCATTACTTTCATTGCTTGTTTATTTTAGGCGAATATTCACTTCAGCTGCTCTATTTCCATCTTCAAAGGAAAATAGGCTACTATCTCATTCAGACATACATTCCATGCATCATGACTGTAGTCCTGTCTCAAGTTGTGTTTTGGATCAACAAAGAATCTGTTCCAGCGAGAACTGTGGCTGGTATTTGTGCTTTGTTCTTTTATCATTCACTTCATTCACTGTATGGAATCCATTGCATCAAACAGCTACTGTAATCCAATGGGGACTGGAAAAGACAGCTAGTAGGTTTCAGTGAACAAAAGTAAATAATAAAATTAAACCAAATAATATTCTACCTGCCCACAGGGGTCAAAATTCTTTAATCAGAATGTTTAGTTAACCAGACTTGTTTGTGGTGGTTTTTTTCTCCTCAGTATATTTTCTGTATGCAGGAAGGGACAATTCCAGAGTAAATGTCAACCTCTCTATCTTTTAAAGTGGTATTTTTCTATTGATTTATTAGCTTCTGAAACCAATCTGAGTTAAAGCTTTAAGAAAAAAATAAACTACATAAGGTGGAATTAACCTCATCTGACATAAGGTACCACATCTAGCACTTTGAAGTGCTCTCTTTTCCTTGTCTGCAAAGTTATCTAAACAATTAGCAAGGAATTTAGACAAATAAAGTAAGGTGAGATGAATACTGTCCCTAGCACAGGATGGAGTCGTAACGTGAAAGGCATGTCCACATTGCAGATTCTTTCCAGGGGTTTGAATTAATGCTCCCAAAGCTGTGGGTTTTGTCTCCTTAATTTCTACTGTGTGCTCTGCTGTTAAATGGCACAAACCCTGCCAATTGCAATAGTGATATGCTCTGCAACTGCACTCCTTAAGAGGTAACTTTCACTGACTGAATTGTTTCTAGAAAAACTATGAGAAAAATACTAAGCAAAAGTAATAAAACTTATCAAAAACTTCATGAGTCCACTATCCATACACAAACATTTTGCAACCCTATGGTCTCTTAATGTAGTATTTGTATTAAAAAAGTTCCCTTTATGACATTTGTCTTCAGAAACAAAAAGGCAGCTGTATGTTCCCTAAGCATAAATGATACAAGTCTCATAATTAAAAACAAGTCTATAATTGTAGTTAGCAGGCTACAGATTTTTTGCCAATTTATTTCAATTAGTTGGCATTTCCTATTTGCATGGAATGGTATTCATAAAAACTGCAGACTTCTAGGAATGTGAAGTGAGCACAACTTCCTCAGGTGCCTCTGAGGGAAGATCAACACTTTTGTTCTTGAAATTCTCATTAGGAGCTAGGGTACAGTTTGGGATCATTAAGCACTTAAAAGTATTATTATCTGGCAACTGGGATTTCTTTACATGCTTAAAAATATAAAAATATCAGGCAATAGATTTTCCAGGATTTGTTTTGCAGTCGAAGCATAAAATATGTAGAAGGTTTGTACACCAAACATGATGCCACCTGATTTGGCTTTATATTGCATCTCTGGGCTAAAGTTACATCCTCTACATTTTGAGTAAAACGTATTTGTTACCTAGTGGGCAGTGAAAGTCAGTTCTATATGCTCAAGTAATGTGCAAATAAGTCTTTAGCTGATTCAGGAATAAAGACATAGATACCCCAAACACTGGAATAACAGCTCTTAGATACCATACTGAAGAGTAAACATAGAATTAGAAACAGATTATATTTTATGAAAATAGTAAAATAGACACCTTTCTTGGTATTGTGAAAAATTAGTCATGGTGGCATTTTAGAAGAATATTTCAATCCTTGCTCCATTCTTATTTCTCCCAGGCACAGTCTGAATTTATAGTCCTTACTAATTCAAAATCCCATGGATTCTGAATAGCTTCGTCTAAGGAAAAGAGGACAAATTCCGTATAACAAAAAAGACTTTCGATCCCCAGCAGAAAAAAAAACAGTAAACACCAGTGGTGTTTATTTAAAATGGAGAAGTCAGTATCCTTTCTCCATTATATTGCAATTACTTGAATTATAAATTTTCAGTTTTACTTCCAAGTTCCCAAACTGTAAGTTTGAGAGAAGATAAATTAACAGTAGAAGAATAACAACCATGTGCAAAAAACATCTTTCAGAACCAATTAATTTAGCAACATTTACCTCCAAAATGGATGCCAATTATCCATTCCAGGATGCCAGTTATCCTTTGCAAGTAATATTACAATAAATACTCTGAATATTTTTGCAAAGATAAATTAATGATCTACTCTTTACAGACCTGCAAGTGAAAAATGGGAGACAGAAATACTTGAAGAGGCACTCTTGTGTTCTTTATAATTGTGTCCTTGGAAAGAACAGCAGATTGCTGGTATTAAGTTCCTTATTTAATGTGGAGCTATGTATGTAGCTACGCATACACATATATATGTATATATATGTGTGAAGTTTTATGAAGCATGGCATTATCAGAAATAACTTAGAATAAGAAGCATGTTTATTGGAGGTCTAATTTTAAGTATGCTCTGACTCCAAGTAACAATGGCTATTATTTCACATTTTTATGTGCCTTTATCTAATCTTTTTTGTTGCTAGCAAAAAGTTCATCTGTTATTTTGCAGAAAGACAGTAGTCAGCTTCTACCATCCCAGCAGGTCACCCTGGGAATTTTAAATTAATATCTAGTCTCAGATAGCAAAGGTGGGTTTTTTGTTGTTGTTGTTTCACTTTTTAGCAGGAAATGATTGCATATTTCAATATTTGCATTATGTAACAGATTCTTCAAAACTTACCAAGAAGTGTTCAAAGCGGAAAGACAAGGGTAAACAATCATCAGTTACACAGTTTACCAACTATAATTTGGCATTCAGTTTGACAAAGTAGTTTTCCACAGTGCAGAGCATTTCATCAACATTCACTCCACACTGAGAAAAGTCTTATCTATATCTGCAATAGGAGTCCTATTCCTGAGTTTAAATTCCCACTGCAGTAAGTTTTTATTCAGACACAGAATATATCATTTTTATTACTAACTAGCACATGGACAGATTCTAATCTAATCACACATCATATTGAAAAGTTAATTCTGGACCTTTGAAATTGAAATGTATCTCGGCACACTTGTATTCATATTATAAAATGAGCCTGGCAGATTTGGGAGAAGTAGAGATCCTGCTTGTTTTTATACCATCTCCTATTTGCATTTCATTAAAACATGTTAAGTAATGACTTTGGGACGTAGTTAACCTCAGACAGCTGGCAAGCTACATCATCTGAAACAGTTGCAGAAAACCCTCTGAAAATAATCAAGTCACCCTGTCTTGATGCTGCAATATGCAATGACACTGCATCCTTTCCACTGAGCATCATTCATGGCATATTGATTCATCATCACAACATGGCATTATAACATCTTTTACTTTCCCACCTACCCATTCCCTACTGCAGAAAAAAAGCAGAAGAGGCTATTCTCCACCTTAATGCCTTTAAATACCATCAGTTTTCACATTCTAGCAGGCATAAGTAAACATGAGTCACAGAGGCTTATATGTTAATGAGTTTGTTCTTGCGCTTTTTGCTTGTATCAAGCAGCTGTGAGAAGTGGGTATATTTCCTACATTATTAATATTATACACTTCAAAACAGAAAGAACAAATTCATGAATTCACTTGAAGAACACTGTGAGGCCCATGAACAACAACACCAGCTTTGTGAAAATACATAAGCAGCTCTAGAGAAGTAGCTTTTCTGTCCTTCCATATTTGCAACTACAGGAGCTTTCAAATCAAGGTACTGTTAATGAATCTTAAAGTACCCAGTGATGAAAGACAGTAGCACAGAGGACCAAACTCGTTTTTTTGAATATTTGGACCATAGCCTACCACTGATTTTTAATGCAGAATTTGATTGATTCAGTGAGGGTTCTGTAGGCCACGCTCTGTCTTGTGCAACAACAGGAGAAAAGAGGGGATCATTTTTGGGAAATGACAGTCTGTTAATTTAGGTTTCTGCAAAACAGTCCACCTACTAAGCCCTCAAGTAAAGTGCCTTTCATAGTTTGAGCCTGTGTTTTGATATACCCATGTTTATCACAAGTCTAAGAAGCTGCATCATGTAGTATTTAGTTATATTAATTTTCAGTCTGCTCAATGTATTAAAGTTTGTTCAGAACTTTTAGATGCTTAAGGCAGTGAATTATTCAGGAATATAAAAAGCAGTCTTGTTGTTTAGCTGCTTTGTAGGATGACAGCTAAAACCAAAAAGGAGTTGTTGGATTATTTTTTTTTTTTTAATATATATGAATTTAAGAGTAGCAGGGTTGAAGCAAAGTTCTAATGCCGCCATTTTCTTTCCCTTCTTCTCAAGGAATCACTACAGTTCTAACAATGACCACCTTAAGCATCAGTGCACGCCATTCTTTGCCCAAGGTGTCCTATGCTACCGCAATGGATTGGTTCATAGCTGTGTGCTTTGCCTTTGTCTTCTCTGCACTTATTGAGTTTGCAGCTGTCAACTACTTTACCAATCTTCAGACTCAGAGAGCAATGAGGAAGGCAGCCAGGGCAGCAGCACTGGCAGCAGCACTATCAGCAGCAACTGTACCGGCAGAGGACGAGATTGTCTCGGTAATTGCTTGCTTTTCTGATAATAAGCATCATATAGGAAGAGGCAGCTGAAGTAGTGAATGCAAAACAATATTAAAATGATCTTAACCTGAAAGAGATTATGTAACCATATCATGTCTATTTATCAAAGATATTGTTCTTATTTGAGAAAATGAAAATACTTCATTTATCCATACTGCCTATTTAAATTTGAGATATGATTTACTAGAAAGATGTTTATTTGGTAAGATATTTAAGGAAAGCCATTAGGCTGTTATCCATAATACTTCTCTTGAGCAATGCTGTAGGCAGTGTGGTCAGGCAGCTGTGGTTCTCTCAGTAAGTCTGAAGAATTTGTGGGATGATGTACAATGCAATGAACATGTGCATTGGCCGGATGATTATGGGATCACTGTAGTACACTGGTACATACCATAAGTGGGTCATCTGAAAGAAGAGGAATTAGCCTTTATATAAACTTGGCATCTGTTATTTTCATAAAAATCTGTGTTGGTGGAAGCTTGGGGAAAAAAAAACACACCAAACAACCAAACATAAATGTAAAGATTAAGGATAAATTTTAGTACATGCAAAAGACAGCAAGGCTTTCGAGTATCAAAAAATATGTCAGAATTGCTTATAAATATTATTCCTTACATCTTGCGATAAATAATGAATGCTGTCTCACAACATATGTTAATAAATGTATCACTATAGCCCTCCTGTTTTCAGGAACAAAATTCCATTTTGAGAGGAATAACAGAATTTCAATGACCTTCTGCAAAACCTTTGAGTCTCTAGTTGAATAAGGAAGTCCAAGAGCTGTTGAGTATTATCAAGGCAACACCTTACCCACCATAAAGTAATTTTCCCAAGTTTGCTTATAAGGAGCAGTTAAAGTTAGAACATTCAGGTGTATTTAACTGTTAAATTCATAATTGATAAGTTCCATATTATAGTGAAAGCAAAGATCCACAGCATTTTGCTACTGGTCCGCATTGGAGCTAATCAGCAGATGTTCTTCAACTGGGAAGCAGTGGGCTTGTAAGCCACTGTATTTTGCTTAAAATTTTATTAATATTAAAAAAATAAATCTGAATACATTGTAAGCTATATTAAAATAATGCATTTTATTTTTACTAAATATATAAATGCAAAACCAAGCAAATCTTTACATATTTTGGCTCAGAACCACAGCTTTTTAATTTTTTTTTTAACCACAGTTATGGAAAAAAATACAAAAGAAAGGCCAAAAAATTTAGAAGGAGGTTGGAAACAAATACTTGCAGAACCTTGCACGGATTTTGAAGTGACAGCAGAAAGGCTGATTGAGATTTGCAATATTTGCAATGTTCACATCTCTGTTTATTTTAACACTGGACACTTCCTTATTCAGATTTGAGTTAATCATAAGAAGGTTATCTGAACTAGGAATTTCTGTATGACAGGAGACCCGTTCCTGTTTTGCCTAAGAGAAGCCCAGAAAGACACTTTTGCTATGAAAGAAAATTCAAAGTTATAAACCATCCAGTTAGAATGGTTTGACACACTGCTGCTTGAGTGAGGGCCCAAACATCAAGATAGATGTATTTGCAGAATACTTTTTTTCATTTCAAATTAACTATCTTCCTGAATGTCATGCTTTAAGCCCAACCATAATTTAGAACCATGCAGCTGCCCTCTCTCTCCCTTCGCCCCCTTCCTCCCCCTTGCTTGCGGAGGAGAATTGAAAGAATGTAACTCCCACAGGCTGAGATAAGAACGGTTTAGTCACTAAGGTATAACACAAATCACTGCTGCTACCACCGATAATAACAATGATATGGGAAATAACAAGGGAAGAGAATACAACAGCTCACAACCTGCCTATGGATACCTAGCCCAACCAAGCAGTGATCTAACCCTTCCAGGTAACTGCCCCCAGTTTATATACTGGGCATGACGTGCTGTGGTAGGGAACACCTCTTTGGTTAGTCTGGATCAGGTGTCCTCTCTCTGCTTCCTCCTGGCTACCCCGGCTCCCTGTCAGAGCATGAGACTCAGAAAGTCCTTGGTCAGAGTAAACATTACTGAGCAGCAATTAAAACCATTGGTGTTATCAGTGCTGTTCTCAGGCTGAGAGTCAAAACCACAGCACTGCACCAGCTCCTAAGAAGGAGAAAAAAATGACTGCTACTGCTGAACCCAGGACAATGAAAGAAAAAACTCAAAAATCTTTCAAAATAGTACCAAAAAGCCTCATTCCTTCTTCAGTCTAGTTAATGTTATGTAAAATCGTGCTTTATTCAAATTAACAAAACTTTTTTTTCACAAAGAACCTGTGCACTCAGAAAAGATAGCAGAAGACCAAATTCTGTTCTACTGTACTAATAAAAGTAGGAGAAACTCTACTCAAGTAATGACTACACTGGTTTCAGTAAGAGAGACAATGGTCTGACTGTGTGCTCTGTTAACTGATGACAGCCCAGCATGCCTGGTCTAGTTCCAGGAACACCACTCTATTTACCTCAGTTAACTGAGAGCAGAATTTGGCTTGCTCTCTTTGTCAGCTGCAGGCAATCCCTGCATGAAATACAAAACTATGGGTGTTCCACTCCAAAATACGATGGCAACAAGCTGAGTAGTCATCTGGACCTTGACAGAAACCTGGTTCTATTCATATGGTGATCAAGCTTATTCTAGCATGTCAAAAACAAATGTTATGCACACACACACATATACATATATATATATATAAACCATTATGGCATTCATCTTTTTAAGCCATTCCAATTTGTATATTTTCTGTATCAATCCTATTATTTCATCATTATGGCTTCCTTTGTCCAGGAATATCCTAATACTGGAAATACGCTGGGGGAGGGAAATTGGTGATACTGTCTGTAGTACACCATTTGAAGTAATGCTCTGTGAGATGGTCAGGGAGTACTCACCATGGATCAAAAGACATTCTTTCTATGTGAGAGGGTACATGTAAAAGACAAAAGATTATTACAGGGTGGTAGCTTGATTATAGTTATGTTCTGAAAGACCTGTTGTTTTAACAGAAAACAGCAAAGAGCACTGAAAAATACTGCTGGGAGAGTTTCCTTCTCCCTACAAATAGCCTTGTCCCTGTGTTTCAAAAAACATGGCTTGGGCAGAAAAGGATTCTTATTCTATTTAATAACATTGCCCAACTGCAGAGCAGCCTTATGTCACTTTGGTATAGGGGATTATTTTTCTATAATCGTGTCAGAATATATTGAGTATGTCTAATGAGTACCCTAGCATAACTGAAATAATTTGGATTATCAACAGTCCTTTCTGAGATCATCCTGGAAACAGCTATAGGCAGTAAAGTTTTGACTGAGAAAACGGCACTTTCAACAAATTAGGGAGATCTTCCTGTGCCTATATAATTGGAGGTTATCAAGTACATTATTTAAAACAAACCTCAACTTTTAGTTACATTGACTTTTTGTCATCCCAACAAGGAAAGTAGATACTGATTATTTGGTTCCAAGTTAAATATTTGTCTGATTGACAAAGCCAGTGCAGGATAGTAAAGAAGGTTTGGAAGTAGCTAATAACACACACCAAAATAAAGATTTAGACATTATTTTTTTTTTTTTTCAACATGGAAGTCTAATCCCAGTACCTTTTGTGAAAGGGGAGATGAGGTACAAAATTATATTAAGTTTGAGAAAAACTAACAAATCAACCTCCCTAGTGCTGTCTGTGTAATTGTCTCAGTTAGACACTCAAAGCAGTAGTTTCTCCATGCCACGCAAATTTAGCGAAATAAATGTAGAGACGGGTAGTTCTGGACCGACACTGATAAGTTTAAGAGCCAAACACTACTTTGAACATTTAAAACTATTTAACATGAATATATTTTTTGACAGAGGGTCTGTGCTAACTACATTATTATTTTCCTGATATGCTACATAGAAAAGTTAGGAAGAGATTCTACCACACATATTCATATTGAAAAGAGAATTACCAGGATTCCAGTCTCTGCTGTCCTTAGTGCTTACCTGTTTTATATGACAGCAATTTTAATACAATGGGTACATAGTATATTTTTCAAAGCTATTCTTTCTGCTTCTAATGGCTCTTCAGAATTTCCATGCAAAGTAAAACAGCTCTGAAGTAATAAGGTAACAACCTCTCCCACTAATCACCTTCACGTGAGGGTTAGGTTATATTTTGAGCGGTGAGTTTCAATCCCTTAAGGTTAAGAAAGAATTTTAACATGGCTTTCCCTTGCTTTGAGTGAGTAATTTAACCTAAATGACTTAATCCTTTTACTAGGCTAAAACACAAAGAAAATAAATTTGCATGTTATTCCTCTTAGTACTCCTAGTAAAGGACACAGGATTTCTAAAAGATGCTGTTGTGGTTTAACCCCAGCCAGCAACTAAATACCATGCAGCTGCTTGCTCACTCTTCCCTGCTCCCCAGAGTGGGATGGGGAGGAGAATCTGAAGAAGATAAAACCTGAAGGTTGAGATAAGAACAGTTTAATAATTGCAATGAAGTAAACAATAATGAGAAATAAATAATGGAAAAAAGAGAGGAGAAGGAATAAAATTCAGGAAACACAAGTGAGCACAATAGAATTGCTCACCATCCACTGACCATTACCTAGCCCATACCTGTGCAGTGTTCAGTGACCCCTGGCCAACTTCCCCTAGTTTCTACACTAAACATGATGTTCTGTGGTACAGAATATCCCTTTGGCTAGTTCAGCTGTCCTGCCTCCTGGCTTCTTATGCAGTTGATCACTGGCAAAGCATGGGAAACTGAAAAGTCCTTGGTTTAGAGTAAGCACTGATTAGCAACAACTAAAACGTTAGGCTCTTTTTTTCTAGCTCAAAAATCCAAAAAACAGCACTGTACCAGCTACTAGAAAGATAATTAATTCTATCCCATCTGAAACCAGGACAGATACCTAAAGGTAGGACTATTAATGATGTCTAAACTTGATTGAGCTTTTAATTATTCAGAACATCATGTATAGATGTTTCCAATACACTGGGTTTGAATCAGATCCCACAGATGAGATGTGCAAAGAAATGTCTAAATTATATGTTATAATGAATCTCTAGCATGAAATGGATCCTTAAACTGCACAAGACTGTAAAGACTGATGCATGCCCAAAAGGAGATTCTACCTAATGTGGCGAACTTCCCTGCTGTGTGGTTCTGCATATGGATTGTTCAGTAGCTAAACAGAGTTTTTACAGATCACACTATTGAATCTAGGGGCTAAACTATGCTTAACTCTCCCTCTTTGGGAGCTAAGTCATTAGCATGCAATTTTATGTGTACAATATGAATGGTTGACATTTTATCTACTAATGATACAGGCAGGGAAAAAGAATGTTACATATTTCATTTAGTATTCTGCCATGTACAGACACTGAGCATTTTTCCTAGTGTTTTTTGGTGTGTTTTGTGGTATCAGCAGACTTCAATATACTTAAACCAATAAATTATAAAGAAGAGGAGGAATAACACAGTTTTTTGTCTAAACTTCTAGAGTTTATTCTTATGAACCCTTTTTTACTACATTGCCTGCAGGAAAGAGAGACATAAGTGAATAAAAGAGGACGTACAGGTACTCATTTGTTTACTTAGCCGGTATCTGAGTGCCTATATAAGATACTCATGTTACTGCTGGGTCATAAACAGAATTGATAGTGGAATATGTATTTGCAGTACAAAGGAACAGAGAACGGTAGAAAATTTTACAAATACAAATTACAGAAATCTCTTGCAGAAAAGAAACATAAGTACAAAGCACATTCATAAATCACTATTAGCATCCATATAAAAATCAGAAAAAGCAGAAAAAATCTTTTTATTTCATGGTTATATATATGCTGTATTTTTTTAAAGCTGGAAGCCAAGTAATTTGCTGAAAGCCTCCTGAGATATTCTGAGCAAATTCTAGTGATATTGATGAGAGTTGTGAGTGAACAGCAGCTTTATAGACATGATGCTACAGCTTTGTGAGCTTTCTAGAGGATCAGATAGCTGAGCTGCAAAAGACTGTAGCTTACTTAGCCCATATACGTACCAGTCTTTGTCTAGTCCAGTTTTATGGCATCTCACATTAAGCAGTGATCTTTCAATCTCTTCTGTATCACTGGGTAGTCACACACAATGACAAGTTTAATTGCCTGATTCGACAAACATTCCACATGAGAACAAGAGTACTTCTCTGAATCAGGATTCAGTAACTTAACAAAATTCATTA
Source organism: Neopsephotus bourkii (assembly GCF_033783945.1). Classification (NCBI taxonomy): domain Eukaryota; kingdom Metazoa; phylum Chordata; class Aves; order Psittaciformes; family Psittacidae; genus Neopsephotus; species Neopsephotus bourkii. The sequence continues at coordinate 2,512,301 of NW_026901215.1, read as the reverse complement.
TTTCATTATGACACAGTTGTTCTTTCTACATGTAAAACAGTCCTTACTATTTGAGCGGTTGGCTATGTAAACTATGTAACATAGGCTATTCTCTCTGTGTTTTGCTAAAGTTTCATGATGTCATTGTAGGCAATCTTCGTCAAAAGTTAAATCTAAATGTAGTAGGCAAATTAGTGTAGCTGCTATTCAGAACTCAACTGTAATAAGAAACTACATGGCTTCCTTTCACTGCCTCCTCCTCTTGTTTTAGCAGTGAATTCCAATGAAAAAAAACGAACTGTAGCTCTCAGGCAGCAAGTCTGGTCTACAGTCAGCTAACACACTGAGAACATCTTTACACATCTAAGGGAAATTTGGACATAAATTCCATATCCTGGGTAGTGGCTGACAGGAAAATAGTGTGACGCTGACTTGCTTGATGGGCACATGAGGGTGTTAAAGACAGTGTAAAGAACTGCTCAAGAACTTTCTTAACAATTTATATCAACTAAACCATCTCCTTAGCAGGTGAAGAGCATGACAAAAAGCTGTGGTTTTACTGAGACAGTAAAATGCACTGATCTTTCCTGAATATTGGAATAGGCTATTTTAAGTAATAAGTTATCATTATCACTCAGTTGATAGAATGGACTTAAACTGGCCCCAAAGTGGGAGTATAATCAAGTTAGTGCACTCCCCAAGTTCTGAGGATACACTGACTCCAAATGTTCCTATCTCCAAGCTGAGATGAAACCAAGTTGAAATAATCCTCCTTCTATAGAAAAACCCTCTTCTACAGGAATGAGATTTAATAAATATTATAAATAGTGACCACGATTACACTTTTTCCAAGTGCCTATTCAGATGATCAGAAAGTATTTGCTACTTCTACGTTCTAAATGCAGTCAGTACTGAACATCATCCACAGACCATATGCTACATCTGTTCTGCCTACTTTTAACTTCATCACCTCAGTACAATAACTCCTGATTCATGCTTGAGTGATCCAGAACAGAATTTGACCTACCTTATACCAGAATACTGCAGATAAAAAGGGCTGATTCACCTTAGCACTTACATTTTTAGGAACCACTCATTCTCCACAAAAGGTCAAGCTATCTTGCAGTAAAGTGAAAAGCAGCTACTTTACAACTCCTACAATTCAGCTCAAAGCAGGGCATACAAGCAAAACAGAATAGCAACTTTAATGGGAGCAGTAGCCCAGGCTTGGTTTGTCAGTCTGTTTATGGAGTGGGATTATTATGATGATTAGCGCAAGTGGACATGAATAACCCTCTTTCTGTTTCTGTGACACATCTGTAGATCATCCTCCATTTAAATCTGTCTGTTGTTGCTGTGTTACTGGAAAAGACAAAAACAAACATCTGTGTTCCAGATAGGCACAGCCCCAGAATATGAATGCCACTTAATATCTATCCAAAATGTACTAATCATTTAATATGTAGATGGCAAAGTGGATGAAGGAGGGACATGACAAGTTGGAAGTGTTGCTAGGTTATGGAGGAAGAAAAAGAGCAATATGTAAAGAGATATATACAGAAAAGTCATTACATACTTGAAAATTAAATTTCACACTAGGAAAAAAACACAAAACCAAAATAGGACAATTTAGCATTCCTGTCTTAAACACCTGTAAACTCAGTCCCTTTCTTTTCATGCAGCAGTTTTCTAGTTCATCAACAAATAGTTTGGGGACTAATAACAGTGCAACAATTTCACTCCATTCAGTGAGTATCTACTGAAACTCATCAATGGGCTCACACAGTGAAGACTGAGCTTAAGCCAGCCCATATGTACTGTTTTGTTTAAACTTGATTCATGTCTACAGAAACCTCAGCCATACCAATATACTACAATTTAGATAGATCATTATCTTCTTTTCCTTTTGGCTCCATCTTTTCTTTTTCTTTCTCTCTTCTAGTTTCTGTTTATTACCCTGATAAATAAGGAATGCACATTTTTTTTTAAATGTTTTTACAGGAAAGCTTTAGGCCACAAATGTACCTCTGTATATTTGCATTATTTCTATGATTTCCTTAGGTTGCTCTATAGCAAAGCAGCAGCAATAAAATCAGGTTGAGTAAAAAGGTGGAAAGAAGCCTAATGATCACAAAACCGAAGACCGTATCCAAAACTCACCTTTTTCTCCCCTTTCCCTTTTTTTCTTCCACAGCATTCTGACTCCAACTGTAACTTGAAGAAGCGAGTAAACTCCATAACATCTCAGGCAGATCAGTCTCCTGAAGCTAGCATAATATCAAATAGTGCATCCCAGTATCAACCAGCATCTGTTCCTCCACCAGTCCCGCCACCACCACCACCTGTTGGAGGCACAAGTAAAATAGACCAGTATTCCAGGATCCTCTTTCCAGTGGCATTTGCAGGATTCAACCTGGTATACTGGGTTGTTTATCTTTCAAAAGACACTATGGAAGTGAGTAGCAGAATTTCTGAATTCTTGCTTTAGCATGTAATATGTTTACTTGACCAGTATTATTTTCATTGTTCATTTACTCCTGAACTCCAGTTAATTGGTCCTTTCTGAGCAAAGGTTTCTTTAACAGTTTTCTTTTAAAGTTTTCTTTAAAAGATTAGCTATGGCTTCCAGTAGTAGTGGCACTCAGTACAATGCAGAAAGGCTATTTGAAGATGAGAAATGTAAACACTTATCTCTCTGCCACGTTCATGAACTGAGCAGAACACATTGTGTAAAACAATGTATGATGCCATTCTCAGCAAACAAACTAATCTTAAATCTTCCATTTCTTAATCTTCCTATCTGCAGTAAGGAATGGTAGAATTATCTGTTGAAGCAATGCAGTGAAGGAGATAAGAACTCCAATATCTCCTAAGGTTTGCTCAGTGAGGTAGTAAGATAACAGTCTCCCCAAAGAAGGTTGTTGTTCATTATAAATATTTATACAGTGTGAAAAATTGACAACTACAGTATGCAGCTTGTGAATCGAGAAATCCTGGTTTTATACACTTTAACACTGATTTTCCCCATTTCTTCATTCATCTGAACTGTTTTATGCAGATAAAGCTGCTAAATTATTTTATTAAGTTTGTTCATACCAGGCAGAGAATGATCATGTCTTCAGATATTCGTAATGTCCAGAAGAGATGTGTGCCCTGCAAACTGAGCATGTCTAGAATAATCAGTCAGTAATTAGTCATTAAAAGCTTGATTCTTATATGTTTTAATTCTCTATTTTTCCCCTTTTGCCTAAATACAGCTAATAGTGTCCCATTTCCTTGGTAAATATATATATACACACATATTGATTTTCTTCATTGCCATAGAGTCTTTAAATCTCACTTTACATTGCAATCATTATGATTGGTATATTTAGCTTTATTTAGGACAGCTAAAGAGGTAATGATGGTATTTAGGTAGTACCAAATGCACCACGTCCCTGTATCAATGAAACCAGAGGCTGGCAATCTGCTAGGAGTGGTGAGCAGACTGTAGCGTTATTTCTAAGATTAGAGATAAAGCAGGCCAAGGGAAATCTCATGGACAGCCAAGAGATGGTGCAGTTCTAAGTAAACAAGACAGTGCTGATAAGCTGATTGGTGGCATCTAGCCTCTGCTTGAAGCAGAGGCTACTAGCCTCTAATTTTACTGATTTTTGCTATTAAATGTATGATCTGGGAATTGCTGTCTCTCAAAGATGAAGTGTGTTGCCAAGCAGCTTATATATGAAATCAGGAGCGCAGGAAGATAGGAGGCACTGACTCTTACAAATGTTCCTGCAGATGTCTCTCTCAAGAGGTCACAGCTGCTAACTCCCGGCCATTCAAAATCTGCCCAATGCTAAATTTAGCATTTGTGCCAGAGTTACTGATCCTGCTATTAAAATATTGACTATGTGTGCACATTACTTATCTCAATCAGAGAAGGGAAGTATCTAAAAAGCACATAATCATTACAGCTTCTGTTTAGAAGCCAGTTCCTCAGCTTGTGTAGCTTACCATTACTCCAGTGATTTCATTCAACCATTCACATTTTGGATCTAGAAATATTTGGAACACAGTTGCAATTTCCCTTGGTAGTGACGAAATATTTACGTTTAACCTTGTATATTAATAGTTATAGTAGAACTAAGCTTTTAAAATACTTCTAAAGTCTAGGACATAGTGGTGACTACAAATATTTTTAAATGCCACTTTTGCAAGCTAAAAAACATGCTCACAAGCTCAGAAATTATGTTCTGTAGCCTAATAGAATGACAGGAATCCAGCATTAAGATTCATAAAACAGGAAAGTATTGACAGTTGGGGTGGTTTGAATTATGAAGAATGTAAGCAATTATACAAAATGTTGATCAAGCTCTTCACAAATTACATTTTCTTGTTTGTCTACTCAAGTTGTAACTAATGATGATTGCGATATACATTGCTAGGTTTCTAATTCAATATGTTGTGTCACTTTACCAGTTGCTACTTTTAAGGAAACCCAGGATTATTTTTGCTTTAAAAATATATTAATAATATGTAAGCCTCTCCATTCAAGCAAAGATACAAAAGTTAGGTGAACAAAGCATGGCATGCTTCACGGCCAGTTCAACTGAATCACAGGCTCGAGTACAAAAGGCTAAATATTGGTACAGTGTTATTCAGTTAAGAAATTTATTTTCATTTAGAAAATGCATTTTGTGCATATTAGCTTTTCTTGAGTTACTTATTTGTGCACATTTCTCTTTCTGTTTAAAAACAAAATGAAAAAAGAATATAATCAGTTCATTGAAATAGTCAAATTGCCTGTGCAAAAGATTTTGTAGTGCAGCTTTCTAGGATGTTGATTAGTGTAGTTTGGAGTGCAGAACATCATTCAAAGTCTGTCATTGTGGAGATCCCTAAACTGAAAAGGTGCCTGTCTTTGGATAGTGCATATAGAATTAATCAAGAAGCATGTCATGAATCTGTAAAAGCAAGATGTTAACACCGGAATCACAGGTAATTTTCAGCTCATTATCTTCTGGCTAGACACTTCCTTTGACTATGAAGGAAGTTCAAGAGTCATTCTTTTACTTCCAATTGCCTGTTCAGGCTTGTTACTGTAATAACAGTTGCATGAAATGAGGAGCTCGCTCCTAAGCTGTTTGGTAGTATTTCTGTGCACTAGAAAGCAGTTTTCTTATGACTTACATAATGGGCTGTATGCTACAGAAAAAAAAGAAGTCATTCGTGTATATTGTATCTGTAATATTTACAAGAACCTTGGGACTGGAGTACTTTTCAAAGTGCTCCTTGGAGTAACTTTTTCTTCACCTTCCATTTAATTATTTATATAATTGTCTTTGCACAACTAGGTTAATCCCCCTTTCTGTTGCTATACGTGTAAATTAAGGGTGTGTTAATTACACAGACGTTTTAGGATTTGGAAGTCTGTATAATGAAGAAGACATTTCTAATAAAATGCATGCCTTTAAATATTTGGACACTATTTTTAATAGTAACCAGGACTAGGCAGATGACAAGAGTATCTTGGACTGAACTTGGTATTTGTACTTTCACATGTACTGAATCAAGTCTAGCTTAGCAAACCCAGAAGTTTAGTAATAAACTTTCATTATAAAATTAATCTTTTGCTACATGTTAAAGCAAAACAGCAACATTATTTGAATGAAAAAAATCCCACACTGAAATTAAGTGCTTCAGCTGAATACTTTTTATATGTGTATGGGGCCTTAATATTTAAATAAAAGGTTCTTTTCTGCAGTGGAAGAAATGAGAAAACATTCAGTAGCAGTCATTGATACGTGACTTGATACATGAGATATGTCGTTGTAAGCTGGTTTGCACATAGAATAGCAGTAGCATTGCAAAACAACAGTTATATTGCTAAAAGTATAGAAATGAAGTTACATCATTCTCTGCCTGCATTTTGCTAGATAGCATGTTGTTGGAACCTGATGCAACCAAAGGACACCCAAAAGAAAACAAAAGGAGGTACCTGAAAATTCATGTAGGAAAGAATCCCCAGCTGAAATACCAGATGCCAGTTTTCAGGCGACAGAAAATGCTGATACTTGTATGATAAGCCTCCCTCCTCTCAAATGGTTTTATAACTGTAATGCTGACAGATGCTTAACTATTACAATAGTTTATAATATGAAAACAAAAAAAAAAAGCATTAGAATTACTCTAAGAGGACTTAGTCCCTCACTAAGGTCAGTTTGCAATTAATTTAGAGGAAAGCTGTGACATTCCCATGATTTACACATGCAAAATGGAACAGGCAGGTTTCTGTGGAGCACACTGTCTGTAACAGTAATATCTGTGATCCACAAAAAGCTCTATACAATAATAAATAATACATATTTGTCTAGATTAGCCAAGTAGAGAAGTTCTTGACAGGAGAACACATGTATCTGGCAAATGAGAAAAAGTTATCCTAGATTTTTATTTTATCATACATATTTTGGTTTTAAATCTTGCTAAATCCTCGAGCTGAATACTAATTTCTGACTGAGACCTTGACAGGTGAATTGCATACTTAATTTATTTTAATAATTTCTTGATTTAGAACTCAGAGAGTGCCCTTTTAATGAGAAAAATACAAATACTTTGTCAATCTTTGACATATCATTCACAATGTGTATGCTGTTCTCACATCTTCTTACACATCTTTTTAAAGTAACCTCTCCATTTTTATACATAACTTTATGTTAAAAAATTTAATGTAATCAAACACTGAATGATGGAGTAAATCAAACTAAAGAAAGATATCATTTTAAAGTTTTAATGATAAACTGCAGAAAAACAAGCAGATGCCAGCCTTTATGTTTGGGAGCAGAGGAAGGCACAACATCACTAAATGTGCTGAGTGCTGGGTATTGGATACAGAGAATGCATGCTGGCAGGAAGAGAAATACGTAAGTTGAAGAAGAAAATGAGATGCTGATGATTCAACTGAGAATAAATAAGAACAGAGAAAAAACAACCCAAGAACTGGAGAAGTATGTTAATACTTCAGCATGTTAATATTAATAAAGCTTGCAGTACATATTGTTACGTTATGTTTCAGTTTAAATACCGGAAAAATTAAGTTCAGGAGAAAGTAGGCACTGCCATACGTACTTACAATTGAGCTTTGAGGATCCAGGTAATCAATTTGAACATCAAATACAAAGAGGATTCTCCCTTGTAATGCTGTCTGGTTTTAAGTCTAATGAGACAGTTAGAAATGAGGTGATTTTGTTGGTTAATTCAGTTGTCACCAATGCACAGCTTAAACTTCTCTAACCTTTTCTTCCAGTTTTTTGAACCTACTGCAATGCACTTTCGAAGTGACCTGGAGTCCAACTGAAGAACAGCTCAACATTTCAAAGAAATCAGTGGAGCTCATGTGGGGTTGAAGGGTCTCCAAAGGATTTGTCTATTCACAGGTGCTCTCCGTTTTGAAACATTGGAAATGTTTATATTGGACATCACCTGGAAACAAACTGGACAAATGAAAATGATAGAAACTGTACAGGATTCTAACAATACTTTAAGATATCTTACATTGATTCTGCTGTAAAAGTTCTTGTTAATTTATTTTGTTCAATTATCAAAGAATGTGCATTTGATACAATTCTGTTTTAAAGAGTTAAATGTTTACATTGATATAAAATGTCAACAACAGGATTATTTAATTTTTTTTAATGCAATAAGCATTACTAAAATAAGCCTGATTTTGAACTGGTATAACTGAAAGGTTAGGATTCACTGAAAGGTTAAGAGTTGCACTGATTTGTAGCACTTAAAATTGACTCAAAATAATGTTAAGAAATCCTATGAAAGGAGCTGCAGTCCCATCATGTCTTCATAAGCCTTTCACAGAAAAGATGGAGGATGAATTCTGATTTTCTTTAATTTCATTTTCATCTCCTTTAATTTGTAACAATATTTATAAAGAACAAGTTAAGAAAAAAGGAAATAGAAACTGGTTTTTATGCACTTTAGCTGGCTTGTTACAATAGTCTAACATCCTTTGCTGTGAGTGACCATGGACACAATCAGACTAATAACAAGCAATTTCTTGGCAGGACCTAGAAATACATGACTGAGATGTAAGGCAGTTTTCGAAGTCTAAATCTGAATAGACAAAAAGAGACAGCTACCTATCAGGCTGAATGCAAGCCCCCAGCTCCAAGGAGCTTCCTGGAAACAAGTCATGATAGCTAGTTAGGGAATAAGCTTCATTTTATTCAGCTGAGTCTACTGAATTGCCCACAGCAAACTCCTAGAAGTTTTATCCAGAGACAAAGTGCTGTCAGCATAGTCAGAGTTTATAGGTAATATTTTGTCACTCGCCACACAAAGGATTTCTCATATTTCATAGTCATCTATTATTTTATTGTATATTCACCCTTCATCTCCATAATCCTTCTGAAAAATATAATTAGGAAAGATATGCCTAATCAAATCAAACCCCAACCAACTTTGTTGCATGTATAATGGACACTGGGGAAGTTAAAAAGACACAAGGAAGTCTTACATGCAGCCAAACAAAAAATAAAAACTCCTATCTTGAAATTAATTATAACACATTAAAATTAATTTTAACAGAAACATGAAATGCTGCATTGATTCAGGAAATTCGGGATATTTTCCTTTCTCTGAACATATATCTTAGTGGCTGTGACAAAGTATTTAGGTGCAAACTCACTCAAGTTGTCAACTGCTTTATTTTCATTACAACACTTTCAACTGTCTGGTGACCTAGCTGCAGCTGTTTTCCTCCTATTTCAAGAGGAGTATATATCATTTACTAGTGCAGTAGCTGGACTGAACATGTGAGATCACTTTTTGTACTCCCTGTTCTTTAACTCTGAAGAGCTTAGATGGGGAAAATTTAGGTAGATTTGAGTCAATAATAGCTATTGTTTGCGTCAATAATAGCTACTGTTTGCACAGACATGTAATGTTTGCAGGTTGCTTTTCCTGACTGTCTGCAGGCAAGTACATTTGGATGTAAGTGCACTGAATTCTATCTTCATTTTGCTTTGAAACTGAAACTGTGACAGTTTTTCCCATGTTAAACCTTTATATACTATGTCTTAAAAAAATGTATGGGCACTGGGCAAGTATTTTATAATCTTTAAATGCATCTTATTTTGCAAAAACTGAAGTGTGCTGTAGGGACCCAGAGGTTATTTTTGATTATAACTATACTCATTCTTCCTTCACTTATTGGTTTTCTATTTCAAGCACATTAATATCTGTAAGAGTTGTTAGAGTACTTTAAAACTGGTTTATGAACAACATGAAAATTTTTAAAAGCGATGAGAAAACAAATGACATTGAAGAAGTTAAATTTTATATCCCACCTTTGTTTAAAAGAAATATGAATTTTAATTTTGCAACAGATTCAGAGTTACTAAATAGTAACTATTTCCTTGGGGTGTAGTATTTCAGTGTATAAGTAAATTCCTGATTAGGAAGCTGTATCAGCCATTAAAAATGTACTAGCACCTCTTGGTATTTAACATTATATCTCAATATGACCACAAAGACTGCTTACCTATTTTAAAGGAGTTTTTCATGTGGAAAAGCTAGAGTTGGTTCTCCACATCTCTTCAAATGGTAGGAAGGGAATACGTATTTTTTTCCTATCACATGCTTTGTAGAGACACAAGTGTAGTCAATAATAATGTTAATAATGTCAACTTATATCTTAGAATAAATGTAATTACAATTAATATCAGTTATTAACAATCCTGATTATAGGTTAGGTTAAACACTAACCAAACATGCAATACAGTAAGAACAGATACAGAGTAAAGGGGTTTTTATATCTATATTTATGTATACATATATATATACAAACATTTCTGTAGAAAATAGGTTACATATATTTCTCTAATACAAATTTAAAGGAAATTAGCTACTGATTTCTTTCAGTATTTTTTCCTCTTTTACAATAGGAAGAGCAGGAGGTAAAGTTGCTGTAAAATGGGAATTTGTATGTGTAAAACAGGACACTGCGGGGGAGAAGACAGCAGTTACCTTGAGCTATTGCACTCTGGTAATACATTATTCAACACTGACCTAACTTTCTATGTATCCCAGTAGAAAAGATACTCTGGTTTTAGCCCACAAACCCCTCAAAGGGACAGAGTGTATCTTAAATTCATCTTTAGTACTTTCTGCTTGCTCAGAAGTGCAAGAATTAGAAGAATTAATAACACAAATACAGAATTATGTCTTAGTACAGTAGAAACCTCAATTACATATTAGTCTTATTATTATTGATCTGTAGGTTTGTCCCCCCTCCATTATTTTTTCATAATTCCTAAACCAAATAATCCAGTAGTTTTAAGATACAGAAACTATGCAATGGCACGCTAGATCAGCCTTGAGATCATCTATTACTGTGTTCAAAGCACAGCCTTCACCAGAAGCTAAAGCAAGAGTTGGATAAATCCCAAATATGTGAAGATGAAAGTCCTCAACACTCTTTATATAGTGTACTGTCCAATATTTTGATACTTTGATGCATCCTGTCATGTTACTAGCAAGGCCTTTCACTTAATACATATGCAAACAAAATTCAGAGGTGACTTTGTCATTGCTTAGTTCATTACCTTGTTTCTCTACCAGTTCATGACAAGAGCATTCCTCACCTGCCTTCTTTATAGAAGTCATTCTTGAAGGATTCTCCTCCAATCAGTAAGCAATCAAACTCCACATAAATGCTGTCCATCCCCTGGCTTTATGTAGAAACCTGTGAAGGAAAAGGTCCTTATCCACCAGCAGAATGGGTAAAGACTTGGGGAGTTAACTATCGTGTTCTGCATCACTGCTTCAACAAAATCATCACTCAGCCATAGCTGGAGTGTGATTGCGTGCAAAGAATAGAGATCCACAGTTCATTTCCAGACAGCAGTTTGATGCAGTGATACCAAGTGTCAGCAAAGTATATCAGAAGTAGTGACAAAGGAATACTACTCAACCATGCTTTCCAAAATACAGGTCTTAAACGAGAAAGTTTGACAAAGAGAAACAAAGGAATCAAAGAAAAAAACCCCCAAAGCATCCACGTAACTGTAAAATAGAAAACAGATTTCTACACATCTTGAAGAGCCCTTAAAAAAAAAACAAAACCACAAAACCCCCAAACCACCAAAACCAAACACCCCCCCCAAAAAAACAACCACCCACAAAAAACCCTCAAACCACAAATAACCCACAAACTATTCTCAACTATCCAGAACTGAAATGTATGTATGTAGTCTTTCAAACACAGATTAGGTGAAACTCGCTCCCCCCCCAACTCTTGTATTTGGTGTACTTATATAAAACACAACACAATAAATTGCAGAACTTCATAAACCATGTAACATGCATTTTTGCAAAATCACTTTGCAACACATTTAGGTTGTTACCACAGAGGCCACTAGTTGACATTATCAATTATGAATAGACTATTTTTTCTCCATCAATAAGAGTAATGTTTAATAATTTTGAGGTACTAAATTCTTTACAAGCCTTAAGGAGCAAATAATCTTTCTTTAGGTCATATATAGTTACATATTCAAGCACTGCTGCAAAAGCTTTTCTCCCCACCTAACACCTGCTTTATTTATAACAATGTTTTCACAGAGTAGATAGATTAAAATATTTTGTAATTTAAAACTGAATAAAACTAACAAACTGTTTACTGGAATGCTTCTCGCTAGTATTCTTGTACATTAAAAAGCTTCATTACTATATCTGAATGCCAGTTTTACTTTGGTTGAAGTTAAGAAATATCAGGTGTTAGAAGCTGACTTAAGTCTGTAACTCCAGTGTGATCAGCTAAACTACCTGGAGATATGGTGTTCCCAACAGGGATGAGGGGAATAGTTGCAAGATTTTAAAGTGGGTTCTCAGCAAAGAAGTTGCAGATTCTATCTGTATGCAAAACAAATCATAGTAAAACCCAAATACCAAAGCTCAAACTGTGCCCCTTATTGACTGCTCTCATTCTCATACCAGAAATATCTTGGTATGAAAAAAATATGGGTTTAGTCAATAAATGTAAACAATGTGCATTCTCAAGTTTTAGTAAGATACATTCCTTATGGGCTAAAAACTTGGTATACTTCCCCCACAATTTAGATAATTAAAAGTTTCTGTTTGCTTTCTGCCCCATTCTTCATATAAAAACTAACAGTAAGTGCTTGGTATGAGATGTCTTCTTGCCACTCAGGTCTATTCAAAAGTAAAAATAATTTTTCTTTTGAAGTTTTATCAGTTTTAAATTTTACTCAAGTACACTTAACTCTGAAGCATTCTTCAGCCTTCTCACTTGTTTTCCTGCAGGTTTTTGTGACCTAAACTGATCTACTTGGACACGTAAAACTTTTAGGACTGAGCAGTAAACGACTATCTGAATAAGTTTATATAGTGCTACCGAATTACACCAGATCAGCTACACAGCCCTGAAGGAGTAGCTGAATAAGTATTAACAAAGAGTAGGTTTAGTTCTATGAATAAATACATGAGAAATCCAAAGTGCAACCTCCGAATTACCTACTGATCTATTGAATTAATTCCTGCACTACATGCTGCCAAGAGCAGAATTTCTCTTTTGTTAAGTAATTTAATTCATAACAGAAAATAGAAAACATTATTACAACAGTAAAAAAAATACTTTGCAATAAATCTCCTAATGTGAGATCCAGGGCTCAAAACATGGACTAAGGGCAAGAAATTACCTTACATTTATATCTGTAAAATACAGATACAGCAGGAAAAATCAATAAATTTAATGTTACCTTTGGATATGCCTGGATTTTACTTCATTCAGTAACAGTTCTAGGTAGGTTTTGTTGTAAAGAGTAAACTGCTGAATCACTCACAGGCAGAGTAAGACCTTAATAACACTGAATATTGTCTCTGTAAACCAGAAACATTTCCAAGCACAGCAACCACAGTATTCCTGTTTTCAAATTATTACTTCCCAATTTAAGAAATAACAAGCACATCACCTTTGTAGTCTTGGATTTGCAATCATTTGGGAATTTATACTTCAAGTATAATTTGTCTACAGATTATACTGTATCTGTCTCCCCCAAAATGTTCTTTTCTGATAATCTGGACAGAGCAATGGCTGACAGAAGTCAGTGTATGTATCTGACAGCTGGAGTCAAACTTCATACTTACAAATTAAAGCTTTTTCAGGTAGCTTTCTAAATCAACATGACAAAGCAGTAAGTTTGCCCCTGCTACTTTAAGGGCTTTATTCTCATGTCACTTCCAACACCATAAAAGTGGAGTAATTCTACTGAAGCAGAATGAATAAAACCAAAGTGAAAAGAAATAACTGAAACTAACTAGTGCCATATTTAAGAAGCCATTTCAAATGCCAGGGTTTAAGCCTATGTGACAGCTTAGTTATAACAGTACTGTATTATAGTATTATATTATTATATTATGGACCTACCTATTACAAAAATTACATAAATCCATTTACCATAGCCTAAAATGACTTTAAAAGACCAACTGAAAAAAACTAGTGTCTACAGCTTTCAGTAACTACATAAATTAAGGCAAATGTATCCTTAAATGCTATGTTTAGGAATGCCTATTGTGGCTTTTTTTTTCTTTTTAAAGAATGAAAACATAAAACCATCTTTTATGTGCTCTATGAAGGCAACATGAGGAGATTATAACAATGAATAAAAAGGACAAAACCCTTAGGGGTGCAGGAATTTAAGCCAGAAAGACCACAGATGTCCTTATAGGAAGCTCCATATAGAGTGTACCTATTTGTACTTCTATTCTGCAGGCATACAAAAATTCTGCAGCAGCAAATCACTTACTATGTTTGAGATCTGTTCATTAACAGCTCTTTACAGGGCAGCCACAGGAGTATTATTGTGCACTTGAAATAAATTAAAATCACTGGGTAAATGTGCTCTATTCAGGACCAATAAGCAGCAAACAAAGCCAAGTGAGTTTAAAACTCAAATTCCAGCTGTACTAGAAGTTAAAAGCCACATGACTCCAACATCCCACCTTTATTTTAAGACTGAAAAGTAATTTATTCACTCACAAGGTATTGTATCATTGGGGCCTGATTGAGGAGTCATGACTTTCATAAGTAAGCACCTTAATGTTCTCAAATCACCAGGAAAATACTCATCTCAGTGACGTGCAAACGAATACCTTTTGTCTCCACGAGTTCCATTTAAAGATGCAGCATTCTCAAACATCTTCCAGTACACCCTAGCAAGAAAAAATAACTCCTGGAGACACTAAATTGAAAAAAGTAATTGAAAACAGTTCTGATTTTAATGCTGAAAGGAAAAAGCAAAACTGGATTTTGTTACATGTTTCTGCAAGGGACAGTGTGGCCATTAAAGTTACTCAAGTAAATGTCGTTTGTAATGGTCTCTGAGAAGGTATGCTGATGATAACAGACAAAGTAAGGCCCACATTTACCATCTGAGTCATATTCCTTATTGACCACACCACTCACATTCCCTTAAAGGCTGTAGAGATAGTAAAGGTGTTGGCATGATTACAGAGAAAATATGGCTCAAAGAGCAGTTCTTTTTATGGTGTGAAGGACAGTGGGACTTCCAGTTCCTTCGCATTATTTGAGTGCAATCTGAATGCTTCCTGCAAAATGTACTTGAACTGCAATGTCATGACTCATGAAAGCCAAAACATCACATGAAAATTAGGATAAAAGAAGGGGTAAGCAGACACCATTCAAGTCAGCACAACTCTGCCTGACATGGTTTTTTGGGGTGGGGAGTGGGCAGAAAGGAGTGGATTAATATCTAGATACAGTAAACAATTTACTCAGAAACTGCCAGAAAACTGTCAGTTTTCCTCTGTCAGTTCTCATATTATTCTGCATACATTTCTAGAGAATTAAATAAAACCTCAATAGGTTAGGTCAATATATGGTCACCAACAGTGACACCACTGATGTGTTATGCCCACTTACGCTATTATTAGTACAAATGCTTTCTTTAGACAGAACACAGGTTCTAAGTAGGGTTTTTATTACTGTGCAGTGCAGTGTGTCCCATGCCAAGGCTCAGTTTACATCTGCATGACAGGACTGCATAAAGGCTGGATAGATTTGCCAGCAGGCATTAAAAAATGTGGTTCTTGCACTAGAACACTTAAACATAGAACTAGACATAAAAAATACCCTACTTTACCTCCCTAGGAGATTTTGGTCATCATAGATTAAACCAGTACATTCATACAAGTTATTTTGTGATTTTATTAAAATTAAAAGATTAGACTTCGAAATCAACTTCTTTCTTCATTGTAATCCTTCTGGGTAAAATGTATTAGATTTGGGTCTAAGCTATATCCCCATCCCCACCACAGCATCCGTAAAACAGGCAGATGATTTGCAACTGAAAACCAAACCAAACCAAATCACTCTCCCATAGACAAAAAATTTTGTTTGTTGAAAAGACCAATTGAAAAACCTAATGACCTAATTTCAGAAAATGGTTATAGCCTGTCTTAAACAGTCAAAGGTCTTCTGTTCTAGACACTCCCTGAAAGGGAGTGAATGCTCTGTTACTGATGATGAACTGAAGCTAACTGGGATGAGAGGGTCATGCAACTGACTCCCCCACAATAGTGAAAGTATGCACCCTCGACTATTTCAGCCAAATTATCTTGATGAGTCTATCTAAAGTTCATTTCTGTCTCAGAAGGTAGGTGTTCAGGGACATCCCGGTCCTGTGAAACTGGCTGGTTCACACACTGCCACATCCCTGGCAGCGTGCAAGCCCAAGTTGGACGGAGCTTGGAGAAACCTGTCTAGTGGAAAGTGTCCCTGCCTGTGGTAGGGGGTTGGAACTAGATGAGCTTTAAGGACCCTTCCAAGCCAAGCCATTCTATGAATTCTGTGATTCTTCAGTTGCTGAATATCACAGCAGTTAGTTGTTTTTCTGGTTTATTCAAATAAAAGTTATATGAAGAATATCAAACTCTGCTAGTAACTCGTTGGTTTATATGCGATACATATAGTTGTGGCTTTTCTGAAAGACTGTAGCCATCACCTGCTGTCATCCACTCAAGCCATGGCAGGTAGTCTCAGCATTTCCTTCTCATTTCTATAAAATGCAGTTCCTACAATCACATTTTCACTATTTCAAACAGCAGTAACAGAATTTTCTTCCAAAGTATCAAGCCTATTTTCCTTCATAATGCCAACCACACCCCCAAAAAGAGTAACAAAAATATTACTCTGTATAATTATTTCATCTACTTTTCACATTAAAAAGTCCTTGTACACATGGCTCAGTAATACAAATCATTACTTTATGACATTTTTGTCAGCTGCTGAATACATTATTCAAGAATATGTATTACTGCTGAACCAGTTCTAGACAGAGTGAAACAAGGTGCACTAATTAGTTTTATCATGCCTTTTGTTATTATAAACTAAAATAATTTAGGAGTGTGTTACTTCTTTAATACAACATGCTCTGTTCACATTAGGGATAGTGTACTCTTGTTACAAAGCACTTTCATAAATGCATTCCAATGAGGAGGCTGGACCAGATCTCCTGATGGCTGTTCTAAAAGCAGAAAGAAAGCAGTCCAGTATGGTGCCATCCTAGCTAAGGGCACCAATAACCCTATGCCTAAATCCCACAGCCCTTTTTGGGTACACAGTTCAGGCAAACCTTTATTTTACTAGAAGTGCTATGGACTCATTTCTGCAGAGACATGATGGTACATAATAACTGGACAAGCTAATTTAGCAAAAGTTACTTTGAGATCTTCAACAGGCCTTTTATCATTTTACTACTAATTTCATACCAATTTGTACCCAAGGATAACAACATAGTTTTAATAGGACATATCTGTCATATAAACAGTGTTTTATGTCCACCTTAGAATGCACAGCTGTGGCAGAAAATTTACCTCTTTGGTATTATTTAAATATAGTACTGTTTTCCTTGGGCAGAGTGAGATGAGTCCCTAACTTTTATAGCATATACAGTCAGGGGGCAGGGAAGAGGAAGAGGAAAGACAGAATACTTTATTTAAATTCCATCACTATCTTAACTATTAAAACATGTATTATCTGCTACTGGAAACTGTATCATGTGGTACCTATGATACTTCCGATGAACTTTTCTTCATCGGCACAATACATTCTAAGTCTTCATTCTGTTTCAGTCCTTACCTTTGCTCATCTTACAGCAGGCTGAAGAAGGAAGATTGGCAACTTAAAAGAGGATAATAGGTAAAGACATTTTAAGTTTTCATAAAATAGGAAAAGGCCACTAATAAATCCCAAGATTCTAAGAACTGCCAATCCAGTGCATAAATGTTCACAGAAACCTGTGAAAGTCACTTAGTGATCAGATCCAAACACAGACATTTATAGCAAATCAATATTAACTTACTATTGCAGAACCTTGTACATGCCTCAGATCATGTGGATGTTGTCACTTTGTTTTACAATACACTAAAAATGGCTCAAAGATAGTTTTCCGGAACAGTTTCTTCAAGAATTTATTTCTAGCTTTTAACTTTTAAATGCCTTGATTAAAACACTTATGACGTCCCTGTAATTTATAGGACTTTTATTTACTTTCTAGACACACTTGTGTTTATCTGTTGCTTCAGTGTACGCAATTAAGAACCCATAATATATGGTTTATTGACTCAAATGCCAGTTGTTTGCTGGAACCCAGTGTTTCAGGTCAATAAGAGAGCTGGTGCTCTTCAGTTGTAGAATGATGTTAGAGTGGTTTTCCTTACTGTATGTGCCAGGCAAATCCCCAAATTAATTAGCCACATGAATAAATAATTACACAGAACTGTGTTATTTAAGAGATGTTTCCAGTCAGAACAGTTTCACAGGCAAATGTGCTGAGAAAGCTCTAAAACACCTCATCATGCTACAGCTGGATTTAAACTCTTCAATACTGTTTAGATGAATATTGCACACATACAGTGTGTACTAATTTGTGGTGAAGAGGTTGAAGAGAAGAGAGGTGGGAGAAAAAAGGGTACTTTTTAGCAAAGAGCAAAAATTCGAACACATACTGTTTTACTGTAAAAAAAATAACTTATTGGTTACAAGATCATCAGAAATGTATTTGTAAGTTTTAAACATACCAAGGCTATCTAGTTCTAATACTGTGATTTTATGTTATGTAATGCAGGATATAAAAGTTCATTCAAGTATGTCATGAAGCAGTGATGAGTCAAAAGTTCACCACTAAGGTATCATCTGATTTTCAGTCTTGTTGAGCTCCCCAACAGCCAAATAAGATCAAGTTAAATTGGGTCTAAATAACACCCACTGACTTTACCTGGTCTCTATGATCACTATTTTCTCATGAGAAATATTTAGAGAAATAACAAAATGGATTTGTCATTTTCTATTGCTATGAGCAAAGTGGCTTTCTTCAGAAAGAGACTTGGGTAATTTACTTGCCTCAAACATCACTTTGCAAGTGACAAGGTCCAAGAAAATATTTCTTTAAACATATCTTTTATACCTTCTTTTGATCTATTTGGCATCCATTTTGCACATTTCTTAACCAGACTGCTTTATACTTCAGGTGTAATTGGCATTCTACAGAAAGCACTTTCATACCCACAGTTTAATACTCATTTTTCCTGTTTCTGTTTATGTACATTGAAAATGTCTCCATAATGCTGATAAAATGGCAGAAAATATTCTGCAGTCATCCTCATCTACTTCTAAATCTTTAAGCAAAAGTTAAGCATAAGACATTTCATTCCCAGTGTGGGCACATAAGGACAGTGAACATACAGCATTGTACGTTAATTCCTTAAGTCTTATGGGGGAAGAGAGAGGGGCAGGAAATGGGAGAACAATGGCATCACCATCCACACAAAATAAAACAAACAAACAAACCCATCAAAACAAAGAAAGTTCATAAATATCTGATCTGGGAATCAACAGCATTGCAGAATAACTTATTTCATCATCTCACATACTGATTCTGAAGGATGACTTTCCCTGTCATAGTACGAATGGAGCAGGTAGCAAGCTGTATGATAATCCTCAACATCCATGTGGAGACCCCCATGACAGTATAGTTCTGCCTTTTGGAGTGAGACAAAGAAAAAGGGTGCAAAATCCAGTATTTGTAAGCAAATCAGCCTGTATTCAAAATTTCCAAACCAAACAAGAAGTATTTGGGAAAATAATTCTCAAGCAATTCCCAAGCTCTCTAAACAATTCAGGTTACAAAACATTACACAGAGTTTCTTGAAGAGAATAGGGTTCCTGCTTTAGGCTTGTTGGTCTTACATTTCCATCTCATTACTTCCTTGCAACAGCTGCAAAATTTGCAGTTGCCTACTAGAAGCTAAAAGCTGGTATAAAAGTCCTACTTTAATTAACAGAAAAGAACGTTCACAGAGCTCAGGGGGCTTTACTCATTTTGCTAAATATAAAAGTTGTCAGAAGTGCTTGTTAACATGAGAGGATATTTATGGAAACTCGTATATAAACATACGTTTCAGACAAATATTCATTTTGTGCCCTTATGAAAACAACATCAGGTACTAATAAAAGAGGTGCAAAGACTGAGGGGTGGTTAAACACCTATCCGCTAGCTCCATTCAGCAGTTCCAAGATTTAACTGACACATTTTTCAAGGATTAGAAGCAGCAAATTTCATATATTCATCAGTAACTTCTAACATAATGTAGGTCACATTCATTGTATCCTTACAATAGGTCACTTTCTAAAGGCTCCAGCAATGTCAAGTTCATTCACCCGTTTCCATACAGCATGAGAACCCCATATGGATTTGGAGGAAGCTGGCTGTATAGTTCACCACCTAGTTTCCAATGGCACAAGAGAAAAATGTGAAACTTCCAAACGTAAGTTCTGCATTCTATTGAATTAATTTTAAGTAATTATGATCCCTCTCATAATTGGCTCTGTTTTCTGTTTCTTTCTCTTCCTGACATAGCTTTTGGTATGTAATTCGGAAAACTTGCATTTGTTAAAACTATTTAAGGATGAGACTGCCAATGAGAATACAACATTCCACGCAAAATTATATGTGTATTAAATATAACAGTAATTTAAACGTATTGTAATGACAGGTAGCACCAGACAGTGCAGTTAGAAGTAGTATTACTTGTTCATTTTCAGCTCTGAATGATCTATTTAACAAAATAAAATGTAATGATTTGCTTTGCAGTCCAGATTCTACTGGTCACTTGTTTTGAAAGAAAATGGAAGTGTTCCTGATTTTTATCTCTACCTTTTTAATAGGTGGTCTTGGTATGGAGTTACAGCCCCCCTCCCCTGCCAGCTATAAATTAATGTTTGTACTATACTTCTTGATTAAACAAAAGGAAAAAAAGCTATGCATTTATTCTGTTGATGAACATCTGTTCAAGGCAATTTTCTGCACATTCGTGTCTCTTGTTTAATTTGCTGGGCGGGCTTAGCATCACTGAATTCTCTCCCCATGGGAATACTGTATCTATTGATATTCAGATAGGCTTGCATGGTTCACCCCTCACCCCATTCAGCACATCCAAATATTGAGAGCTTTCTTTAACCACTACCACACCTGTAGCTGCACTGAATGAGAATAAGCAATGCCCTTTGTAAAAATAGCCTTAATTATGTCTATAAATCAGATACAGGAATGCAAATTAACATCCATTTTGGAACCACTAAACTTGAATGATTTAGGTCCAAAGTGCCTGATTTTTTTTCGTAGTATGTATTTTTAAAATTAGAGTACACTGTTTTTATTTTTTTCCCCTCCCTGTTTCACATCAGTTATTATTTTTAGCAATAGATTTTTTCAGATGTATTTTCAAGGTAACTACTTAATTTTACACATTCCTGTGAGGTTAATGCAAAATTGTTGGGTTTTCTTGTTTAGCTTTGTGGGGTTTGTTTGTTTATTTTGTCATTGGATTTGGTTTTAACTGATCAGAAAACTAAGATGTCAGTCACCAGCTCCATATGGCTTTCAGCACCAGATGCACTGGAAAATTCTAACTCTCATTAATTTCATTTGAGATTGTAGGTACAACTCAGCTCATACAAGACATTCAAAATTACAGACTGCTTTTAAATATCTCAATGCAACTTTCCAAGGTCACATGAGTCAAGGCAGAACAAAAAGGGGAATTCACGTTTCCTCCTCTGTGGCATGTTTTATGATTACCTATAGACTAGTTATAACCACACAAGGAACTCTGAGTGCTGTACAATTGCAAAATAATACATTTTGCAGAAGGATAAAGTCCACCTGCTTTTTTTTAGCTGGAATTTTCCAACCTTCTTTTGTTTGCAGGAATTCAGGTTTTGCTGAATTCTATTTTAAAGAAACAAAGGAGAGCACTCACCTGCCCAATAGGAGGATTTGCTCAAACATTCAAAATAGTGAAGAGTTAATGTACAGTTTTCAACCACAATCCAGGTACAGGTACAACAACAGGGATCAATTTTCAGTTAATGAAAGGAAGCCAGTAAGATACAGGACATTATAGTACATGCACTAAACCAGGATTGAGGTTATTTACATTTGTTCCCTGATGCTGTCAAAAGTCTTACATATGACCTTGAAAATTTCACATTTTCTGTGGAATTTACATCCACACAAATGACTTCTGTCTTTTCTACATATATTGTTAACTTTTCAAATCATGGTCTGCCTTATTACACACTCAACACAGCAAAAATTGCCAATTAAGTACCAAAACCATCACTGTTCTCTGGGTTTCCACAATATATAAATGCACTAAGAATAATCTGAGTATTCCAAATCATGCAAGTCGATGTCAGGAGACATTCTGTCTCATTAAAGAGAATGTCAGGAGCCTCTTCATCCCACTTATTCTGCAATTGGTGAACATTCATCCACCTCACTGTGGGTAGAAACACCTCTCACTTTCAGAAGATACGATATTTTTATGCACACACTTCTTTGCAGCTGTTAAGAATGCAGTCACATCATTTTTTATTCTAATAGTGGGAGTACATAATCACTTCAAGTGCTGCACTAGTGAGGAGAATTCAAGACAAATTATAAGTCATAGATAATTACTATTAATAGAAAATATGCCTCAAGGAGAATGGAGTTATTAGATAAACATCATTGCAGTGCTTAGTAGCTCAGGAGTGGATAAAAGAAAGGAGAATGAGCTGCTTTGGGATTTCTCCACCCTGTTGTAGTTGAAGTGAATTTTTTCGTTTTTTATTTTTTTTAAGAATCCTCTGTGTTCCTAGTCACATAAATTCAGATTTAATTTTAGAAGAAGCATAAGAAACTACAGAACGGTGCCATTATGAAATAGTTACAGATTTAAGAGCAACTTGGCCAAAGCAAAGGTTCACTCTTACTCTTCCACACCTCTCCTGCCTCAACTGATCATGGTTGAGCCTCCTCACAGCAACACTATTGGGAACAGAAATTAATTATCAAAAGCAAGATTTTACGTATAAGACCTGGACGCTTCAATTTGAATATGCATAGAAGTAACATAATTTGCTTGCTGCATTAAGTTTCACACCTTGTTCTGGAATAAATCTTTTCAAACCTGTCCTCCTACCTGTCAACCATATTTCAGTTGGACAGCTGGCTGCCATTCTATCAGACAGTACACACTTTTCCTATAGTTAGTATTAAAAAACCCCACACAAACAAAAATCCTAGAGGAAATATCTTTTCATCTTGAAGGAAAGTCACACCAAGCCACCTCACTTTCAGCTCTGAAGTGGCTGGCTGCTGGAGCACACTACTGGATCACATCTCAGGTGGGAGACAAGATGCCAGAATGGCAATGTATTTGACAGCCTGAAAAAAATAAATCAATAGCTTACTAACAAACACCCTGAGTTGTCTCAATGCTGATAAAGGACAGATTATTAACCTGACATCAAAAAGTTTTCACATTAGTGTCTTTTCATTATATTGTCCAAACTACTGAAAAAAAAAAAAAAAAGAAATCCTTGTTTAAAATCTCTTTTGCAGAGCAAAAGAGGAAGGAGAGCTCTGCAATATTTCTTTTTCGACATTGGACATCTACGGATTTATTATAAATCGTTCCCCCTTCTGTAGCTAAGAGGAAACAGACTTTTCACCAGCTATTTTTAAAAGTGACCTGCAGTTGTTTTAGGCTAATCCTTTTGTGCTATTTGAAATTAACACGTTTGATGCAGACAGGAAAAGTTTTCTTCAGTTTGGCCTCTGTGTAATGAGAGGAAACTGGAAGGCGAAGCAGGAAGATGAGGATTGAGGAATGCATATGTAGGCTTTCCTGGCCGATACCATAGACACCCTCCTATGGTAGTCCCTCTGTAAGCAACAGTTACCCTCAACTGCTCCGTTTGCTTGTTCAGTTGGAGTAAATAGAGCAAGATTATACATAATTTCTATTCTTAAAAAGAAGTTCTTTTCTAATTAATTTCTACCCTTAAAAACACACTTCCAGTATTTCTGGCAATCAGTGACCTCACACTTCATAATAACTTTTGATAAATTACCCTGATATCACACTGCTCTGCAGTGAAGGACTGCAGAAGTGAAACGTCTGTCATTTTCTAGTGTCTTTGCCCATAGGCAAGGTAAGCATATAGAATATTTCCCATAGAAAATTTCCTTTGCTTACAAATATTTCACATTTCACAGGAGGCTGATACAGTATCAATTTACAAGCTCCATTCAGTGCAATTTTTGTAAAAGCAAAAGGCTAGGTAATTATAGAAACAAACATTGTACAGGGCATCTAGGAAAATTAACATTACAAGTGCTCATGCTTGGAAAAATGAAACCATTGCTGCTTACAACACTGTTGACGTGCAGCTCACAGACAGTGATGCAACACATGCTGGGAGAAAGCTGTTTTCCACATTACCCTCTTTTAAACGTTGGTTCTTTCTGAAAAATACATGGGGAAGGATTCATAGCCTCCATGAATCACATGTACATCCAAATTGCTTTTTTTACCCCTGAAGTGGCTCATAAGCCTTTTGCTCTTCCTTTCCACTCCACCTCCAAAGCTGAGTAGGGTGTGTAACTGAGGTGGTTGAAACAGTGGGGAGCTGATCTCTAAGGGATATTGGCCAGCACAAGCCTGTTAGTAGCTGAGGAGGAGCACTCAGGCAGCAGCAATGTGAGAGTTGGCGCAAGCACTCTCTTCTCTGTGTTTTGTGAGTGAAAAAACAGTCCCCCGGGGATTTACACCATGATTCACAATCCATGTAACTGCTTGTTTAAGTCTGTCACGTTACATGTGACTCCCCAGACACAGTTCTGTGGTTTCTTTATCAACACATTAACATAAGCTCGCAGACAACTCCCCCGTTGTATTGAGCAACAGTGACGAAGTTTGGCACAGTCTGATCCCCTTGGGTGTAAAGACATGTCTCGGAAGGGACATCTGTGAACTCAAGTGGGAGGCAATGACGGACCTCTCCTGCCAGCTGGCCAAGGGGCAGCATGGATGTCAGTGGTGAAACATCTGCTCTTCCACCTGCAAGAGTAATGGTGGCAAGCTGCTTTCCGAGCAGTGGGGGAAAGATAAATGTGTATTTTCTAATTATGTAATTGCACTCTCCTGCCTATTTTCCATTTGAGAAAGGGAGCAAATTGGCACAACTAGAAATTCTGCTTCGCTAATACACACGTGGATCAATTGGGAGTCTGCATTACAGATCAGAACCAATAGTCAAAATAATCCTGAGCTACTCATTGTAATGACATGATCTAGGATGTCTAGTAATTTGATGCAAAGAAACTTTAGTGCTGTAAAAGAAGAACTGACATGAGGAAACATTTAAAGTGAAAGCTGAGACTCCATGATACAGAAGATTTTTGCCTTTTATAAGTTACAGCAGTCAGTAATTACATTAAGTGTCTTTGGGATACTTCACTGAAAACAGTTCATCCATTCGGAAACCACTGATAGCTTTATTTATTTGTTTATTTATTGGAGGCATGCCAGAGCAGCCCTGTACATCCCTGCTTTTTGTTTTCATTGACCAGAAGCAAACCTGTACAGAAGTTTCATGGTGCTTTGCACAGTTTTACTCTTAAATCCTTGGCATTCTGCACTATGACACTGGCTAGGTACACAGATAGGTACTCCAAGTTTCTACGTAGCAGCTGGTTTTGGTCCTTGAAGCATGAATATTCTCCACCAAAATACAGGGCACTGAGAACCTCTTATTGCACTATTGGACCCTTAAGTACTTCTCTATATAAAATATGAAGTAGAGAAGCATGACAACAAAGACCGAGCAACTTCAGCAAGCCTTCTCAATCACAATGCGATGTTCAGACTCTTGTCCAAACAGCAACCTAAAATTTGCAATTGGTCATTCCTATAATCATTTGAAACCAAATGCTATATTAAGAATAGCTACATAGGAATAAATTACTTCCTTCATCCTTTTAGTATTTTAAAATCCAGGTTCTAAATAAGCAATAACTTTCAAGTAAAAGAAAACCTTTTGAGACAGAAACTTGGGCAAATAAAATACAGAAGGAAAGTACACAGCTCTTCCTGCCAGTGCCCTAGGTCAAAAGCCTGAACAATTACAGAAAGTGGAACTTTCTGTAAGTTCACAGAAACTACAGAAAGTGGAAGGATCCGTAACAAAAAAAGGTGAAGTGGAAATCATTAGATAAGGACTTTATATTTCTCAATTACTCCACCCTCTGAATCAGGGGGTATCCACAGTCAAATCCATCTGTGGAGCTGAGCTTGTCAGAAGCTCTCAGAACCAGATTTTCAGACTCTCCCTGCTGATGTTTGGAGCTGCATTTCCAAGAGAGGACAGCTGACAATGAAATGCTGTCATTAAGACCATAATACTAAACTTTTCTTTCAGGAAAAAACAAGCAATGTAACATAAAAATAGCTACAGATATTCTGGATTGTTTTGCTGTTGTTTTATGTTTATTTTGTTGGCTTTCTTAAAGATGGGAATATCTCTTCCAAAACCAATGTTTGAAAAGTGTTCTCACAAGGCTGACTAAAATTAGAATGAATAGAACTAGAATAAACACAATTTCATATTAGTTTTCATCTGTTATTATTTTCAGCTCTCCATTTAACTGTGAATGATCATGAACAAAATTTGTTTCTCTTACTAATGATACAGTCCTCTTACTCTTTCATGTGGGATCACTCAGATTGAAACACACTAATGAGGCTTTCAGAGCTGAGCTCCTATTTCCCACTTTCTTTAAGCATTGCTTCAGAAAGCAGATTTGCTATTCATGGAAGCAGAGAAAAGGAAGAACCTTTAGAAATTAACCCAGGACAGTTCCAAGGGGTGATCCTTAGGGTGCCCTGCTGCCTTGTAAAGCAAGGAGGCTGAGGTGGGATGATGAACCTGAACTACCTGCACTCAACTGCATTCCAGCAGTTCCTAATTAGTAGTTTTTAAAAGGTGTACAGTAATCCTTAATTTATACAGAATCAGGGAGGTGATGAACAGTACAAACCCATGCTACACCTAATTAATTCTGCTGTGAACCCAGCACTTCCAACAGGCTGAGAAGCAGACACACACAATGAATAGCCAAGAAAGTCTCCAGGAGTTCACTTGTGCACAGCTGTGACAAAGCACTCTCACTCCAAACAAAAACAAACCTCAAAACAGTCAGGCATATACCCTGTTCATTAGTAGGTTTTTGGTCAAGACAAAACAGAAGTTAGAACTATGATGTCATGTTGTAAGTAGTATCTTAAGACAGCAAGAGTTGATGGATTATTAATAAGAATCGAAACAAGGCTAAGAAGCTTTTTCTACTCCTAGTCAAACACTGCAAATACATGTTTAAAGCTAGAGTGATTAGAAATCAAGAAGCCTACAGTAACAGAAAAATTGAGAATCAGAAAAACTAACTCAGGAAAAGCATTAGAAGAATGCCGTTCTAAAAATAGGAGAAACCCAAAAACCTGAAAATATTAACAGGAAAGCAGGAAGGAAAAAAAAAAATAAATGAATACCAAACATCATTCCAAGCTTGAGAAGGTGATTTCAAAGGAAACGGGGAGATAACTGGATGACAACATGCATATGAATGAGCCCAGAGCAATTCTCAATTACAGTTCATTATCATTAACCATTTGAAAAGTAAAAACCAGATAAACAACTCAGCCTACTCCAGCAGGAGTTGAAAATTGCCTGGCAAGAGATGCTTCCCTCTCAGGAATTCTAAGTAAAAGCAAAGAGCCTCTGAATGTAACACTTAGGATTCAATTCAGATAATGAAAAAGACTTGGGGAAAGGGGAATTGAGTTGCATTAGCCAGAAGGACAAAAAGTAAGTCGCAAAGACAACACACTACTCAATATTCCAAATGCTCTGTTAAATACAACCCCCTCATGCTGGCTCACATTAATACTCCAGTCTGAGCACCGGATTGCAGTGCAACTCCCCTGACCTCTCCACTTTCATTTAACCTTCTCTCACACCCAGCCCTGCTCATTCTGAAATAACGCCCTGTCAGCAGGTTTTGGGCTCTGCTGATTGTTTTCTTGGTGCTCACTACTGTGAAACCTTCCCTGAAGACTGCTGACTAAATACAATTCTCATGCAACTGCATACATGCTGGGGGTCTATTCACAGCACACACGTTATAGGTTCAATGTCAAGAATTTCTTGCCTTGTAAGTAAAAAACAAATCACCTGCCTTGTTTGATCCTGAATTAAGTTTTGGAAGGAACAAGGATATCAGAAGGGGATAGGATTTAGAAACTGAAAGAGCAAACTAAGGCTGGCAGAGAAACTTTGGAGGCAAAGATTTACCATACTTGCGCGCTATTCATCACACTAAGGTTTTAGAAACTTCCCTTCTCCTCTCAGAACCTGTGGCTGACCACTGTGATAAGCCTAAACCATCACTCAGCCTCCTTGGGAAAACTATCTAGAAATTGATACTCTGCAAAAACCTGAAGGGGTTTTAGTGACCTTCAGAAGCTGGAAATGAAGGAGTGGAGCGTGCATTGCTCGGCAGCTTTTCACCTCTCATCTATACAAGTAGGATGCGCTCTTGAGAGTCTGGCATTGAGTATTTAAGTCACAGACCAGATGAAGCACCTACAGGAAGGTGCTGGAGCACTCTCAAGCAAGTTGAGAATGTGGCAGTCTGAAAAGGTTCTCAGAGTGCTGCCTTGGAGTCAGCTCCTCTGCTGACAAGAGGGGTGTAACTGTGCTTCTCCAGGGAGAGAGAGTGCCCTCACTTGAGGCATTCCAGAAGGATTTGCCTTGTGAATGCTGTGAGTATCCCTGTGAGGCATGAGTCTTCATGCACCATCTCCACTATTGCCCATGCATGGCTGGGCCCCACTGTCATGGCTCAGGCAGCCCTTCCGCAACCCAGACTTCATCAATAGCGTAACCTGCTTCAAACCCCCTTTCATCTGTTTTCTAAATCTATACCATCTGTATTAAAAAATAGTTATATCTACTCCAAAGCTTCTTCAATAGACAATATATTAGCTTTTGTATCAGGCTCTGGACCACTGAGAGGCCGGACTGTCATGACAAACAGAACTTCTGTTTCTGTCAGAAGGACATATTTATGCTTGCTCTCTCTCTAAAAGTCTGTCAAGAAAACAAAGGTAAAGAGGCAGGCAAAGAAAGAGAAATCTTGCATTAATTCCCTAATTAAAACCAGAAAGTTTCAATGGCAATCCTTTCTCTTTTTTTTTCAAATTTCTTTTACTTATTCTATCTTATTTTCTTTTATTTTCCTTAATTTCAAACTTTACACTTTTGGTAAATTTTATCCATTCTATGTAGTTACCCCTACTTTGAAGTTACGAAATCTTCAACTTTTATAGCTCCCTTTTGTACAAAGCAGGAAGCCATTTTGCTAGCCTCCAAATTTTTTAAAGACATTTATAATTGGAGCTAGAAAAAAAATTTATATCCTGCCACTGGATCAGTAGTGGAAACATCAGTGATTCCCTTGAGGTCAGAAACATTCAGTATTCCTTTTCCGAAGTACACTGCTTTAAACTTCTATTGCTATCCAGCACCTAGTACAGAGAGAAGAAAGCATTTGCTGAACACTAGATACAATTTCTAGGTAGGTTTTAATTGTTAATAAGCTGGGAGTTTGTGCATACCAGCAGAAACAAGGTGGATTGGTTAATGACACTATATGAAGAAGGTAAGAGACAAACAATTTGTTCAGGAGTTCCTTTTCAACAGAACACCACAGTTCTTGCTCTTTGTACTGAAATTAGGCATTAATCCTCTTTTACACAGTACAGACTTCACATTGTTTTTTTCCCTGGTATTGCCTAATCCTAGTCAGAATTTTAAAATGAGTGCTAATACTTGGAAATCCACCATTTTTAAACTATTGAAATTAGACAAATCGATGCCCAGTTCTACACAAATGCTTCCAGCACCTCTAACTGACAAAAATTTAATTTTTCAAACTTTTACTACAATAAACAGGAAATGTACATATATATATATAATTGTTCAATTTGCATTTGGTCACTAAAATCTAGGAACTGTATCTTGTCATTAAAAGCATTTGATTAGTTTAAAAATATCCTTTTGGGAAATAATTGCACAACAACTTCTGTGTAGTACAGAAATATGACTATTTTTTAATTCAGTGCTGGAGCATCGTATGATGCTTCCTTACTATTTTCCAAAACAATTATTCTTTTATTTTCTTGAAATGTACATGGTCACTAAAGGCTTTGGGGAAACAGAGCAGAAGAAATTCATCTGGACAAAGAACTCCAAACTGTAAGACTTTGTCATTTCTCTAGACATCCTTCAAACACTTCACCAGTTAACCTATCACAAGCTCTTTGGCTGAGAAAGGCTCCAATGAGATTTCTTTTAGCAGTTAACAGCACCTCTTCTGTATTCAAATGTCTTAAAGCAGGCAGAGTTAGGGTAGAAATTAGGGAATAGAGAAGCACACAATTACAAGACCTATTCAAATATCTTACAGTACCTCCCTACACACCAAGTCCATGACATTCATGTAACAAGTGAGAGGAATGTTCTAAAATCACTTTTGCAAGCAGAAATTTTTACATACAAGTATCACCATTTTGTATTTGTTCATTAAGCAATTTTCCACTTCATTTACAGGAGACCTACACAGGACGTAACTCACTGGCTTCTCACATGCTAATGAAGTTTCATTTACTCTTCATAGTGGCAGTATGATTTGTATGACATCTGGTAACATGGAGACATCATAAAATCCCTTATCAAAGGCCCTGAAGAAGCTTCACCAACAGCTGCTATTCTCCTATTCTTAAAGTTGCTTCATATGCAACATTAGGAAAAAGAAAAAAGCCCGTGATTTATTTAGTATTCACCCCCCCCCAGCTTTGATTAACAAAGTTTGCTATTAAAAACATCTTTTCCTTTATTGCTCGAAACTACAATGCTGCACTGTTTAATTTCTGAAAGACATTTCACTGTAACATCTACCATTTAAAACTTCTAGCAGACTACCAAGCCAGCAAAAGTGTCACCATTAATTTCAGTAAGCACAAACTGTCAAATTCATATTAAGAAACATATATGGCTGATGTGCCAGTAAGCAATGTGATTATGGCATATTTTACCCATCTACCATTTCAGTGCA
The DNA here is from genome assembly GCF_033783945.1 of Neopsephotus bourkii. NCBI lineage: Eukaryota > Metazoa > Chordata > Aves > Psittaciformes > Psittacidae > Neopsephotus > Neopsephotus bourkii. The sequence continues at coordinate 2,481,726 of NW_026901215.1, read as the reverse complement.
TTGCTACTGCAATAAAATACTGGGTTTAACTAAATGCTTTGATGTCATCAGCATCCATGAAAATGGAGCATAACGAATGTATGAATGGGAGACCTCTCCAATCTGGAAGTTAATTTGCATGACATTATGACCTTGTTTGCATTGCAGGATATCAAAATATTCCTTTTAGAAAACACTGGCGTTTTGAATACCCAGGAAATGCAGTCCTGAGATCTTAGCAGGTAATTAGTTCTATTTCAGCTTCCCCAAATTTTCCCAGATGGGTGTAACATAAAACAAAGGAAATTCTTATTATGGGAGAAAGGGTAGGGGTTTTTCCCTTTAAATATCCAGGAGAGGTTTTATGTGTATTAAGGGAACAGTATTAAGCTACTGTCAGTCCACCCTGTTAATGCTGCACTACATTCTGGAATAATTCACACAGTACCATTTTCTCTAGGAATTTATATTGTTCGGGATAAAATTATTACCTGTATTTTCAGCTTCATAAAAACCTGAATACTGTTTTTATTATTATATTCATAAATAAATATAATGAAATAAGGCAGGAATACACTTATTTTCATCCAGCAGCACAAAAACTTCAGCACTTACAGCTTTAAGGAAGCAATAACAGTTTATTACCCTCAAAACCAACTAGAAGTAAAAAATAAACTGGGTGCAAAGCTCTAGCCCTTAGTTATTACTTGCTTTGGCTTGCAGTGATCAGGACCAGAGCAGGTTCTGTCCTGCCGCCCTCCCCTTCCACATTGTTGACTTCAGGCACCCAAGTCCTGAGATGCTCAATTGAAAGGAGTGAAAGGGAGCCTGTGGCCAAGAAAAGACTGAGCTGCTCTGGGCTCCTAATGATGGCAGCAGCTGACAACATTCTCAAATAGATCAGCTCAGTCTGTGCCCCATCCTGCATTAGATGCTGACAAACCTGACTTCTCCAAGAGCAAAGCAAAAAGACGTACAGATGTACACTCATGTTTGGTGTTTAGGAAATTGATATTTTGATGCATCATGGAAACTAAGCTCCAGAAGTTTTGGGTAAGTATCATAAATCCTGTCATTGCATATGAATAGAAAACTGCTGGTAGAAAAATATGTGAGAATTCATCATGAGGTTTGGAATGGAGCACATTTTCCCTAAATGCTCAGCTTCTAGACTGGCTGTTCAGAAAGCATTCATTCACGACATAGCTTAAGTACTCCAAACTCTACTCCAAATATGGACATAAATATCCTTAGGGCAGGAAAAAGATTATCTAATGCCAGTCCACAGCTAAAGACTTCTATTTTCATACAGAGCTATCTACTCCTTCAGAAAGCACCCAAGAGCAACTCCTCTGTGCTGGAAAATGATACTTATTAAATCACAGTCTTATCTCTTAGAGATACAGAATCTTCCAACAGCTAGTTTTCTGCTTACTCTTTTGCTTGCATTCTCTCCAGTGTGTTACCATACTGCTGTTAATGAAAATCTTCCCAGAAATACATCCGTGTGAGCAGAGACAAGTGTAGTCAAAAATCAGGTGAGTCATTCACAGCCCTTGAATTAGAGGGGAATGCAGAGCCCAGGGCAAGTCCATGAGCACACCTATCCCAGCCCCTGGGGCATGCCCATTCCTACCCCTTTTAGCTGGAATTCACACATCATTCAGACACACAGCACACTACAATCTCTAACATCAGTTATGTATCTGTTATACTCCAAGATTTTCTCCAGCTATGCAGTTATTTCATCTGTAAAACAATTATCATCTCTCTTTAGGGAAGAGGGTGGGCATTTCATTCCAAAATACAGAGGACAAGCTGGAGGAGAAAGCTCTTCTCAAAGCAGTGTATGTCTGATGCCAGAATGGTGGCCTTACCCACAGCCATGCTGCTGACAGACCTGCAGGGGAGTGCAGAGATGCCCCAGTCTCTCTGCTTTCTGTTGTTGCTATTTTCCCTTTTCATTCCTCCTATACTGTTCTTTCCCCGCGCTTCTTGCCTTTGCTGCTTTCTGTACTGTTTAGACCTTGTCCAAACTGCCAAGTATCATAATTATTTGACTCATATCACTTCCTCTCTGAGGAAGCACAGAGCCTAGGCTATTTCCTCTGATCTTTACCTCGCAGTTGACTCAGTTACCATCATGTGCTAATTGGCTGCAAAAAGTTAAACTACAGAAGTATTCTTCAGTGACTTCATTTTCAGAAGAGGTTGCCAGTGCCACAGAGCCATGAGTCACACGTAGGACATGGAGCTTTCAGTCAAGGGAAAAGGAATCCTTTCTATTCTTTGTGGCAGAGATGAGTTCTGAAATTTCTGCAGAAGTTTTCTGCGCTGGCTGACAGCTTGTGCCAGCAGGTCTGAATTTATGTAAAAAAAAAGTGATATATCCAAAACACACCACTTCACAGCACAGACATTACCTTTGAGGACTGCTGGGTGCATAGCAGGAGTAAGCACACACTGGCTATATCTGAACAGAACAGGAGGTGTGATTCACAGCATATCTAAAAGTGCTGGTCTTCCCCCATCATCTCAAAAGAACTTCAGCCTTTATCTCCATTCCTGCAGCACAAGGGACAGGAAAGTTGGCCAGGAGGATTTGCATGTCAATTTTTGCCATCGCCTAGGGACACCTATGCCCAGCTAGAGTTGTATTCTGCAGTTCAGGGATAGTCCACTTGACTCATTCAAGCAGATGTCATTCAACTGCTGCAGTGGACTAAACACGCATGTTGCTTCTGACTTCTGCTGCAACATCTGAAGGATAAGAGTAAGACCCCTTTTTATTATTTTTGATGGGGGAAAGCAGCTCAACCTGAAAAGGAGCAACTAGAGAAAATCTAGCTAAATGACAATTTTAAAAGGATCTACAAGATTTGCAGATAAACTACAGAAAGTTTGCTGAGTAAATTTCCAAGAGTTGGATGCTTTGTAAAGCCTCTGAGGTCCTGTAGAGTATTGACCCAGCTACTTTCAGAGAAAATACACTCTGACTGAATCAATCCATTTTGAAAAGATACCTTGAACATAGTGCAATGTTATACTCTTTTATCAGTGACCTGAAAATGGAGTCATGGCTACTGCTCCCTTCAGTGCTATTGAAAGCATTATACTCACTTCAGATGAAAATGGGACAAACTAGATGGGCTGTAAGGGCAGCTACACCCTGAAGCAGTTTGCGTTTGGCTCGCAGGTATGGCCAGCACACTTGTTTTCCTAATGTTCCAGGCAGAGCCCAGGAACTTTATAAATATTTATTTATTTATTTATTTTTAATTACTGAAACCATAACTTTCAGACAACTACAAAAATAATTTGAAAAATTTCAGCCATGTGAGTATTATGTACTGGCAAAGCACTTTGAGTTCAGTCACACATACATACGCGTATGTAGATTTAGCTTTACACAAGATTATAATTTAATCCATTTAGAAGGAGAGATTACTATTTTCTGACAGAAAAAAAAGACCTATCAGTCATTTTTTCCTTCTTCGCCTATTTCTGCAAACAGCATTGTTGTGTCTCATATGGACAAAAAAGAATATGTCTCCTTTAGCAGCAGATGGAGGCTACTTGAGTCTATTTTAGAGAATGAAATATGAATATCCTTATTTTTAATGTGCAGATATTTAATTCCTTCTGCTGAGCAAATCAGTCATCAATTTGACTGTCCCATGTACAGGCTAATCCTAGACTTTGCCTATGACAGGCCTGTCATACCAAAGGGCCAGAGACTTCAGACAGTCTTTGCTGAAAAAGATGTAATTTCAGATTTATTTGGACTCACCCAGTAGTGCTGTTGGCAGGTTACATCACATGAGGTTTTTTCTTTGAGTCAACACATCATTTTATCAATACGTTGCATGTTAATTTCATGTATTTTTTTCCCTTTTCCTTAAGGAAACAACCCCTGCATTTCTCTTCAACCTTTCATAATTTTCTTCCAGATGGTGGCAATACACTTTCCCAAAACCTTTCCACAAGAAGAAACTTTTAGGGAGGTACATTAGTGTGCTTCATAGAGTTGTGAACAAAACTCAGCTAGGAAGGGTGTGTGTGTAGCAAACTAAAGTCCTCCATCACCTTCCGTTATGACTTAAAACCACTTTTTAACAAGGGAAGCTTCATAAACTTGGGATAGCTTCAGTTTTGAGTCAGAGACCTTTGTGAAAACACCAATTTCACCACTTTGAAGGGCACATGAGCCTGAGGGAGGCAGAAGCTTCCTCTGAGCATCAGTTACTTCACTTGAGCAGGTGCATCTGATTTCAGACATGAATTATGCCCATGGTCAGATAACACATCTGAAAAGTAGATGCTCTGTTGCCTTGATATGGCTATCCTCCCCTCCCCCAAAGCTTATATATAGCAAGAATATTTGTGTGTTGTGAATCATTATATTTCTTTGAAACATCTAAAAATACTGTTGCTAGAGGAAGCCAGCCATTTGAACTATGTATATTTAGTCTTCTCCAGCTGCTGGAAATGCTGATAGGATTTGAATTTAATCAGAATTTTGGTTTAGGCTGCAGGTTTTTTTTCTTAGCAACAGTTGCTATGCAAATTATTCAGAGTTTCTGCTGCAATTGATGCTGGATAGATTTGGAATATCAGATTCTTAAAAATCTTTGCTGTAAAACACCCTAAGTTCTTAACCTTTTCAAGTGTTGAAAGTTGACAGCTGTATCAACAGAATCACCAGCCCTTCCCTACTGCTCTTCACCAGTGAAAACTTAATATTTTCTTAATAATACACAGAAAAATTAGAGGTTCTAATATTCCCAGTGCTGCACAAGAGAGCAACTGAACAGAAATGAAATTGTGCTTTACTCTTTCATTACCACAGACAGCTCAGTCCTTTGTAAAGGAGAAAACACTATTCCTGTCTAGTGACAGTGTCAGGCTCTGAAGCAAAAAAGGGGGACACGCAGAACTCCGATTTAGCATTAAGTCTATTAATATATTTGTAAAGTTTGGATCAATTTTGCATTCACTGTACAGATAAATAAATCAAGCCAGGACTAGGTTAAATCAACTGTGTTAGAGCTGCACAGTAGAATTAGGAACAAAATAATCCTGAATTCCCAAATTTGCAAAGCCATCAAGTCTTTAATAATGAACCACATTGTACTGATCATCTTTCCCAGGTCACCTCTTGGAGGTGTTAAATTTCCAATATCTGCTACTATATATTTATGCAAAAGCATCTTATATAACCCATATTGTTCTGCCAAGAGTGGCAGCAGGGGAACTAACCTAATGTTATCACTGCCATTTAGAAGTATGTACTAGATAGGGGCTGAGTTCTGACAATATTTCAGTCCAGCTTAAGCAAGGTTTCAGTGTTTGAGCTCCTCACTAAGTCAGAACTAAGGCTGCATACTCAATCAGGACTTTCCTTTCTGCTTCCAAAAAGTGTATAAAGATTTTGTGTTCAGCCTGAAGTGAGAAAATAGACCACTAATAGTTTGAGATCACCCCCATAAGGACGTCTCTAGAGCTACAAATCTGAATAACCTTCTCTTAACAGAGGAAAAGGATGATTTTAAACCAAACTTTTAGGTCCCCGAGAAGTTTGGTATAACATAAGCAAATTATCCTTTTGCTCATTTTATTTAAATGGGGAGAGTGTGTGTGGGAAATAATCACCAGCAACCATTGACAACTCCTGAACTTGTGCAACACGTGAACACACGTGAGAACTGCAGGTCTGTGGTTACATTTTGTATATAGCTACAGCACTGATCAACTTAGGGGAAGCCTTAGTTTTCAGCTGGACTCAATAGCAAGTCCAAGCCTCATCCAGAGGAATGAGTAAAGTGACTGATGTGAGGAAACACTAGAGGGGAAAAAAGTAACCTTGCCAAAGCTTAACTATGGAGTGAAGAGTTACAAGTTTAGAGGGAACTTCAAAAACTGAAAAGAAGCTGGAGTACTTTGAAAATTTCCCTATAAATTATAGTTCTATACTTCTGCTGGGGATAGAGTTTGAGCTCAATCTCTACATGCCCTTCTGTAATCAGTGATTACTTCTGCAAATGTCATACTGATTAATCAGATTCTCATTGTCAGAGAATTGTGCATTTCTGTTTTGTATAAACAATCAATGCACAAGAAGTCCTTTTCCAAGGGCATGACAGGCAAATACATTATGTAATACCTTACATTAAAGAAATAGAAAGCATAACATTTGGGGCCTTCTAGACTCTCCGGCTAAAACCACCGTATCAGCCAGAAAAAAATGACATTTGTTGTTGTGAAGAGGATAATCGAGATTTCAATTCTTATGTTAAGTAATGTGCAGTAGAAACTAATTCACAATTTAGATACATCCTCAATTGCTGTAATTCACCATGTCTCAGTGCACACTAACTTAACCTATGAAAGGTGAGCATTTTGAAAGACATGTTAGTGAGCACCATACAAGCCTTTTGTATAGGCAGCCTGGGGAGGAGGAAGGGGGGTAACATGTATTGCAGAACTTCTTTGTGAACCATTAGCAATGAATTTACTCACTGAACTGAACTAAGAGACAAAATGCTAATAAAAGCTTGCCTTGGGCAACAACATTTTTTTTTTTTTTTAAGAAATCCCGTTTCTATTTCCATCATCTGAGTATTACAAAAGTTTTCATCTTACTTTACTCACAAGAACATTTGTTCCTGTGGCAGAAGAGCTGCAGTACCACACTTGGGGTGAAAGCTCTTACTTGACATGTCTGCTGCTTTGAGCTAGATCCACCTTCCCTTGTGTTAGACATGGGGTAACGAGTTCCACCTCAACAGGGAGTTTAGACTTCTTTCAAAGACACTGGGGAGAAGCAAGTTTATTCTAGGTAAAATTAGTCCCATTCTGGGGTAACTGTCAGAAACAGCAGACATAAATCACATCCTAGAAGTGAGTTTGTGAGGCAGTCTGGATGACCAGCTCAGATGTAGGCACCTGTTTGACAGTGAGTTAAAGTTAGATGAGGAAAAATGCCCATCATTCAAGTCTGCAGTCTTAGTTTTGTGCATATCTGAAGCCACACAGCCTATGCAGGAAGTTGTCAGACAGACCAAGTATAACTATTTTAATCATTATTTTTGAACCCTGGGTATTACCAGACAGCTTCATTCTTTCCTCTGCTTATTTCCAACATCAGTGAAAAAGGCTTCCTTCTACCTCTCTTCCATTATAGCTTTAGTGATTAAGGTATTTCTGATATATTTTTTTCCTCCCAGGAATAAGAACAGACCTCTGAAGCTTTTTTATGCCTTTTACATGACATGCTTCAGAGGCAGTCATGAAATAGGGCCTTTCAGTAGCAGGTCCATCAGGTTCATCACCAAGCAAAAAAGGAAGGGGGAAGAATATCTTGTTATATTGAGCGTTATAATAAAATAGTCCCATTCCACTGAAGGAATAATAGTGTTCTCTAAGTGAAAAGTAAAGAGAATTACTACTCCCTATTCCTTTCAAAAGAGTACCCACTCCTTGCCTGGACAACACTAGGGAAGTTATTAAAAAAAAACAACAAAATTAGTTTGGCCATTAAAGTACTGGCCTCTTTTACACTGCATACAATATGATATGGATACCTAATTTTTATCTTCAGTATCATTCCTAGAAATACAATGTAAAAACCATGAAAATACTACAAGTCTACACATAGTTATAAATGGTCCCTTCTAAGAGTGAGGAAAGATAGCCCTTTCTTCACATAAAAGCTTCATCATAATAGGCTATATTTATTTAAATGTTTGTTCATTTTTGATTTCTTGTGCAATTAAAGTGAACTATTATCATGAGTTAGATAGATGACTATATAGATCATTATGATGACACTGCAAATTTAGCATTCTTTTTATGACTTTGCTGTTAGACCATAGGTTACTAAGATTCATTGACAGACTTGAAAGCTAAGTTTGATTTCCTACTGTCAAAGACCCTTACATTCCTTCCTCCTCCCCACCCATTGCTTAGGTAAGCTTTGTATTTTTTCTTTTTACATAGCCTCAGCAACCCTAGACTAAGAAAACTAATTGCCTTGCTGTTTTTGAAATTGCTACGAGCATTCCACTGTAGAGAAGCTGCTTTTCTAAAGCAAACATATATATGGGTTTCTGAGATAGAAAGGCTTCAATTGACATCAGAGGGCTTTAGAATTGCTTCTTACTGTTTACATACTTTTTAACAAGGCTGAATTCCCTTTGTAGAAATCATTAGTGCAAAATTCTTTAGCAGACTACATTCACTTCAGTCATTTCAGTTGCTGTTTATTCTGAAATGATTTAACATTCAAAGCAAATGAAGGTCTGCTGCAGTAAAAAGACAACTTCTTGCTGTGCCGCTCTGTGCCACTGCATGTAGTAAATACAGATCAGACAGTACAAGAGAATTATAGCAAGATGGATTTGAAACATAGCCATTTCTCTAACGTTCTTACTGACCACTACTGCTTGTTATGCTGATAAAACAGCACAAAATCTGTGAGTTTTAATGTCTCATTTCCTAGCTTTTCTTGTAGAAGCCAGATCAACATATCTGACCTTAGTCTCATAGCAAAATGAAAAGGCAAAATCTTATGTCCAGTTAAGGAGTTAAACACATTTCCAATTAAAAGCTATTATTTTTCTAAATCTATTTCTAGTGAGAATCCTTTCCTTATGACTTCTAAATCCATAAGACAGGTTTGGGACAGTGTAGTGTCATATCTTACTCCAGCTTCCACAGGGTATTAGAGGCAACTCAGACTGATGTGATCCTGAGAGCTGTTATAAATCAAGTAGCAACTAAAACTTTCATCAAATCTCCCTTCTGGCAATGACAGGGTCAGCCAGTCAGCCCTGAACATCATAATGGAATAAACTAACAATCCTTATTTCACAAACTCAAGGCACAGGGTAATGGAGGAAGACTGCTTCCAAAACCAGTCTCATATCTATTCCCTTTGTACAAGTGCACTTCCTTAGCAGTCATCAGCTACTGAATTACCAACAGACCTGAAGATATCTCCCATTTTCATACCAGGATTAAATCACATTATGTGCAAAAAATTAAACAGGAAAAAATAAAACCACCCAAAACATTTACGTCTTCTGCATATGAACTATTGGATTCCTATTAAAAATTTCCCAAAGACTAGTCAAGCACCAGGCAACAGATCAGTGCACTCAGTGTTTCCAGTATTTGAAAACCCTACTGCATAAGTTATGAGCCAGACTTTGAGCATAAACCATGGAAGTTTGATACACAAACGAAAGCAGGAGCCAAGTGAGTGCATTTTCATCTGCATTCCTCCAGCACTAGCTTTAGTTACCTGGAGACAGCTGGCGTGGTCACACATAACCCATTGTGGTGCTTATAGCAGCTATGAAAAAAAATCAGAGCTGTAATTTTGGGGCTTATAGGAAGGGTGTTTGCTTACTGGACAGGACAATGTTATCAAATGGAAAAAAGAAGACACCCTCAAACAATCTGGGGTGGCTTGCAAAAATTATTTCCTTTTTATCTTCAGTTTCTTTTAACAAAACCAAGGAAACTGATAAAAAGGAATCCGACTCTGCCTGGAAATGTCAGTCATCAATAAATGCGCATGTGAGAGACTGGAGGGGGGGGGGGGGTGCGCGGAGGACAGATATTCTTTGAATTATGTTTTGAACATCTTTAAATGTAACATTTCCTGTTATTTCTCTGCTCTTTAAACTGCTTTTTCAGAAGAGGCTGCCCTACACTTGATAAATTCCACTTCAATCAGCAGGTGTGTCTGTAACCAAGTAGAATAAAAATAAAAGGCTAATCAGTCAAAATGTATATAATCAAATAAAGAAATCTCATAGAAACTCCAGGAGACAGTGTCTGGAGGTGATTAATAATTAACATTCCCATTTTCAAGGAAGTTTTATTCTTAGAGGTGACTAATTTTCCAATTCAAGATTCCATCTTCCTCACTTGCTTCAATATCCTGCTGCAAACAGAAGTGTTCTTCCCAAAATTTATAACTCAAATAAGACTCAAATGCATTTTGATCACAACACTTGCTTCTGAGAGGTTAATGTGGAAATTGTTGCCTCACTTGCTTTACGTATTTCAAGGGAGATTAAGCTGTTCCTATACAGCATGAACACTGTTCAGCAATGGATGAAATTATAAACACCGTACAAACATTCTTGCTTGTCAAAATGGTTTCTACCTTAAACCGATACCCATAGCAAAACATTTGCCACAATGTCATTCATAGTTTCTTCTATTCTCTCTCATTCCATGCAGATATATTTGAGAATTAAGATTGGAAATTAAAGGTTTCGTTCTCATTCTAACATAAAATAAAAAGTTATAGGTGAAGTAAGGAACACTGGATATGCACTAAAGAAATGAAGGAGCTGCAGTATTTCCCCTCCAGAACAGATTAACAGAATTGCTGTAAACTATTTCTGTCTAAAAAGAGCTCTAGTTTACATTTTCTAGTAGACCAATTGTAGTTTAACTATGCCAAACTCTTTACCGCTTAACTCTATGACTTAATGAAAAACACAGCATAACTTTCAGCAGTAAATCCCTTTCAGAAAGACCTCATGCACTTAGACTGCCAAGTGAATTTAAATACCTCCTAACAGTAAGAGAAACAGGAATTTCCTGTACCAGCGTGAGCAGGCATTAACCACAGGAGTATCCTCTAGTCCAGCTCTTACACACAGAGCACATGAACAGTCTCTGCTAGAGAGCTCTCTCAGGGGCTCTTACAAGCCCCTCATTAAAATACCACCACCAAATTGAAGGTAGGATTCATTTGCCCAGCTCTGATGGAGTGTGCCCCTTTCTGATTATTGCTTAATCATCCCTGCTAGAAACAACTTTTTCCTTGGGCTTATGAAGAGACTTCTGAAGAGAATCTTTTGCTTTCAGAATGTACCAGGCTGCCCAAATGGCAGGTATTTTCAAAGATGTTCCCAAAGAAGGATAACCTCTCTACAAGGTCTTTACTCTTCTGCTTTACCCAGCTCCAAGAGCTGCGCACTGCACCGGCATATTAGCATGCACAGCATCCCTTTATGAAAAAGCATAAACATTTCCAGCAAGGGCACTCCGTGCAAGTTTGTCTGCTAAGTGGCTTTGCCTTCTCCTTAAGATATGCTTAAAATAAAGCAGGTCTCAGCAAAATAGATTCCCTGTTATTCCTTTCCCTGTGGAATGTATTCAAAGCCAGGCCATTTTTAGACCCTTTCCATTAACTCCTGTGCATTTGCATCCAACCCCTCCATCTTTTTATGGAGGGAAGATCTTATTACAGACTAAGCAACAGCCCCATGCCTGCACTTCAGTGATGTGTTAGCAGTACATCACTGCAGAAACAGCTCCCTCCGCTTCAAACAGCCTCTGTCCTCTGCAAGCAAAGGTAATTCCTGGGAAGCATATATATGTCATTATTTCAAAATCAGTACTGAAAATATTGGTGATCTGATGGTTACATATGACATTGGATTAGGCTTCAGCATTCCTGTTGGATGTTACATTTTACTTGGAAGAAACAGTGGGAGGAAACCTACTGGATCTATTTCATTTTTACATGCTAATTAGCAAAATTAAAGTGCCAAAATATTTCACCAAATTCTTTCAGACTTTTCTGTATGAGCTATAGTTTCTGGAAGGGTAAAAAACTGCAATTTGCTCTACTAATGTATCAAGGAATATTATAGGGGCTCCCCTTTCTTGCACTGGGAAGAGACTGTCTTCACAATTAGTTCCAAAGGCTCTGCATCCAAGGCATTTCTTGTGGTTAAAGATAAATAAAACCCTCTGATATATAGCTACAAATATTAAATAATATACATTTATATTAGTTATTTTTATTATTTTGCATTCATGGCTACAGATCAGATAGTCATACCAGTTTGCTTTTAATTAATCAAAGATATAAAATATGCATATATATAGCTAAATATACATACACATACAAGTCCACATCTCTTTCAAAGAACAGATACTGACCAAGACTATTCTGAATATCATTTCTTCCATGGACAAAATCTACAATTTAATTTAATGAAATTTCGATTTGAGTTACTTACGTTTCATCCAGCGGAAATAACCATTTCTCACTTTGTCACACAGTAAGGATTCTATACTGTTAGTTCTTAACCACAACTTCAAATATTTAAAGTCCTTTACACAGTTCCTATTAATTTTATATTTGCCATTTATCTTTCACATTGTGCAAAATATCTAACCAGTTAAAAAATTCATATTTAATAAACAGAAGCAACAGAAGACAATTCAAGTGAGAGAATATCCAGGCTAATGCTTTAGTTTAATAAAATACTTAAGTATCAGCTCCTTTGAGTTCACTGGAACTATTTATATACTTTAATAAACCACATGCTTCAGGCCAAAGGCCACAGAACACTATGGCTATATTGATAACTAATTTGGAAAGACATCACTTTCAAGCCCACCTCTGGCCCCACCTCAGACTTGAAGTAAGTAAGTGGGCTTCATAAACCCCACATGATGTGATCTCCAAGCTGACTGCACAGAAATGAATGCAGCTCAGCCAGCAAGGGACATTGGAGCAGAACAAGGCTTTGCCCCCTGTCCAGGGCCTGTGTAGCTGTCCCAGCCAGCACAGCTAGAGTCACAGGAGAAGCAGATGGAAAACATCAAGACACTGTGGGTGTCTCCTCCTTCACTACTCATAGGTGCTTATACTTGATTATGCTGAGCAAAGAATAGGAATGAGACGAACAAAGAAAAGAATAGAAGCTTAATGAAAAATACCTTTTAAAATACTGACACCTTTTTTAAAGCACGATAAATATAGACAATACAATCTCTGGCAGAACCCCCAAATCTATAGTTAGCTCAGCAAGTGAACAGCAGCAGAAGCTAAAAACCAAAGTAATGGTATATATTTTCAAGGGAACTGTTAAATCATTCATCAGCCTTTAATTATTGTACTCTCTAATCAGAGAATCAAGCAATAAGCATCTCATATCCAAATCAAACACTTCTACCTGGCCATTGACTAAAATTGGGAAGCACTTAAAAGACTTCGGTTTTGTTTTAATTATAGACAGCCCAATTTCAATCTATTTATCACATCATTTGCATCTCATCCTGAAAAATACATATGCATTTCAGCATTTTTAATTGTGATTAGATCAATGACACCAATATCTGCAAGACTGTTTCTTCTATTTTAAATATTACTACTCTGCTACCAGAACAGATTTGTTCTGAAAATACTTACTCACACTTTACTGTATTTTGAGGATGTTCTTCAGTACTCAAATTTAGATAAAAATAGAAGGAAAAATAAATTCTTCCTTGACTGTTTCTCATTGTGATTGCACACTTTTAAAGTGTATTATTTCTACTACAACCCATGAAGCCTTACCTGGAACTTCAGTGAACCTATTATGCCACTATTCCTGAAGTAAAAGTCCTGCTAAGGAACCTGCATGTCCTTGTAACAGAGAGAGCTAGAAACCACTTTGATGTCAGATTCCCCACTCAATCTTTGACATGAGGAATATCCCATTAAGAGTTGGGTAGTTAACATATCATTTAATGACTTTACTAATTCTGAGAAAAGGTTAATTAAGGTAATTCAGAAATAATGGGGAATTGTTTTAAACTAAATGACAAGTTCTGTTAAAAACTCCCAAAAGCAAACCCTAACTTGATCAAGTTTTCCTACAAAGAGAATAATTAAGCAAATGTGTGGGTTTGACTCTCTCAGAGGGTATTTTTCCACAATATTGTTATACTCTTATGGGGTAAAGAAATGTTTATGTAGAAGAACATTCAATAATAAGTTTAAAAAAAGACCAGGGTTTATACTCCATATGCATACATGCAAGATCGCCTTTTTATTATGTTAATGTAACTCTAACAATAATGGAGAACCTCTGACTCATTTATACGTTTACTTGATCAAAAATACGCATTTAAAAACATGAGCTATAGTCTAAATAAAGAAACAGTCTTGATAGTCTGCTTTAAGTTTGACTATAAGCAACTTTTGGCATCCAGTTTATACAATCACACCCAGACACGCTACAACTTCTGCAGTATGTTTAGCCAGTGTATACAAGTACTCGTTATTAGGATGTGTCCCTTTGAACAGGAAATTCTTTTCCAGCACCTTTGTTATCAATAGCTCTTCCCCAAAATGTATTCAATTACATTACAGTGTCTTCACACATGATCTTGGCTGACATTGTATTTTAAGCAGGTTAAAAATAAAACCAGCCAAGTCTGTCTACCTCTGATATCAGTGCACATTTTTCCTCTCGGTTTCACTTGTGTTTGTGACATAATTGACCAGAAACTTTTCAAAACAGAGTCGTAACACTGTATAACAAGCTTCATCAGTGACATCTCAGAAATAGGGCTGGTGTGCCCCAGCATACTGCTAGAGGCATCTACTGCCAGATAACTTGTGAGATTCTGATTTTATCTTTGGGCATTGTGATTTTTTGATTGATCTGAGTTTCCCTGTGAAAATGACCAAGCATGTCAGCTAAAGCAAAGAACCCTATAGAGACCATTATCTTTCACAAAAACCAGGGCAGGGGTATTGGAACTAAACAATCTTAAGGTCCTTTCCAACCCTAGCTATTCTATGATAAATGCATTGCTCAAAATTAAGATATATAAATAAGTATTATAAAATACAATAATGCAGTTAAACACAGAACTACATTTTTAACCTTACCCGAAGAACCTCAGGGTCTGCACATCACTGCCAAATTTCCAACAAGAAACATGGTCCTGGGGGATAAGCGAGTGCTTGGGAGGAAACACATGTTCCCCTTACACCCTTAAGGTTGTAAGTCTGTGAAACTCTTAAATGGAAAACTTGTGTGCAGCTATGTAATACTTCTTCACTGCTACAGCTTTTGCATCCCCAAGAGCATTAATACTAATGATATGTTTGCACTTCAGACTTCACCAGTGTGAAATAGCTTCCAGCAGCTGCGCTGCCTGGCCCTGCAAGTGTGGAGCCTGGCATAGGCTATATCCTGTGCTTCAGAATCACATCATGCTTGCAGACCATGGGAAGAGGGAGCTCTGCCACTTTTAAACTGACAACATAAAATGGCAGCTGCAACCACCCTTAGGGGAAGCTTCTTGGCCATTTGGCTGTCAGTAATATTTCATATATATATATATATATATATATATGTATGTATACAGTCTGTCAATAGCGAATAGCACAGGTAAGAGATATTTCCTTGCTATAATAATGTTCTTCAGCTACCAAAAAAACATTGCAAGAATTGCTCCATTTTCCTTTGAGATAACACACACTTTCAGATTAACCTGGTTCTGAGTTCTACCAGTAACACAGTCTCCTGAACACATAATTCCAGATCTAGAAACCACAAGGTTCAGCTTCGTAAGGTTTTTGGTTTGGGGTTTTATTCACAGCTCTTCTAGAGGCAAGGAGCCAATCTTCTCAAGGTCCTTGTATTTTATCAAGGGCAGAGAGTGGACATTATTCCAGTATTTTCAGTATGTAGTTCTTGTTCATTAAGTTGATAAAAAATAACACACTGAAGAAGCTTGCCAATACATACAAGTATTATATCTTGACATGCAAATACCAGGTACTGACACTTAATACTATCATACTATATATGAAAGGTTATTTCCTCAACTTGAGAGAAACACAGCAGTCACATGAAGGAAAAGAATGGCAAGAAAAACTAAGGTTAAAAAAAAAGGTTGTTTTCTAGATATAAATGTGCAAGGGAAAAGAATAGAAATTAGGTTTCACGTTTTGTACCAGCTTCCGTGCTTTAATCCTGCCTACTCACTTTATTGGTTGGATCACAGTATCACAGTATGTTAGAGATTGGAAGGGACCTCAAAAGATCATCTAGTCCAATCCCCCTGCCGGAGCAGGAGCACCTAGATAAGGTTACACAGGAACGTGTCCAGGCGGGTTTTGAATGTCTCCAAAGAAGGAAACTCCACAACCTCCCTGGGCAGCCTGTTCCAGTGTTCTGTCACCCTCACTGAGAAGAAGTTTCTTCTCAGGTTTAAGTGGAACCTCTTGTGCTCCAATTTGTATCCATTACCCCTTGTCCTTTCATTGTTTGCCACTGAGAAGAGCCTGGCTCCATCCTCGTGACACTCCCCCTTTATATATTTATATACACTAATAAGGTCACCCCTCAATCTCCTCTTCTCCAAACTATAGAGACCCAGCTCCCTCAGCCTTTCCTCATAAGGGAGATGCTCCACTCCCTTAATCATCTTAGTTGCCCTGCGCTGGACTCTCTCCAGCAGGTCCCTGTCCTTTTTAAACTGAGGGGCCCAGAACTGGACACAATATTCCAGATGAGGTCTCACCAGGGCAGAGTAGAGGGGAAGGAGGACCTCTCTCGACCTACTAACCACCCCCCTTCTAATACAACCCAGGATGCCATTGGCCTTCTTGGCCACAAGGGCACAGTGTCGGCTCATGGTCACCCTGTCGTCCACCAGGACCCCCAGGTCCCTCTCCCCTACACTGCTCTCTAACAGGTCGTTCCCCAACCTATACTGGAACCTGGGGTTGTTCCTGCCCAGATGCAGGACTCTACACTTTCCCTTGTTATATTTCATCAAGTTATTCCCCGCCCAACTCTCCAGCCTGTCCAGGTCTCTCTGGATGGCAGCACAGCCTTCTGGCGTGTCGGCCACCCCTCCCAGCTTAGTGTCATCAGCAAACTTGCTGATAGTACACTCAATTCCCTCATCTAAATCGTTAATGAATATATTAAATAATACTGGTCCCAGTACCGACCCTTGAGGCACTCCACTAGATACAGGCCTCCAACTAGACTCCACCCCATAGACTACAACTCTCTGGCTTCTCTCCTTCAGCCAGTTCACAGTCCACCTCACTGCCCTATCATCCAGACCACACTTCCAAGATGGGATGTGAAGGTCAGCAGGTCTCCTAGTACTGATGGGGAGAATAAAAGGGGCTTTTAAATTATTTTTTTTTCCTTTTCTTATACCAAATACATAGTGATTACAAAGAATCTGCTTTATAAACTCATATTTGTGTACATTTTTTACTGCAACTTACTTATTTGGTCAAAAGCTGTGTTAGTAAAGTGTAGACACGGTATAATGATTTTGCTGGAAAAAGTAAAGATTAGTTCAATATTGTTGCTTGTCTTGTTTAGGGCTAGGAGGTACTATCTGAAATTCTGGAGATACAGAAGAAAAACTGGAGTATTTTGTGTGAGTTTTTGCAGCTCTCAGTAGTGCTACAAAAAAATTAAAGCCTGCACAGCCACTCCTAAAAGACATACACATTTTCCCTGGGAAGGTTTAGTTATCTGTCTACTCATGCCTTGTGCTAGTCTTCTGAACAGCCTTGAAAGGCTCTTTGAAGTGGGAGCAAGATGAGTGCCAATATCATGAGCTAATCTATATATTAATTCCTCTGAATTCAGACACAAGACTTTGAAAATATGCATAAAAGGCCAAAAGCCAGAAATGGCACTTGTAACTACATTCATTAACAGCAAGAGCATACCCATTCTCTACCTAATGAGCATTCAAGATGAATCAATCTTGCTGAGATCCCTGAGCTTTGATTTAGGAAGCTAGAATGTAAGATATAAATGCATTATAGTTATGTCATCAAAACCAGACCAAGGATAAAATCTTGAGCCTTTGTAATTGCTAGACATCAGTTTTCATGATATGGTACTTAATTTCAGAAACCCTGATTTACTTCCTGATTTCTGAGTAGTTTCTGTTCTAAACAAACAACTGGAAATTCTGAGTTGATGAAAAGTGCCACCATATAAATAAAAGTTTAGGATATTTAATTGCTTCTTTAATTCACCCATTGCATACAGTTACTAACTCTCTAGCCCTCTATAAGACGTTATTTAACTGAATGCATTAATAGTTGAAGAATGGTGCTGGGAGATTAAGACTAGGAGTTAAGAACATAATACACACATTAAAACTACAAAATATTAATTCTCTTTTAAAAATCAGTTTCTGTAGAGGAATTTAATAATCATGATGGCTTACAAAAAATGATGGATGCAAATTTCAAGACCAGACTTGTTAACAGTGCTGCAATTTTTTTCTAATACAAATATGACAGTGTTGTATAGCTTTGACTTTCAATGTTCCGTGTTTTGTTACAGCAATATGCATAACATGTTTTGCTTGTTAGATCTACTCTCAGCTTAGTTCAGAAGCATGTGTTAGATCCAAAGGTCTAACAGCTCTGTATAAGGACCAGCATGATTTAGTTCGCAGCTACCCATACTTTCAAAGGAGAAATAGCTACATCAAGACTATGTTTCACCTTGGCTCTCCTGCTGTGGTGCTATACCTCTGCTTATTCTTTTCTGTGCAAGCTTTGCCTTTCTTTTTTTTGGTACACTTTTTATTACAAAATTTCTTTAAATTATCAAGTTTGTGTCTCATGGTTCTATCCTTTCAACGTAAGTGAATGCATGCACTCTCTCGGCTGTTACAAGCTATTTTCACAATTGTTATGGCAAGTTCAAGAGTGTGGAGTCCTGCTCCTTTGCTGAAGCGCAAACCCCTCTGTATAGGTCATGCTGGGACCAAGTCCTGTGGGTGCTGCCTGCTGGTGAGGCAAGAAAAATTAAAATAAGACATCCTGTCAGATATGGGAGAGCATAAAATCTCCCTTCATTCCCCTGCTGAGAATAGGGACTGTTGTATGCTACACTAAAAAGTCTGCTAGAATTACCAAGGAGTAGAGAATACATGTGGATACTATACTTAAAGGTCAGAATTAGAAAGGGTGACAATTCACCCTTCAGAATTTCTTTAAGAATATACTTTTCATTGTCTTGAAATTTCTTCCTTCACAGCAGTAAACCTGTGTTAAGGCAAACTAAAAGGACTCGTCCCCTGTCGCTCTATGGACGAAGTATCTTCCGTGGTTATAGTAATGGGAGAATCCAGCATAATTTTCAGCAAATGTAAAGAGCTTCAAAAAAACCCACCATGTATTTAAATTTGTCACTGGCTTTTACTATTTTTTAATGCACATTTAATACAGTTATCTGAAATACCTGTTCAGTTCTGGATCCTTACTACTGCTTAGCAATTTCACTATCAATTATAAAGCACAGCTTCCAAAGCATTGCATGAAAAAACTCCCAAGTTATTTCTATTGTTTGAGTGACATAAAAGAATCTGATGTTACTTAATTCTTACCATGATGCTATCACTGCCATCAAAAAAGGTCTCCTAGCAAATGAGTATTTGCTTATTACTCATTGTGAAGACAGCTTTGTCTGCATCTGCATTTTTATGATAAATTCTGTAACAGACAATTCTATGAGGATGGCACATTTTACAAACATATTTCACATTTCTCCACTTGTCACTTGAATTTCAACTGCAATGAAATACAGTTGCTATGTAATAGGTGAACAGCACCGTTCTTATAAGGACTTCCTTGTTACATTGGCTGACTCTTGCCCTCTGAGACTTCAGCTTTCCAATTCCCTCTTCCTGTAAAAATTAATGAGGTCCTTTCTGTGCTGCAACATATTGCAAGTCATTCTTCATTGCAGTGGTCCTTTAAATAGCTTTTCTGTCACAGAAGTTGCTCTAAGGGTGTTAAGTTGGTATACTGGAAGAAATGCATTCATTCACCCTAATTACAAAAAACATTTCTCTTTATAACGTCGTAAAATCTGTTTGGCTGAATGGCACTCTAAGTTATAATCTAATTTTAGCACATGATTTTTTTTCAACCACTTGTTTTCCTGTTCTCTGTTGGGAGTAGTATTGTTCACTCTATAACAATAATTATATTTAGTGTACATCCTTTTTTTTTATTTTTGTGTAATATTTTGAATAATTCAAAATGTACAGGCTAGCAGTTGTCACACAGAATATCCTGCATTTCTTGACTAAAGAATGCCTTAAAACTAAGCTTCTAATCTTGAGGTTTTCACACAAGCCATTTCACACTGACTTTGCACTAGTAAATTAATTTCTAAGTGCATACACATAATTAAATAATCTGGAAGTCATAGTTGAAGACATTTCACATTAAAAAAACCCTTGCCGTCATTATATATGTAAATGCCAATTTAAGTTTTGTTTAGTGGAAGAGTTTTGGATTGGTACATTTGCTTTGACTGTTTCAAATGTACGCAGCTACTCAAGTCCAATGGTTGAAGAGACGTACTTTGATTGTAGCTCTATAAAATCTGGTTGAGGTCAAGAAACATTTTAATGAAATATTCTACTTCTAAACAGATTCATTACAGATTACTTTCAGGAATAGGTCCTGTTCTGACAATAACTTATACATGTAGAAAATTAATTTGCTGAGGAGTGAGCTATGTTTTTTTCCAGTTGGAATTATTTAAATAGGCTCAATCACAGTATTTAAATGTCTAGCTCTTGCTATATAAAAAATGACACATATAAATTAAAATACAAACTACTGGCTTTTTTTTTCTTATAGTAGTTGATTTTTTAGTGATTATTTATACAGTCAGAAAGAAATTAAAATCTCACAATTGATACATTCTCTCAATGGATTTCTGGGGGCAGGGGGGAACCCTTACAACAATATCCAACACAGACATCTGAGAAACCTTTTTAAAGTCCTAAACAGCTATTTTTAAAAAACACAGGCATAGACAGTAGGCAGTCTTGATTTCAGTGGCACTCTTAACATGCTTAAGAACAGAAATTTGCATAGCATTTGTAGACATGTGCTTAGGAGATATTTATTGTCAGGTGCTGAAGCTGCTGGGGGTGGGGTGTTTTGGTCAAAGTATTTGCTTCATATTTCTAAGGAAACAAATAGAAGACAAGGAAATCCAGCCTTTTCCCCCCCTGCCTTCAAACAACATGAGAGAACAGTTCAGAAGGGGTGGCATCCCAAGTCATACAAATAAATGATCAATTCATTACATAAATAGCCTTATAGAATTATGCAAATATTAATAGAGAAAATCCAAGTAATTCTTTAGCTTTCAAAAATGGTTTTGTATTTTATTCCTAATACTGGTCTGCACTGTTCAAGCTGTACTTAGAGTACTTTACTCTGCTGTTGAAACTATGTCCCAGTTCTCAGTACCTACTGACACAACTATAATTGAAGATATCGATTCCAGCTCTTTCTAGTCATACTACCTGACTTCACATGATGTTCTCAGTAACCCTGCTTCTACAGAAGGACTTTTGGTCCTACTGGGATAAACAGAAAGGTCTGTTCCAGAAGGCAAGTGGGAGTAAGATGCGGGGTGGGCTACATAACTGTAAATTCCTTGACTTGCTAAAGATGAGCCAACAGTTCCCAGTATTTGACTTTGCTGGTTTAAACAGATATCAGGGCAGTCCAAGTTAGGTAAAATATACTTTTTGTTGCGTTAAAAATCAAACCCCAACAAATTAGTCTTACTCAAAGCACTCAGCTGAACCTGCTCAATAAACCTGCACAATTGAACTCATTTTTCCTAATATAAAGAAAAAAAAAGCCAGCATACAGCAGGGAAGGGGAAAAAGAAACTGATACTAGGACCCTCTTGAAAATTGTATACAGGTAATAAATTTAGGGCAATGAGCAGATCTGATAATCAAGAAAACACAGACTATTCTACACAGACAAGGCCTATTCTTGCAGGAGTGTAGGAGGCAGGGGAACAGTGGATGGGATGTAGGGAGATGACAGAGCTCCATAGGATGTTGCTAGCACAGAGTCAACATTCTAAACCAGGGAAACACATAGCTGGCATAGCCATACACACATATATGCAGATCCAACCCCTAAAATAATTCTGAAGGTTGGGGACAAGGATATTGTCATGCCTAGTATCTATAATATCAGTCCTAAATACACAGCAAATGGTGAATTGATACAAATTTTATTATGAATATCCACCTGTCTGTCATGGTTTAAGCCCAGCTGGTAACTTGGTACCATGCAGCAGCTTGCTCATTCCCCCACCTTCCTCCCCCCAGCTCCCAGAGGGATGAGGAGGAGAACTGAAAGAACGCAACTCCCATGGGTTGAGATAAGAACAGTCCAGTAACTAAAGCATGACACAAAACCACTACTGCTACCACCAATAATAACAATGATAAGGGAAATAACAAGGGAAAAGAATACAACCACTCACCACCTGCCAATGGATACCCAGCTCGACCCGAGGAGTGATCTAGCCCTTCCAGGTAACTGCCCCCAGTTTATATAGTGGGCATGACGTGCTGTGGTATGGAACGCCTCGTTGGTCAGTTTGGGTCAGGGGTCCTGTCTCTGCTTCTTCCCGGCTTCCCCTCCTCCTGGGCAGAGCATAAGGCTCAGAAAGTCCTTGGTCAGAGTAAACATTACTGAGCAACAACTAAAAACATCGATGTTATCAGCGCTGTTCCCAGGCTGAAAGTCAAAACACAGCACTGCACCAGCTACTAAGGAGGAGAAAAATGACTGCTACTGCTGAACCCAGGACAGTATCATAGGCTGGCTTTGCATGACTCAGTACCATAAACCAGTAGATGGAAATATCTAGAGCAAAACAGCTGATGCTATATGTCAGCATACAATCTTTATGCATTTTGAGAAGGTTACTTCTCATCAGGCCGCATGGGCTGAATACCCATTAGCTGCTGCAGCATATCAGATACTCCTGGAAACTATCATCTGATTTTGTTTCATCTGTAATGATTTGAATTTCCATTTTCTAAGGCTCCTCCCTGATGTAAGACAAACTGCAACAAGAATAGCCAGTTACTTCAAAAGGCCGCACAACATCAAAGACACAAGCATAAGCACATCTTTTAGATAATGAGTTGTTAAATAAAGCTATCTTTGACACAAGTGCTTTTCTACTGTGGACATTGTTATTACCAGTGAGTACTCATCAGGTCAGAAGGAGCAATCAAGTACAATTGCTGCTTTAATTATCCCAATTCATGAATCCCCAAGAAAACTAAGAAATTTCCAGATGCCCTGCTGAACTCAGGATTAAGATGATTCCTGGCACTTTCCCTTTCTCTAGTGGACACAAACAATGTACATGTGCCTGAGCCACAAAGCCATGCACAGTTGGGAATACCTCACCTTTGTTACCTTAAAGGTGGTAGACCTCTCCCAGAATTAAGTCTTCACTGCTTCTGAATATTTTTATTATTGTTCAGCAATCAGACTGACAGAATTTGTAGAATCTGTGCATTCCTGCTACACTACCTAGAAAATAAAAAAAACCCTTCAAACTGTAATGGGAAAATCTGAACAACAACAGGTTAACCACTCTGTGTGCATATACAGCAACATATTCATGGAAAAGAAGCCTTAGCACTATACATTAGAAATTATTATGCTTGATGAACTTGTATTTCAAGATCAGGGAAAAATGCTTGAGTGGCTTAGGTGACTGATAATTTTTTCTACATTACTCAATTTCAAGAACAAGAAAACGTTTATGAAAAAGGGGAATAAGTGTGAAGAGTGCATAATCTACTTTGAAGGAAAAATTGATAGTAAAATAGAAATTATTTCCACATTTGACCAATCTTACTTTGTGCAACAGATATTTTGTGCTAATGAACTTATTACCTTCAGAAGACTTTCTTTACTTCTTTCTTGTTTTGTTTCTTTATGGGGAGTGGGAGTACAAGGCTGATCCTTTCTAGTTGAGGTCTGCCAAAGAGCTAGCATTAGGTGGTTTCAATTTTGCTGACTAAGCAGTTGCACTTACAGGCACATGCTGGTTTGCTGTCCCACTTGTTCAGTTTGTATCAGTCTTCAGAAAAAGGCCCTTCTTTGTCATCCAAGGCAAAGCATACTTTGATATATTTTAGCTACTAGAGCAAATCATGTGGAATCAAAGAAAATACCAGCAGTTTTGCAGTCACATGGACATTGGCATCCCTAACAAATGAGGGAAGTTCATGACACCACTACGAAGTGATTAAAGATTTTACTGCAGACTACTGAGAAGATAAATGTCACATCCCAGTTGCTTTATGATACAGACTTTATAATGCAGCCATTTCAACATTTAGGCCTCTCAAGTTCTTGCTTGAATTAGATATGTTAGTGGATAACACTGCTTTTAGTTTGCAATGAGTAAAGTATTTTCACTTGAGAAGTGATCTCATGCACAAATTTGGTTGGAAGTTTTTTTGTCCTGAAAAAATTGAGGATATAATCATGGCATCACACATGGCTCAGGATCAAAATACTGTTGCATTGTAAATTTTTCTTGAACTCTCACTTGATCAGATACAAATAAACCCCCGAACAGTAGAACTGCTATAACAGAGCAGCAATAGTCTAGAGCCCTGCCTTTACAATCCGTTATTACATTTATGTAACTAAGTTTTAGCTACCTGCTTATTAGTATTGTCTAGTAGAATGAGATACATCAATATGAAAAAATGATTAATTCAATTTCAAAAACCTCTTAAAAAGAAGTAAACTGAGTCATCTTGTTACTTTGTTAAATACAAATGATGTCTGTATGGGAATTTGGGGATCTAATTAGTTAGTCACAGCTGAAGATGGGTTAGATAAATAAACCCTGCCTTTAATGACCTGCAGAACACAGCTTTACTTTCAGAGTGAATGGCTGACTTCTTTGCTTGCTACCTTACCACAGAATGAGAAGGTCAGACAAGTTTCTCGTGAGCCCATAAAATACTGCTAATAGCATTTCTTTGTTCAAAGCCCATGCATGCTCATTTCCTCTAGTAAGGGTAGACAGTGGTAATCAAGGTAGTGTCACAACCATGCTACTGAGTTACTCCCAGAGCAGAACACAAGTGAAAAAGTAGCTTTCCTCCCCGTCACACCAGTGACTGTTAGCCTGAATACTGTTCCAGTGTCCATTGATTGGTAGCAGCAAAAAGGACAAATGTCTCAATACTCTTTTCTATAGAGCCACTACTGACTAAAGAGGTGCTGTTTCTACATAAACACATTTAGCAATTTTCATAAAAAACATTCTGAGCTCTAAAACAAAATCAGATTAATATTGGTACACAGAATTTCAAAATTGGTAAAAGTGCACACCAACATCCAAGCTACAAAGATGAGGCAAACATTAACATCTTCATGAAGACAGACAGGAAAGACTACCAAGGTTAAACATAACCCTTTGTATTAAGTTGGCTGCCTTTTCATATACTACCTGAGCAAGCCCAGCTGTTCATTCCAATTGCTTAGTTTGTTTAAACAAGGTAGACAGGCAGAGATCAGATCCAAAGCTGAGGCACCAACCCAGCTAAATTCAGCAAATCTGAGCCCATTTACATGTGCTGGGGAGCCAATCCTGACACCTACAAAATTGCTTATGCCAGTCAACATCCAAAACTATTGGTTACATTCCAAAATACCTTTTGGATCATCTTGGCTTATCAGAGAATTTCAGAAATTATATTATTATAGCTCTCCTTAAAGCACAGAGTTAGATTACAACACAGTTTCAATTCTAACTAATATCTACATGCATTGATAATGACCAGAAAATATTGATTTTTAATTGTTAAGGGTTTTGCCTCCATAGCCTAGCCATTATTTCAGCTGCTTCTAAATGAAGAGAATAATTACCTAATAGAACACCATATACAAACTATTGTAGATGTAGATTTCATGTCTCAATGCTTGGCATAAAAAGACAATTGTGAGGTATGTTTCTATGAATGAAATAGCTGGAACAAGAAATGCAGTTGAATCAGGGTATTACAATGGGCAAGAAAAAAATAATTCATCAAGTAGCTCTCTACCTCATTTTACAATTTCAGTTCTACCTAACACCGAGGGCTCTGCAAGGAAATTCAGAGCATATAATCTGGTTTTAATCTGTAACAGTAAAAACAAGCAACAAAACACACAAAATAAATCAGGAAGAACCCACCTTAGATGAGTCCTTCACAAGCCCTGGGCCTGAGAAAAGGTCGCATCCACCCTGCCCTGTTCTTATATGGCCTGTAAAAGTTTCCCACTAACACCTGGACCTTTAGTTGTGCCAGCAGAGCAGTGCTGGGAAAATTACACAGGTGTTTTGTCTGTTTCATTTTCAGTATGTATAAAACTAAACAAAAATAATTTTAAAATGGAAGGAAAATGCAGAAGAGTTATGTTGGTATCTTCTGGACAAAGACCTTGAAAGAGATGTGTCTCTTTCAAGAGTACAAAACTGCGCAAAAGCTAGATGTAAAACTCATACCATTACAACACCATCTTGTTAACAACTGTCCCAGTGTACTTCTCATCTGCATTTGTCCCAACTGACTACACCTGGATTTTTAGCAGTAAGCAGGTCACGGAAGAAATAAATTTAAAATCTGAATATCACATTTCTATAGCAGACTTCAAACTCTAGAACAGGACAGCATTCATCAAAAGTGCTTTGACAATGTGCAGCAACTGAGCAAGTATATCTCCATGCAGTAGCACCAGAGTCAGGAAGAACACAGTGTGTCCAAATGGAAGATGAAATCACCTGAAGAGCCTCCCTGTCACCATCTCTAAGAAGTGAGAAAGGCAGTGGAGTAGGAGGAATGGCAGAATCAAACACTGTGCTTCTAAATGACAGCGGGAGCCAGCACCTACCTGACAAAACTACTCTGCGTGTTATCTTGTGTTACAAACTTTCTGTGGCTTCTAAACAGTATTTGCAGGAAAGCTTCAGCTTAGCACTGTGTGCACTGGAATCTACCGGAATTTGGCTAATTGAACTTCACAGGTTGCAATGTTTTCATTCTAGATAAAGCCACCAACGCAGGGAGAGAAATTAAATACGTCTAAGGTCACCTAGGAAGTCAGCAGGGTATTTGGCTTCCAAAGCAGCAACATTCAGCTGAGTGTGACACATTTAAGTTCACGAATATTTATGACCCACTGCATTAAGTGGATTCTTAAGTGTTTGGCTGAATAAGACTGGATTTAAACACATTTTAAGCATCCCTTTAAATTCAGGCTGAGATATTCTGACTTTACATCTTTTGGTTCAAAGAGAAGTATTTATAGTAGGGCAATGGTGAACAGAATTTTTTCCCTACTGATTTTTTTTTTCCCTTAATTCTCACAAATGTATTGTAATTTTTTCTTATTTCTGTAAATATTTATTTTACTTTGCTCACTCTCTTTTCATTGTTACTTATTTTATTCACCCACAAATAATAAGTAAAAATGGCTTATTAATGCACTAAACATTGTACTGTTGGATCATTTTATAAAAGGAAAGAAGTATCAACCTTCACAAACTTTGGGTAATCTAGAACTTCTGCTTACAGAGCTTTTTAGCCTATCCAGTTTTAGGGAAAATCATCATTATGGAACAATATTGTTGCTTAAGAAAATATGAAATTACAGATTAGCTCATTGGTTTGCAGGAATATGAACTGTCATTAAGTATATCAAACTGCAGGCCATAATTTTGAGTCTGTAACAATCTTTTCTTCCTAATGCAGCACAGGAAGGACAGTAAGCCACAAAGTAACTTAAATTTTTGAAGGGTACCTGAATTACATCCACACCAGAATGTCAAGAGTACCTTCCTCCCTTTTTGTGTGGAGAGCTTCCTAGTTGTAGGTGTGCTGAATTTATACTAAAGGTAGTATAAAAGCTCCATGAGGTTCTAGATTTCTATTCAAGACTAGGCCTCATTGAAGCAGTGTGCTAGAGCACAGGAGGTAAACACATATGGTGTTTGTAATCCACTGTAGATAAACCTAGCTGTTGCAGGAAAAGCCTCCTGAAAAAGATCTCACCAATGATCACCACTGGATTTACCAGGCTCTTGTAATCCTCACAAGCTCCTGACTGCAACCTGTGCTCTTTTTGGCGGTTTTCATTAATTCCACAGTGGTGGGATTTTTTTTTAGAAAACAGGTTATTATCCCATTCTTCCTTTCTGACATCAGACAAGAAATCCTGTTATTATCTAGGAAAGAATCCGTTCCTGGCGTTACAGATTGGATTTTGTGGTGATGTTTGGCAACAGCATGCCAAGGCATAACAAATTGTTATCTCTGTGGATCAGAAAGTCTGAGAAACTTATAAGTAATTGGGTTTTCTGTTTGAAACATATTATTTGAAGACTTTAAAATTCAAGAGACAATCATCATCTCTAAGTTTCTGAGCATCAGCTATTTTACATCTTTATTCCATTTTTAATAGAAAATGGGTTCAAAAGAAGTGCCACTGTCAATTTTCAACACAGATCTAGAAAGAACATTCATGTGTCCTTAATGGGCACTGTATCTCAGATTGACTCTTTGAAAATAGCACAACTTGTTTTCATGAAGATTCTCATTTGTATTTCCCTGAACTTCCTCTCTTTCTACTAACTTTTTCAAGCAGAAAGATGGAATGAATAAACATCACTGTAAAATGAAAGAGGCATAATGAGAGGGAACTTTGTTTCTTATATCATCACGCACCTTTTATAAAAACACTAGCTGACAATTATATGTCCTGGGTTTTGACATTGGCTGTAAATTAAAGGAGAAAAAAAAAGTTAAGCAACTGGATTCCGTTATGTCTACCAAAGAGTCAACAGCTATTCCTCAGTATATTTCTGGAACACATTAAATTAGAAATCAGATGGATATCATATATTTAACAAAACATTTCCATTTAATCACATGAACAAAACTTGTAAATAACAGAGTTCAAAGCTTTGGAGCAGATGGTCTTTCTGTTTTAATTCTTTATCTGATCTGCTGTATGTCAGTAAATCTCTGAGTTTCATTTGCTTTATTCAAATCCCTTGGCTATTCAGGACACACTGTATCAAAGCATTCTGCTGTGGAATTTCAGTTGGTTTATATATGCTCCTAAACTAAAATCAAACATATGTATATTCTGTACACTCAAAGAACAACACAAAAACACAACACTGAAAAAATATTCTTCCTTGGTGACCTATTTACATTCTTTGTATATATATTATGTTTATATACAGAGAGAGGATGCAGGCACATAAGGAATAGGTCAGAATTCAGAAAGTGCTTACTAGAAATTCAAAAGCAAAACCAGTTCTAACTACTTTAAAAATCTTTCTCCATGTCAATTTTAATCCATCATTTAATGAATATATTTACCAAAATAGGATTAAATTGGTTTAACTTCATTGCTACTAATCACTTGCACTAACGTCAAGGTTCAATGCGTTGTATGTAGTAGCTGTGCCAAGTTCAATTCGGCTGACAGTTTAGATTTAATAAAATTGTTTTTTACAGGATGTAGCTCTACACTACCTTGTAACGTGAATGACACAGCCTCTTTCTGAAAACTTTATGGAGTCATAATGCTGGCTTGAAAAAAGCATAGGTCTTCTTGACATCTTCCTATTGTGCTGTAAAACCATACAGTGGTATGCATACCACCTAATATTTAGTCACTTGGAGGCTTAAGTTCAAATGCCTCTTTCCTGTCTCATTTGAACAATTCACTCAAGAATTACATCATATCACCCTAAGACTCACTGATAATATGTGTATTCCTCTATATAGCCTCACATTCTAAAAAAATATCTTCGTAAGTTAGGTGCTTGAAACCCACAGATAGACTTATTTGACGAATGCATTACCTGTAGTAGTCTTTGGATTAGGTCAGTGGAATTTGGACGGGAAAGGGAAGAAGTAGGAATTGCAAGACAGTGATCTCCAGCTTAACACTCGTTCTTTGAAAGAGCATTTCTGTTGCTGACAACAAATTATTTTCTTTTATAGTTTGTCTTTCCTTAAGAAACAGTCATTTTGTTACCACAATCCATCATAAACCAGCCTATTTGTTTGATTACATCTAAATATTTTTAGTGTTTACTATGGAATGACATGAACTGTGATAACAGCCTTGAAAGAACAGAGAAAATCTGGGTTACGTGTGAGCACTGATGGACAGCAATCTCAGCCATGGAGGAAAAATAGTTTTGTCCTACTTTCTGAGCAGATGAGAATTAGAGAGAGAATGAGCAACTTCTAATTTTAGGGCAATATTTTCACCCAGGGAGAACTCAGAAAAACACATTAACCTTTGGCACATGGAGGATGTGTCCACGGAGGCAAAGACCATCCTGTGCAACTCCTGACACTTTACAAAAATAAAAAGTTACCATTGTTCATACACTAATTAAAATAAAAAGAAAACTATAGGATTTAAAGAACACTGTGGGATGCACAGTTATGTCTCACTGGCTCTGAGACTACATCAGCTGCCCAGACACTTGCTCAGATTTCAGTACACAGAGGTACATGGACGTGTAGCCATTCAATCGTTCACTTTGCAGCCCATCTTCCCATCTAGCTACCTGTCACGGACACACATACAGCAAGCGTACTTGCAATTTCTCCCCCCCACCATGAGGAATGAAGGGAAAAATGAAATATGGAAGCTATGCTGAACATTTATTTTTGCAAACATATATTATTAATCTAGAAGAAAAACAGTTTAAGGTCATTGTAGATAATATAATTACTGCTGTAGTGACAGGGCAAGGAAGCTCAGTGGGTTTACAGCCACACAATGTCCATGTACTTTAATAAAACCCGCTTGTGCTGTTTTTGTAAACTGAGCCAAGGACCCACTTGTTGCTTAAGCAAAACTCTCTCATGCTTCAGTGTAAAAATAAAAACTTAGCAAATTATGCTAGCTAAGAGCAAATGAAGGTGAAAACATTGCATATTTGGAAAATAGCTCTAGCCGCTATGTGTCTATGAGCTAGTGATTTGAAAAATCACTACTTCCAGTTTCCTTGGGAAGTCAGTAGGTTTTTCTATTTCCTACTTTTCTGTGCACTGTTAACAAGCTTGAATCAGCTGGGACGAACTACATTGGAAACATCAGGAAACTAAGCAAACAGCCCATTGTGAGTCTTTAAAATAACCTGTAGCTATTTAACGCTGAACACAAATGACTGTGTGAACTTGGTGCACTAAGGGACTTTGATAAACAGAATTCCTATTTTCCTTGTGCTTAGGGAAATCATTGCAGCGTTTAGACTGTTATAAGTCAGGCACTTATCCAAAATGACTGCCACCTTGGAAATTATTGCCAGCCTTAGCTATGAATGTCATTGGTTTCTTGGGTCATATCAAATCCTCCCCATACTGTTACTAACAGATCATGTATTTCCTGAAGATGCGCAGAATGTGCAATATTTGATTTAAAAATCTGGATATAGCTTGCAACAGATAGTTTAACTGTAACGTAAGATACAAATTCAGGTTATCTCTGACAAAATATATGGATTTTTACTTCCCTTGAAGCAGCATCAGAGAAGGGAGCAGAAACTGGACTGGTGATGGCATTGAGAGGGGAAGACGGAAAGTAGTAAGGACTGTAAGGATTTGATGTACGTTTTTTTTCCACCCTATGGATGCTAGTAGTTCTTTGACTGAGGAGTTCATTTTATCTTTACACTAACCAGAGCCAGGAGAGCTGACCACGCTGTGTTTGTGGCAGTTAGCAGTGTCTGACATTTCTGTAGAAGGCGTGAAGCTGATGAGAGGTGCCATGAGCTAAAGGCATGATGACCTGTGCACGGTAGGCAGGTGAGGGGCCGAGTGATGTTCTCTTGCCATTACAGCCACCTCTTCCTACCTGATGCATCCAACTTTCTCCTTGTTTTTCCGCAGATGCACCAGCACAGCCCGAGCTCTCCCAGTTTGTTCACACCTGAGGAGAGGACGGTCGCTGCTTGGGGGTTAAACAGACGTTAACTTCAAGCAGAATCGTGCCCCTCGGCGACCACAGGTGGGCCATGGCCGGGCCACCACGCACGACCCGGGGGAGGGAAGTGGGGCACCCAGGAGCGCCTCTCCTGCAGCGGGCACCGGGGGACGGGAGGGATGTCCCGGCCTCGGCCCGGTATCGGTTCCTGGGGGCCGGAGGCAGAACTGCCGCTGGCTGCCCGGTGGCCCCGCGGGGACCGGGAGCCCCCTCGCAGAGCGCTGGGGCCGCTGCGGGCAGAGGTGGCACCCACCCGGTAAAGGCGAGTGGAAGTGTAGGAGAGCCACCAGGTCCTGGAGCGGATCGCCTCCCGGTCTCGCTCCAAATGCATGTTACCTGGGTTTAATTAGGATTGCACAGCATTCCCTGTCTGGGTACATGCACAGGCTAGGCTCCGTAGGTATGCACAGTCTATAGACGCACATGCATGGTACTGCATCCTCTACATTCACAGCTAGTCTTCATTCATATGTATGCCGCGATGAAATATTTGATCAAAGGTTGAACGCTAAGGCAGATCTGTTATATTTTTAATGTACGACCCTTAAAATAGACTGTTTTGTGAAAGCAAGTGTCTAAAGAATCCCAGTGCTGCCTCCCCCCAGCCGCGCAGCCTCCCCCCCAAATAATAATAACGCTGCAGATTGTAGAAGGATTTGAGTCTGCAGCCAGAGAGAAAGGGATTAGGGCGAGAGCACTGGAAGTTAAATTGTGCTGCATATAAAAAATGGGCGGATTGGTCTCTAGATGAGAGCTTGGTACCACCTTCCTTTCTAAAATAAAATCTCTCTGGCATGAAGTCACAGCCTATTTCACATCCGGTTTACCCTGGGACGTATTACTACTGTCTTGGTAAAGAGAAAGCTTTTGTTGTACCGCGGCGGTCGGAATATTGGGAAGAGAAATTCGGGTGCTGCGCCCGGAGGAGCGGAGCGGCGGCGATGGCTGAGGCGGAGTGAGCGGCGGAGCGGGAGCCGCGCAGCCTCCGCGCGGGCGGGCAGAGCCGGGCAGCTGCGCCGCGGACCCGCGCCC
Organism: Neopsephotus bourkii; assembly: GCF_033783945.1. Taxonomy (NCBI): domain Eukaryota; kingdom Metazoa; phylum Chordata; class Aves; order Psittaciformes; family Psittacidae; genus Neopsephotus; species Neopsephotus bourkii. The sequence goes on along the minus strand of NW_026901215.1, from coordinate 2,449,022 downwards.
GAGGGGCTCCGGTAAGGGCGGCCGCTCGCTCGCACCCCGCGCACGCAGCCCCGCACGCAGACGGACGCGCAGACACACACCCGCACCCCTTCGGGCGCTCCCGGCTGCGGGCACCGCGTCCAGGCGCGCAGGCAGCTCCTCTCCCCTCTCCGCAGGTACCGCCGGGTCGGTGGGATTTTTATTCCCTATCCCTCCAGCCTGAAAATCCGCAGCGATCGATGGGCATTGTAATTTGTCTTATTTATTTATTTTTTAGCGTGGACTGATTTCCACCGGTCGCTTGGGAAAGGTTTTTTTGGGGTTGGGGCTCTTTTTTTTTTTTTTTCCCCTTTTTCCCCCTCCGCGGGAGGCGGTGGGAGGGGTGGCTTTCTCGGGGTGAGGGGGAAATACAAAGTTGAAATGCCGGGAGGAAAACAAGTCTCGATTTGCGCCTCAGAGATGGGCAAATCTCCCACCGGGACTCAAAACTGCATCAAAATGTGCCCTTGTTCCCCCCGTTTTTGTTTTTAATTTTTTTTCCTTTTTATTTTTTTCCCTTTTTTTTTTTTTTCTTTTTCCAGCGGGCGCTGCTGACATTCTCCCAAAACGTGGATCTTTCTCCCATTTTGAATGGGAACACCCGAGCTGGTTCCCCAGGCGGTGCGGGTAGTTGGCGACCAGGGGCTGGGGGGCTGCGGGGGTCCAATGCTCCTTTAAAGTCTTTGCTAACATTTGTTTTCTCTAGCTGCAAGAAACTTTCCTTCTCCAGGATTTATAGCGCCTGTATGGGTTTATTGAAGTGGGGGGTGGTGAAGGGAGGGGGGCAAGCATGGAGCTCAACAGATCAAGATAGTTGGGAATAATTCACTTTCCGTTCTTTATCCCGAGGAGCCTTTTGCAAAGGCAGAAGTTGGCAGGACCGGGAGAAGGCGATTTTTGAAGCTACAGCTGTTGCCTTTCCCTTTGTAAGGGGGCTGGTTACAGGGCAAGTTAAGATGCAGTCTCGTCCCTGAAGATCTTTATCCATGCTTCCCAGTCACAGCCAGCTCTTTGCTACCCAGTGAGATTAGCTCAGCCCCATTCCATGCTTATCTGCCGATCATTTGGCTATAAATGCATTAATTATATCTCATTGCTTACATGCCGCTTTGTAATGATATTTTATTGATTCAAATTGTCCCTGAGAGTGTGCAGTGAATTGGGGTAGCTTTATTTAAAGATACAACAACATTTGCACGTACAGTGCTTTGCTTTCTCAGGCATTTAAAAAAGCCCCAATTCACTGCCGGGGGGGGGGGAATACAGACTTCTTATTTTGTTGCCCTTTTTAATGTAATGAATACTAAAAATCATATGGATTCCAGCACACAGATAAGTAAAGGGACCTGCAGCATCTCCCAGGCGATCAGCTGAATCTGGAACACGGGTTCCACAAATACCAGTTAACTTTGTATTTTATGGTTTATTAGAAAGCGAAAGAAACCCAAGTTGTGTTACTTTTTACTCAAAGGTAAATGACAGTAACTCAGGGAAGTCTGGAGGGAGGACTGGAAGAGATGAGAAGGCTGCTAATGCAAAAGCATTTCCTAGCAGCAGAGACTGGTAGAGAGGTAGGAGATGTGTGTAGGTTGTCAGCACATGGTTTGATTATGAATTGTGCCCTTTAGCCCAACAAAAATATTAGTGTGCATATGTAGTAGAAGATCACAGAGTCAGAATCTGATCATTTTACTCCTGCTCTGATGCCACTATTTCAGGGAAGAGTAGTAATATCTGTAAGAAGTTGCTTCCGCCACATCAAAGCAAAGCAGTGGCTGTGAGGGAAGCACCGCTCTCTCCCGAGTCACACTACCACACACTGACATCTTCCAAGAGGTCTGGAAGTACTCAGGCTGGTTCAAGCCAAACAAAAACCAGTTACACTTGGTTATCTGGAAATGTTATGGAGGCTCCTTGTCACATTTTCAACATAGGAGGGAACTGACTGAGAATTGGTACAGAGTTTGGGAACAGCAGCTTTAACTCACAACTGGTTTTGTTTAAATTCAAGAATAATGCAAACAGGAATACGCCCTTACTGCAAAATAAATCCCACCCTAAACCTCTGTCTAAAAGTAAAAGGTAAATGAGAACAGCCAAGGCCATGCTCCCTTATTCTGGATAACAGGAGCTGTAGCATTGTGAGGTCATTGCCTGACATCAAATTATTCTGCAAAAGTTTCCTAAATTGGACATTTTTTCACAGTACCTGTTTGTTGATGCTTATTTTCCTTCTAGTTTCAGAGCCCACCATGAAGAGATTCCTGGTGCTTTGTGACTGCCTCTGGGCCTGGAGCCTCCTCCTGAATGCACTGACTGAAAGAAGGTGGGGAGATATTTTTTAATGCACTAACATATTTTTGGAACATTTAACTTAACACAGCAGCGTGAGACAAGTACTGCATGGGCTGCACTACTACTACGTGTACTGGGGGGAGGTTAATCCCTATTCAAATCCCAGCTAAATATAACCAAAGGAAGTCTGAAAGAAAACTACAATTTGTTTGCATAACATCTCTTTTTAGATATTGTGAAGAAAAAAAGCAAAGCCCTTCTGAAACAAATTGAAATACCTCTTAAACACCTGTGCAATCCTTTTTACTCTGATAATGACTGCTCAGAAATACAAGTTTCTTTAAAGGAAAAATAAAAAGTGTAATCAAGTCTTTTTTTTTTTAACCTCATTTAAATGCTATTTAGTAACTTTATTGTCCCTGCAAGAAGAGGCAAAACTTTTACTTGTCTGTTGGTCAGGATTGTGTCCTAACTTAGTACCTGTTTTTGCAAATCTTAAGTAGACCATCCTAGCAAAGGGAGACTGCTTGGATGAAGGAGAATCTGTAAGCTCAAACCCTGTAAGAGTTCGTATTTGAAAGACCATGCTGCACTGAATGTGTATGGAATATATATTGAAATCATAATCTAAAACCAGCATCAGTATTAAGAACAATTTGTAATCATACAACACCTCACCTAACAACTAGTAAGTTGACTAAAGATCGTCAAGGAGTTTAGAGTACACTTGAAGTACTCTCTGCAATTCGGAATCCAGTAAAGATATTTAAGAAGATGCATAGACATATTTCTGTATTTTAAACATATTAAAGTCCAATCAATAATGTTACCTAATAACCAAAAAGCACTAGAAATTACATATTGTCAACAGTGATCCCGAAAAGGTGTATTTGCGCCTTGACCTCCATAGTGTCTCCTTATGCATTTGCAGCTCTAGATAAACTTACCTTCTGGCTAGCTTGCAGATTTTTGCTAGACTGGGGTGGGCAAAGGTTCATCTGTACAAGCATTTCCTCTACAAAGAAAAGAATAAAATCAGGTGATTCATGTAACAATTGCATTGAATAAACATGGCACTTTAGAAGTAATACCTTTATTTTGATAATATATTAAGAAAAGTGAGATTCAAAGTATTCATGAAGTACTTCATCTGGCCTAGCTAGAGAATTTTGTGGAAACATGGTTATTGTATAGTTATGTGTACATATACATGTGTAAATGTATTTATTATATATTTAAGGTATGCATGTGCATTTTTGAAGTGAGAATTTAACTGCATTGGACTAGTGTTTAAAGATTACATGGCATGTCACTATTATAATGACCTGTAGATGGAGTTAGTGCACAGTTTTTTTATTATACTGTGTTTTAATATGAAAACACAATCGCTTGCAGTCACCTTTCTCTCAAAATGTACACACCTTACATGAAATATATCTGTTTTTAAAACCATTGTGTCATAGTAACTTCCCTTGCCTATTCTTCTGGAGTGCTGTTAATCCTTTAAGATAAAAGAGAATGATGAATTAGAAGTGTCTGTGATATAGAAAAATGCAGCCTTCCCATATCATTCTTCTTGTCATAAAAAGCAGCACTAGGACTATTTTAATATATGTGTTTTGAATTAAAAATCACAATCCCTCTGGAGTTACAGTTCACTTTGTATGTACACAAATGTTCAGATTCTTCCTGTTGTGACCATATGTCAGTTAAAACCAGCCCTAAGGGTGCTTTTTACCTCTGACAAAATGGTGGGAAGAACAGGTAAGGGTACTGACAAATGTGACACCCAGAATGGAAGCGGTACATTTGGTTGCATCCTTGCCCACTGCACTGCCACTAGTCCATCTTCCTGATGCCTTTTCTGCAAACATGCTCATTTATTTACCACTACAATTTCTGAAGTCTTTTTATATCCTTTTGCCACCTTAATTCTGATGACCTTCTACTATCCTTGAGATATGTATGTACAGCAGCTTGTTTATTGACAATGAGTGTTAATGTAAGATTTAATCCAGTGAAAAGGCCTGTGTTGCAGTTCTACATCAGGCGTATGAGGAATGATCCTCTGAAAGATAATGCTCACTAGAGACAGCAGGAGAACTTGCTATTTGGTAACATATAGAAAGCATAAAAGAAAAAGAAATGTTAATGACTGTGACTTAAAATTCAACTGTAGGTATGAAAAATAAATATAAATCAACCCTTTTTAAAGCAAAATTATATGATATGTCTAGACGAGATTAATAGTATTTTTTAAAACTGTTAAAGATTTTGTCTCTTCATTAGAAACAGTGTTCTATATGCATTAAAACCCCTGAATATTGTTCTCTACAAAGTCACACCCTACTGAAATAAACAAAAGTTAGTAAAACTTCTGAGAGTGTCTGTTCTGAAACTTGGTTAAATTTGTAGTGTTACGTATTCAAACCTGTATTGCAAAATAGCCTGGAAGCATTTCCAGAGCACCTACATTCAGGTTATCTTTTCTCCTTCTCTCTGTATTAAATACAAGTGGATCAGACATGTGATACATAAACGATGTTTGATGAAGCTTAACAGAAAATAATTTTGTAGGCATTTCAATAGAACGAGATAATTTTGTGTAACAGTATATTCCTCATAAGACGGCCTTTGCTGGTCAGAGCAGGAACAACTAGCAGAGCACTGAGAGCTGCAGACCGCCGTAGCTGTATGGATAACAAGCTGCCCAATGGAAGGATCACTTCTGTGACTAGACCCAATCCTAACAACAGGTTTTGGCACTCTACTGGTTATCCAATTCAGTAGCAATGTTTGAAACAAAATGATGTTTTGGAAAGCACTGGTTTTGCTTTTGGTCATGATGACTACACAGATTTATAATGGAAGTATTCCCAGCAATGAATGAAAAAAACAATGCTGGGTTTGGCTTTAAGACAACTGTAATCTATGATTAAGAGAATCATCTATGACAGGTAAAAGTTTCAGATTTAAGAAAAAGGTTGATTCTGATGTAACCTACAGCAGACAGAAACCATTAAGCCCAAGGATTCCATTCAATTTATATTGATGAAAATAAGATTTTGGTAGCTGAGCTCAAAGAGCTCAATTTGATCCTTGTTCAAGAAAAATTTTAGGACCCTTGCCTGAGTTAGAGATACACATAAAGGATCCGTAAGTGAAGCTTGATAGACATAAGAGATTTCCATATCCACAGATGGTTTTGTTACACATTTGTAAGGAAAAGTTGGACATATTCCCCCAAATCTAATTGCTAAAGGAAAATAGGAAATAAAGCAAAATTATATCTTGAAAATGAATACTCACTTGACTGTCTTCTATATTCATAAGGTAAGCATCTCTGTATTTTTTGTTTTATCCTTATTCTAGAGTTTATTTCAGTACTTAAGTGTCAATGTTCTAAATTACTGTATCTTTCTTCGTATGCAAACCCTTTATAACTATTATGAATTAAACACGTTATCTTTTGCTGACAAATGAGCCTTTTCCTGAGGAACACATAGAACATTATAACCATTAATGAATAATGAGATGAACACTGAGGAACTGACATTCCATTTGCTCACTGTTTATAGAGAGGCACTGATTTTCAAGGATTTTACAAAAAAATGTACTATTTAAGAAGAAAATGTGTCAGTGAAAGAACCCTATAAAGACTACAGTATTGTTTTAGGGGGGAGATATTGTGAATGTAAACCCTGTATAAGCAAGATTAAACAGAATTTTGAATTGCTTTTTAAGCTTATTGGTGAATTACTGTTTTTCAGTCTTCATGGTTCTGTATTTCAGCTATGGACAAACCTCATCACAAGATGAACTTAAAGACAATACCACAGTATTTACCAGAATATTGGATCGTCTGCTGGATGGCTATGACAACCGCTTGAGACCAGGACTGGGAGGTGTGTTGTATTATAATTTTATATAAGGTTATGTGTTAGGTAAAACAATGCTATTTTCCTATTACATACTTGTTCCAATTCTGTTTCTATATACACTTAAAATAATGCTGACATGCAGTATCCATCTTTTCAAAAATGCCATGCCTTCTCTGTTTTTCACATACTTGATTTTCTCACACTTACACCCCAAACAAGAAAATAGTTCACGATTCAAGAAGACCTCTGAATATGTATTAAATTGTGTGAAGAATAAAATATAATATAATATAACCTGTGACCTGACAAATGACAAGTTTATGAATCAGGCCTAAATAGCACATCTATCTATGACTACTTTCATGAGAAGATTTCATTTTAGAAGTGAAAGCATCAATCAGCCTTAGCCATAAAAGTCTCAGAGAAGCTTATAAGATTTTTTTTCTAGTTAGGTATGTCAGCATTTGTTTCTCTAACATTTCGTCTTCACAGCTTGATAAAAATGTCTTTTTTCTTCTGCTCTTGGTGCTGAATCCATAAAAAGGTTTAAAACCACATAGCAATTCCATATTTCTAAAAACCTTGTTGTGAAGGTATTGTCTTTATCAGCATCCCTAAGTTCCCTCTGATTTGTTCTGCTCTGACAAAATCCCCAAACTAGGTCTTAAAAGCTTGTTGTCCACAAACGTGAAAGTTCTGAACACACAGGCACAAACCTGTCTTTCTGGTGCATGGAAAAGTTGGATTTATTTCTTTCAGATTTTTTTTTTATCTTTCCTTTTGGATTCATCAGTTAAAATAAAACAGAGCAACCCACCCCACAAAGTATACTTCAACCATGTAATAGCTCTCAGAGGGATTGCATTATAAGAAGAACAGTGTATTACATTAGAATTTTAAACCATCTCCTGAGGATGAAATGGAAGATAATTAAGGGTAAGCTTATCCTATGGTTTGAGGCTATCACCTTGCAACAGTTCTTGAATTGTGAGCCAACTTCTTCAACGATTTGTCTTCACTGACTTCAAGGAATGGCCAAAGATAAAATTCTGTTATTAATGCATTTTTAAATGTGTTCGTCTAAGTTTTTGTGTGCCATTTCAGGTAATACACAACAAAATAAGAATCACTTTTTACTTTTATCTACCAGTACTTTTGCCTGCTTACTTGTAAACACTTAGTCTGGTTTAGAAATAAATGCTCCTTTGATTAATGCAACTGTTCAGTCAGCTACTGTATCGTAGAAAATAAACAGCAGAGAAGGCCATAAATAAATGAAACTTTGCAAACTGTGTAGAGTCTGGTACATGTCTACAGGAAAATTTTGAGCATATGATGACTTCTTATATGAGTTTTGTAGCTATTATGTTTTGTTGAACTGTTACTAGAAAAGCAAACAAAGGGAGCTGCAGGGAAAGGATTTTCTTTCATTCTCTGGATTGCAGAGTAGAGAACCAAGAACATCTGTACAGAGTTTTACATATGTGTGTTTCTATCTGTATTTCTGAAACCAGACTTCAAGGGTGTACTGGGAGAACGGGTCTGAATACTTCATTAAAGGATCACCCAGTCCAGCTAAAATTTGATCACGAGAGCAAGATTGTTTAATGTAACTGCTTCTATAGGAGGAACTGAGTCTTTTCACAAATTTTAATAGCTATTTGCATCACTATCAGTTAAAAGCAAAAATGAGTGGAGCATGGGAAATATGGGATCGAGGGAAGGCAGTGCTGGAATAATTTCTCTAACCAAAGGTTAGAGAAGTTTAAATAATCTTTGCATCCCTCCCTTTCTGAATTGTGTTGCATGTTCCTGCCTTTATCCAAACCCCTCGAATATCACGATTTCCCTGTTGCTTAGTACATTATAGTTTCATGGTGCCAGTTCAACAGAGTAAATTTAATTTATCTGTTATAAAAAATCCCACATCTGATCAAATTTTGGGTAGTAAATTAATGTTTAAAATAAAATATAGTAAGAAGTATCTTTAGTCTTTTAAGTGTTAAATAATATGTTATCCAAAAGACATAAATTATATATTTCAGACACTAGAGACAAACATCTAACATGCTTTCAATTCTGGTACCAATTTATAATTAAAGGGTTTGCTCAGGAATTTTGAAATTCACCTCTGAAAAACCTTCTTGCTAAGGTGCCTAATATGAGCTAAGAACCTCAAGATGACTCAATTCTGACACATTTGATTTAGACACTTGGTATAATGTGGAAATGTATTCTGAAATGTTCCATATGGAAAAATATCTAGTGAGAAATCTAAATCAATATATCAAATAAAGCAATGTTTTTGGAGTTGGAAGTTCAATAGCCTTCAGTTATAGCATTGTCTGTTGCTGGAAATGTTAAAATTAAATGTAAAAGCGATGATTTCATTTTTCTTCCCAACATCAGGGATGTCTTAAATATTTCAGTCAGAACATGATTTTTATCTACTTTAAAGAGAAAGTTAAGAAAGGCACAAATATAGTATCATGTTTAGATATATGTAATTAGGTCGAATTCATTTCATATTAATTGTGACATGGCTATCAGAGAATTTAAGAGATTAGAGACCCTCATATATATATATATATATATATATATATGTTCTATTAATGAATTTTACACTGGTGTACCTACTGGTGTAATCTGTGTAGCACTGATTACACCACAGCACTCTTGCAGTTATCCAGAAATATCTAAGAAATATCTATCCTGTTCTATGTCTTTGTATGCCTTCATCAACAATAGATGAAGTACCCCATTGCATGGTACAGTCACTTTCTTCTACAGAACGGGGCATATTACAAAAAACTGTTTATCCCTGTAGGACCTCTCCTTCTTTAGTGCAGCTTTTCAAATATATACGCCTACAGAAAACAGAATTCTATGCATGAAACAGAAAAGAGAACCAATTTCTCTCTTTCCCACCTATAGAAGAAAAAGTAAATGACAGTTTCTTCAGTCAGTTTGTTTCTCTTCCCTTGTGTTTATGCATGAAAAATTCAGTGACAAAATGGTATGTTTACTGAAAAATTGTATCGAACTGTGAAAGGGGTTTGATCTTGATATGGTTCTCCTTACTTATAAGAGTAATTTCCTCCTTTTTGAAATAAGTGCCATGATATTTGTCTATCTTAAGTTTGCAAACTTATAGTGTGATGAACAGATTCATAGTTTTAAATAAATATCCTGGTGAGGCAGATGAGGCACCATGAAGCCAGGAACAAGATCCTGAAGAGATCTCATTACAAAGTTGGAGCTATAGTACATATTCATTGGGAAGCCAGGTTAAAAGGTGGAGCATTAAGATAATGAAAAGTTTAGAGGTGCTGAATTTTGAATCACTCTTTCAGTATGCATGGAATCAGTGTTAAATTAATATTAAATCCTTCCTTTCCTTTTTTCAGATCTTCTTTTGGAATATTACTTCTAAAGGAAAAATAAAACATGCATATGCTCCATTAAAGGTTATGGGAATAAAAATTATTATTGTTCAGATAACCCAGTAAGGCCATATCTGAAATTAACTGAGTAGCTCTGAGCATTTTGCTGTTAAACAGAGGTCATTCCTTATTAACAAGAATAAACAAACAAACAAACAAACAAACAAATAAATAAATAAAGGAGTAGGTAGCCCAGAGTGAAAAGTTACAGTGATTGAATATGGTCATTATTTTAAAAATGGCATTGTAGCTAAAATTAATTTGATTTTTCTTTAAAAGAAACACACAGCACTGTGTTACACATTGGCACATTTACACCTCCTATCAATAATTACTGATATAAATTATGTTATTTAGATGTTTGCCTCCTTCATATGTGGGCATAGTCACTTACTCAGACATTGCCAGGAAATAGCATCTGTTATACCCATCCATAAACATGGACAAATAACTACATTTACAGTTATTTGTGCCTGGAAAATAAAACTTAAAAAATGAATGTAAAAATGTTCTGAATCATACTAGATGACAACTATTAACTCTATGAGAAGATAATAATTTACAAAAAGCAAGGAGGAGGAACTGCAGAGAGTAAAATATTGAAGCTGAAAAAAGAAGAAATCATGTTAGACATTAAAAGAAAAAATGAACAGTGAAGTCATTTAGGTAATAGCATAATTTTCTGTGGGAAATATCTGGATCCTAGAACCAGAGGTGATAAAAAGTATCCTGATAATAAAGATGCTGTTCTCTTTTCAAATACACAATCCTGTACAAAATAAAGGATCAGATTGTGCTGGGAAGGAGTTAAATAAGGAAATTTCATCTCAGTGTTTGGTGACCTCTCCTACTAAGCTACTATATTTAGAGTGGGAATTTAAAAGACTTGAAAAGAAACAAAAAAATGGTGGAAAACCCAAGTTCTTCAGAGAAATGGCTATGCCATTGCCTTTTGTTGTGGGTTGTCTTCATGTGGCTTCACCAGGCTTGCACAGGGCATGTTGGTTGTACTGTTGCTGAGATTTATAAACATGAATTCAGGTGCAGTTACAGATTTTTTTCAAAGCTATCACTTTTGCAGTGCACACATCTCCTCTCTAAAACTAAAGGATACCACACAGTCTGTGACCTTTCAATTGTAAATGTGGTTTATCCCTTTGAGACAGACTTTGTAGTGGAAAGGTTGCTCAATACAGAACTAAGAGAGGGTTTGATAAGGCAAACAAGAATCTTTTAAAATGAAACTTGCATTTACAGTTTGGATGAATGCCTATTAGATCACCCCAAGTAGATTATCCACATTACCTAAGTATTGAACAGAGTTATACTCGGTTTATGCTATCAGTAAAAGCTATTTGTTGACCTCTCCTGTGTGATGTTTATCAAAATTGAGTGTGACTATTCTTAAGTGGAACATCAGCCCATCCCGGCAATTCATCGCTTCCAAAGAATGCTTATGTTTATAGTGATGGAAAATAAACTTGACAGTATTATGTTAATTAGGCTTTAGAATTCAGTTTTCATGAGATCATTATCTATAAATATATTATAAACTTATCTCTTGGTGATTGAGGTCCAAATAGAAACTGTTGAATTTCGACTCGTATATGGGCTAACTTAAAGTCTAAGGAAAATACAGGTTTTGTCTACATGTATAATAAAAATTCAGTTAAATATAAATGTTTCTACCCTAAATTAAAAGAGAGTCCAATACTGGACCTCCTACACATAATTCTTTAAGTAAAAAAGGACTAGATGCTATACTGTACTCCATAAAAACTGAAAGGGCCAATTTTGGTCTTTTTGCCAGTCTGTAGACACCACATTGATGTAAAGGCAACTGTAAAAAGGCACAGAAGACCCTAGGAAAATTGATCTAATACAACAATAGGGAGGTCGGAGGAATATGAACAGCCCTGTCATAGGGAAAGCTGCCATGACACTGCACAGCTCTCAGTAAACCCTTGACTGAAGCACAGACTATAGCAGGTAATCATAAGACAGCACACACTTCTCCCTTTTGGTTTCTACTTTTACAAATGCAGCACCACAAAATCCTTATGCGTGTATTTGTTGTGGTTCGTAAACCAAAATACGTCACAGGATGCAGCCAGGGTGATTAGTCTACGTGACTTTTTTCAGCAGTAATAGAGTACGCTATACAGGAATCCAAATTCCTCTCCTTCAAAACCATAGGAGAAGTCTTTTCCATTTTAATAACTGTAGCACACACCAAACATGCAGCGGGAACATGTGCGTTACCAAATGAGATGGAATTAATGTAAACCACCAAAATATGCAATTCAAATGAGCCTTATGCTCAAATACCAGCAGGTCTGAAAGGGAAACAGTTAATATATAGTTTCCTATGATAAATAGGCTCATTTCCTGCCTTTTAAATAAATCTGTATTTCTTATTTTTATTCTCAATTTGTAATCCAATCACAATTCTAGCACTAATGAGCTCCCTGGGAGTTTAAATCAAAATATTTATTGTTATTAATGTTGAGAGTTTAAGTTAGTCTGGCATCATTAGCAAAACACAGTATTTGTAAACAGTAAAATTACAGTAGTTGACACTGACTGCTGTTTTCATAGCTATATGTGGATCAATTGCCTGAGGCTGTGTTCCAGAGTGCCAAGGTGTGGTAATCAGTTGCTATTTTACTGAACCCTATGGTTGTTTTATAGTAAAATTAGCAAGTCATTAATTACCTTGTGTTTTTGTGTTGTTTTTTTTTTTTTTTCTGGAATTGTTACATTTTCTACAGATATCTCTGTATTACTTAGTCCTGGTTCATGAGGTAGGTTTTGTAATCAAGAGACAGGTTAGCATGTCTTTACAAGCAGTGGCTTTATCCTTAGCAGTGAGATCAGCTCTTGATCTGAGCTTGTTTTGTTCAATGATTTATAATTTTCTCTAGTTCTTAAGGATATTGTGAAGGTTTTGACCACAGCTCAGGAGCTGAGGCTCCTGAAAAAAATGCATCTGGGCATTTGAAGTATAGTTTAAGCCTTCCCATGCTAATCAAGCTGCAGACTGAACATGGTTAACCTTGATTCTAAATATAAATCCCAACTGTATGAGTAAACACATGTCCTGTACAAGGTTGACTCACAACTTTTGAAGCCCTTAACAAAGCACAGTTGAATCATCTAATTAGTAAAACAGTAAACATAAATCTCAAAACTTCCATATGGCTTTGGAGGGGCTAATCTTTTCCTGTGTGTTCATACACAATTTTTCATTGCTCTTGATAAAGAGGTACATATCAAAGAAAAAATAAATCATTTGGTGATGTGTATAGTGCTTTATCTGCATTTGAAGAGAACTGGGATTAGATGCTCTGCAAAAGTGTAATCAGTATGAAGAAAACACAATCTCTTCTGAGTTCACAGTCTGAATTTTCTATTATTACTTATGCCTTACATGCCACTTAAAATATCTTCAATGTTATACAGAAATGAAAGGCATCACTCATTTTTCCACTCCCTTGGAAATCTTCCATCTTACTGCCAAAGTCTTTGGTTTCCATTTTGTGCTCTCAGAGTGATTGACCATATGTCTCCAAAAGCTAGAATTCATAATATGCCACTGATTCAAACAGCATATTCTTTGTTTGTGCAAGGTAAATCAGTCAGTTATGTTATATTAGAGGCTCACTCAGAGCTGAGACTCAAGTTTACACTACTGAAGGATGATGGATTGTGCCTGAGGATCTAGTGTCTTTCTCTCCCCTAATCACACCAGTGCCTCCATTGAAAAGAGATGGAGAAACAGGCAGTCAGGATCTTGAAAAAAAGTCATATGAGTTTCTCTTTTCAAGATGTAAAACGCTAATAGATTTCATACTATTAGTTTCTCAGTCTAAAGAAAAGGTGATTCAGTAGCTGGAACTTAAAAAGAATCCATTCAGCAATGTTCCACTGGACCTTGTGAAATATCAATGTCCTTTTTCTGCCAGCTGTTTCAGACAAGATCATAGCCTCTTGAACTGTTGTTAAAGTGATAGGCTGAAGGAGAGAATACTTTTCTTCCAAGCCAAGCAATTTCTGGACAGCCATATGCTTCTTCCAGTAATAGAAGGTTAAATTCTCACTAAGAACTTCTTTAAGATCACAGCCAATTAGCTTTCAAGAGATTACTTAAATTTCTCTAAAGCTTATAAACAATGCTACGGTCACACATTAATTTCACTGGACAGCCAAGGAAGAAATTTCACCTATCCCATGCTTTTGTCAATAGTCACTGTAGCTTGTACACATCTCAGTCACAGATATAAAGCACAAAAACAATATTATCAGCAATTCAGTCACATTATAGTATTTTACTTTCTGTGATTATGTGTAGCACATCAGAAACTTCATACTTTAACCTTTATAATGATTCCTGGAGATTACTTTGCTACCATCTAATTTTTGCATTAACTTACTAACAGAAAACGTTTCTCATTTGGGGCATTACTTAGAATGGCAGTAGAATCAGGTCCAATATTATATGTTGATTATTGCTGTCTCACAAAAGGAGATATTTTATTGTATTTATATCAAACACTTATATTAAACTGCTTACATATATATATTTAGAATTTGTAGACGTTTTGAATGAAAGTGAAAAACCTGCATGTGCCCTGTAAAACACTGATTCTCATTAGAACTTTTTCATTAAATACAGAGATGTATATTGTTACTGGTTGCTTAATCTTGACTCCTTATTTCACTTCTGTCAGAAGTTTCTTATTAGATGGAACAAATCATATTTTAGCAGTCCAAAGCCTTTTGAAATCAGAAGGTTGCATTATACTAGGTTTTAAATTTAGTTATTTTAAAATATTTAAATAGCATTATACAGATAGCTACATAGATGCATTTCTTAATCTTATGAAAGTTTTTGCTTGCTGCATGACTTTTGCTTAGTATACCTGTACTTCTCTGTAAGCCTTTTTTCTTTAGGATTACTTCTCATATTCTAAATTTCTCTCTCTCTCTTTTTTTTTTTTTTAAAGTTATTTGAGAATGTATCACTCCTTCCATATTTGAAATTTCTACTAAAACCTCCATGCTAGCTTGTACAGCACTATAGTAAATGTATTCAGACTTACATCACTGTAAATTCTGAAAGCTGATGGGGTTAGCTGTTTGAATTTATGCCTCCAGGTGGTGTTACTCCCTGTGGCTATATTTAAATCAGTAGAGTGATTTTGATACATGCCATCCTGGGTGAATATTTCATGATGTGTGGCCTAGAAAATACCAGGATGTTCCAAAGTGCGTGTAGCAGGGGAGGAAAGGAGAGGAAGAGGAAGGTTAAACTGTGTTTCTCAAAGTGACTTTTAACAATAGATCAGCACCATTTTAGGTGTCTCAGGCTCAGCATCTGTGACGACTAAAATCATTATATCCTTCTGAAGTGGACAAGGGCATTGTGCCATGGAGCAAATGTACATCTTTGAAATCACAGAGAAGTCCAGCTTTATGGCATAGTAAATACATATAATCTGTGTTATGTACATGTTCTAGATTTCTGAATCATCATTTACACCAACCTATCATTGAGACCTATTAAAAAAATCCAGTAGCTTGAGAAATTTACTGTTGTTAATGCCTGTGTCAGTTTAAAAACAACCTTGAATATTTACAAACTATAATGTTTATACATAAGTGAAAAACTGTAGTAGATAAGTTTAGCTGGTATTTATTTGGAAAGTTTTAACTCCTTTTTTTTGTTGCAGTTAAGGGCAGTGCTGCCATTTTTCACTCATGCCCAATAAAATATCTGTATGTTTTTACACACCTTGATGCATTTTCTCTCTTTTTCTTCTGTGTTCCTGCATCTCAATAAAAAAGACAAACTTCCTAAGCCCAGGGTTAATTATTAGAGACCTTCATTCAGCTTCCCCAGAAACGCTGAGTACCCAATAAGACTTTTGAGTACTGTGTAAAATACACAGCACTGTTTATGTTACCAGACAAGAAGATTTATTAGTCAGAGTAAAAAGATTTACACAACAGCAAAGCTATGGCTGCTGTACTTTGGCATCACAAGCCATGTCTCAAAAAGTTCTGTGTTCAAAACCACTGCAATAAAAAGGCTGTTGCTGACAATACTGACTGTGAAATTACATTGAGAAGCAATAAATTACCAGGACTGTATTGTAGACCAATTTTAGAATGGCTAATGAAAGCCAATAATTTTTCTATTTATTGTGAGAATTTGTAGTGGTTAGCTCTAATGAAGACTGTTGATAGGCACTCACTGTCCTAATTTCCTGCTTCATCAGAGCGTGTAACTGAAGTGAAGACTGACATCTTCGTCACCAGTTTTGGGCCTGTTTCAGACCATGATATGGTAAGTGATAGCCTATATTTCTATAGCATTCATTTTGTCTTGTCTTTTTAATTTGGAGGATGAAAGATCCATATGTAACTTACTTACTCCTTTTAAGGCTGGGCCTTTATTAAACCCTGGATTCCAAAATGCCATCAGCTTTTATATGCAACGTTTCCTGCTAGTTGTGGCTGCATTTAAGTGCCCTGAAATTAGCAGCCTCAGAGACTTTAATAAGCGTTTTAACAGACCTTCTATTTGCTACATAATATATTATGAAATGCATTAGGGTTTGGATACACATTCTTCTGAGAATGACTGCTCAGGTCCTTGCTGGCACATCACTGATCCAATTTGCTGAGAAAGATCATCATCTTAAAATGCAATTAACACTTATGCCTACAGTGTGACATTCATACAGTCTAACCTGTAGTTTTATATTAAAAGCTACTGATCAATGGGAAGTGACTTTCCAGATCTTGGCTGCTGAAAGAGAGAAGATTAATGAGAGAATTAGTGTCACTTCTTCATGGAATAAATATTAAAATCAAATTGCTAGATAACTGCTGGGAATGGAGGAGTTCAGAACTCTGAATGAAGATGTTGTGAGCTCTGGTCTTAAGAGATATTAAAAGTTGTGTGAAATTACGCATATAAATGAGGTCCTCACAAATAGTTTGCTATTGACAGGGAAAGCCTGGTCTGCATTCACTAGTATCTGCTGGATTCTGTGTTAGGATGAATGCTGAAAGCATCCTCATTAATTTAAATGAAGAAAACAGTTCAACCTTGTAGCTGGCTACAGTTAGCTAAATACATTCACCAAAATAAAAACGGGGGAAAAAAACCACAAACCCAAAACAAAACAAAAAAACCAACCCAACAAAACCTCAACACATTATCACAGGAAAGGAAACAAGTTCCTTACCACAAAATTGTCAGTCTTTTAATTCAAACAAAATCTGTAGACAGGCCTTAAATACCAGGTTACTGCAAGTCTCTGACTACTCAAAACAATGTTAAGGGATGGAATAACAGAAATAACTTTTACAAGCTAGTTTATTTTCCTGAATGAGATTTATGCAGACACCATTTTCCTGATTGCTTGGAAAATAGCATTTATAAAACTACAGTCATATTTAAATGAGAATGGATAGTTTGAGCGGCAGCACAAAAGTTCTGACCAGTCATTCTGGTGAGACTGCTTACAATAGGAGGGTAATCTAGGGAAATAACGGCATTGGTGATTTGTCTTCTCAGCACATACATACAATACCGTCTAAGCAGTATATATACCATGAAGAATAAATAAATAAATAAATAAATAAATGATTTCTGCTTTTTTGTTCTATGATAATGTTGTGAAATTACCATGTGTACTTATTACTCTAAATTTTACATTAAAAGAGGGCACATTCCTTGGATTAAAGACTGATAGAAACATCTGATATATGCTATTTGTATTTGGTAAAACACCTTATCTTGCTTTCCCATTTCTATGTCAAAACAGGTAACCAATCACCACTGGACAAACTGGAAATTTCAAACAGTCTTGTGACTAATTTTTATGTTTTAACTTTAATTTAATAGTCTTTGAATTCAAACTGTAGCAGCTGCAGTTTGTAAGTGATCTGAGGCTGCTGCAGTTTTATAGAAACCCGCCTTTTCAGGACGGACCTCTTGTTAATTTCCTGAAAATTAATGCAATTGAAAGTATTGGGCTGGATGTAGATGTTTATGAGAGATCAATGAAAAAAAGAGTAATAAATGTATGTGGGTGAATGTGTGCTCTGTATTAATATTTATTGGTGTTGTTTGCTGTAAGTCAGCTGGCTAAGCTATTGTTTGCTCTGCTGAGTCATTTTTACTAGAAAACTCCAATAACGAATAGCAATCAAACAAATGGACATGGATGCTATCCTACATGTAGACATAAGTCTTGAGTAACTGATAGGCCTGCTGAAGTACTTGGGACTACGTAATGTTTGGACTTCAGCAGCTACTTCTACTTTCTAGTTTCAGGTGATTTAATTATTAAGTAGAAGGTAAAGCTAATTTGTCGTTCCTAGGACAAACTGTATGGGATTTGAGTTTTAAGGAAGAATATAATACTGAAGCCAAAAAATAATCTACTTTCAGAAATAGGAATAGGCATATTTAAAAAAAAACCAAACCCAAAACATTGACTTCAACTGTAATTCAGTGTAGCTGAATTACTGTACTATGAGCCATCACTACCTACCAAAATATTTGTCAAAAATAATTAAAAGCCCATACCACATGGCTCCTGATTCTCAGTTAAACAGGAGAAAGAATTCATCATTCTCTTAATATAGTGTGTGACCAAGAAACACACAGGCAGGTGTTCATGTGTTTTGGAAACTAAGGAATTACAGAAGAGTATTTAGTATAAAACTCCTACTCACATTTCCTAAAAAGTAATGTGTGTGCTGCCTACTCATGCTAACTCTTTTGCGTAAGGAAAGCGTAAGGAAATAAGTGTGAAATCAGAGGCAGAGGGAGAAAGATAAAATTAAGGACTCGCAGAATATAAAGTTTATATTAATTCCTGTGTACATGTAGTGCAAATTCCTCTGTGCATATTACAGGTTGGTTGTCAACACCGTCACTTGAGGGCTACCCCAAATTTGCTCCAGTGAGCAGATTTACAGTAAGCGTAGCCTGGGCTGTGGGATTTGGTAAGAGAGAGGCCTCACACGCAGCGGTACTGACACACTGGGGAAATGATGTGCTGCTGTCTGAGCCTGGGACTGATGGTTGGGAACCAGCAATGAGCTTTTCCAGCTGACGCCATGTGTTATGAAACTACAGCCACAGTGAGACATCAGCATACCTAGAGACCATCTGTTTGCAGAATCCAATGAGGCAGCTATATAGATAGTAGGTTGATATATCAGGGAGTACATGGTGTTCCTACCCACTCTCAATACACTTTTTTAAGAGCAGCATAGACATAACCTGTTAATCTATAAAGAGAATGTCTTGGCTTGTTCTTAAACTTGTGAATAAAGTTAAAGAGGAAAAAAAAAAAAAAAAAGGCACTTTTAAAAATATCTTTTCCTGGAAGAACTTTGCAGGTTTTGAGGCCTGCTCTCTCAGATGGCGGACTGGAGTACTCAACAGATATCTGGCTATTCTCACATGACACACTTTTGTGAAATATTTGATGTATATTATGTCAGATAAGAAGCATTTTAAAATTAACTTTTTTTTTCAGAAAGACATTATTTATTTTTTTTTTCCTAGTAAACCTTCATTCCCACTGCTTCTGTACTGTAAGCTCCTCAGGAATTTAATTTTATCTTACTACATTCCTTTACAGTTTCTGGGAAGAGATATTAGATGAGTAAATCAGAGAATATTTAAGTCAAAGCGTTGTAAATATTTAATATCATTCAACTTACTGCCAAAGCACAGACAGGAATCTTTTTTTTTACCTGCACAATAAGGAATGAAGAGTCTCTACTGTGGAGAATTTATTCTAAATTTCACCTCACTCATATATTTGTACATAAACCACTGCTATAGTACATGGTTTGGAAAAAATCCTTCTGTTCCTTTGTTCTGTGTGGCAACTTCCTTTAGAAGAAAGCCATAATTAAAGTATCCGATGACTTAATCTTAAAGATCAGCTGTCGGTCAGGATTCATTTGAGGAGAATTATTGTATGTATTAAAGTGGGTAGTGAAAGCTAAAGAGTTGAGAAATCTCAGCCAAAATGAATTCACCCTCTATACTGCAACAGCCTGGGACAAGATTCAGTCTGTGCCAGACATGACCTGTCAGCTACTTTTTAATTGAGTTCTGTCTTAGGCTGTCAGATCTCTCAGACTCCATGTTCTTTCCCAGCGTAAGAAACTTGTGTTCATATAAAGTGAAGAACCAGACTCCCTTCTCTCAACCTGTACCACCTCCCACTTACCTCCTTCTTTGCAGTTGAAAGAGATAAAAAAGGGAATGGTTTACATGCACGCTGAAATGATGTCACCTTCTGGGTATGTCTTTTACCTTCCCCATGTGTGTAGGAGGAAATTTTCCTTGGAGATAGTAAAATATGGAGAAAATCCAATATTTTCATGCCATCTACTGCCTTTTGAACCTCCTTCTCTGCTACTCTGCTGCACACCTGGACAAGATTTTGCACACTGCTCAACCTAAAGCCTTGACCTAGTGAAATTCTTGAAGCAAGTAGTAGGCTGTAAGTGTACAACTGCTGTCACTGGAGCTGAACAAATCTGGGCTCACTGAGCACATACTTAAAAAATGGAAATACAGTTAACTATACACCTAAATGATTCACAGATATGGGATGTAAATTAAAAAAAAAAAAACAAAACAACAACAAAAAAATCCCTAACTCCAAAACTCAAACAAACCCAAATTAAGAACACCCCATGGAACTACAACATTTCCAAGTCCACAAGAAATTTATTTAGCTATCTCATGCCCTAAAACCACAAAAAACACACCATCAGTAAGAACCACCATTCTTACTTGATGATAGTTACACAAGAAATATATTGTATGGAGTGTTACCATTTGCTAATAGAAAAATTACAAGTCTAAGAGAGTCTGTCACAGACAGATTTTGCATACCAGCTCCGGAATGTTTCTATTTAGTAACATATTCCTTGTCCGTATAGCTGTGTGTGCCTTCATACACAGGAATTTCCTTCATTTCAGGATTTGCCATCTCCATTGGCAGGAGATCCCTGAAAAAGTTCAGTTTCTCAGCCAAAAGATTATAATTCAGGGTAATTTTGAACAGTGTTTGGACAGCTACTTTTTATGTTTATCACAATAGCATAACCATTAATGTTGGAAGGGTCAGGGTAATCCCATACTTAACTTTCATGACTGAATGGAATTTTTCCCAGGGAAAATACTATACCACACTGCATCCACAGTTTTCCCCACTTTCACCCCATGTATTTCTGTATTTATAGTATAATGCTCCAACATACTTTTCCTTCCCATCTTCTCTTTCTTAACTTTGTTCCTGTTGGTTTGTAACAAATAATTCTTTCATTTCACAGTGAGTGCTGGTTATTTTGATTCACCCTACGTACACTGAGTAAGCCACTGCATCTCTTCCCCATTGACCTAGTCCTTGCATAACCAACTATAACTCTTGGTCCAAAGCTGTTGCCACCTTGTGCTAGCTATAGCCCAGTGATTTGGACCAATAAGCCATTCAACATCTCATAAATTGAAACACATAATTCTAAGTGAACTGTGAACTTTTTGCAGGTTGACTATATGTTTATGCTAATGAAACAGAACAAAAGACTCTGGGAAGACCCTGTCTCACAAAGCTTGTTTTATTCTGAGAGACATATTCTTCCTGGGCTGTGCATACTGGCTGCATATCTACAGCTTCAAATTACAATTTTTTAGAAAGCGAAGGAAAAGTGAGAAAAGGTTGAATTATTTTGTTTCCACTATATCTCACGTTCTTGTCTAACTTGATATACTGTTCTCCCTAACCTTTATTCTGTTGAACACAGTAATGATATTGTAACTGTTTAATAAATGCTTCAGGTACATTGTAATATAGAGAAGAAACGTTCTGGTAATTACTGATTTCCTTAATAGTCATCTTGCTTCTAGGAAACAGTAAAAATATACTTTTCAAGTTCTCATATTGCAACATGTGGTTTCACAAGTGCTTCCCTTTTTTTCTGAATTGATGTAGGAATACACTATAGATGTATTTTTCCGTCAAAGCTGGAAAGATGAGAGACTAAAATTCAAAGGACCTATGACTGTTCTCCGGCTAAATAATTTAATGGCTAGCAAAATCTGGACACCTGATACCTTTTTCCACAATGGAAAGAAGTCTGTGGCTCATAACATGACAATGCCAAATAAACTATTACGAATTACAGAGGATGGGACATTGCTATACACAATGAGGTGAGTCCTAAAACATTATTTCCTTCTTCTAGTTTCATAATTTAACTTGTTAAAGCATCATATTTTCCAAGCAGGTAACAGGTTTTCTTTTTGATCATTATTTGATTCCTGCTTCACAGTTATTTTCACAATAGGCCATGGAATGATGGACAAACAGGCATTTAGGCTGGTATGGCTTTTTTTCCCCTCCTGCTGTGCTACCTTTACACTGCCTGGATGTGTCTTAATGCATGATTTTGAAAAGGTACCTATAGTATTGCGAATCCATCAGTTTGCAAAGGACCTTACTCTGGAGTTGCTTTCAAGGATTCCATTAGCAAAGTATTATAAAGCCTGAAAATTTAATATAATCTAGAATATTAGATGGTATGCAAGGGGTGTTAATCTTTAGATCCTATAGAAAGCAGATTCTAAGAACTAGAAGACGCACAGAGGATTCATTGCCCATTCTTCATATTTCTCGTGCTTGGGAATACACAGCATGATAATCTAAAAATAGACATTGCTTATTCCATTCATAACAGGAAAAACAATTCACTAAAGCTTTTGGAAGGTTAGGAGACAAAATTATTTCTGCACTGGCACCAGTTTTACTGGAAATATATGTTTCTCTTCATGGATAACTGAACTTTGGCTACCTAGTTTTCAGCAGAGGACTTAAATCCTTTTGAAATAATGATACACAGTCATGGAAGCATTCTGGATTAAAAGACTGCAAATGAAACAATGAAAAAAAATAACAGTATGCTGTCTCTACAGAGGTACACATCCCTCATTTATGTCTCCATGGAATCAAACAAGGCACAAAGTGATTCTGTTGACTGAGGTCAAGATAAAAAGCTTAGTACATCGGTGAACACTGAGTTTTCTTTTAACAATTTTAAAGATGTTTTTAAAAGCAATACAAGTATTTGGAGAAAACAGAGTCTCCAGGCTTTTGGGAGTCTGTCAAATATGTTCAGTTTATTCTACATCTTTAAAGACTGCTTAGGATAGGGTAGAATCTGCTTGGCTGGTAGTTACACAAGTCCAGGTCAATTTTTCTTGTCTTCCTAAATGCTTGACTGATAAGGATTTAATTTATTTTGGCAGCACATCGTTCACATATATCTCTTTTTTGACCATAACCATTTCTATTTGCTCACCTTTGCAAGTGCCTTGAAGCAATCTTCTGCCCAGTATTCAAGTACTATTGTTCGTTCCTTGCTGATGTGTGGTATGTGACTGTTTATAGTTTATTTAATTTCTTTTATTGAGAAACATGTTTGCACCCAAGCTGATAACAATGCAATGATTGCAGTAAATGTCAGAGCATCCAGAGTGCACCAATTTAATGATGACAACAAGGAACCAAGTTCAGTTGCTAATAGATTCTAATCCTCATGCCAAATTAGAAGTCTGAGCATGTCTTTGCTGTACAGTGAATGTGGTAGAGGGCCAGACCCAGCTGCACTGCTGTGTCCACACATGCCTATTGGCACCCCCAGCCAGACAATTCGGGTCCCGTTCTAGCTGATAATTAATCACATAACAGATATTATGCTATACTTATTCTATGTATCTTAATAGAAGTCTATTTGCTATTTCTATGAAACTAGAATAAATGTGTCCTTTTGCTCATTAATCCGTTATAGATTGACTGTGAGAGCAGAATGTCCAATGCATTTAGAAGACTTTCCTATGGATGTACATGCTTGCCCCTTGAAATTTGGAAGCTGTAAGTTTATTTTAAATTGAGGTTTCTCCCTTTTCAGGCCAGTTTACAGAAGTATTTCACAACTGAGAAAACCTCAAGGTTTTAATCTTGTGTATTTTTATTTTCTTGTATATATTTATAGTTAATATAATTAACCTTTTCTATGTCTTTAATATCCTCCAATGTCATGCCTGGACATTCACAAAAGAGAAAATTGGCAGCGATCTAAACATTTAGAAAAGTAGTTTGGTACTTAGAAAATACTGGTAATCTTATAGTTGCTTTATTTTGTTAAGACCCCAAATCAGTGTTAAAGTAAATACAGACCATGGGTAACTGATTTGGTTTAATTGAAAACAATTCCCTTATTGGAGTATTTAGAACAAAATTTTGCCTGAGATTATAAAATGCTCATATTACAATCATGCAACATTTCTGGAAATGAAAAATTTCACAAACTGATTTCACAAATTCCAAACTGAGTCCTACACTTGCAGCATTTAGTTACATTTGTAACCTATGATCAGACAATATACTGGACAAAATATAATGTAATTGAAATCATTGTAATAATTGACAAAGCTGTCTGTAAGTTGAGAATTTCCCCCAGAACTTTAATTTGAACAGCAACCAACCTGACACTGATGCAGTCACACTTAGCTAAACATAATATTAAAAAAAATTAAATACAGGCCTCTCCAATTCTAAATAAAAACAGCAACAACAAAAAAAGTGAAAAGCTTTTTCACTGTAGTTGGCTCTACACAAACAAGGAAGACAAAATGTGTGGAAGATGTGATAGTGTACATATTGTTTCCTCAATGGCTATTTTTTTATAGTAGAAATGGGTCGTTTCACTCATAATGGGTACTTAGTGGCTTGATCAATTTCAGAAGTCAACATACAGAACACCCGATTCATTCTTCTCCTGGTACTAGACAAGGAGATCATTTACTCTGTGTTTACCATGAGAAAGGACTGGTGTTAGGTCTTTAAAGAGCTACTGGCCTCCTAGATAAGATGTAGAGAACAAAAGCTCATACACACTTGTAGTGTCACTGACAAGAACAGTTTACTCCTGAACCTTAAGCTTTCTTACAGCATTTACAAGAAATCTTTAGAAATCTCCTGTGAAACAGAAGAGGGTGGAGGGGAAGCCTTACTCGGGCTAATAATAGGGCAAATAGCTGCAGTGGGCTCTTTAATAATGGGAGATCTGTGCACCTGAGATCCCAGTTAGATGTGGAATGCTCACAGGATCGAATTTCTTTTGAAATGCCCATAACAGTGTTTATGGGGAGCACATGCTGGATGTGGGAGGTGGGAAGATGGCTAATCCTGCATAAACCCTGCTAATGCAAAGTTAAACCATCAACAGTTTTTGAACAAATGAGAACTATTAGATTGAAGTTCTGTAGACTGGATATAAAGCCTACCACATCTGTGCATCACTGAGCCACAGCCTAAACACCAGACACTCCCTAGTCTGCACAATAGTCCCCATGTTTTCCCTACCTTTATTTCTTTCTGGCCCATTGTGTCCCAGATTAGTGTACTCTTGGCTCACAAAGTGCATGGTTTTCCAGATTACTAGAATCTTGCTTCCATTAAATGATTAAGATGCAGAAATTATAAATGAAAAGAGCTGGATAATATGGATTTGAATACAACTCCAGAACCACACCATAAGATAAAAACAAGCTAGCAGAGACTTGCAAGTATATCTGTATGTCTTTTGTACCTAAATTGTTTTCCTCTTTATCCTGCAAAATATTTTTATTGTATTATACATAGTTTCCTTAAATGAACATTAAAAAAAAATAAAATCTGTGATATTTCTCGTTGAAAGACCATTTCTTACACTGAAGTTGAAGGTAAAACTGGCATTCTAAGGTCAGAGTGCAGGCATGGTCTGTCACATTTTACAGGCTATCTTCATTATTTTTCCGTTTTGATCACTATCTGACTACCGTGTCAGCTGTCCTAAACAAGCCTATGCCAGGCAAGTAACTCCAAGTGCTGGGAAGGGCCATGAGACAAAATCAAGGAGTTTTCAGCAAAACTGCATTCCCCTACTAAATTCAGGCGAGTTTCTAATCTGGGATCCTCGTGGAGAGAAATTCCTTCTGTAACGTGGCTTTAATGAAAACACTGCATGGGAATTAACTGTCCAGAACAGGCCCTTAAAGCTGGACCTTCCCCTCCTTCTCATCAGGTTACATGCCATAACTAACAGATTATAGAAAAGTCGTCTCAATAATTAGCTACTGATTTAAATAGAAATATCTTCCATGGGACAAATGGCTGGACTCAAGAATGATGTGAAAATGGGACTTGCAGTTGTACACAGAAAAAGAACAGTTCTTATATTTAATTGCCACTTTTCAGTGGGAATCATATTAAATACTTTTGGGACATTTATGTAAAACAACTGAAGTTCAATATAATCATCACAATGTACTGAAAAAAATACTGAAAAAGACATTTAATTGTCATGAAAGCCATGCTCAAAGTGCAGACTGCAATATTACACTTAGTAGCTCCCCAGGGTAGTGTTTGCCCAGCTCTGTTTGTTTTGGATTAAATTGGATGAGTTTTCCATGTCCTTCACTGTTACTCATCACATTGGAGCTGGATTCAGAAAAGCCTCATATTGAAGAAGCTGCACATCTCCTATGGTCTCTGCCCATACTGTAGAGGCCGATAAATGTTTGACCCAGCTCCAAGGCTAAAGCGATTTGCCAAAATAGCAGCTTAAGCTAGAGGTTATTCCAGTATAAATTCAATGTGACAAATGCTAAAGAGATTCTGGAACAACAAAAAGCCACATGTTGGCAAAACAAAATCAGGAAGGCAGATGCTCTCCTCAACTCTTAGCACAAAAATCTGATTGTCAGTTTAAAACTAAGGCCACTCTGGAAAGCAGCAGTGGCAGGAGCAAAAGACTGTGCTTCGACTTATGCAATATGTGAGTTGAAAGCTGAGGATGGAACCTGAACAGAGCACTGAATTGGGAAGTACAGGGCAGGGCAAACTCATTTCCAGCACTGATGAGTGTACTCCCTTCCCTCTCAACCCATTGGCTGATCAGTGTCTTTTTTCCAAATTACTCTCATGCTCCAGAATAAGCAAAATGCTTCAAAATTAATATTATTGCCACTTTATGTGACTAGATTAGCAAACCAATTCTTGTATTGGTGTGGCCAATATTTTTAAGACATAGACTTGCATTTATTACTGATTCTAAAAAGCTATGTATATGTTACAGTGCTTGGGGAATATGAAGTCAGGGTAAAAGCACCCTTCCATTTCAATAAGGCAGGATCAAATGCCATGCAATTAATTTACCAGCACACTCCATTCAACACCATCTCTTCAATTACTGTTATCTCTTACATCGATAAAATTACTAACTCACAAATGAAGTCAAGTGAATCAGATTCCTCCCTTTCCTTTCCTGCTTGCCAGTACTGAAAAAAAGGGAAAAATATCATTCTCTAGGTAGTAGCCTAGTATCATTTTAGACACCCTAAGATGTCCCACCCAGTTTCCAGCTGACTTTAGAGGGTGCAAGCTCTGTGCAGGTTCTAATCACACATTCTTGTCCCATACATGTCTTGGATACCCTTAGGTGTGAAGAATGACACTAGATGCCTCTACGCAGACAACTAACTCCCACCCTAACTGCTCATAGCAAGAGTGTCACACTTCAGACTACATAAAATAACAGCAGAATTTTACAATGGGACCAAGATTAACAATATTGATATATAGTCTGATTGCTGAAATAACATAAATAATGTACAAATAGCAGCACAAAACAACCTGGATAGCATATGTGGGATGCTACTGGATCACCTATGTAACATACTAGACTACTCAGGTTTTCAGAATCCACAGTGGTTCTCTGTTGCTTTATTCTGGTCTCAGACAAATGTGAACTCAAGTGTGAGCATTTCTCAGAAACAACCAAAGCAAAAACATTAGATTAGGTTAGTGCTTTAACCTCACCAAGCCTAGGCAGCCTCAGAAATGTCTGCTATGTTTGTTACACAGCAGGGTCAATGTGAGGGGGAGATAACCAAATGAAGAGATGATATAAGGAAGAGAAAGATTTTGATGCCATTGAGGACAAACCTTAATCCAGCCCTACAACAGTTAACTTAGTTAATCATCATATGGATAGACCTGTAAAATCAGTTTTATCTCCCCTTAGATAAAAAGTTCCAGTAAACTAGCTGTGGGTTTCTACAGATAATTAAAGAAGATTTAGTATCAAAACAACTGCTCAAAACATTGTTCTGATAAAACCATATGGCAACAGAAGGTGCAAAGCTGAAATGCAATGTATTCTTTTTAAATCAGATGCTTATACGAGAGCAGAGGTTGTGTATGAATGGACACGGGAACCAGCAAGGTCAGTGGTTGTGGCTGAAGATGGCTCTCGATTGAACCAGTATGATCTCCTTGGACAAACTGTGGACTCTGGAATTGTTCAGTCCAGTACAGGTCTGTGAAAAAGTTGTGGGTTTGGTTTTGGTTTTGTTTTTTTAAGGGTCATATTTAACTGCCAAAACATAATTTAAAGCAGGAGAAAAAATGCAAAGACCAAAGAATGAAAGAAGGTAAAGTGCTTCAGATTAGGAAACCATGACTTTGAAAAGACAACTTATCATGGGATTCTTTTTC
Source organism: Neopsephotus bourkii (assembly GCF_033783945.1). Classification (NCBI taxonomy): domain Eukaryota; kingdom Metazoa; phylum Chordata; class Aves; order Psittaciformes; family Psittacidae; genus Neopsephotus; species Neopsephotus bourkii. The sequence goes on along the minus strand of NW_026901215.1, from coordinate 2,420,735 downwards.
AACTAGTGGTTAAAATATTTGACCAATTAAAAAGTTTTCCACAGTGACAGATCTAGCCAGAAAAACATTAATCTACATTATAAAGAAGCAACTCTCATACCTTTGTTTTATTGTCTGCTTACTATATAAGCTTAAAGAAAACTAATTGCATAAAAATACGAATCCTCAAGGATCACATTCCTGGAGGCTGTGAAGTTGCTAAAAGCCAGCATATAGTTTCTCAGGGAGGTATTTGGAGAATGGAAAAAAATATGTCATCAAATACCAAAACATCTGGAACATTCAAACAGGATTTAGATGTCTTAATGTTAGCACCAGCTTTACCCCCAAAACTAGTAATGAGATACAGAAATATGGCCAACTTGTAACCTTAAAACTGGCTAAAACACATTGCTTTTCACTTTGTAGTATTTAAGATGTTTTGTTTGGGGTTTGTTTTCCTAATAAGTTGGAAGTGGCATGAAGACCCAAATAGAGTAAGAAACTGAGCATAAAACATGAACAAGAGCTCAAAGCATTGACTAGACTGACCAGTGGATCAAAAGAAGCACTGCATTAGAAGTAGTTATATTGCTTTGAATGCACCCAAGTTTGTAACTAAACTAAAGACCTGTAGACCTGCATAAATTAAACCTTCTAATGTGTCATTCATAAAGTCAATGAACATTTAAGGAAAAGTGAATAATTTCAAGCTGAATCATACTCTACGTCTGAATTTTATGGTTCCTTTGCCAAAGCATATTCATATGCTCTATTAAGCCAACAGAATTTCTCACAGACAAAAGTTTCTAGGGGACCAATATTCAGCTTACTACTTGGAAACTTCTGTTCAGTTAATGTAATCATAAAAGAAGTGGAAGAACAGTACTAAGGGTGCAAAGGCAGTATCAGCACAACTGCTCTTGCAGATTCACTGCTTCCACTACTAAACAGAGAGGCATGGATCAGACAAGCAAAGGGAAAATGGGAGATCTCTTGGCCTGGCCACAGCTAGAAATGTTGCCATTGACTTTTGTGGAGCTAATAATTCACCCAGCTGCCCTTTGCTGAAAAGTCAATGGGATTTGTGAGGAAAAGCAAGGATCTCAAGCTCTTCACTCTTTCTTTTCTGAAGCTACTTGTTCATGGAGACCTTGGCAGCCTGTGTGACTGTGCTGCTGCACTCACTGACAATTCTCTGCTGGCTGTATGTGTTACAAAGGCAGCAGGATGATCACAAGAGACTTGTAAGCATGGGAATATACCTAATCTCAGTAAGCAGTACCAGGTATAGCTCAAGGTAATTGGATAGTAACATGAGAAGCACCCTATAAATTAAGAAAGGCAGATGATAAATTTTTAAACAGAACTGAAGGCAAACTTAAATGTAAAAATTCTTCCTGTGTTTCTATGAAGAAATAAATAGTTCTATTGACAGTATTTCCTAGGTTTGAAATCTGCCTCCTTCTTCTACCTATGAAACTCTTTACCATGCCTATCCGTGAAGTTAAATACACTATAGTTAATAGTTGCTGAAATAAAGATACTGTCTGCTAGGTGCAGAATAACATTACAAAGAAATAACTACAATGGTTATCACAAAAAAACCCAAAACAAAACAAAAAACAAACAAACAAAAAACCAGAAAACCGTTAAAGAATTTTTTTATTACCAAACTTTCAATCCTCTTTAGTTGCTACCTGATAAAAATGTACAACAAACATATTTATTGTTTCCAAATTCAATGTCTCAACAAAAAATTCTTCTTGATTTGCTTTGGAAAGGAAAACGCTTTGCCTTCCTCAAAGTAGTGCTGGGGATTGGAAGTGGTTAATAATCATTTTTCTCCTCATTCAGGTAAGTGAGCAGCTAGTCTCAACAGAATCCTCCAGCAAAAATTTATCCTCTGATCATCTCTGCTTTAAGATATGATATATGTAATAAAAATTATGAAAGCACAGAGGGATTTCAGAGTCATGGATGATGACTCGCCTGACAAAAAGAGAAAAGGAATTGAAAACAATCATCACTTAAGACTCTCAGCACCTTTATTAGGCAAGAAAATGAAGCTCTTGTGCTGCTGTTTCATTGGATCATTAAAGAAATCTACATTATCTTGGGCAATTTTAAGATAATATTTGCAGTTGCCTGTAATTCCAGACACATATTTTCCAAGATTTTGGGTGTAAGTGGGTTACTCTAAACATTCTCAAAAATATTAAGTGTCTTGGTAAACCCATAAAGTCCTTTCCCTCCCCTCTTCCCCTCCCCGCCTTTAATTTCTTCCTTTGCTAAAGCCATCTGCTATTCTTATGTTTGGATCTAGAACAAGGTAACTACAAATGCTGATTGACTGACTGATTGATTAATTGATTGATTATGTTTGTAAAACTCCTGCCAGTCTCCAACTACTGACTCATATTGACTCTGAAAGATGTCAAAGTGATTTTTTTTGTAAGCACCTTGACAGATGCTTAAAGGGCTTGTCCAAGTTCCTGTTTACATAGAATTATTTTGTAACCTTGAAAACATTGCTTTGCCCTGAGAATTATCAGGATTTATATTCACAATGTTTTTTTTTCTTTTCTGCTGTTCCTTAAACCTTCTGAGAGATGCTGTTGAGTTTCTCTTTGGTTACATGGCAAAAGTAATAAATAAGAAATGCTACGTTTAAAATTAGTGACAAGGAAAGCCTTATTTCCTACCTGCAGTGATAGAAGAAGTATTATTATAGCTAACAGTCTCCAGCTCAAATCTTATGTCTGATGTGCTGAACATCGATTTTAGGTGCTCACCTGATAAACTGGGTTTATTAGAAATAGTTTACGGATCACTGAGTAATAGGTTTGATGCAACATTACTGAATTATCAACTATTTTCTTCCAAGGACATAGGTTAATTTATACCACCTGAGCATTGGAATACACTACAGAATTAAGGTCTAGTTAAAAGCTCCAGCCAGAGCACTGGAAGTATTCAAATGCGGAAATCACAGAATCATTCAAAACATTAAGTTAATATAGATGGAGTTGCTTCACAATTTTAAATGCTTCATATTCTGAAATACATATAAACTAATTTAAACTTCAAGGAACAAATAAAATGAAAACCAAACTTATTTGATCAACACATTTATAGAATAATTCCAGAATTCCAGGAAAGCTAAAAAGAAATACCTTTGTTCTAACTTCTTTGACAACAGAATAGGAGATAAGAGAATCTAAGACGCATAAACTACACCTTGCACTACAACTTATGAAAGCCTAGGAATCGGACAATGTGAATATAGGAAAATTTTTCTCAAGAACTATTTGAAATTTTAGCTTGTATGGAATTTTATGGCCTTTGAAGAGAATTATGGAGGAATTCCTGGGAAGTTAGATAGTGGTCAGCAGAAAGATTTTTCTGTTAGAGAAAGCCATAAAATGTGGGAAGCTAAAGAGTCAGTAAATAACAGTACTTTCATGTCCTGCAGTTATTTAAGTAGTTATTTAAATAATCTCAAAGTCCTATTATCTGCTAATAAATGACTGCAGTCCATTGGTACTTTGGATACTGGAAAACATGGGTTTGGCTCCCAACTGAACTGTAGGCATTACTCAAGACCTGTGCTTTGCCTTCATTCCTCGTGGCACTACCTTTATCTGACTTCTAGCTCAGACCTGCTGCAATGCTTAACAACAGATGAGAGTAATCCCTGTCTTTTTAATTGCCTTTATGCTTTGAATCTTGCTCTCATTTTCCAGAGGTTAAAAATACTTTGATAATTTAAGTAGCTAAATAAAGCTTCAGAGTACAGTGGTGTGCTCACTCTGTATTCTTAGCTTGCCATCTACAATCACTGAATTAATGCTGACATACCGTTGTGAGCATTCTATATCTGATTGCATTAAAATAGCTTCCCACGTCATATTTTTGTAGATAAAATTAAATTATTAACTCTTCTAGCCAAGGCTGGCACTGTTCTTGAGATCATAATCTCTGGTACAGAAGAAAAGAAAGTTGTTTCACTGAAAGTTAAAGGTGGGCAAAATTCAAGTAATAATGCCTGCTATACTACTTCTGCCAGTCCTATTTTTGAAAGAAAATTTTTCTTGTATATCCTTTGCCATATCTTTCAATTTATAATTGATTCTCTTTTCCCCCTTTGCTACTGTCTTTTATATTGAATCATATCAGGAGTATTGTCACATCTTATTTATAAACTTTCCTGAGGGTTATACATTGAGCAAGATTGTTCAAATGAATGTTCATCTAGACTCTGAATTAAAGAAAAGGGCATTTGACATGCTTGGTGCATAAGCAGTCACTGTCTAGACATAGACTTTCAATCCAATTTAAGTTTTTCCTGTATGAGAGCAACTTTCTCTTTCCAGCTGCCTACATTTTAAAATAGAATAACAGTAATTTCACATGTCATGTCTAATCTAGACAGAGGTTTCCATTCAGTTACATGTCCACTTGTTCCTTTCCTAAGGTAATATTTATTGCATAATAAGAAGAAACAATCAACTAAAAAAAAAGGTCACAACAATAGGTTTCCCAATCTTTTGAGTATATACTGCTTTTAAAAATCCAGCATTATTTGCTGTACTCTGGCACAAAAGATTTATAGAGTTATATAAATACTTAGGATTTCTTTCAGTTGCAGTTAGAATACTCAGCTCATATGTTTTCATAGCACCCAAAACGTTAGTGGTAATAAAAATAGTCTTTCATTGCCCATTTATTTTAGGAGAGAATACTCATTTAGTAAAGTACTGAGTTAGCAGAACAGGGACAAAATCTTCAGAGTACATAAAGCACAGACAGTGATAATGCAGACCCAATCACATCAAGTATATCTTAAGCCTGGCCCTGAAGCACTTCTGAGAACCTGTCTTGATTTAGTTTTTATTTGATGTCTACACATGTGTATTATGGTGGTTTTCTATCTTCTAATGGAACAAGACCTTTCACAAGAGGCCTAAACAGCCTCTAATGCAGACTTTCATTCACTACTCAGAGAGATTAAAATATGTAAGTTTAATTAGCATTTCTTAGAACTGTCTAGTTTTGTATTATTAGTGGAACTTCAGAACCTTCTTTATTAAATGCTTTCTTCAAAGCTGACCCAATTAGATGTGAGGACATTTTTTTCCTTTTTTATAATATCATTATTATATATATACATATATATAAAATGAAAAAAGTATTTCCTATAAAGCCTTCTAATTTGGATATTTATAAAAGCTTTAATATTCCTGTTTTTCTTGGTTGTAGGGGAATATGTTGTTATGACTACACATTTTCATTTGAAGAGGAAGATTGGTTACTTTGTCATCCAGACTTATCTGCCATGCATCATGACAGTGATACTCTCGCAGGTGTCCTTCTGGCTTAACAGAGAATCTGTTCCAGCAAGAACTGTATTTGGTAAGCAAGACATATAACCTGCTTGGCAATCATCAGCCAAATAGGCTTAAGAAATTTTATGCTTATGCATAACATGATATTGAAGAACAGCACAAGCCTGAGAATAGTGCAGTACACAGTAGCTAACATGTTTCATTGCAAAGATGTAGCAGAAACTGATTTAAGGATCAAAGCTTTTAAACTGATTGTGAAAAGACCTGAAAATACCTTCAGCAACCCATTACAGTTTGATTTTTCCAAAACAAGAATTGTATTAATAAATCATTTTTGACAACAGCAATGACGCTCATAGTGGGGATTGTCAGAAAGGTTTTAATCAATGGGTGTTGGTCATTTGACATCCTTAGGCCCTTTGAAAATTCTTAAAATATCTAATCCATCAATCCCTTCTGCAGGCTGCTGCTAAAGGTCTGCTCTTGGAATCAGTGACAGCTTATTGTGCTTACAGCAGTGAATAGATGCACTCGACACATACAGTAAGAAGGTAATCTTGAAGTTTACACAGCTGGTCCCTAGTGCTTTAACCACCTCTTGCAAACACCTTAAAATTAGAAACAAACAACTAGCATAAACTTCAGAGATATTAATCCATGTCAAGTACATAATTAAAAAAAGTAAAAAATCTTCAATTAAGGAAAACAGAGCCTGGGATTTCTGCTGTGACCTAGTCTTTTTTGTGATGTTCAGATGGGACACAAAAACACCTTTGACAGGAGGAGGAGGAAGAACACACAACCAAGTTGGCTTTTACACAGGTTTTCCTGCCTCAAGGCACTGCTGGAACAGGAACCCATGCATCTTTCTGATTTGCCAAAGAGCACTTGTCCATTTACATTGGCCAGAGAGTCACAAGGACTGATGCTGAAAAATGCAGACTCTGAAATGCTTGTTCAAGAACTATATTTATTGACCTTTTCTAGCAGTCTTTACAGCTGTGCTTTATTTTCCCATTGCCTCTGGAAATCAATCACAACTTGCATAGCTTTAGACCTCATGAACCAAGTAGAGGCTTTCTGTTGATATACAGATGTGTATTTACAGAAGAATGGCTTAGATCACAGTAAAATTAAATTTGATTTGCATAATATTGTTTAGATTGACATCTGAAATTAGTCCTGAGTTTTTATCATCAACTTCACTGATAATTAACCTGGGATTTTTATGGGCCTCTGTAATCAAAGCTACTGAAATTGTAACTATTTTACCTCTTTTTGCTTATGCCATTTAAAAAGAAATATCAGATTATTAGTCTGAAATGCTGTACTTTATTGGTCCTAGATGGAGAACAATTTCTAACATTCCGTAAGCTCACAATATATATAGAATCATAGAATCAACCGGGTTGGAAAAGACCTTTAAGGTCATCCAGTCCAACCCTTACCCAGCACTGCCAAGGCCACCACTAACCCATGGCACTGAGGGCCTCATCTACAAGGTGTGTGGACATTTCCAGGGACGGTGACTCCAGCACTGCCCTGGGCAGCCTGTTCCAATGCCTGAGCACCCTCTGGGGAAGGAATTGCTCCTCAGCTCCATCTAAACCTGCCCTGGTGCAGCTTGAGGCCCTTCCATCTTGTCCTGTCACTTGTTCCTTGGGAGCAGAGCCCAGCCCCCTCCTGGCTCCATCCTCCTGTCAGGCAGTTGTAGGGAGTGATAAGGTGTCCCCTCCCGAGCCTTCTCTTCTCCAGAATAACCCCCCCACGTCCCTCAGCTGTTCTTCTTCACATGTGCTCCAAGCTCAATGTTCAAGATGCTATTTTCACAGGCTCAAGAACCCACATACTTCTGAAAGTTTTCCTTTTAGAAGACAAATCCTTAGTAAATAGTCTTGCATTTACTCCATGGTTATGTATCAAGATAGCTTGTTCATTTCTTAATGGCAGTGAAACAGTATTGCAGACAGTTTTGCATGAATACATACATACAGAAACACAATTTATACCTGTTAGTCTACTTGATACAACAGTTTATATAAATTATAAATCCTGATTTGCTACTATGTAAGTGAAACGTAAGATCTCCAGTAACGGGTCAAAGACAAAATTAGGTTATCTGTCAGGGAAGAGAAACTGCTTCCTCTTTCAAGCTCCTTACACCAGCACAAAAATACACTGCTCATTATTATTTTGCCTATTTTAGACCACTGCATATTTTCACTAACAGTGTAGCAAAGATGAGCTCACAAGACATATCCAATACATGACATTGCAGTTGTCAAGGTAACTCCTGCACATGTGATTTGATGTAAACGCCCAGCCTGCACTTGCAGAATCTGTTTCAAGCAGCTGCAAGCAGAGTCAGTTCAATGAGTCCCACTTGCTCTCCATGGCTAGTTAAGCGAAAATGTTCATCAGCAGTGATAAGCTCTGGTACCAGAAATGTAAATTACATTATTATTGTGCTTACATAAATTCTTTGCTGTTTTCAGGGCTACAGTGAATAAAGGGTCAGAAATCTAAGCCCGTTAATACAAACAAATGCAGAATCACACCAAGTTTAGTGCATTTGAGTATATATTTGAAGGAGTATATACCAAATAAGCTGAATGCAAACAACCTTTTTAGTTTTGTATCTAAATACCTTAGAACTGTTCCAAAAAAAGAATGAAAAATGTTGAATTGTTTCATCTGTAGGACAATTCACAGGGCATGAATATGGAACAGCAACAGTGATTCTCTAAATACCAGGAAGCAGAAAGTAGTATCCAGTCCACATCTCAAAATATAATTTCCAGTACAACTTTAAAAATGTTATTCTACTACAACAATGTCAAAGAATAAAGGTATAAAAGATGTTTTGCAGATCCTGCAATTCCCACAGAACTTGAACTCTGATCTCCTCAATTAACAACTGGACTTAAGTGGGGAAGTTTATAAGAATTAGGGGTGAAGACACGGCTTTCCTATCTGTTGTGGCAGTTAACATGGACACTGATTTAAAGACACTAAACAGTTTTGCTTTGCAGGAGTGACAACTGTCCTGACAATGACTACTCTGAGCATCAGTGCAAGGAATTCACTCCCCAAGGTGGCCTATGCCACTGCCATGGATTGGTTTATAGCCGTGTGCTATGCCTTTGTGTTTTCTGCACTCATTGAGTTCGCAACTGTGAATTACTTCACAAAGAGAGGCTATGCATGGGATGGCAAAAGCGTCGTTCCTGAAAAGGTAACACCACTTAATATCTATTACAACAGGTCATCCTGCCCCATCTTTCATCATTACATGGGGTTTTTTACTCTGTTGGAAATTATTATTATTTAGAATAGGAAGTAATTAATCCAAACAATTTCCTCATGTATTCACACACAGCATTTCTACACCTAAACAATAATTACTTAGACATTGAGTACTTAAATACTACTTTTGACATACTCGATGATATTTAATACTGTTAGTAATTTAAAATTTTACTAAGATTTTGACTTCTGCTACTAAGCAGAAAAGATAATTGAGCATCTTATTTTTAAGGCTGGCAATTAGTGTGCAAGTAAGAGAAAAAGTGGATGCCTCAAGTATAAACATAGGAAAAAAAAAACTTGTGGCTACTATATTTAACAGTTTCCTAAGTACATTGCTCCCCAACATGACTATCAGGAGGACTGCTGTACAATCAGATCAATTAAATCACTGCAGGACTTTTCCTCTTCTTTCTTTTGCCTCCTATAGTTTCCTTATTTTTTATAACTAGAAATAGTATTTTTACATCTTACTCTATAAGAAAAACTGATTTGTTTGGGGGAAAGCATTTACAGTTTTGCTGGGACTATGCGATGCTGATAAATACCTCCATGACTCCCTTTTGTCTGGGATCAGACATGGTCTGTAAACCAAAGATAATCAAGAAATTGCTGAGGACTTGAAGGGGATGAGAGAGAAATTATTATTTTTTTTAATAATTTATTTGATTCTTTGTTTTCTCCTATCTTCATCATATCCATTGTAAAAAACAGGCTGTATTAGAAGAACAAGATCCTTATATGTTAAATATTGCCTTGCCAATATAACCTACCTTGTAACATATTACTATAATCAGCCATTTCATTTGCTTCAAAGAAAATTACATTTTCAGAAAAAAAAAACAAGCAACCACCATATAAACACAATATTCAAACACTGTTTGAAACGTTGGCAGATTTATGGCTTTGCATTCCTCGGCAGCTAAGGGTCTTTATGTGGCATTTGATTTAAGTCAAAAACATGCACTATCTGCAGATGTAAGGAAAAGCAAGGAAGGTAAACTAACAATGAACAGAGCATCGCACCTTAATGAAATTCAGAACTCTAATTAGATTTGTATTACCTTTTCATAACTTGAATCTGACGTGAAATATTAAGACCCTGACTGGTGTCAGAGCTGTCTGCAGATCAGGTTTCTCATGAGATTTAAATCTATGGAAAGATCCTCCTGAAACATCAGTGAAGCAGTACTTTGGCTGCTGAATGTATTACTGCTCACTAGAGTATCTAGCTAAGGAAACAGGCCTGGCTTCATACTCAGCAAGCGTGTTAACAGCCTTCCTGCTCAGGAGGAGAGGAATAAACATATAACTAAAACTTCTTCCTGACATTGCCCTTTTTCTTTTCTAGTTTTTATTTCAACCTGTTCGTTCCTCCTGTTCAGCAGAAATATTCTAAGACAGTTTGTAGCCTTATCTGTGCCTCAAGCTAAGCCAAATGTCATTGTCATGAAATACAGAGCATCTACATCAGTCATCATGTGAACCTCTTTTCTTCCTAAGTAGCAGAAACTTAACTTTTCAACCCCAAGGGGCTCCACGCCATTCTTTGAAAAGCCTCTGCCCACTTAATCTTTTGCAGCTTCCCTTCAATTTCCCAAGTGCTCTGCAGGAGCCTGGTTATACTTGAGCACTAATGCTGAGACAGTTGCTTGTACTAGGAAGTATTCTAAATAATACAGTATTTCTGCTCCCTGAAACTTTCCTCTCTTGAACAAGAACCCTTTAGCAACTCCCCCCACTGGGTAGTTTATGTAACTATTAGTCTGTAGTTGATCTATCATAAAAAGTACTGTGACTATAAAAAAATATTGCCTTCATTGTTCAGCTGCTTCTTGAAAACAGAGAACTATATTTACTATGTTGCAAAACAACATAATGGATCACATTGTGCTGATATTTTTCTATGTAGACATTTTTTATTTTTGTTTAAATCCTTTTCTCCTTAGAAGACCATAGAATGGATAACACTTGGCTGCTCTTTTTGTGCCAAGAACTGCCTAAAGATTTTCTAAGCTCTTGGGATTTTTTGGTTATGATTTTTTATGTTGTTTGTTTGTTTGTTTGTTTCCTCATAAACTAAGAGCACTAGGAGCAAAGTGATGCTTTCCTTTACACCACCTTAGAGATCTGGTACATCCCTCATGTTTATCATGGTGCAGTGGCTGTTGGAAGGGTTTGGACTGTCTGCAGCAAGGACAGTTGAATTCCAGTTAGTGTTCCTGTCAGATGGGAATCATGTCAGTTTCAACTTATGAAAAAGTAATACAACAGCTATTATTACCTTTTTTTTTCCTAAAAGTAGATCCTAGAACACTAGAAAACATAATGCTACTGGGGAAAAAAATCTAGATTTTCTTTCTGCTCAGTAAGTTCTTCTCCACTAAAAGACTTTCAATACATTCTTACTTTAGCAGGATAGCTAGGTGGATGCAAAAAATGATACAGCCACTTAAATCCTTGTATATGGAATGACATTTCAGCCACTATGATCCAACTGTAACATTCAAACAAGAAAATTTTCTGTTCCATAATGCATGTGTGCTTGGTGAAAACTGTTCATGAATAGACTACTGGTAGCGTTGCAGTTTATTAAATGATCCATTCTTTTAGTACATGGTCACATAATTTTATTTTATATTTTAATGTATAAAAACTGTTAGAATGCATTGTAACTCATTATTTACCTTAATATCGAAAAGCTACAATAAGAAATTCAGTGCCTTTTAAACTTTCGGTCCTGTTGATTAAAGGAATATTGAATTATGAGTCACTGATGATTAACATTAAGGGTAATTTTGTTGATCAGTGAGCCTAGCTATCAGTAGAAGCCCTCATTACAGTTTATCCATCATCTAATTTGGTTTAACTAATGCAAGTAATGCAGACTAATGATTTTTATTTTGTCTTCACCTAAATATTTTGTATAAGTCATGTATCCAGACCCTAACTTCTTTCTTACAGATTATTACAGTATTTGGTACGAATTTGATTAATTGGAAAATTTTATTATACTTTTTCATAATCGTATGTTTTGAGAAGACAGTGAGAATAAAACATTTCTTTCTTCTTCAGCCAAAGAAAGTGAAGGATCCTCTCATTAAGAAAAATAACACATACACAGCTGCAGCTACAAGCTACACCCCTAATATTGCAAGGGACCCTGGGCTGGCAACCATAGCTAAAAGTGCAACGATTGAGCCCAAAGAAGTTAAGCCAGAAACAAAACCTGCAGAACCCAAGAAAACTTTTAACAGCGTCAGTAAAATTGATCGACTATCAAGAATAGCCTTTCCATTGCTTTTTGGAATCTTCAACTTAGTCTATTGGGCTACCTATTTAAATCGGGAGCCCCAGTTAAAAGCACCAACTCCACACCAATAACCTCATTTATTTGTACAGTTCTGTTTTGTCATTTGCTCTGGGAATTGCTTCCCGTTTTCACATACAGTAATTCCCATCTGCTTCATTGCCTCTGTCTTAAAAAAAATAAAGGTTTCTTTATTTAACAAAAGGTAAAATATATCAGTATATTTTAAAAACCTGTGGGTGAGGGAGAGAACAATATAAGCTATATACTTTGGAAAAGTGAGTCTGAAAGTGGGAAAGAGTTGTAGAGTAATGAAAAAAAAGGTAAAAAAAAAAAAAAAAAGGAACTATTTGTAGGTAGCTTAGTACTGAACATCCCCAAGAGGTATTGTATATGTACATGAAAAGGATATTTTTATTCTAAGGATTGTAGGGAGTGGGAAAATACTCTTTATGATATTCCTGATGCACATTCTATATTGTACCATTTCTTCAACCACTGTTTATAATCTTTTCAAGGATGTAAAGCTTTCCATTTGCTGAATCAAATAAGAGATGTTATTTTCCTAATCCCTTTTCCCTTCTATATTCAAAACACCTGAATTATAACATTAAATGGTGTTTAAAGAAAAAGGAAATCTACTCACTGTAGGTACAGTTTGTCACTGTATAGCACATAAGATCTAATGGTAACAAATGCTTTAATCTGCTGTCTTATTGCAGCCTTGTTCTAAGCATTAAGTTGTCACTAGACTAGATTTCAAGCCAGTTGCACAATCAAGTCCAGACCCAAAATTCCCTCTATCACCTGTGTAATCCAAACAACTCCTGAATGCTTTTACAGATAGCTTTTACTCATCAGTATATTTTAGAGAGTTAAAACAAAACAAAATTTTTGCAAGCTCTAGATATGTTGAATGTATTCTTTTATAAAATAATACATTAAAAAGAAGCTTTAGACTGAGATTTATGGATAGCAGAAAGAAAATATAATATTTAAATAATATATGTAAATACGCAGCATGAGATTGTACATTTTTTACTTTTTTAAAGTTGTGTTCTTAAAACATCATGTAGGATTCACCTCTTAGCTCTTAATATGTTGCTAAATGCTCAATAAAACATATTTAGAGCCTGAAGAAAAATAAATGATAAATAAATAAATCAGCAGTCCTGGAAAGCCTAAAAAATACGCAGAAAGTGCTTGGAATTAATTCCATTTGTAAAGTGGTTAAGCGTACAGTAGCTTGCAATTTGACAAAGTCATCCAATGTATACTATTAGATTAATGACTGGTCTGCTCAGGTCATGCAGAAATACTGAAGTATGGGATTATATTTGGTAGGTAAAAATGGTGAAATATTTGTTAAGACAGAAGTTCATCTGTATATTACTGCTATATTTGCTGATACATAACTGTTACAATAAGTGATGTAATATATGTAGCATTAAATACAAAGAAGTCATACATAAAAGAATGTACAGGAAAATAGATTTTATTGAGTAAACTTACTACATTTCATTTTTACTGTAGCAATATATTTGTAGGAACAATATGTAAGGGCTTTAAATACAAGATCTCCATTTTGCAGGTTATCATGCCCCTTTAAAAAAATTCTAGTATCTTTACTGCTGATTCTTAAAAATAAAAATGCAGATAAGGGTTTTTCAAAGAGATGGGAAAAACTGTAGATATTTGCAAACATCAATTAAAAAAAAAAAGTACTATACGGTATTGAATGAATTTTAAAACAATGCTACATGAGCCGCCAGAGAAACAGCTACTGTGAGTCAAATTTCCTAGGCAATGTTTTCTAAACTCTGTCAATAAAAAGTTGACATTCTCTACCTACAAAAGGAAATAGTTAATGTTTTATTTAGGGAAGATTTTTTTTTCTTTAATAATGCTTCATTGTCTAACATTTAGTCCTGTCTAAACTTGATAAGTTATCTGATTGGACCTTATTTAAAGGGGATGTTTCATCTTCTGGTATCGTGTAGATATATGTATAGAAAAAAATAAACTATGGCTCTTTAACTTCTGTGTACTTGTTTATCTTGTTATTTTTGGCGTTAAACTAGTGTGTTCATTTAGGGCATTTTAACTTTCCAGCAATCCATAGCTACCTTTTGGTCTGCATTTTGCACATTAGATGTGAATATTACTTACCTAGTCTGCTTTTTGCTATGCAATGATTGCATTATATCACCTCTTAGTTAGTCTATGCCAATAGTATTATACTGTATAAACTTGATTGCACAGTTTATCAAAGACAAGGTATTCTCTATGTAGCTTTTTTACAATGCTTTGCTAAACCATGTAATAATAGTAAGTCTTCCTTGAAAATAATGATACACTCTTATAGAGGACAGTTTCTGTTTACTCCTGGGATAATTTTAAAAAGATGACATTGAATGTTTATTGCACCTCAGTGCAGTGATGTGGCAATAAAACCTAAATCTAACAGAGGTTGTTTATGGCAGAAGCATGTATTGCTTTACAGAGTTTAGCAAAAGCTCTTTATTTTATGTCAGATTGTAATTCTATTATAATAATAAAGCTAAAAATGTTCAATAATGAAAGTGAATGTTTTACTTTGGTTTTCTTTAGTTACTGCCTTTTACGACACATTGTTTGATAAACTGCTATTCATCCAATACCTTAGCTTCTGTGGATTTGGTAATGAATGCAGTTTTAATAAATGTAATTTTTTTTTCCAGTGTTTTCTAGGCACAAATATAACAGGAATGTTTCCAAAATCTCATTTGACATTCAAAAAAGATAATTCAGTCTACACAATGTGTATCCCATAAAACAACTGAATCAGATGAACAACTGTTAATGTTTAGTACCACAACAGCAAATACAATATAGGGTCAGAACAGAAATGTTTTGTCTCAGAGGTAAAATGGGAGAGTGAGAGAGTAAAAATGTGGCTATTTATTTTACAGATTTCATTGTTTAAATAAATGCACATATCTAAGAAAGACTGTTAGAAGAGTACCTCAGGCTATGTAAAGTAATATTATTTCACTTATTTATCGAGTTTTGGGGTAGCATTCAAACAAGCATACATGTATGTTGAAATCTCAGCTCTTCCTTATTTCCCACACAGAAAAATATAGAGACAGGAGAAGTCACTCCAGTGCATTCAGCCCTCAAATTTTCTTGGAAAACTTCTTGAAAAGCAAGTATTGTGCTTTTATGTAGTGGGAGACAACTGACTGCAGGCACAGTTCCTGCTTCCAAAGCAGGAAAATCTGGTTTAAGTGTATATCAGTATATAACAATATTTGTAGTGTTCTCAAGCATGACTCCTACAGACATATTCTTCAAAACAGAAGGAAAGAATGTCTTAATACAGACTCAGATTTTATTAACTTATTATGCTTTCCTCTATTTTGGGTGAAAATAATGCAGTCTGAATCCCTGTTCTTTGCCTCCTATTACTAAATACACAGAGATGAATCCCTATGGAAACCCACACAGGATTTTCTGGAGGAGTATGGTAAAGAAACTGGTGAGTGACACCATCTGAACACCCACATCCTGTGTTCACATGCCAGATACAGAGCACACATGGGGATTCTCAAATCTCCCTTGTCACTGCTCAGATGGTTTTAGGCAGAATTTTACTCAAGTAAAATGGGCTATATGCAACAGGATTTGACTCGGAGAAAAACATACCGCATTATTCAGCTTCACAGAGTGGAAGAACAGCCTTGTCAGATGACACATTCACAGATACCAGGCAGTCCAGCATGACACCCTAACACAGCATTGCTGTGTTTTCTCTGATACTCCATCAGTAGGAGAAACTCCTTCAGTTTCACTTGGATCATCCCTAGAAGCTACTGTGGGACTTTCTTCATGACCAAGAACTTTTTATACGCCACTGTTGTGGTTTAAACCCACCAATGACTTGATGGATTATATTATTTCTCTCAGACTGACCAAAAAAAAAGAAATTCTCTGATTTTATTTTCTCTCTATCTCCTATTTTTCACCACTACGGTAAATAATAAAAGCTTATGAAACACCCTAATGGTTAGGAAATGGGGCACACATGCTTCAGGAAGCAAATAATAAGAGAAACTCTTTCAGCTTTGTAGATATATGCGTTGTATCTGAATGACTGTCCGAATAAATTAGTGTGACTGGGGAAAGTCAAACTTTTTCTTAGGGGTTGTAAAAATATCACTCATATTTTAAGAGATAAAAACCTCAAGATCTCCTCAGACTTTCTATAGCAGATGCACAGAAGAAAAAAATAAATCCTCCTACTATGCATAAACTTGACATAGCCTAAATAAAAATGTGTTTGTAGTCTTAGCACATGAATTTTGCAAGTGAAGTGTATTATCAGCTTGTCAAGCTGTTGCTGTCATGTTGCATCTGATTACAAACTACGTCAAATACAACAACATAGTTAAAAGTCTTGAAACGACAAGTTTCCATAGGCTCCTCCACTTGGGCTATAGGCCCATCCAAACAGGCAGGATGACTTCACAGCTGCTGATAAACTTACTCGACTAAACTGCTTCAGGGCATTTGAAGATGCTTTGAGTGGATTTCGCACTTCCAGCACAGCTGTTACATAGATTTCACCCAAAGACTAGAGACATTTCCCTTCAAAAACCTGCAGACAGACAGATAGACCAACAAAGGGCATTGCTTTTCTGAATGTGCCATCAAGGGAGGAAAAATGCGTTTGCTGAACTCTCTACAATCAAGGACAATTGAATGCAAAGAAATTCATCTGTGTTTGTAAGTGTTCTTACATATGAAGTATTTAATTAACCTCAAGTTGTACAAGTCTAAGGATCTGAAGCAGGCATGGATACTAAATTTCTTTAGAAGTGGTTTGTTAACGGTTGCCCAGAATGCATAATCTTTGCTATGCTATAATTTTACATACATGCATCATTTGCTTAATACTGGGTGACTTGAGTGCCTCCTGGGAAAAAGAATAATTCAGCTGCTATAGGATTCATGCAAATTTCTTTAAAAACTCCACACTAAGAGGTCCTATTCTACTGCTGTCTGTAGCAGCAGAACCACACTTCCAAACAAGTGGTTTGTAAGCTTCTAGGTTTGCTCTGCATTGTAGTGTAGCAACAGATTTATTGCAAGAGTATGAAAAATTCCAGAAAAAAAAAACAAACCAGAAGAAAAACTTTTATGGTCATTTAAAATAAAAAATAAAACCTGACAAAGTTACAATAGAAATAGCTTTCTTTTTTTTTTTTTTTTTAAAATGAAATACTTTACAAAAACCAGAAAGGTGGATTTCAGCCAAGAATCTTTTAAATTAATATACTTTGGAATAAGAGAAAAACAGAGGCCACAGTAAAAATCTCTGCCAGTTGTTAAGACCTGCTGTAGAAACATGAATTTAAGAAAGAATAACATTTTTCAGTTAACCATAATAAACTAAAAGGCCATCTGCTTTTTGGAGAAAATTGTTAATTTTAATACCTTCAGGAGGTGTTTTAGATATGGGGTTTTGCTCTGATTTTGTTTTTCTACAAAAAAACCCATGAAAGCATCAGTTTTCATCTTTTTCTTGCCTGAGTGGCTACAGCAGACATAAAGAGGCGAGGGGGATAGGTCTCAAAGGTAACAGTGCATATCACAGGAAATAACAGCATGGGAGTCTCAGATCAAATACGAGTTTCAATATGACAATGTGAAACATTTTTATAATGACACGTAATGATCAGCTAAGCCTCACAGACACAACAAAATAGTATGCAGATTAATGTAAAACTTTGTAGGCTTGATAGGATTTCATTGCTTCATTTATGTGAGAAAGCTAAATCAAATTTCTTTTTCAAAAGACAACTGCTCCTTACAGCTATTCAAAAGACAATCCTTACTGTCAATCAGCCTGCTGATTTTCTTACTAGCACTTGATTTGTAAAGAAGTGGGCTAATTTAGACCAGGAAAAATGGAGCCTTGGGTTCATTAGGGCCTTTCCCAGCTTGTTAATGACTATTCTCTCCTAATTTATCTATGGGAAGGCAAAGAAATAAAGCAATAGCACAATATCCCATTTCAACAGCTTAAAAGGACACACACTGCATATTATGAGAGTAATACATGTATGACAGAATGTTTAACTGGCTGCAAAGCCAAAATTTTCACACCTGAATGTACTTCTCTTTCTATTCTCTTTCGTATGTAATCTCCTCCCCTAAAAAACAGCCAGATTTCCGGAGAAGGTAAACCTTTCTGCAGTTAAATAGGATCCCAGCCATTACTTCAGTAGAAGCTGTCTAAGAATGCAGAGGAGTTGTGTTCTGGTCATTGGGTTACTGGATCTCAATGGTTATGAACATTTGTAAATGACTCTAACCTAAGTCATCTTCTCCAAAAAATGTGGCAGGGATGAAAATGTGCATTTCCATTTAATAGGTTTTGAATGAAAGATTTTTTGAGTGCAACTCCAAAAAGTATAACAATTGAGAATATGAATTTTAGGTCCACAGACAGAAGAGAAAAAAAACATTATGGATAACACAGAGAACTGGTAAACCAGAAAGTTCACTTCCACATGTTAGCTTTAGTTCTGATGATTAACCATCCATCATCCAGTCGCCCACCCGAGACAGCCTGGCCTTTTCCTAGAAAATAAGTTAATAGAACAACAAAAAAACCCTTTGAGCAGAATTAAATGAGTGCTTGGTGCATTTGAAAAGCTCACCCAAAATTTCTAGCCATGTTTAGAACGATGTAAGTATTTAAAAGAGAAAAAGAATTCCCAGTTACAGTCATAAAAGATTTTCTAAATTATATAACAGAGCTTGAAATTTATATTGAGGTTTGTCATAGATCTGTATGGAGCCATTGATCAAGCAAATTAGAGGCACAAGTTAATTATTACCTTCCCATAACAGGCCTTAGTAATAGCAGGGGAAATAACAGAAGTTCAAGTAACTCAATTCTGTGAAGTATTTCTACCACATTATTCTAGAATGGACTAATTTATCTTTAGATAAAACTTTTACTCCTATGTATCATTATTGGTTAATTGCAAAAATATAAAAGGCAAGAATATTAATTTTGATACAGCCTTAGGTTCAAAGGGAGTATCAAGATTCAAAAAATATGTCCATATACCTAAAGAAAAGCAGTTTTATCTGGCTACTGCAAGAAGTAAATGGAAAGAAGTCTATAAATAAACATGATTAATTTATTTATAAATGTCTAGAGATAAATAATAATTCTCTGGTGTAGCACAAGCTGACGTATTTATTACTAGTGTACTTAACAACACGAGTTGTAAGACAACAGGCTGTTTTACTACTGCCTCTTAATTGGAATTACATGAATAATGAGTCTCAGGAGGCACTTACCAGTGATAAAGGTAAATATTAGCTCTAAAACATGTCAGACAAGCTATTACACCTCTGTATTGCAAGCAAGCTATACAGATTATTAGCTATTATTTTATTATATCTAGTACTTAATGGCTGTGAATGCACGTTTAAAAGATAAAAAGACTGATGATATCGGAAGCTATGGTCAGTGCAAATGGCAAATAATCACCCATTTCTCTTGTCATCATAACTGTGGCTGGATAGTGTGCTTCACTAAAGAAAACTTGCTTCAAGGTCAATGCAACGAACGGCCTTGAACAGAAATCAACACAGCACAACCCCAATCCCAGATTAAAAACATATCTACTATTTTTAGTTTCTGTATAGTATCAGAGAACTGCCGAAGATTTCTGTTCCACTGCTTGGGCATTACCCAAAGAGTGCCAGCCCTTGGCTTAGTTAGAATGGACACACTGTTCTCATTAGCACACATGGAGGAAAAGTACAGACACAAAGAAACCTTGCCTATAGCACAACAGAAGGAATTGAAGGCAAGAGGGCTGTGAAGCCAGAGGTAAAGCAGCTTAAGAGAAGGCTAGGGGAGGCTAGCAAACAGTGAACATGTGCATTTGTATCACGGGGGAGGAGGCAATGCCACAGCTGCCATTCCTGGTCAGGCCAGGCTTTGGCAGGAGCCAGTGACTCTGTGTCCCAGCATCCTGGGTAGCATTCCCCTTCACACTGAACTGCCTGGCTTCCCTTGACCACGCCTGGCCACAGCCCAAATAGATATCCCTGCTTGAGTGACCTGACACTGAGAAGGAAGCTGAACAGGTTTCTGCGGAAAACCCAAAGCCTTAGCATGGGATTGTCTCTGTGGTCTCCCTAGAATGGGCATTGGGGCACCACTGAGCAATAAGGCTGAAAAGGGCTGCAGAAGGTTGTCCTCATCCACTCTGCTGCAAAGGGGGACGAGCAGACCCCACCAAAATCATTATTCTCTACGAGTGAAAAATTCTCATTAAAAGTGTGCTGTATTCATTTGATAATTTCCACAGTTAAACCAATGTGCTTCAGAAAGCCCAAGAAACCGTTAACATTGGATGTATGCAGAGATCACTTCTCTGTCCAAGAAACTAAACAGACTTCCATAGTTGAGAAAAAAGGGCAGACCAGACCACAACCTTCTGCTAACTCATGACGTCTGGGATTTAAGAAACTGCTCATCTAAACGGAACTTTCTGTCGACTTCCACACTATCAAAAGAAAAATATTCACCACAGTCACACCACCACAACTCAGGTTTAGGTGTGGTTTAACTCTCCAAAGACCTAAATTACTGTTTTTCTGAGTGAATGCAAATAAACACTTGGAATACTTATTTCCTTCTTTAAACAAATGAAGGTTAAGAGGAAGAATTATCTTGCAGTTCACTAGATTTAAAGAGATCAGGCAAGGATCCACTCTGG